>NC_139002.1:57546369-58146369 GCF_964374135.1 Grampus griseus
TATCCCCTTAGAGTTACAAAGCACTTTTTTCCTACAGGAGGAGCACATATTAATTCCTAACTGTGACTGTGGTTTAGGGAGCAGTTTCTACCCGATTATCCCTTCTACCATCTGGCTTTCGGGGGCAATGGAGAAGTAGAGCTTAAGATCTTAACCATAGAGCCCTGGGTGAAATAGCAGGGTGCCAGTAACTCCTCAGCCCATACACACAAAGCCAAGACCAGAAGCAGCTGCCAGGGAGAGGTCTGGGGAGCTGGTGGAGTCCCATCTGTGTAGGCCCCACAGCAGCTGCTGCAGGCGACACAGGCTGACTCAGAGGCTGGTTCTATCTTCTGTGAGACCCACAGTTATTCCACGTTGTCCTTTTACATTCATCAAGCACCAGACTCACCTTGTCTGGAGCGTCCTCATGGACTGCATGGCCACACTGGGGTAGGACCTGCATCTGGAACTTCCCTGGGGAAGATACAAACCAAAGCCACCTCAGGGACTAAAATGGTCCTCTCCTTACCATCTCTGCAGCCTCACAGGTCACTCCAGGAGGCCAGGAATCCCCCATCCCCTCCCTGCCAATACTCTGGACCCAATTACACCTAGCCTTTGAGGAGGATGGTAATACTTGAAATTGTAACCTTGAGCAAATCATTTTCCCTTCACTTTTTCTTTCTACACCTATTTAGTATGCATTTACTTTGGGCCAGACACATAGAAACAATTCCTGTATACACTACAGTCTAGTGGGAGAGCAAAACATAAAAACCAACATTTTAATGCAGTATGTAGTTCCTATGATAACACAGAGCATATGGAACTGGAAAAACACAGTATGGAACTGGAAAAACACAAGAAGAGGGGCTTTGCAATCAAATAGGGATCCAGGAAGGCTTCCCACACAGAAAAAATAACTTGCACAAAGAAAGACGGATGAAATGGTATTTGCTCCTGAAAAGAAAAACTTTGGCATGGTGCTCATGAGAGTTAACAATGAGGCTGGAGAGGTAAGCAGGGACCATACCATTAAGGGGTTTGTAGGCCATGTTAAGGACTTTGAGATTTATTATTACAATAATAAGTTACCATTTGAGTGCTTAACTATGTGCCAGACACGGTACTAGGCACTTTCTCACACTGTCCTGTAGAACACTGTAAGCTCACAACTAATGTGACAGTTATTAAGAATGAACAGAAATGACTGATAAAGCAAGATCTCTAAGGAGACTAAAGAATACGGGACCCAGAGCTCCCACAGGTAGAAAGAGCAGACTCTCAGAGCCTCAGAATAAGGGAGTAAGCTCTGGAAGTCCTTCTGGCTATCACATTCTGGGATTCTTACCCCAGTTACACAGTGCTTTAAAATCTTTTTTCAAAATACTCATCTACCCATTTTTTAAGTTGATTCTTAAATTTACCCTATAAAATTAAGCAGGACAAATACTGAAATTCTTTTTTGAGATGATGAAACCAAGGCCTTGATTAGTGAAGTGATTTGCCCAAGGCCACTTAATTAGTCAGCAGAGGAACTAAGACCATTCCCTCCAGTAAGGTCCTGCTTATGCCCCTCTTCCTGCAGTAAGCTGCCGCTGGGTGCTCCAGCCTAGTCCCCTCTCCCCTGTATCTCCTAATGTACTACTGTTAATGCATTTAATGGATCCAAACACAGAGCAGCTTGTGCCCCTGTTGTTCTGTAAACTAATATCTATATGCCACTGGTGCTTGCCCCCCCAGGAGTGTGTCATTTCTATAAGAACAGGGCTAATATCATTACTTGCTCTATATCCCTAATAGGGCCCAACCCAGGGCTAGATATTAAATAAGTGCTTAGTAAGTTTTAGATGAATGAACAATTGAGCAAATAACCTGATAAAACTTACAACTCAAACCTTGATGACTGGGACTGCATTTTTCACTCCTCTTTGGAAGAGTGGGTATAAGGAATCAGGGAGAGCTCACACATACTAACAATGCTGTACCCAGTACACATAAAATAACATAATCATGGGTAATTCTCACAATTATTCTATGAGGTGGGCATATTTCCAACTCCATATTATTTTATTTATTTATTTTTGTCTGCATCGGGTCTTCGTTGCTGCATGCGGGCTTTCTCTAGTTGCTGCTACTCTTCATTGCAGTGTGTGGGCTTCTCATTGCGGTGGCTTCTCTTGTTGCGGAGCACGGGCTCTAGGCGCGCAGGCTTCAGTAGTTGTGGCATGTGGGCTCAGCAGTTGTGGCTCGTGGGCTCTAGAGCACAGGCTCAGTAGTTGTAGCACACGGGCTTAGTTGCTCCACGGCATGTGAGATCTTCCAGGATCAGGGCTCGAACCCATGTCCCCTGCACTGGCAGGTGAATTCTTAAACACTGTGCCACCAGGGAAGCCCCTCCCCGCCAATCTTACAGATGAGGAACTTTAGGTTCAGAGAGCCTAAATCATTCACCTAAGTTGCACCATCAATGAGTGCTGGATTTCTAGGATTCAGTAACTAATTCAGCTGGTTTAAACAGTGCTGGGAAGGCTGTGGTTTGGAATCTGTGGTGATTTAGCCATTTCCTTTTGTTTTATGGATGTCATTACTCTCTATACATACTCATGGGATGCTTTGAAAGAGAAGGTGGTCTTGGCATAAACCTTACTGGGGTAACAGGAGGGATTTAATGAGGTATCAGGAGTGCCTCCTGGACACAATGAAGCCATCATTTATTTTACTTCACCCACATTTTCTCATTTAAACCTCACACAATTGAATTATTTCATTATCTCCATTCGATAGATGAAGAAACTCAGAATTAAGGAAGTCAGCAATCCACTCGGGCCACAAAACCAGTAAGAGTGATTCAAACCCAGGACTGTCTGCTTCCAAGGCTGGTGATCAACACTGATTCCAAATGCTATTCTAGTCAAGATTAACTGCTTTCAGATAGTATCAAGAGCTATGTCTGATTCTTCTGTGTGCCCAGCATCAAGCACAGGTCTTACACAGGTCTTTTCTTGCTTAGAAAAGGTTTGCTTAATTGAATTTACGGAAAAATGTCTAAGCTCAGAATAACCAACATCAGGACTTCCCTGGTGGCACAGTGGTTAAGAATCCGCCTGCCAATGCAAGGGACTGGGGTTTGAGCCCTGGTCCGGGAAGATCCCACATGCCGCAGAGCAACTAAGCCCGTGCGCCACAACTACTGAGCCTGTGCTCTAGAGCCCACGAGCCACAACAACTGAGCCCACATGCCACAACTACTGAAGCCCGCATGCCTAGAGCCCGTGCTCCGCAACAAGAGAAGCCAACGAAATGAGAAGTCCATGCACCACAACAAAGAGTAGCCCCCGCTCGCCGCAACTAGAGAAAGCCCATGTGCAGCAACAAAGACCTGACGCAGCCGAAAATAAATTAAAAAATAAAACAGAATTACCAACATCAGTGCCAAAAAAATCACATAGTCCCAGCCCATGGTCCTGCTCAAGGCCTCAGGACACTATGTAGTTGGGGGAAGGGAAGGGTATGGTATGAAGGTCTAAGGTCAGAGTTTGATAAATCATTCAGAGGCCTTTGAACAACTATTATCAAGGAAAATAGCCCCCTTCTCTGTGGAGAGCTTGAGGACAGCTCAAGGAACAGTCTGAGGGGCCCATGAGACATCCAAGTAGAGATGTCCTGCAGGTTTGATACATGGAGAGGTATGAGTCAGATGTTTAGTTTTGGGAGTTATCAGAGTATAAATGAGAGCCATGAGATTGCCCAGGGAGAGTAAGTAGAAAAGAAGGAAGGTCAAGAACAGAATCTGCTTAAGCTTGAAACCTTGGCCTTGGAGTTAGCACCTCTTCTTCCTATAACCCAAAGTTGCCAGTGACTACTGACTTCACCTTCACCAGGCCTTTCATCTGTACTAAAGCCAAAAGCTTCCATGAAATTTGTTCCACTACCTCCACAGTCATCTAGCCAATACACCTGGACCTAAGCACAACATGTCACTTTCCTACTCATTATACCTCACAATCCTTGTGAGGTTGCCATCAATTTTCTCATTTTATAGACCGAGAAAACTAAAGCTAAGGCAGGTCAAGTAACTTGCCCAAGGTCAAAAAAATTAGCAGGAAGGAAGCAATACTCAAACGCATTTCTCAGAGCCCTTGCTTTTACCACCTCATTATGCTGTCTTCTAAATAGAGTTCAACCTTTTTCTATCTGGGTTATCTTGGACCTTTCCCCTTCCTAAGAATTCGAACAATAATAAAAATACTGATCAGTATTCAGAATATCTTTCACAATATGTATATTTACACAGAGTACTTTATAGTTTATAATGCCCCTTTCAAAGACATTGCCTCACTTTAATCCTTACAACTCTGAGGCATATGTGGTAGTATAATTCCCATTTTTAGATGGAAAATTTCCACATGACTCTGCCCATTTCTCTGCCCTCAGGGGACCTAGGAACATAATTTCTTCACAGCTTACCTTGCATTTGGCCAATAGTCAGATCTTTATCCAATCTATCAACACCTAGAACAAAATAAGAGAATCCATAAGTAGCTTGCTAGAAAAAAGCTGTGTGAAATAAGCTTTGCTGTTCAATAATGAAGTAAAAATTGCTAGAGTTGTAAACATGATGACATTCTCAATTCATGTTAATGCCAATCCTAACTCCCTGAAGGTATATTCTCACCACATGAAGCTTTCTAGGCTGAGGTTCCCCATAACCACTTTGCTTGTTTAAGCTGGTTTCTGAAAATAGGGTTTTACTTTTCAAATTTCCATTATACTCAGAATATCCTTATACCACTCAAGGAGAAGGACTTGGGCTTGACCAGGTAGAGGCCAGGCCAGAATTTGGCCATCCCAGGTGGATGCTTATATTTAGTTAGGTTTAGGGATTTGGCAAAGGGAGGAGAAAGGGCACAAATGAGTGAGGATTGTACTTCACTTTGGAAGTCGCTACCCATTTGGTAAATAGCTTTAACAAAGACATGCTGAGATGACAATATACATACACTGCTAGGGACTCAACTGTGTTCCCCCCAAATTTATATGATGAAGGCCTAATTCACAATGTGACCATATTTGGAGATATGGAAGTAATTAAGGTTAAATGAGGAAGTAATTAAGGTTAAATGCGGTCATAAGGGTAGGGCCCTCACAGGACAGAATTAGTGTCCTTATAAGAATAAACAGCAGAGAACTAGCTTGTTCTCGCTCTCTCTGCCATGTAAGGACACAGTGAAAAGGTGGTTGTTTGCAAGTCAGTAAGAGAGCTCTTAGCAGAACTCGACCAGTCTGGAACCCTTATCTCAGACTTCCAGCCTCTAGAACTGTGGGAAAATTAATCTGTTGTTTAAGCAACCCAGTCTATTGTATTTTGTTATGGCAGCCCAAGCTGACTAATAAAAACACATACACACTTACCAGCCAGGAGCAGCAATTTCGGAATAGGACAACTAAGAAAGAGATTGGATAAGCCTCGGAACCAGCCATCCCAGTATTTTTCTGTTTTTGCCAATTCAATTCTCCAAGTGTAAGGATGGTCCTTCTTGGTCTGGAGGAATAAGAGCAAGTTTTGAGTCTCTGAGGGCAACCCCTGGAGGCACAGGATAAAAACTAGGTCCCTGGAAAAGGAAAGGGAAGGAAACTAGCACATATTAAGAGCTTACCATGTCCCTGACATTTTAATATACATTTAATCCTTATAACAGCCTTGTGACATAGGTTATTGTTGTAATTTCCATGTTTAGATAATCAGAAGTTTACTTTTTACTTCTATTAGTTTCAATGAACCTAGGAAACTTTCTTAAGATCACAAACCTAGTAAATGGTAAGGCCAAGATTGAGCTTCTTATACTCATCTGGCAAAAAGAACACATCATCAGAAGAATAACTACAAAAACACATTGTAGTATGAAAAATGCTTACAATATAATATTAAGTGAAAGAAGCAGAGTACAACATGTCATCTAAGTTAGGATTACTAGTGGAAAAATATGGTACACTTTGGGAAAGAACTGGAAGGGAAAACTGAAAATATGTTGATTTGTTCATAGAACATGTTTTCTTATATTTTTATTTATGACAATGATATAATGTTCCTGCAATGGTAATTTAAAAAAGGAAAACTGACACAAATATGACAAAATGTCAATATCTGTTAAATCTCGATATAAAGTAGATGGCACAGAGTATGCACTCATCAAATACAAGCTGAACAAATAAAAGGTTCTCTATACTTCTCTGCATCAAAATTGTGAAATATTATAACTGAAATAATTAGATGACCACATATCAACCAAAATATGAAAATCTAGAAGTGAGCATGAGACAGCATATATTGTATTAAAGATCACCACATGATTAAGATGTTCATACTACCCAAATGATCTGCAGATTTAACACAATATCAAAATCCCAATGGCATTTTTTGCAAAAATAGAAAAATTCATCCTAAAATTCAAATAGAATCTCAAGGGACCCCAAATAGCCAAAGCAATTTTAATAAAGAAGAACAAAATTGGAGGACTCATGCTCTCTGATTTCAAAATATATTACAAAGTTACAGTAATCAAAACAGCACAGTAATGATATAAAGACAGACAAATAGAGCAATGGAATAAAAACTTCGAGAGCCCAGAAATAAACTCTCACATATACAGTCGAATGATCTTTGATAAGGATGCTGAGACTACTCAATGGAGAAAGGACACTCTTTTCAACAAATGGTGCTGGGGAAACTGGATATCCATAAGCAAAAGAATGAAGTTGGACAACATACAAAAATTAACTCCAATGGATTAAAACCTAAATATAAAAACCTACAACTGTAAAAGTTCTAGAAGAAAGCATCATGAAACTTTTCACGACATTGGACTTAGCAATGATTTCTTGGTTATGGAACCAAAAGCAGAGGCAACAAAAGTAAAAATAGATAAATGGACTATATCAAACTTAAAAACGTTTGTGCATCAAAGAACTCAATCAATAGAGTGAAAAGGCATACCACTGAATGGGAGAAAATATCTGCAAGTCATGTATCTCATAAGGAGTTGATATCCAAAGGACATAAAAGAATTCCTGTAACTCAACAACAAAAAAATCAAATAACCTCATTTAAAAATGGGCATAGGAATTGAACAGACATTTCTCCAAAGAAGATGTACAAACAGCCGATAAGTACATGAAAAGATGTTCCAACAGCACTTATTATTAAGAGATCAGCTGCTGTGAACATGGGTGTGCAAATATCTATTCAAGACCCTGCTTTCATTTCTTTTGGGTATATACCCAAAAGTGAGATTGCTGGATCATAACGTAGTTCTATTTTTAATTTTTTGAGTAACTGCCATACCATGTTTAATAGTGATTGTACCATTTTGTAATCCCACCAATAGTGCACAATGGTTCCAATTTCTCCACGTCCTTGCCAATACTTGTTATTTTGGGTTTTTTTGGCAGTAGCCACCCTAATGGGTACAAAGTGATATTTATGGTTTTGATTTGCATTTGATTTGATTTGCATTGATCATTAATGATCACAAATGCTATATGAGTCCACTTATATGAGGTATCTAAAGTATAGTGAAATTCACAGAAACAGAAAGTAGAATGGTGATTATTAGGGGTTGGAGGAAGCGGGAAAGGGGAGTTGTTGTTTAATGGGTACAGAGTTTCAGTTTTGCAAGATAAGAAAATTCTGGAAACTGGTTGCACAACAGTGTGAATATATTTAATATTACTGAACTATACACTTTAAAATGGTTAAGATGGTAAATTTTATGTTGTGTGTGTTTTTTACCACCATTTTAAAAAAAAGATCACTGGATGGGGAGTCAGGAAACTTGGATCTTCTAGATCTCACTAAACAACTCATTCTATTCTCTTCTATTAATATTTTCCAGACACAGGACACTTTGAAATGAACACTAATTGTCATTTCAACTTGGAACCTCAGCCTGTCCTACTGCATGCAGTGCTTCCCATTTATGAGTCATTTATAAGAGATCAGCTCCACAGAGACAGCATAATCTCACAAGCTGCTCCCAAATGCATACTAGATTTCATCCGCAAATACAACTCAATAATAAAAAGACAAATAACCCTATTTAAAAATGGGCAAAAGATATGAGGAGATATTTCTCCAGAGAAGATACATAAATGGCCAATAAGCACATGAAAACATGCTCAACATCAATAGTCATTAGAAAAATGTAAATCAAAACCACAGATATGAGATTCCACTTCATACTAGGATGGCTATAATCAAAAAGAAAGACAGTAACAAGTGCTGGCAAGGATACAGAAAAACTGGATCCCTCATACACTGCTGCTGCGAATATGAAATGATGCAGGCACTCTGGAAAACAGAATGGCTGTTCCTCAAATGAGTTACCATCCAGCAATTCCACTCACAGGTATATACCCAAGAGAATAAAAACCTATGCCCACGCAAAAATTTGTACTTGAATGTTTTTTTTTTTTTTTTTTTTTTTTTAAAATTATTTATTTTATTTTTATTTTCTGACTGCGTTGGGTCTTTGTTGCTGCCCAGGCTTCCTCTAGTTGCCGAGAGCGGGGGCTACTCTTTGTTGCGGTGCGCGGGCTTCTCACTGTGGTGACCTCTCTTGTTGTGGAGCACGGGCTCTACACTCATGGGTTCTAGAGCGCAGGCTCAGTAGTTGTGCCACATGGGCTTCGTTGCCCCGCGGCATGTGGGATCTTCCCGGACGAGGGCTTGAACCCGTGTCCCCTGCATTGGCAGACGGACTCCCAACCACTGCACCACCAGGGAAGTCCTGTACTTGAATGTTTATATCAGCATTATTCCTAATAGACAAAAAGTGGAAATAACCCACATGTCCATTAACTGATGAATGGATTAAAAGTGTGGTCTATCAAAGTGGTTACCAGTGGCTTCCCTGGTGGTGCAGTGGTTGAGAGTCCGCCTGCCAATGCAGGGGACACGGGTTCATGTCCCGGTCCGGGAAGATCCCACATGCCACGGAGCAGCTGGGCCCGTGAGCCATGGCTGCTGAGCCTGCGTGTCCGGAGCCTGTGCTCCGCAACGGGAGAGGCCACAACAGTGAGAGGCCTGCATACCGCAAAAAAAAAAAAAAAAAAAGTGGTTACCAGGCCAGGGGCTGGAAGGTAGAAGAATAGATAGAAGTTGGTAAAAGGGTATAAACTTTCAATTATAAGATGAAAAAGGTCTGAGGATCTAATTAATATAAAACACAATTATAGTGACTATAGTTGACAATAACGTATTGTATAACTGAAATCTGCTAAGAGAGTGAACTTAAATGTCCTCAAAAACACACACAAAAAAGGTAAATCTGTGAGGTGATGGATGTGTTAACTCATTGAGGAGTATCCTTTCACAATGCATCTGTTCATCACATTGTACACTTTAAATATCTTACAATTTTAATTGGCAATTATACCTCAATAAATCTGAAAAAAAAGGTCTATCTATACAATGGAATATTATTCAGCCATAAATAGGAATGAAGTACTGATACATGCTACAACAGAATGAACCTGGAAAACATTATGCGATGGAATGGAAGTCATGGAAGATCACATACTGCATAATTCCACTTATATTAAATGCTCAGATTAGGCAAATCTGTGGAGACGGAAAGTAGATTAGTGATTGCCTAGATCTGGAAAGGATGGAGAGAAATGGAAAATGACTGCAAATGAGTAAGACATTTCTTTTAAAAGTGACGAAAATGTTCTAAGATTAGATTGTTGTGATGGTTGCACAACTGTGACTGTACTAAAAATCACTGAATGGTATACTTTGGATGAGTTACCTTTCAATAAAGCAGTCCGAAAAAGAGAGATTTATGCATAAAGGAATATCTCCTGGACAAGTGAAGTTTATTCCTTTAAGGATCAAAGCTTAAATGTTTTCCCTTTCTTTTCTGTATTTTAACCATTTTGTATTAGATTCTCCCCATCCCCAATAAAAATGTATAGCTTGTTTTCTTTTACAGAGCAGAGTGGATGCAACTGACCTCTTATGTATGCCTCAGGGTCATTTGAAACACAACTTTTTATATTGTGCTAAACAGAGATGCCCCTATGAAGCTTTGCCCGGTTTTTTGTGCTGTTGTTGTTAAGTTTAATTGGCATTATTAACATTTTCTCCATCATTTTAATTTATTTTTCCTTTGAGATATAACTGACATACAACATTGTTTAAGTTTACAGTGTACAACATGTTGATCTGATACATTTATATATTGCAATATGATTACCACCACAGTGTTACCTAACACCTCTAACATGTCATATAATTATCATTTTTTTGTGGTGGGAACAATTAAGATCTAGTGTCTTAGCAACTTTGAAGTTTATAATACAGTACTGTTGCCTATAATTACTGTGCTGTGCATCAGATCTCCAGGACTTATCTACTAGTTGCAAGAAGTTGTTGACTACTAGAGTTTCTCTGTGTCCTTCCTCAGGTGGAGACTGTTTAGCTATGCTCCTCATTGACTGATATGCCTCAGTTTGTCCTCCTAACAAAACTGCTGGAGTTCATAAAACCCCATACAATAGGCCCTATAAAAAATTATAAGGAAAAAATGAGTTGGAATTAAAAATCAGAGGATCTAGATGTGTTTTAGCACTAACATTTATATGTGACCATAAGCAAGTATCTGCATCTGAGTTGTAAAACAGTGTTAATATCTACAATGCAGAGGCAAAATGAGAACTAGAGATATTAATGTGAAGCATTCAGTATAGATCCTAGCACATAAAAGGTAAAACGTAACTGATAGTTTGTATCAGTCTCAAATCTACTAAACACTAATTGATTACCCTGAACAAATCTCTTCATCTCTGAGTCTCAGTTTCTATAGTGTTAACATGTGAGAAAAGGTCTCCCCTCGTCTCACAGAGTGTTGGAGGGCAAACTGATCATGCATTATTTATAATTTTGTAAACTCCAAAGAGATAGAAAGTATTATTCATTGATCTTAAGGATGACAAGAAGATCCTCATTAAATTAAAAATACTGTTTAAAAAAAATGCACCCTCTTCCTTGCTAACACTAGCATCTCCAAATGCAAAGGAATATGTGGTATACACCAAGTATACATAAGTAAGATTAGTAACATCTTACTAATTCCCTGTCATTAGTAAGATATTCATAATCCATCCCAGAAAGTCTATGGCTCACACTCACTCATCATTTCCCAGAAAAAGCACCCCTTCCCACTGGTGTCCTCAAATCAGTTGCTCAGCAAGTTCTCACAGAACGCTCACTATGCACACAACCCTGAGCTATACGCTGAAGGAAATTCACACAGAACATCAGTTCCTGCCCTCAAAATACATAGGATATTTTTGTTGGGAGACAATTCTTATGTTATTAGAGGACACTGAATCTGCATTCTAGGGATGACTATAAGAAAACCATAATATTTTGAATGTGGCTTATGAAAATCAGTTCTATGACTTAGTCACAACTTCAGAAAAGCAAGTGCTAAGGTGTGTCCTACAGGCTCTCAGTGCTGTACTGCAGAGGGACTAATATAAACTGGGGTCAGAAAGCTTCCCCAAGGAGATACACCTTGAAAGATGGGAAGGATCTGGATAAGTTTAGGGTAGACTGGTACGAAATGGGATTTTCTCATGAGATAAATCACAGGAACAGAAGTACAGAGGTGAGAAAGGGCCTGATGAGAAAGCAGTCTGCTTGAGGGTAGGGTAGTACTGTAAGTTTTATGTTCCAATTTGTCAGAGCCATCAACAGTGCTTTATATCTTACAGTTAATCTAAGTATCTATTACGATGGTATCTTCGTCTCCTAAAATATCTAACGATGGACAAAAAGAACAATGTTACCTCCCTTTCGCACCTTACACACTTTTGAACCATTCCCTAACCCATCCTTCCAGGTGTATTCAGGCTTTCACCCACCTCCATGTCATCTTCCTTTTTCCTTTTGTTTACTGACTCACTTCTTTCTTCGTCTTCTTCTTCTTCCTCTATGATTCCTTCTACTATAGATTTGGAGCCTTCTGGACTTGTAATTCCTTCACACCTATGTTTTTTTAAAAAAAAAAGTGTTATCACACACCTCTCTTCTACACACAAATTACCTTAGAGATGCTGATATTTATGGCCTTTTATAATCAAATATTAGTTTAAACTTAACAGTGCTCCTGCGAGAAGGAGGGTGTGAAAAACGTGCATTTTAAAATGTACAAAAGTTGACCAGGACTGTGGAAGTCATCACCAATGTTTGACTATACTCCAAGGGCTGGTTCCCAGTTCCTGCAGCAATACTGACCCACAGAAGGGAGTAACCATTTCCTGAGGCATGGTGACAAGAGTTTTATTGGCGTTATCTTATATAATCCTCATAGCAATCCCATAAAGTAGCTCTGAAGAGTTAAAAAAATTGTCCAGGATCACCTAGCTCATGAGTGGATAAGCCTGGGAGGCAGATCCAGGCCCAATTAACTCTAAAGCATAGTGCTTTTCTACTGTACCCTGCCTGTAGTAGAACAAGGCTCAAACAGATTGGTAAAGGGCCTCCACTTTTAATAAGCTGACAGAAACTGGCAATTACAGTAACCAGGGCCACTGGTGGTGCAGTGGTTGAGAGTCTGCCTGCCAATGCAGGGGACATGGGCTTGAGCCCTGGTCCGGGAAAGATCACACATGCCACGGAGCAACTAGGCCCATGCACCACAACTACTGAACCTGCGCTCTAGAGCCTGCGAGCCACAACTGCTGAGCCTGCGTGCTGCAACTACTGAAGACCATGCTCTGCAATGAGAAGCCACCGCAATGAGAAGCCCGCGCACCACAACGAAGAGTAGCCCTTGCTCAATGCAACTAGAGAAAGCCCGTGGGCAGCAATGAAGACCCAATGCAGCCAAAAATAAAAATAAATTAATTAATTAATAAAAAATAGATTAAAAAAACAATAACCAGGGCCAGATAAACCTTAGACATCAACACACCTGATGCAACCAATTATTGTTGTTTTTCATCTAAAAATATTATCTCTATTATGTAATTAGGTAGAAAAATTATTATAGGAACAGCTGGTACCATAATTCCTTTTAAAGAGAACTCGGAAAAAAATACATTGACAAGTGTTAAAGGTAAAACCTCAACAGCCTATGCAGCAGCTAGGGCCAAGGTCTGCTCTGCATGGTAATGTTATTTTGCCCTTGAAAAGGGAGAGAGAAAGGAGGAAAGGAGAGAGAACAAGCAAGACAAAAAGAGACTGGGATAAATTCAACGGTCAGTCAAGCTTCAGTGGTGGATTTTTAAGAATAACTTCTCCTTCTCGGTCTCCTCTATCAAACCTTCAGTGACCTGTATGTTCACAAGTGTTTTGTTAAGTGGGGGTTTTCTTAGGAACTTAGGGTGTCAAGTTTCACGTCTAGGTCAAAGTATCAAAGAAACAACATGTGCTTTGGGAGTGGAATGAGAGGTTCAAGAGAATTATACCTAGATCAAGAAGGGCAAGAAGGTTCCAGCGAATATCTATGTCACAATTAAAACACACAGACTCTTACATACATAGGTTTACATATTTAGAGAAAACAGCACGTGAAGTAAAAATTTACAAATCAGCGAACTACCTGCATACAAGCCATGTAAATTAACTCCCTTTCAAAATGCTTTACCACTGCTTAGACAAGTCAGATCTCAAAATATTTAAGCATTGAAAAGTGAGCAGCCTCACAGCTTATTTAAAACCTCTGCATTGTGCCTGCCAGATATTACTACGCAAATTCCCCTTTCCCTTTTTCCCTTTCCCTTTTTTCCTTTTCCTTTCCCTTTTCCCTTTCCCTTGAAGTCAAATACACGGGAATTTGAATATGAGCTCTATCATTCATTAGCTAGTGATCCCGGGAAAGTCACTTTACCTTTCTGAACTTCCATTTCCTCCCCTATAAAATGATAGTTACCTTGAAGAGGTATGGTAAGGATTAAATGAGATAGTGCAAATGAATGAATGAATGAATCTAGGTAGTGATCATCAATGGCTACTAACATTAAAAAAATAAAAGAGACAACCAGACCATTATGTGCCTCCTGATTGCAGTATACGATATCACCTATACTTGCAAACAAATAAACCAAAATAACAACAAACAAACCTAAGATTGATCAAACCTCTGATCTAACAATTTACAGAAAATACAGGGAATAAAGGAACATGTTAAATTACACCTTGAGGAATCAATCAGCAAATCTAGATTGTGAGAAGTTCTAAAGGGCAAACAACTAGGTTTCCGCAATAAATAAATTGCCAGGAAAAAAAAGAGAGAGAGAGAGAAGTGGAACCTATAGATTAAAGATACTTAAGAGATTTATCAATCAATTGCTATGTATTTACCCTATTATAATATTATAATTTGAACTAAAAAAATGTATGAGATAATCAGGTAAGTGAATACTAAAGACCTTTGATGATATTAAGGAACTGTTAATTGTTTTAGGTGTGACAGCAGTCTTGTGACTGTGCTTAAAGTGTCCTTACCTTTTAGAGCATGCCAAAATCTTACAGAGGAAATTATGTTTATCTGAAATTTCTTTCAATATATTTTGTCCTTAGGGGAAGTAAATAGGGGCACAGATGAAACAAGACTGTCCATGAGTTCATAACTGTTGAAGATGGGCAATGGGTACACTGAGGTTCATTATATTATTCTACTTGTGTATGTCTGAAAGATTTCCATTACCCAAGGTTTTAAATTTTACATAGTGTATATAAAATACCTTGCACAGTGCCTGGCAAATAGCAGGTATTCAATAATGCCATTATCATTTTCATCAACTCTTGTGCTGTTTGTCCTGGTGGGCAACATTTTCCCAATTCACCTAAAGTTTATTTTGTGACTATATAGCAATACCCAGGACTGATGTAACCCTATCTAGGAGGATCAATTGGGCTAAATAATCTTAGCTCTACCTTAAAATCTGGCTTTCACCCAGGCTATGCGGAAGCTTTTATAATATAATTTCCTTACAACCAGGTTTGGCTTAGAAGGAGACTCTTATCAGAATAAAACCATATACTGGCACAAAAACAGAAATATATATCAATGGAACAGGACAGAAAGCCCAGAGATAAACCCACACAGATACGGTCACCTCATCTTTGATAAAGGAGGCAAGAATACACAATGGAGAAAAGACAGCCTCTTCAATAAGTGGGGCTGGGAAAACTGGACAGCTATGTGTAAAAGAATGAAATTAGAACACTTCCTAACACCATACACAAATAAACTCAAAATGGATTAAAGACCTAAATGTAAGGCCAGACACCATCAAATTCTTAGAGGAAAATAGGCAGAATTTATGACATAAATCACAGCAAGGTCCTTTTTGACCCACCTCCTAAAGAAATGGAAATAAAAACAAAAATAGGGTTTCCCTGGTGGCGCAGTGGTTGAGAGTCCGCCTGCTGATGCAGGGGACTCGGGTTCGTGCCCCAGTCCAGGAAGATCCCACATGCCACGGAGCGGCTAGGCCCATGAGCCATGGCCGCTGAGCCTGCGCGTCTGGAGCCTGTGCTGCTCCGCAGCGCGAGAGGCCACGACAGTGAGAGGCCCGCATAGCGCAAAAAAACAAAAAAAATAAATAAATAAACAAATGGAAACTAATGAGACTTAAAAGCTTTTGCACAGCAAAGGAAACCATAAACAAGACGAAAAGACAACCCTCAGAATGGGAGAAAATATTTGTAAATGAAGCAACTGACAAAGGATTAATCTCCAAAATATACAAGCAGCTCATGCAGCTCAATATCAAAAAAAAACAACAACCCAATCCAAAAATGGGCAGAAGACCTAAAAAGACATTTCTCCGAAGAAGATATACAGATTGGCAACAAACACATGAAAGACCACTCAACATCACTAATCATTAGTGAAATGCAAATCAAAACTACAATGAGGGCTTCCCTGGTGGCACAGTGGTTAAGAATCTGCCTGCCAATGCAGGGAATACAGGTTCAAGCCCTGGTCTGGGAAGATCCCACATGCTGTGGAGCAACTAAGTCCATGCGCCACAACTACTGAGCCTGCGCTCTAGAGCCCGTGAGCCACAACTACTGAGCCCACATGACACAACTACTGAAGCTCACGTGCCTAGAGCCCAGGATCCGCAACAAGAGAAGCCACCCCAATGAGAGGCCCACGCACTGCAACGAAGCGTAGCCCCCACTCACCACAACTAGAGAGAGCCCATGTGCAGCAACGAAGACCCAACGCAGTCAAAAATAAATTAAAAACAAAACAAAACTACAATGAGGTATCTATCACCTTACACCGGTCAGAATGGCCATCATCAAAAAATCTACAAACAATAAATGCTGGAGAGGGTGTGGAGAAAAGGGAACCCTCTTGCACTGTTGGTGGGAATGTAAACTGATACAGCCACTATGGAGAACAGTATGGAGGTTCCTTAAAAAACTAAAAATAGAACTACCATATGACCCAGCAATCCCACTACTGGGCATATACCCTGAGAAAACCATAATTCAAAAAGAGACATGTACCACAGTGTTCACTGCAGCACTATTTACAATAGCCAGGACATGGAAGCAACCTAAGTGTCCACTGACAGATGAATGGATAAAGAAGATGTGGCACATATATACAATGGAATATTACTCAGCCATAAAGAGAAATGAAATTGAACTATTGGTAGTGAGGTGGATGGACCTAGAGTCTGTCATACAGAGTGAAGTAAGTCAGAAAGAGAAAAACAAATACCATATGTTAACACATATATACGGAATCTTAAAAAAAAAATGGCTCTGAGGAACCTAGGGGCAGGAGGAATAAAGATGCAGACATAGAGAATGGACTTGAGGACACAGGGAGTGGGAAGGGTAAGCTGGGACAAAGTGAGAGAGTTACATGGACATATATACACTACCAAATGTAAAACAGATAGCTAGTGGGAAGCAGCCGCATAGCACAGGGAGATCAGCTCGGTGCTTTGTGTCCACCTAGAGGGGTGGGATAGGGAGGGTGGGAGGGAGACGCAAGAGGAAGGAGATATGGGGATATATGTATACATATACCTGATTCACTTTGTTATACAGCAGAAACTAACACACCATTGTAAAGCAATTATACTCCAATAAAGATGTTAAAAAAATAATAATGAAACCATAGCTGCCAGCACTAGAGTGAACACTTAATTTAACGTCCTTTCTCTGGTATTCTTCACCTTTTAACACCTACAGTTGTGCTAATAAGGTAATCCAGTATTATATAGAAGACATTATTTGGCTTTGGGATTTCTTCAAAAAAGAAGAAAGAAAAAAAGAAAATCTATATAGCTGGCCCTAATGAGCTCACTTATAAAAATTATCTAAAATAATGAAGGCATTCACCAAGATGGTAGAATAGGTATATGACAATAAAAGCAATCTGTAATTCCCTCACCATGTTTCAGCCTCTAACCAGCCCAAGGGGGCAAAATAAGACCTACTGTTTGACTTGGCCAACCATTGAGACACGGGCAGACTCCAGATTTCGAATCTGGCCACTCTTCACACTAGAAGAGAACAGTGAGACAGGAGAGAGGAGGTTATTCAGCAACCATCTTATCATGTCACCAGGGTCAAATCAATAATTCTGCAGATTCTGTGCGATCTACTAAAAAGGTGTGGTTACCAATGTAGCTTACCATGGAGACTACCACTACTTCCCACTTGGTTATTATGGCTATAAGCCAAGCAGTAAAAATTAGGTAAAGGCATTAAAATCACTTCAGTTCTGCAAATATTTACCAGTAGGATACTATGTGCCAGGCCTGTGCTCAAGAAGCACATAATTCAGTGGGGGAAAGAAACACAACAAATAATTTTAATATAATAAGGCAAGGTTCAAAGGAACCACTTTATTCTAAATGAGGTTAGAGAAAGCTTCCCAAATGTCTTGCCTAAACTGAGGACTGAAGATAAGTTAAGCGGAAGATAAAAGCTGGTGGTCAGAGCAAAACAGGCAGAAGGCACGTTGTGAATGAAGACACTGTGATGTGAAAAAGTCAGCAGGATGATGATTTTAGAAGGCAGAGTGCAAGGAGGAGCAGAGGAGAGTAAAGGAGTAGTGTGACAGAATAAGGATAGGCATGCAGGGGCTAGCTCCTAGAGGGTCTTGCATGCCATGATAGAACTTAGGAGCTTTGACTCTATAAATATAGATTAGTCTTCTCAGAGTTGGCTAAGGCCCAAGCAAAAAGACTACATGTCCCAGGCGGAACTGAAAACACCACCTGAAGCAGGCCCACAAGAACACATTTCTTCAAATCTCATTTTTTAGCTTAAAACAAACAAAAAAATCACATAAAATTTTAGTGTACCCCCCCCTTAGATAATGACTTTGTTTCTTATTTTAATGATAAACAGAGGCAATCAGAACTACTACGTCGTTTTTCTACCGCAAACTGAATCTACAAATCCACTAGTATTTATAATCATATACTCTGCCTTTGAAGACTGTTTAATAGGTGAAATATCTCTGTTCCTATTCAAGGCCAATGTTGGGCACTGGTTTCCCATTCTCTCTTGTTTATGAAGACGTCGTTTCCTTTACTTATCCTGTCTCTTTCTTATGTCGTTATTTTTTTCTCTAGTGAATACTATAAAACATCCTTTAAAAACATCCTCTAGGGGACTTCCCTGGTGGTCCAGTGGCTAACACTCTGCGCTCCCAATGCAGGAGGCCCAGGTTCCATCCCTGGTTAGGGAATTAGGTCCCACATGTCACAACTGAGAGTTTGTATGCCACAGCAAAAGATCCCAGCACAGGTAGCTAGCTAGCTAAATGAATGAATGAATTTTAATGAATGAATGAATATTTTTTTTAAATGATCCACATCAAAAAATAAATAAAAATAAAAACCTTCTCTAGCCTTTAAAAACATTTTCAACCCCATATTCACTTCTAGATACTAACCCATTTCTCTGCTCTCCTATACAACAAAACTTCTCAAAAAAGTTATCTTACATGCTTTCTCCACTTTGTCACCTCCCATCCTTTCCTCAACCAATATCCCCAACTTATATCAGGTTTTTATCTCCTACTTTCTGAGATTTCCTTTGTCAAGGTCACCTCCATCATGCCAATGACCATCCTAATGGTCATTTCTTAGTCTTTACCTTACTTGATCTCTCAGCAGCATTTGACCTAGATCCCCTCTCCTTCTTCTATAAACACTTGCTATGCTGCTCTCTTGCTTTCCTTCTATCTCACCAACTGTGTCTTTTCAGTTTCTTTTGTTGGATCTTCCTTTCCTTCCCAAGCTCTCAATATTGTAGAGTAACCCAAGGCTCAGTTCTTGGATCTTTTTCTATCAACTAGGTGACTGCATTCAGTATTTTGGCTTTAAATGTTATCTATGTGATGATGATTCTCCAATCTATCTCTA
The DNA here is from genome assembly GCF_964374135.1 of Grampus griseus. Lineage (NCBI taxonomy): Eukaryota > Metazoa > Chordata > Mammalia > Artiodactyla > Delphinidae > Grampus > Grampus griseus. The sequence goes on from NC_139002.1 coordinate 57,565,777, forward strand.
GCTCAACCTCTTCCAACTAGTGTATACAAGTGCCTACTTAACATTTTCACTTAGATGTATAATAAGCATTTCAGCTTATCCAAATAAAAATCCTGATACCCTGCTCTCAAATCTGCTGCTCTTTGTCTCTACCATTCACCAATTGCTTAGGCTAAAAACCTAGAAGTCATCCTTGAATACTGCATCTCCCCCAACCCCCTCTCCCAACACACTATCCACAAGGTAGTTCTGTCAGCTCTACCTTCAAAATACATTCCAAATATGACCACATAACTTCCTCTGTTGCCATCATAGTCTATGATTACCATCATTACTCTTTCCTACAACTATAATTATTTCCTAACCAATTTCTCACTTTTGTTATCACCCCTACTCTCCACTCCTTCCCCTATTCTGTTTTCCTCAGAACAGCCAAGTGGTGGAACCAAGATGCAAATCCGTATCAGACCTCAAAGCCCAGGCTCTTTTTTTTTTCAACTTTTTAAATTGGGGTATAGTTGATTAACAATGTTGTGTTAGTTTCAGGTGTACAGCAAAGTGATTCAGTTATACGTACACCTGTATCTATTCTTTTTCAAATTTCAAAGCCCAGGCTCTTAATGACTACACCCTACTGCCTCTCATTTGGATGACCAAGAGGGCAAAAGCAGAAATTCACTTTGCTTTAAATCTTTACTGAATTTAAATAGATTGGTGTTGTATTTCAACACCTTTTTTAAAAAAAAAAATTATCTAGAATAACCAAAATGGCCATGAGTCATAAACTTGATTCAGATATCCAGCAGACACAAAACATAACTACCAAAAACTTCACTGTATTCTTTCTGATTCTTAGGCTCAGAAAGTGTCTAGAAATCAGTGGCTCTCATAGAACCCAGAATATTTTAACATTCAATAAGTGGAATGTCTATTCTACCCTACATCTGGCACTAGAATCAAGACTCTGTCTCCCCTTAACAAAAGGTTCATCATGACCCCCAGGCTGGTTTGGGTGCCTGTCTTCTGTACCTTCTTCATTGTATTGTGTTTATGCATTTACTTGTATGTATGTTCCCAGTTTTTTGATGACAGGAACTAAGCCTGATTCATCCCCAGTTCTTAGATCAGGCACTGACACATCTTAGGTACTAAAAAAAAAAAAAAATGTTTACTGAATAAATTTTAAGTTATTTGGAATAATTTTCTCACTAGTTGTTACTGGGGAAGCAGGCAGGGTGCCCAAGGTTCATGTTGAGCTGGCAGCAGCCACATTCTCAGTGTGGTTGCTCAAGATGGAGAGATTTTTGGTGCTTCCAAGAGTACATCTTGCATCACAGTAGTGAACAGGGGAGGCAAAAGCAACCATATCAAACACAAATATCATTCTGGCAAGCCATATTTGGCATGAGATCCTCTGTCCTAGGAGGAATCCCCAGGATATATTTACCAGGTCCTTAATTTCCACTTGATATCTCTGACTCAGTAAACAGATACATTCTGCCTGCTAAAGCAGCCAGCAGTATGCTATATGCTATATGAAAGTACAAAAGAAATAGAGAATAGCTTCTGACCTTATGATGCAGGAAGGGCATTAAGACAGAAATGAAAATTAACAATGTAAGCATATCCCTTAAAGGAGGATTAGAAGACTTAAGGGGTAAACAGTACAATATAATACATACTTAAAGGTCTTTAGCAATTTTGCTGAAGGAGGGACCTGGGTGGTTTGTAGGAGTTATAAGAAGGGTTCTGGAGAGGGGACTAGAAATGGATTTTGAGGGATAGGTAGGAAGACAGGACACTAGAGATATTTTATCCCAAGACTGATATCCTGGGGGGAGGGACAGTGCTTTACTCATCTTTGAATCATTACCCTTTAGCACAAAGTGTTCAATAAATATAAATGCAATTAATAAATATTCAAATAATTGATTGAATTAGTGTATAATTAATAACTGAACAGCCTTTACTTAAGTGGAAGCCATAGCCAATTCTGTCAGTAATTTTTATGAGAACCATTTAGCCAAAGGGTTTTTATTTATGCAAAAACCAAATAAAAACTGAAAAGGAAACCCACGACCATCTGTTTCTCCATCTTCTCTGGAACACAGAAAGTGAATCTAGAGCCATGGAGCATCAGAGATGGAAAAGGCCTTAGAATCTCATTTAGTCCAAACTCCCACCTTAGAGATGGGAACAGCTAGACAGCAGATGATCCATAATTATTAAGATTCTAGGAGGTACTATAGTGTATTGGAAAAAGGATGGGTTTTAGAGAACTGAGCCAAGTCTGAAACATTTAAAATATTTTTTTAAAAATCTGCTCCTTATGTAAATGTTTCCATACCTGATACTACAATAAAGCTAAGGCATAGGAACTAAAATATTCCTTTCAACTTGGTGCTTGAGCTGATGAAAAAGGAAAGCTACAATCTAACATTTAAAATATAGACAATATAGATTTGTGGGTTACCTCCATTCAACGGCATTCTCCAGAGACTTGAAGGTTTTAGGACGACCACGTAAGAAATTCTGCATGCTATTAAGTGCATCCATGGCTGTACCTAGACGTTAAACAAAAAATTTTAACCACAGCACTTAAGATATTCTGAGCATTTATACTTAATGTGTCAACTGTATACATCTCCCCTCAATGACAGCAGAATTAAGTGGCACCTGGGGAAAAAAAAGAAGCAGTTTAAGAAAATTCAGAAGACTGATGTGATAGCCAGCTTCCAAGATGGCCTCCAGTGGTTTTTGCCTCCTGGTATTCAACAGTCCCTCCACACTGAATAGGGCTGGCTGACTTATATGAGCAATAGTGTGACTTCTGATGCTGGGTCATAAAAGACATGGCAGTTTCTTTTTATATGTTAAATAAAATTATGGGACATACATACAACTGAAATATTATGCAGCCATAAAAGATGTTTATGAAGAGTTTTTGATGACATGTAAAATTATTACATAATGTGGGGTGTGGGAAAAATGGGTGAAGGTGTGAAAAGTATGATCTTCCAGTTATAAAATAAATAAGTCCTAGGGATGTAACATACAGCATGGTGACTATAGTTAATACTGTACTGCCTATTTGAAAATTGCTAAGAGAATAGATCTTAAAAGTTCTCATCACAAGAAAAAAAATATGTAACTATGTGTGGTGATAGATGTTAACTAGATATATTGTGGTGATCATTTCACAATATATACATATATTAAATCATTTTGTACAGCTGAAACTAATGCAAAGTTATATGTCAATTGTATCCCAATAAAAAAATACTGGGAATGCCTCTGCCACAAAATAACATTAAAAAAAAGATATAAAAGACAGAGGAACATACTTCGAGATGAGAGAAGTCATATATAATAAATAAAAACAAAATAACAATAATCTACCATGGATGTTTTCTGTAAGTCAAAGATTTTGATTTGCTCAGCACTAAAAAAACTTACCTTCCACAACATCGATCATGCACAGACCCAAGAGGCTTGGTACCAGGTTGGATGATGCTGTGTGGACTGCAATAGCACCACCCATGCTATGTCCAATGAGCATAATTGGAGGAGGAAGGTCCCCATACATGGCTTCAACCACATTGCCAACATCTCTGCAAAGAGAAGGAAAAAAAGCATGGAATGTACTCTGACAACACTGTAAAGATAGTTTTATTTCCTAACTCTCCCTTTTGATCTGTAACTAACAGTCCTAGGACTGTAAAGGTCTACTGGACCATCTTGCAAATGTACCTACGTAAACGTCCTAACACCCCGGCCCCGCAGTGTAGCCACACAGCTAGCTCTTCTGATAAATGGAAGTTTAAGGACTAAGAACCAAATTTTCTAATTTTCCTTTACATCACACCTTCACTATTCCACACATTTAGTACAATCACATAAACATATACCTTTATTTTAAACGTAAGCTTGAAACTCTGGACAAATCATTTAACTGCTCTATGCCTCAGTTTACCCATCCATAAAACAGGAAAACAATTTTAAGCATTGTAATGTAGTGAAGTTTGACGTCACAAGATGAATTGCAGCCCCAGTTTATTTTTTACTATGTGGACTTGGATTAGCTACTTAATCTCTCAGATAAAGTTTCAACATCTATAAAATGAAGATAAGAATATCAGTTACTATTCTGGATTGCTTTGAGGATTAACTGAGACACTGAATGTAAAACTACTTTGAAAAGAGTAAAGTGCTATTCAAACGTTAACTATTATTTACAATTTGTTATGTAAAGTTGTTTGAAGTATGAACACAAATTTAGTGTTCTGAGAAACTAGAAAGATGTTCAGAGCTAATTTTTATTGGCTTCTGTTCCAGTCTTTATGAGTGGATCTATTTAACAAAGTCAAACCTCAAAGCTTTGAAAATGAGAAGTAAAGCAGGAACTTTGGTTTTTATTTGCATATGGGCCTTCTATGCTATAGCAATAGCAATAGGTAAGTAAGACCTATGTGTTTCTAGAGACCACTGTCTCTACTGTCTTCTTTTGTGAGTGGGTGAGTCAGTCAACTTCAAAAGACAGTTTTGTCTTGCTGAGTGTCACTACATATCTCAGGCACTCACACAATGTTAGCCAAATACAGCAGTTGTGAATGTAGGGACACAGCCATTCAGATATGGTCTCCACAGTATTCAGAATGGCAAAGGTAAATGTTATTAATTATTTATGAAGGAATTAATCTTAAAAATCTCATACAACAATTACAGATGTGAATAGGGTAGTGGTAGCATCTGCAGACAATCTAAATGCGAGATAAAGCCACGCAATTTTATAAGCGAAAACAAATAATAGTTTAATATTCCTTTGGAGTTAAATTTAAGGCTAAAATTTTTGGTTCATAACAGAAATAATGAGTAAAATAAAAGGATGCTATGAAAGATTATCTAGTCAGTAACTGGATGTACCACAATTTTGGTAGATGACTTCTAGGGGGATTCTATCATATTTATTAATACTAGCTCATTTCCTGAGAAGCAGTATAGCGTATCACAGACATAACAGAAAAAAGAGTATCAGAGTAACTCAGATCTCGGCTCTTCTACTTTCAGTGGAGTTGCATTTTATGTAAGGTTTAGGTTCTGAAATTGATGTCAAAGGCAAAAATCATGCTGTCAGTGCTACTTGAAAACCCCTCTAATTGCCCATTAAGATGCCCATTTTGAGATTTTTGTTTCATAGAATGATTGAACTCAGAAACAATATAAATGTTTTATTGCTTCAACTATTTCAGCAAGAATCCAACTTGTTGGCTCTTCTGATTCTTAGTAATTATCTTCATCTATTATAGAAGTTTTAATCATTAATTTTCTTTTTAACTTTTTGTGTGAGTTAGCAACTTATTGTCTCTTGGCTCTCATTCACCCTTTATTTCATGTTCTGCAAAACTGGATGAGGCTTTTAAATAGTTTTCCTTTGCCAGCCAGCAAGATGTTAAGCTATGCCAACAGAGGGCAAAGGAGAGATACTGCAGAAAAAGAGGGTTTTGTTCCTGGTTTGCACTGACTCCACAAGCTCCTGTAGTTTGTGTAGCACCCAAGACCTGAAGCACACACAGCTTCCCCAGGGCCTAGCTCCTGCAACACAGGAGGCGTCTCCAAGCACTCCATCCCTCCATCCCCAATGTTCCTTTTCCCCCTCTAGCTTTTTCTTTTTTTGTAGTAGGACTCACTTATCCATTTATTAAGTCACTGTTGAGTTTCTACACAGGCCAGGTACTGTGGCAGGTCTGGGGGTACAGCGGTAAAAAGGGCCGACAAGTCCCCTTCGTCATGGAGCTTACGTTTGCAGGGAGGGGAAGTGAGCAAAGAGGTACTGAAAATCCAAGTATAAACTGGGATAATACTATGAAGGAGGGGTATAGGGAGCTGTTTGAACCTAATGGGAGGTTCATCTTTGTTTTTGGTTTTTTTTAACATCTTTTTTTTTTTTAATGTTTAGCAAAATGTTTTTCTTTCTTTTTTAACATCTTTCTTGGAGTATAATTGCTTTACAATGGTGTGTTAGTTTCTGCTGTATAACAAAGTGAATCAGCTATACGTATACATATATCCCCATACCTTCTCCCTCTTGGGTCTCACTCCTTCCCTCCTTATCCCACCCCTCTAGGTGGTCACAAAGCACAGAGCTGATCTCCCTGTGCTATGTGGCTGCTTCCCACTAGCTATCTACTTTACATTTGGTAGTGTATATATGTCCATGCCACTGTCTCACTTTGTCCCAGCTTACCCTCCCACTCCCTGTGTCCTCAAGTCCATTCTCTATGTCTGCGTCTTTATTTCTGTCCTTCGCCTAGGTTCTTCGGAACCTTTTTTTTTTTTTTTTTGAGATTCCATACATATGTGTTAGCATATGGTATTTAGTTTTCTCTTTCTGACTTACTTTACTCTGTATGACAGACTCTAGGTCCATCCACCTCACTACAAATAACATTTCATTTTTTTATGGCTGAGTAATATTCCATTGTATATATTTGCCACATCTTCTTTATCCATCATCTGTCGATGGACATTTAGATTACTTCCATGTCCTGGCTATTGTAAATAGAGCTGCAGTGAACACTGTGGTACATGTCTCTTTTTGAATTATGGTTTTCTCAGGGTATATGCCCAGTAGTGGGATTGCTGGGTCATATGGTAGTTCTATTTTTAGTTTTTTTAAGGAACCTCCATACTGCTCTCCATAGTGGCTGTATCAATTTACATTCCCACCAACAATGTAAGAGGGTTCCTTTTTCTCCACACCCTCTCCAGCATTTATTGCTTGTAGATTTTTTGATGATGGCCATTATGACTGGTGTGAGGTGATACCTCATTGTAGTTTTGATTTGCATTTCTCTAATGATTAGTGATACTGAGCATCCTTTCATGTGTTTGTTGGTCCCTTCTAGCTTTATTGAAGTATAATTGGTATATTAAAAATGGTGCATAATTGGGGCTTCCCTGGTAGTGCAGTGGTTAAGAATCCGCCTGCCAACGCAGCGGACACAGGTTTGAGCCCTGGTCCGGGAAGATTCCACATGCCGCGGAGCAGCTCAGCCCGTGTGCCACAACTACTGAGCCTGCGCTCTAGACCCTGCAAGCCACAACTACTGTGCCCGTGTGCACAACTACTGAAGCCCACGCACCTAGAGCCAGCTCTGCAACAAGAAAAGCCACTGCAATGAGAAGCACTCGCACCACAACAAAGAGTAGCCCCCGCTCACTGCAACTAGAGAAAGCAGCAACGAAGACCCAAAGCAGCCAAAAATAAATAAATTAAATAAATAAATTAAAAAAAAAAAACAACTGTAGGCATTATGTTGTACAGCAGATCTCTGGAACTACCCCCAATATTTTCGTTGCAAAGTGCCACTGGTGAGATACCTCCCTGTGAACAGCTTCTCCTGCACCCTAAAGGGCAGATTTCTGACAAGTTCTGCCATGTAACATAGTATCCAAGTGACTTCTCTGCCTTCAGTAAGCCACCATTGTGCCTTCTCCAACAAGGTCTAGATCTCAACCTCTTCCACTCAGGTTCCATCTCAGTCTGAGGGGAAATATGAAGTGGCTGCTTCTTACATCTGCTATTCCTAGTCTTTACTTCTCTCTGTTTTTCAAGTTTTTTTCCAGCTTTCTGAGATATAACTGATAAGTAAAATTGTAATATATTTAAAGTATACGATGTGATGATTTGAAATACGTATACACTGTGACATGATTCCCACAATCAAGTTAATTAACCCTCTAGTCTTTACTTCTTACTAGCCAATTCCTCAGTACTCCAATCCCGTTACAGTTAACAAATCTTTATATTAAACTTTCCTTGTTTAAATTACTGTGTGGTTTCTCTCTCCTGATTGTCCCAGACTGATACATTATTAGGCAATGTTTCCTTAAGGTCATCAATTAATTCTTTAATTTCTTCTTGAATGTCAGTCAAGCCATCATCACCCTTGTCTGACTGCCTGGCCACTTAGATGATGTATTTCACTTTTTTGTCAACAGTCAAGAAACGCTTTAAAACTTATTCATAAATCTTTCTATAGGTATCACTAACAAGCTTGATTATTTTGGGCTTTATTGTTCTCACATTACAAAGGAACAACTGAGGGAGCAGATTCTTGGCTCTCTTTTCATGGTTTCTCAGGCACATGTTTATTGAGTGGAATGGTCCTCTCACAGTGTTGTTTCTCTCTCTCTGCCAAGCACTATGTTGAATGATCACAATTCTAGTCTATTAACTGTGGGACCTCATGCAGTTATTCAACCCATCTGAGCCAGTTTTCTCATTGGTAAAAAAGTGATAATATTTACACTACAGACTAATTAAAATAATTAATTTATCCTTAACAAATGTTTAATTTACACTTAATGAAGCACATAAATAGCACCTACTATACAATACATAAATAACACCTACTATAACAATACAATTATCGTCACATGACTTTGGGTTCTGAAGGAAGAACAGTTTACTCATGGATTAAAGCTGCTAAAGTAAAAAGGGACAAGATATTTTTGGTGCCAAAAATACACTTGAGAGAGCATGCATTAAGCACATGAGAGAGTACGTATTAAAAGCAGGGTAGTTGGAAAAATCCTGTTTACAATATAGAATAGTGGTCTCCAAACACCAGTCATGGGACTGGCTGCATCAGATTCCTTTATAGAAATTTATCAAAATCTAAATGCCCAGACCCACTGGTAGAAGCACTAATTCAATAGGTCTGGGGTAGGGCCAAATCATCTGTACTTCAATCACTTCTCAGATGATTCTGATGAGTGGCCAGGTTTGAGAGCCACTGCATGTGCTATACTCATCTTTTACTTTGAGGCCCAGAGTATAATCAGTTATTCTTTAATACCCTGTTTTTGTCTTACTATAACGCTTGACAAAGAATGTGGGCAGGATATCTTAAGAACGTCTTACAGAGCCCTTTGCATACAACCACTTTTCAAGCATGGGTCCCCAATAGATATTCAGATTCTACTCAACTCTGTCAACAGAAGAAAACTTTTCAAAAGCCAACACAAACTAAACTGTGCCTTGAAGAATTTTCAAATGCTTTAAGTGATGACCATCACATTGAATATACCAAGGAAGATGGAGGTTTCTTTCAATATTAAACAGTAAAGAAACACCAGATATAGAGGAAAGAGAAAAGAAGTAAAATTTTCTCTGTGTTATTTGTTGTTCAACAATCTCACCAGGAGAGTGATAAACTATTATTTATAATAGTAATGGAAGCCAGGTGATTGTATAAACAGTATTAGATTACTTACTTTGCCATGGTTTCTGCAGACAGGTCTTCAGAATTCTTGACTTTTGTTTCACCTAAAAAGAAAATATTTTAAAAATAAAATTCCCATGAAGATAAATCATAAAAGCAAGAGTATTTGCTTTCAAAAAATCTCACCTTGGGATAATGAAATGGGAGTTTTATAATGGTATATGATGGGCATAGCAAGGATTTTCTGTTACAGACGTATCTTTATAGTTGGCCATCTGAAGAAGGATAATTACAGTAGCAAAGATTTTTCCACATTCCTCATACATTACCAGCATCAGAATTTGGTTACGTTAGTGGACATTTTCTTAGCTAAACAACAATATATATATATATATGTGTGTATAAAAATATTTATGAAAAGTGAAAGCTAGGACTTCCCTCTAAATGCACAAATGGAACAGCCCAGGCCACAATGAAATCTCTAATATTTAACACTATTCAAAGGGCTTGGCAAATATATCATTGAGTCAGTGACTAATTAAGAACTTCACTCACCATGACCTCGAAGATCCAAAGCCACAATCCTACATTGAACCCTACTAATGATTGCTGCCTAGGAGGAAGAGGAAAAGGAAAAGTATTCAGATACATCTGGGTTAGCAAATCTTTCCCCATTACCAATGATAACTTTGTCAGATGAACTGCCATCAGAATTCAAGGATCTCAAGAGAATCAAGAGACTTTCCACTTTAAAGCAAAATTTTAAAAATAATGATTCTCTGCTTTTTGTGTGCATATTCTGGTTATATCCCAACTTCAAAATATGGCTTTCTCCACCTAAATCCCTCTTTAAAACTTAACTCTTCCTAGCTTTTCATAAAACAGAATAAGCACCTTTATACAATGACCCTCTGAGCTTTACTATTACTTATGATTTTCATCCATACTCACTGGTTATCTTTTCCCTAATCTGGAAGGGAAATTCTCTAGATAAGGACCATGAGTCAGTTTATATCTAGGCTCAGGATATCACACAAATGTGACACTCAGATCATGAAATAACCTTGAAAGCAGCCCAAGTCATGAAATCTACCAAAGATTCACTTAAGACAGAGCAGGAATACACATAAGTTTGTACCAGTTAAACAAAAATATATTGAAAAAGAAATCATATCATGAGGAAGTATAATTTCAGAGGTTTAAACAAGCCTGAAATAATTGAGGATCTTCTTCCTCAAATGAACTAGTTTCTTTGACAATAATATATCACAATTGGTGTAAATGTCATCAACACTTTTTTAACTTTTAAGAATAAGATAGGAAAACTATCTAGGCTAACTCTTACATTTTATGAATGAGGAAACTGAAGTCAAGAGAAAGGAAATTATTTGCTCAGGGTCATGCAACTAGTAACAAAAATAAGACCAGAATCAAGGTAAGATACTAACATAACAGTCAATGTATACCATAAAACAAATCAGAGCTCTTAAATCACATTTTCCCCTCATTTTATTTTTAACTGATTAAAACATATTTTGAATATATTCACATTATAAAAATGTTGAAAATTTAGAAAATTAATGAGAGGAGAAAAAACTCCTCTGATTTGCCATCCATATGTCATCTCTTTGGATATTTCCTATGATCATTTTCCCCAGCTCTGTCAAAATATTATTGATTTATAACATATGTAAGTTTAAGGTGTTCAATGGGATAATTTGATATATGTGTATAATGCAAAATGGTTACCACAATAATCTCCATCCCCTCACATAATTACCATTTGTGTGTGTGTGGGGGGGGGGACACAACATTTAAGATCTACTCTCTTAACAACTTTCAAGTATTAATACTGTATAATTAATTACAGTCACCATCCTGTACATTAGATCCCCAGAACTAATTCATCTTATAGCTGGGAGTTTGTACCCTTTCACCGACATCTCCCCATTTCCCCCACCTCCCAGCCCTTGACAACCACCATTCTAATCTCTATTTCATGAATTCAGCATTTTTAGATTCCACGTAGACATTTTAGATTCCACAATAACATTATTTGTCTTTCTCTATCTTATTTCACCTAGCATAATGCCCTCAAGGTCCTCCATGTTATTGCAAAAGGCAGGATTCCCTTTTTCATGGCTGAATATTCCTGTGTGTGTGTGTGTGTGTGTGTGTGTGTGTGTGTGTGTGTGTGTGTGTGACATTTTCTTTATCCATTCATCCACTGATTGATGCTTAGGTTGTTTCCATGTTGTGGTTATTGCAAATGACATTGCTGTGAACATGGAGGTGCAGCTATCTCTTCAAGATCATTTTTTCATTTCTTGCAGATATACAGAAGTGGAATTGCTGGATCTTACAGGAGTACTATTTTTAATTTTTTGAAGAAACTCCATACTGTTTTCCATAGTTTGGCTATACCAATTTACATTCCCATCAACAGTGCAGAAGGGTTCCTTTTTCTCTACAGGCTCATCAACACTTGTTTCTTGCCTTTTTAATAGCCATTTTAATAGGTGTGAGGTGATATCTCATTGTGGTTTTGATTTGCATTTTCCTGATGATTAGTGATAGCAACCATCTTTTCATGCACCTGGTTGCCATTTGTATGTCTTCTTTGGAAAAATGTCTATTCAAGTCTTTTGTCCACTTTTAAATTGGATTGGTTTTTTTTGCTATTGAATTGTATGAGTCCCTTATATATTTTGGATATTAATCCCTTATCAGATAAATGGTCTGCAAATATTTTCTCCCATTCTGTAGGCTGCATTTTTATTTTGCTGACTTTTTTTTCTTTTTTTTTTTCTGTGCAGAAGTTTTTTAGTTTGATGTAGTCCCAACTTGTTTATTATTGCTTTTGTTCCTTGCACTTTTGGTGCCATATCCAAAAATCACTGCCACAGGGCTTTCTCCTTGTTTTCTTTCAGTAGTTTTATAGGTTCAGGTCTTACATTTAAGTTTTTAATCCATTTCAAAGTAATTTTTGTGAGTGATGTAAGATAGGGGTCTAATTTCATTCTTCTGCATGGAGTTATTCAGTTTTCCCAACACCATTTATTTTAGAGATTATCTTTTCCTCATTGAGTCTTCTTGGATCCCTTGTCAATTATTAGTTGATTGTATATGTGTGGGTTTATTCTTGAGGTTTCAATTCTGTTCCATTGGCCTATGTTTCTATTTTCATGCCAGTACAATATTATTTTGACTACTATAACTTTGTAATAAAGTTTGAGATCAGGAATTGTGTTGTCTCTAGCTTTCTTCTTTCTCAGGATTGCTTTGGCTATCTGGGGTCTTTTGTTGTTCCACAGAAATTTTAGGATTGTTTTTTCTATTTCTGTGAAAAATGTCATTGGAATTTTGAAGGGGATTGCATTGAATCTGTAGATGGCTTTGTGTAGTAGACATTTTAACAATATTAATTCTCATGATCCATGAACATGGGCTATCTGTTTGTGTCTTCTTCAATTTCTTTCATCAATGTCTTATAATTTTCAATGTACAGATCTTTCACCTCCTTGGTTAAATTTATTCCTAAGCATTTTATTTTCTGATGCTATTGTAAATGGGATTGTTTTCTTTATTTCTTTTCCAGATAATTCATTGTTAGTGTATTTAATCATATTTTAAAAATCACCTAGAAAATCAAGTCTGTTTCTACTTCCAATACTCTAATGAATATCTTTAAAGAGAACAAAGGACTAAAATTCTAATATACTTTGCTATTTGCTCCTGAAAGCTAATTTACAGGAGTTATTTAATGCATTATCGTGGTACTAAAGCTTTAAATGCCAAAAACAAATCTGTATTTTGGAAATAAAATTAAGTGGCAAAGATAGTGTCAAATTTGCCTGATTGCTGTACTTTAAAAAAAGAAAGGTAAAACTAGGTCCACAAAACAGCAACGAAATATTCATTTGAAGGCAGTAAATGTCAATTCCAATTTTAAATTGAAAGCAAGAATTCAAAATCTTATGTGCCTGTCAGAAAACACTGACAATAATACTAAAAACAGATTTTTCACTCACTTATTTAACAAATCTAAAGTGCATCTGCTAAAAGTCTGGCACCAATTGAGTAATGGGGTTACAGTACGAAAAAGACAGTCAATGTTCCTGCTCCCATGACGTTTACATTCTAGTTTGGTGGAGGAAGACTAGTAATCAATGACTGAGCAAAGTAAATTCAGAAAGTAATACATTTTATAGATAATAAAAAATTGTGAGAGCATGTCTATGCCTCTAGATCTCACTTCAAATAGTACAACTCTGCCACTTCTGGAATGGTTGAGTAAAAAGCAGCTATTTAAGAACTAGACTTATCCAACCATTTTCTCAATAGAAGTTGTGGTGTTAGTAATAACAGCAACAACAGTAGAATGTAATTTTTATTAAATCTTACTATGTATCAGGCACCAATCTAATTACTTCAAATGAATTATCTAACTTTCTCCTCACAACTCTTTTATTTAGATACAATTTTCATCATGTTACAAGTGAGAACATTTTACACAGAGGTTTGGTAACTTGCCCAGGGACAAACAGCTAATAAGTGGTGAGGCCAAAATTAAAGTCTGAACAGCCTGATTCCAGGTGGTTCACAACCCTGGCTGCGTAACAGAATCACATAAGGAGCTTCAGGAAATACTGCTACCCAGGTACTAACCCACCAGAAATTCTGATTTAAGTGATCTGGGTAGGGGTCCAGGATATCAACGCATTTTAGAGTTCCCCAAGTGATTCTAATGTACAAAGTTTAGCCTAGCTCTAGAGTAGAGAATAAGAGTCAAGACTGGAAGTTAGATCTGGGTATTCTGTACCACTTTATTATCTCACTAAATTATCTCCCTGAGAAGTAGGCTGGGAAAATATTAGCCCAAATTTTGTTGCTGACAAAACAGGTTCTGAGAGGTATTGGTGAAGGTGTGGAGAAATAGGTATCCTCACAGACACATAAAATCCTCAAACTTTATAATGCTGGCTAATCTGATAAGTGAAAAGTGGTATTCTTTCATTTTAGTTTATATTTTACTCATTAATAGTAAGGTAGAGATATGGGGATATATGTATAAATGATTCACTTTGTTATAAAGCAGAAACTAACACACCATAGTAAAGCAATTATACTCCAATAAAAACGTCAAAAAAAATAGTAAGGTAGACCCATTTTTATAAGTTTATCAGTTATTTATATTTCCTCTTCTGTGAACTACCACTTCGTATCTCTTGCTCATTTTTCTACCGGATTATCTTTTTCTTACTGCTTTTTGGGAGTGTGTTTTTTTTTTTTTTAATGTTTATTTATTTGGCTGTGTGGAGTCTTTGTTGCGGTGCGCAGGCTCTTCATTGCGACACACGGGCTTCTCTCTAGTTGTGGCAGACAGGCTCCAGAGCACGCGGGCACAGTAGTTGCAGCGTGTGGGCTCCAGAGCACGTGGACTTGTGGGCTCTCTAGTTGTGGCACGCGAGCTCTAGAGCACACAGGCTTAGTTGCCCCACAGCGTGTGGGATCTTAGTTCCCCGACCAGGGATCAAACCCATGTCCCCCGCATTGGAAGGCGGATTCTTAACCACTGGACCATCAGGGAAGTCCCGGTAGTTTTTTTTAATATAATGAAACTGTTAACCCTTTGTTATTCATATTGCATGTATTTCAAATACTTTTTACCTAGCACATAGCTTGTGTTTTAATTTTAAGATATCTTGTCTAGGAGTTTTTCATTTTGGCAAAGTTGAATTTATCAACCTTTCTTTTATGGCTTTTTCTTCTTCTGGCTGCTCCAAGGTCATATATGAATATTCTTACAGTTTGTTTTTTAAATTCAGTAGTTTAATCCATTTGGGTTTTTTTATATTAACTTATTTTTAAACATGGGCCTATTTCTTGATTCTTTCTGCCAATAACCATAATATTGATAGAGTTTTAGAATATGTTCTGATATATGAGAGGGCAAGTCCCTTCCCTCTTGCTCTTTTTCAAAATTATCTCAGCAATCACTGGGCATTTATTCTGTGTGAATTTTAGAGTCTCATGAAAAATCCCATTGAGATTTAGGGGAGTTAGATTCATACAGGAACATGATTTATTTCTCTATTCAGGTTTTCCTTTATATTCTTCTGTACTGTTTCCTCCATAAATGTCTTATAAGTTAAAACAAGTAAGACTTATTCCCAGTTATTTTATAGTTTTGTCACTTTTATGGATAGAATAATTTTTCCTCTTATATTTCCAAATCCAGTAACTGCTAATATTTAGGAAAAGTAGATTTTTTTATATTTACTTTGTAAACTATGGCTTCACTAGTAGTTTGCCAGTTGATTTTCTTTGGTTTTCTAGAGAGACAGTATTTACAAGTAATGACAGTTCTCACTCTTTTCAAAACTTTAAAACTCATTTTTCCTTCTTGTTTTATTGTTTGGCTAGAAGCTCCAGTATACTATTGAAAATAGCACCCCTATCTTGTCTCTGACTTTAAAAGTGTCTCTTTTACCACTAGGTATATTTATGTAATTTTCTGGTATATAAACTTAATAAAGTTAAGAAAGTTTTTCATCTATTCCTAATTGCCAAGAGTTTTCAACATAGTGGGTGTTGTACTTGATCAAGTCCTTTTTTCGTATCACATGAGGCGAGAGATTAATTACACTGATAGATTTTCTAATGCTGGACCATTCTCACATTCCTGGGATAAAACCTAGTTGGTCAATGTATTACTATTTTACTACACTACTGGAGTCAATCTGCTGTTATTTTATTTAGGATTTTGCATCTATTTTATAACCGAAATTGGCTCACAGTTTTCTTGCAGTCTTTGCCTGGTTTTGGTATTAGACTGATGTTACCTTCACAAATGAATTGGGTAACTTAAAACAGTACTACTCTAAGTAGTACTTTTATGTGGTGAAAAATTTTAATTAAACTTTCTCCTCGGGAAAAGAAACTAACACTCCATAAGATATCAAATACTTAGAATTAATAAGAGACAGCCTGTTAACTAGTCTCGCTGTCTCCATCTATGTCTCCTGCCCAACCCATCATCTATACTAGCATCCTGATTATTCTAAAGCTCTTCAATGACTTCCCATTGACTAAAACAGCGATACTCAATTACACAAGTAGGTAGATGTGTATCATAATGCTCAGTTTCCCAGAAATTTACAATCTTGGTGTGTTTGCAATTGTTTCATGCAAATCAGACTTTCGATACCCCTTCTCTAATTCTGACATGCCTAAAATACATTTATGGACAGGAGAAGTTTTGTGTTTAAAAATAGCTCCCTCTATTACCCTGAACTAAAGGATAGGGGTGCAATTCCCTAGCCAGGCATACAAGGCCCTCCCATAATTTTGTTCCTGTGATCTCTCTAGTCACCTCTTTCCCTGCTCCCTACCATTATACTTTATACTCGAGCTACTTATAACTTCCAAAACATACTTCACTGTTACACTCTTCACTGCCTTTGTACTCATCTCTCCTTGAAATGCCTCTCTACTAATCTAATTTCTATTCAGTCTTTAAAGCCCAGATGTCCCTTCTCTTATGAAACTTTCTTTAATCTCCCCCCTCAACCATCATCAGAGTTAATAATTCCCTCCTCTGTTACTTTTGTATCTTGTACATAGATGCTATAAACTCATCTAACAACTGAGTGCTTTTTTAAAAAAAATATTTATTTATTTGGCTGTGTCGGGTCTTAGTTGTGGCATGCTGGCTCCAGAGTGCGTGGGCTTAGTTGCCCTGTGGCATGTGCGATCTCAGTTCCCTGACCAGGGATCTAACCTGCATCCCCTGCATTGGAAGGCGGATTCTTAACCACTGGACCACCAGGGCCGTCCTGACAACTGAGTGCTTGAGTCAAGCACTTTATTAAGAACCTCATAACTTTTGTTCAGTCTCATAACCACTCTATTATAACTAGGTAGTATTATATCCATTTTACAAATTAAGAAACTAAAGCATGATAGATTAAGTTGTGTTGAGATTCAAATCCCAGTCTGAGATAAAAGCTTCTTAAAATTTTTGCTGTATTATCTATATATATATATGTTATCTCCATTTTTCCTATTTTCCCCATTACACTTAAAACATCATATAAAAACAAGAGGGGCTTCCCTGGTGGCGCAGTGGTTGGGAGTCCGCCTGCCAATGCAGGGGACATGGGTTCGTGCCCCGGTCCGGGAGGATCCCGCGTGCCGCGGACCGGCTGAGCCCGTGGGCCATGGCCGCTGGGCCTGCGCGTCCGGAGCCTGTTGCTCCTCAACGGGAGAGGCCACAGCAGTAGGACGCCCGTGTACCGCAAAAAAAAAACAACAAGAGGATACATTTAATTCTCCAATGTATCTATAGCACCTAGCATAATGCCTGGCACAAAGTAGTGGTTTAAGTATTTGCTGATTGGCTGATCTTATTAAAGAGTGAACTCTCATTTCTCTGTCCTTAGTAACCCAGCACAAAACCTGAAATACAGAATACATTCATAAATATTTGCTAACATGAACTGAATTAACTGGGAAAAGAAACAGGAATCAGCAGATACTACAGATCCAATTCTCGGCTTCAATCAGTTCATACTTGGTTGGTCCCAGGTCCTTCAGAGGTACCAAAACTGAAAAGGACTGAAGGCTGATTTTCACTACTTTTTAAGTGTTTACTATTGACACTATAGTTGCTACATTAGGAACAGGCACATGTTGCTGTTACTTGTTCACTCAAAAAACATTCCTTGAGTATACAATATGTTCCCAGAATAAATAAACTCTGGTCTTTGCCTCCAAAAAAACTCACAATCTAGTTGAGGGATGTAAATGACTAAAGCCATGCTACTAAGGACTTGAAATGTGGCTAGTCCAAACTGAGATGTGTTATAAGTATAAAATACACACTGGATTTCAAAGACAGTATAAAAAATAATGTGAAATATCTCAACAGTAATTTTTATATTGATTATCTGTTGAAATTATAATATTTGGGGTACAATGGGTAAAATAAAATATATATTAAAAATTATTTCACATGTTTCTTTTTACCTATTTAATGTCCCTACTAGGAAATTTAAAATTACATGTGTGGCTCACATTATATTTCTACCGGATAACACAGGTCTAGAGACATGAAAGAGTCTAGCACTTACAGGCAAATCATACAGCTACATTCCACAGTAAGAGAAAGGAAGTAGCAAACAAGACAAGGGCCAAATCATTCAATAATTTAATAACGGTTAAGTAAGTGCCTATGTGTCAAAAACTGTTTCAGGAATTTGGGAAACAAAAGAAGTAAGACATTATCCCTGTTCTCAAGGAATTCATGGTCTAATAGAAGACATGAGAAGGCACCTTTATACTTAATTCCAATAATCCTTCTGCCAGGAATGAAATGATATATTCAGGGCCCTCCTCAACTCCACAGCTATCTGGCTCCAGGTATATAGTGCTGCATTCTCACTTGCTCCCACTTTCTGTCCTTCAGACTCACTAGTGGTAAGTAGAAGACATATGTATATCTGCTTGATACACACAAGAAGAGATGACAATTTCATTTTAGATAGGAATGTTGCCAGTATCTTCTTCAACAGTATCTCCCCTTATATATGGGCTACCCTACCCCAGAGTCAAGAATATTGGGAAGATCTACAACTGGCAGTACTCACATAGACACATATTCCGTACTCTAGACCAGGGTATCATCAACCAAATATTACTTCCTAGTAGCTCACTAGTACCATTAAAATATAAACATTATTTAAAAAAGAAGGAACACTTTCCAAATATATATGGGGCATTTCGATGTGTTAAGTACTATAGCAGGCTCTATTAGGGAGACAAAGGACAGACATTATCTCTACCGAAGCACCCAAAAAGACTGTCTGCTTATCCATTACTTAAATCACTGAGACACAGTCCCCAACTTTGGAGAATTCCATCCCCCTCATCCCAGTGCAATATATATAGAACATTTTATAAACTGAAGAATTCATGTGCTAAAGCTCACTCCAGTTAAAATCCTCTAGTTTAAAGAACACATGATTTTGGCCTATGATGATAAATGTTTGAAATCGACTTACATCCCTAACCATCTTATATGAAGCTAAGTGAATGAGCACAGAAGAAAGTTAGGCTAGTCAAATTCATCCCCAAGCAAATAATGATTGTGCTAACTAACATTAACTTCCACTATCAACTGCTTACTTACCGTGAACACAGCCCAAGAAAGGGCAGAGTGGCCTCCTCCATGCAGAAGAAGTAGGACTGGACCCTCTGAGCCACTCTTGTAAACTCGAAAAGTGTATGAATAGTTAAAGATAACATATCTAAGCTTTTGCTCACTGAAGTTTTTGATTACTTAGTCATAATGACTGGATCAGAAAACTCAGTCAGGACCAAGCTATAAGCAAAGCTGCAGACTTCCAAACCTAAGAGGCACTTAAGTAGAAGTTTCTGAGACACCAAACCTGTTTTTGAGGCATGGAGCCAGTATGACCACGTTCTTTTTCCCACTTTTTTTTTTAATTATTATTTTTTATTTTGACTGTACCACACGGCTTGTGGGATCTTAGTTCCCTGACCAGGGACTGAACCCAGGCCCTCCGCAGTCAAAAGGCTGAGCCTAACCACTGGACTGCCAGGGAATGCCCATCACCACTTTTTCAATGGGAAAAAAACTATTCCCTTTGCCCTAATGAGGATACAGTCCCTGGTTTCTAGACGCTAAACCAGTTCAACTCACTTGACTCATTAAACCTTCCCCTCAAAACCTGGGCCCTCAAAAGATATACCAGTTTCAAGAATTTAATTCTTAATCCCTTCCCCATGCATGAGACAATTATAGCCAAATAAGATATTGGCACAGTCTTACAAGAAATATTCCATGTTGTACAAGGAACAGGTAGAGAATGAAAATGAAATAAACAGCGAGAAGAACATTTTAGAAACTACACAAATCTTCTTAGACAATGTTATAAGCCTACTAAAGAATAAGGCATTTTACAAAGGATATATCCTTGCCAGTTTCATTCTCTACTTCTACATCTTCCATGGATTCAAAGTACTGACTCCACGGAACAGGAGAAAAGTCCCGCTTTCTTCCAGGGCTAAGGGGAAAAAAAGAGAGAGATTTCAAGTAAAAATTAGTTATGCATGAAAAGGTAAAATCTTCATCAACAAATATTAAACGTAAATCTGAAATGAAAATAACAAGATATTTTCTCGTAAAGATATGAAGAGTTTTCATACACAAAGTATTACATTAAACTGTTTTAAAAAGCTCATATATGTATAAAATTTTAGGATTTTAGGAAATTCATCAGTATGTTTTTTTTCGTTAGTATGTTTTAATCACAAATATATTGTGTGTATATACACACAACAAAACCTGCTAGTTCTCTCACCTTGTTCTTGGCTATAGGCTCATTCCTATCCTCTCAATCCACTTTAATATTGTTCCTGCTACATTAATTTTTGGTCACTATTGCTTCTTCATACCTTTAATCCTTCACATTTTTTCATGCTTCTTTGTCATTTCCCAACCAATCAATATACAAGCTTCACAGAAGGCAAACTGTCCGTATCAATACCTTGAATTTCTGGGCATTTATCTGAAGAGAAGCTCACACAGAAGTGAAATGACTTATCTATTCAATGTAGCATTGCTTGTAATAGAGAAAAATTGGAAATAACCTAAATATCAACAGGTGACTAATTAAAATAAATTTTGGTACACAGAGAAATAATATTTCGTTGTAAAAAGAAGGAAGCGATTATATATTGATAAAATTCCTTATCTATGGATAAGATACACTGTTAAGTAAGCAAAGAAACAAACATGATGCACCTACTACCATTTGGGTAAAAATGAGAAATATGCATAAATGTAATTGCTTATATATATTTAGAATATCTCTGAATGAATACTGATGTAACACTGATGGTAACCTGGGAGGGGAACTATGACTGGGAGGTGAGAGGGACAATTTTCATTGTACATCCCTTTCTATGTTTTGACCTTTGAACCATGTATTATTTTAAATTATTGTTATTTTAAATTATTATATTAAACTATTTTGAAACAAAACAAAAATAATTGATAAATATCTGTTTACAACCTAAGGCTTCAACCTTGGATGGAACACAAGAAAGAAACCCCAAGTCTTCCTCTATTTCCACACAGATTCTTTCCAGTAATGTAGGAAATTTAGCATTCCATCAGCAGCAAAACATTAACTCCTGCCTGACAACTTCTTGTATATGCTATGGGACCGAATTGAGAATATGTACAAAGCATAATACAAAGCTACTTTTAAAAACTTAAGTTAATACAAAAGTACTCTAGGTTGACTATAATACTGGAAAGCATTACAGTGGGGCAGCTGGGCAGCAAGGAATGTATTCTCTCAACAGTCAAGTATTTATTGAATATCTACCTTCTACTAGGCATTGAAACAGGTTAGTAGGTCTCAATCCATGTAACAATAAAATCACCTGGGGAGCTTTTAAAAATACTGATGTTTGGATCTCACCTCTAGAAATTGATTTAAATGGTCTGGGATGTGGCCTAGGTACTGATAATTTTTAAAGTTCCCCAAGTTGAGAGAGAGATGCTAGAAATACAAAGGTAGAATATATGATTTGGAGTGAGAGAGGAGTTCAAATTCCTCACAGTTCATACCATTGCCCTATAATTCCTAACACTTGCAGTATGGACTTGGGCAATTTCAAATTATCTAAATTCTTTCTGCCTTGGATTATAATGACTAAGTAAAATAAGATATCCTTTAAAATAATCTAATACATCTGGCATTTGGTAGTTGCTCAGTAAATCGGTAAACCTATCTTCTGATAGAAAAAGTCCCTCTGTGGAAGTAAACTACAACTTTAGCCTAGACCTATTTTTTGGTTTACTGGTTGCACTTGAATTCCTACTGCAAAACTAAAAGCAGACCTATTTTTTTTTCAGTCAGTTATTTATTTATTTTTATTGAAGTATAGTTGATTTACAATATTATATTAGTTTCAGGTGTACAGCATAATGATTCAGAATTTTTGTAGATTATACTTCATTATAAGTTATTACAAAATAATGGCCATAATTCCCTGTGCTATACAATATATCCTTGTTGCTTACCTATTTTATACACAGTAGTTTGTATCTGTTAATCCCATATGCCTGATTTGTCCCTCCCCCTTCCTGCTCCCCTTTGGTAACCACTAGTTTGTTTTCTATATCTGTGAGTCTGTTTCTATTTTGCACATACATTCATTTGTATTATTTTTTAGATTCCATATATAAGTGATACCATACAGTATCTGTCTTTGTCTGACATTTCACTAAGCATAATATTCTCTAGGTTCATCCACATTGCTACAAATGGCAGAATTTCATTCTAAAAGCAGAACTCTTAATTCTACTTATCAGTCACTCACAAACTCATCTATGCATATACTAAAATTTGAGTACATATAACAATCATAACATAGCATGCCAAACCTATTATAATAGATTCTAAGAATCCATGCATGAAATTCTGATGTCTAGAGCTAGGATATCGTAGTAATAGTACCTAACATTTACTGTACGCAACAGTGAGTCACTGTGCCAATTTACAGGCATGATTCTATTTAATTCTGACAAAACTTTGAGTTGTTTTTATCGCCATTTCTCAGATTAAAAAACAGATTTAGAGATACAAAGCAACTTGCCAAAGGTTCTACAACTACTAAGTAGCACTGACTGGACGCAAATCCAGTTCCATCACTCTTCAAAGTCTCTGTTCTTTCCTCCAATGCTACATTAATTCTCAGATTTTTTTTGTCTCTCACTCTCTCATTTATACTTCTGAAAAGTAATAAGGCTTTATGTAGGGCATATTATCAGAGGTTTCCTTTTCAGAGTCTAAATATGACTGATTTTGCCAAGGCCACAGAAACTTTCCAAGTTGGCCAGGCACTAGTTAAAGAAAAATTACTTCCTACCATCAGAAATCATTCCTAGGAAAACAGCCTCCACTTCTAATCTTCATTTAAAAAATAAATTTTCAGGGACTACCCAACTTATACAACATATGAGTAATTCCCATTTAGTTAAAAAGCCAATAATCTATACCTCAAAATGTTGCTCCTACTCCCACAGAGATCTTTCTGGCATACTCCTAACATCTGCATTTGAACACATAATTGCTTATATACTCCATGACTTCAGGAAATTTTGCACAAGGTTAGATAAGAAGTAGAATATGAATCTTTATATTCTAGTCAGAAAGAATACTCTGTATTTTAGAGTTGAAGTTTTGGTTCTTTTAAAAAATAGTTTCTTATTCTTTTATGCCTAGCTACTTTATGGTCATTACAGCCTGTGTAGGCTCTTTTTAGTTATAATTTTTTATTTTATTATTTACTTATTTATTTAGCCGCGCCACGTGGCTTGCAGGATCTTAGTTCCCAACAAGGGGTTGAACCCGGGCCACGGCAGTGAAAGCGTTAAGTCCTAACCACTGGACGGCCAAGGAATTCCCTACTTGTAATTGTTTTAAATGAATTAATTACTGACTTTTTTCTCCATGGAGTCATAATGAAAGAATTCTGAAATAAGAACTTTCAAAAGCATAACAAGGTTAAGTTATACTTTAAAAATAAGGATTTATTCACCAAGAACCTATTATATGTATCAGGCTTGTGACTGAGGTGGGGTGGTAGGAGATGCTGGGATTACCATAAAACTAGTGAGACAATGCCTCTGCTCTCAAGAAGCTAATATCAAATACCTAAATATCTAACATAATGTACAGATAAATACTTTAAATAGCCTAAGAGGTACAGCTAAAGTGCTGTGAATGTTCAGAGGGAATAAAGATTACTTTCAGCTTGAGAAATAGAGACTTCAAAGAAAAAATAATATTTAAGCTATGCATTAAAGGACAAACAGAATTTGGACTGATGATGGAAGCAGAGAAATAGGGAGGGGTAAGGCAGACATTTCAGGGAGAGAGAAGGGCACAAATAAGTACTCGGTATGATGCCTGTCATGGGGGTACTATTAAAAAACAAAGTAAAAAAATAAATGCGGGAACGGAGTTGCCAAAGGCCTGACGAGCGACATGCCTAAGTTTTATTGTGACTACTGCGATACATACCTCACCCATGACTCTCCATCTGTGAGAAAGACACACTGCAGTGGTAGGAAACACAAAGAGAATGTGAAAGACTACTATCAGAAATGGATGGAAGAGCAGGCTCAGAGCCTGATTGACAAAACAATTGCTGCATTCCAACAAGGAAAGATACCTCCTACTCCATTCTCTGCCCCTCCTCCTGCAGGGGCAATGATTCCACCTCCCCCCAGTCTCCCGGGTCCTCCTCGCCCTGGGATGATGCCAGCACCCCACATGGGGGGCCCTCCTATGATGCCAATGATGGGCCCTCCTCCTCCTGGGATGATGCCAGTGGGACCTGCTCCTGGAATGAGGCCACCTATGGGAGGCCACATGCCAATGATGCCTGGGCCCCCAATGATGAGACCTCCTGCCCGTCCCATGATGGTGCCCACCCGGCCAGGAATGACTCGACCAGACAGATAAGGAGATTGGGGAACCTCTTTATATCAGTTTTATATTACTTCACCAGGAGATCATGGTGCTGTGACTCGGGATGTTTTCTAACAGGATGACAAGGAAGACTTGCTCCCCCTTCCTATCAAAGAGTAGTTTTGGAGGGGAGTGGTGGGACAGAAAAAGCAATTTTCATTTGTATTGTGAAATGTGAAAATAAAATTGTCAATTCTTTTAGTTAAAAATGTGTTCCCTTTTTTCTCCCTTCTGTATTCTTTTTGTATTATAAAGGAGAGTCCAATTGTGTTTCTCTAGCTCATTCTTTCTTCAGCATGCCCTCTGTATGACATTATTTTCCCTTAGCTGTAGAGTGGGTCCCTTTGGGCACCTTGTCTTTATTTAGTAAAGTTCTCTTGTGCAAAAACTGGTAAATCCAACACTTGTAGAGCTTTTGTTGATTAAAATAATAAACAGCACCTGGTTAATTTTTCACATTAAAAAAAAAAAATAAATGCAATAAGGTGGGAATAAGTACAGCAGTTTTGAAAACTAAGAGCTGATACAAGTAAAAGCAGATAGTGGAGAAAGAATAATAATAAAGTACAAAATATATGATCTTTTTCTGTTATTTGTGTGTTAGGGTCCCAAAAGCCAGATAGAGTTTGAATGGTATTGTAGAAAATGAGCAGCCAATAAAATGCACAGATTAAAATATTTCAGAAAGATCAATGTGGTGAGAGGTACAAGATGGACTTGGTTCTGGAAAACAATATGTTGCAATAACCTGGGTAGGAAAAGATGGGAGTATAGACTGACAATGGAATTTAAAAGGAGGAAAACACAGAAAGAACTTTCAAAAAGGCAATCAACAAATCTCAGGAATGTTCAAGATATGGAAGATGACTGACAGTAGAATCAAAGTCATTCTAAAGTTCTGAACTAATAGATGAATTATTAAGTCCAACAATTTATAAATAAAAATCTACTTTGGGGGACTTTGCTGGTGACACAGTGGTTAAAACTCAGTGCTCCCAATGCAGGGGGCCCAGGTTCAATCCCTGGTCAGGGAACTAGACCCCACATGCATGCTGCAACTAAGAGTTCACGTGCCACAACTAAGGAGCCTGTGTGCCGCAACTAACAAGCCTGCCGGCTGCAACTTAAGACCCAGCACAACCAAATAAATAAATAAAAACAAGAAAAAAATTATTAAAAAAATAATAAAAATCTACTTTGGGAGGTAAATGTATACAAAATTTTTGATGTCAGAAAAAAGTTTATTTCAAACCTAACAAAATAAATGTATCATTTCCTCCCATCTCCTGCTACCAGAGGAAGGAGTTCGGCAGCCAAGGAACAAAGTAGTACTACAAGAGACACACAGGAAATATGGCTTCTACCTAAACCACGTGAATCAAGTGTGTTTATGGACCCTTTGCTATTCTCATAGACCCTGTTCAGAATCTGATGAATGATGAGTCCTCACTCTAGAAAAAAATTCATACACATATATTTCGTATACAATTTCCTGGCTTCAAGAAACCCATCTATGAATCTCAAATTAAGAACCCTTGGCCTAACATGAAAAGATGCTCATCATTGCTAATGATTAGAGAAAAGCAAATTAAAACTACAATGAGGTACCACCTCACACCAATCAGAACAGCCATCATTAAAAAGTCTACAAATAATAAATGCTGGAGAGGGTGTGGAGAAAGGGAACCCTCTTACACTGTTGCTGGGAATGTAAATTGGGACAGTCATTATGTAAAACAGTATGGAAATTACTCAGAAAAGTAAAAATAGAGGTGCCATATGATCCAGCAATCCCACTCCTGGGCATATACCCAGACAAAACTATAATATGAAAAGATACAAGCACCCCTATGCTCACAGCAGCACTATTTACAATAGTTAAGACATGGAAACAACCTAAATGTCCCTTGACAGATGAATGGATAAAGAAGATGTGGTACATATATACAATGGAATATTACTCGGCCATAAAAAGGAATGAAATAATGCCATTTGCAGTAACATGGATGGACCTAGAGATTATCATACTAAGTGAAGTAAGTCAGAAAGAGAAAGACAAATACCATATGATATCACTTATATGTGGAACCTAAAATACAACACAAATGAACCTATGTATGAAACAGAAACAGACTCACAGACATAGAGAACAGACTTGCGGTTGTCAAGGGTGGGGGCCTGGGGGAGAAAAGGATTTTGAGTTTGGGATTAGCAGATGCAAACTAGTATATATAGGACGGATAAACAACAAGGTCCTACTGTATAGCACAGGGAACTATATTCAATATCCCATGATAAACCATAATGGAAAAGAATATGAAAATATATATATATATTTATAATTGAGTGACTGCTATACAGCAGAAATTAACACAACACTGTAAATCAACTATACTTCAAGAAAATTTTTAAAAAAAGAACGCTTGGCCTATATGTGAACCAAAACAATCTATTTCCAGCAGAAAGAGGAAAATTTTTAAAGAGGAAGAAAAGAATGAGGGGCTACTCCACCCTTAAAACTTTCTAAATATAAATTAATTTTCCATTTGCTAGAGACTAAAGATTTGTTTTCATAACCCATTTCTGCCTTTATTAACTGTGTGACCTTGGGCAAGTCACTTAACTTCTCCAGGCCTGAGTTTCTTCATGTCAGATAGGGTTATAGCATCAGTTTTACACGCTTTGTTATGAGGATTAAAGTAGTCTTCTTATCCTTTGGTTACCCTCAAATTAGCCTGTTCTATTTTTGTCATACAACTAGTCATTGCCTAAAATTAGTGTGTTCATGTATTTGTTATTATCTTTCACTCACTCCACCTAATTTGCTACTGTTTGAGATCCATGAGAGCAAGAATGTTCTCCATTTGTTCACCAGTGTACTCTCAAAGCCTGACACACTGATGATTATCTGTTGACAGTATGAAATAAGCTAATGTGCATAAAGTACTTAGCTTGGTGTCTTATTATTATTACTATTATTATTATGCTTTGAGGTTAATAAACAGAATCCTCCTTACTGAATCCTGATAAGGCTTCCAATGAAAGGAAATGGGACATTACAAAGCTACACTAATCAAGACTGTAGTACAAGCATGAGAGTAGACATACAGATTAACTGAACAGAATTCAAAGTCCAGAAATAAACTCTAACCTTTACATCAATAGTGGTTCAACAAACGGGCCAAGACAATTCACTGGGGAAAGAACAGTCCTTCCAACAAATAAAGTCAGGACAACTGCAAAAGTATTCATGCAGAAGTATGAGAATCTAGACCCTTTTCCTCTTACTATATACATAATTAAATCAAAGTAGATCACAAACCTAAATGTAAGAGCTAAAACTATAAAACTCTAAGAAGAAAACACAGGGGTAAATATTGTGATCTTGGGTTAAGCAACAATTTCTTAGATACAACACCAAAAGCAGAAATGATAAAACAGAAGATTTAGGAGTTGGATTTCACCACAATTAAAACTATTTATTAAAACTATAAGGACTGAGCTCCACTGGTGGCACAGTGGTTAAGAATCCGCCTGCCAAAGCAGGGAATAAGGGTTTCAGCCCTGGTCTAGGAAGATCCCACATGCCACGGAGCAACAAAGCCCGTATACCACAACTACTGAGCCTGCACTCTAGAGCCCGCGAGCCACAGCTACTGAGCCCTCGTGCCACAACTACTGAAGCCCGCACGCCTACGGCCCATGCTCTGCAACAAGAGAAGCCACTGCAATGAGAAGCCCGCGCACCACCATGAAGAGTAGCCCCCACTCGCCACAACTAAACAAAGCCCGTGCAGCAACAAAGACCCAATGCAGCCAAAGAAAAAAAACACCACAAACTATAGAGACTTCCCTGGTGGTGCAGTGGTTAAGGATCTGCCTGCTAATGCAGGGGACATGGGTTCGAGCCCTGATCTGGGAAGATCCCACATGCCGCAGAGCAACTAAGCCCGTGTGCCACAACTACTGAGCCTGTGCTCCAGAGCCCACAAGCCACAATACTAAGCCCACATGCCACAACTACTGAAGCCCGCGCGCCTAGAGCCAGTGCTCTGCAACAAGAGAAGCCACTGCAAGGAGAAGCCCGTGCACCGCAACAAAGAGTAGCCCCCGCTCGCCAGAACTAGAGAAAGCCCACATGCAGCAACGAAGACCCAACGCAGCCAAAAATAAATAAATAAATTTAATTAATTAAAAAAACACTATATATATTTTTACAGTATGGCTATGTACAGATTACCTCAGGTTAAATTTTATTTCCAATAATTATAAGCTTTGTGACCATTATTAACAAGTTATTTCTGCCTTAATTTCCTCAACTGTAAGCTCTGAAATGTGATTTACAAGCAGGCATATAAGTACTTCATAAATGTTAGTTATTACAAAAACACTGTTCATAGCTAAGCCACACAGTATACTGATTCTTTCTTTCTTGTAAAACTTTTGTCCAGAATAACTGTCTTTTATTTTGTTTACTGAGGTTTCTATTAAACTATCACTAATTGGTTCCCCAAACCTTTTAATAGACAAAAGACATTAATAGGCATTTCACAAAAGAGGAAACACAAATAGCCTATAGACACATTAAAAGGTTCCCAATTTCATTCATAGTCAAGAGACATAATTTTTTTAAAAACAGGAGAAAATCAAACTTTAACAACATGTATATAGGGGAGAGACCAGGAAAACTGACTCACTCCAAAAGACATAAAATTTTAAATCACAGTAAGGTATAATTTCACACCCAGCATGTTGACAAAATATAAGAAGCCAAACATTACCACATCCTGGGGAGGATACGGATCAGATGGAACTGTCATCCACTGCTGGTGGGAGTGTAAATGGGGAAAACTGTTTGGAAAACAGTGAGGCATCACCTGGTAAAACTGAACAGGTGTCCTTCAATCTAGCAGTTTCAGTTTACAGAGAAACGCCTGTACTTAAGTACTAAGCTACACATAAAAGGATGTTCACAGAAGCATTTCCATAAAAGTAAAGAATAACAAGCAAGCTAAATGTTCACTATCAGTGGAATATACAAATTGTGATATATTCAGACAGCTGAATATGGCACTGATGTGAAAATGGATGTGCTAGAATTACATGCAATAACATGGATGAATCTCAAAAGTATATTTGGAAAAAGATACAAGCACAGAAGAATAAATGCAGTATGATTCCATTAGTAATAAAGTTCAAAAACAGGCAAAACTAAATAATATGTTTTTATGAATATATGAATAGGTGGTAAAATATAAAGAAAAGCAAGGGAATGATAAACATGCAATTCAAGGCTGTGGAGAGTGGAAATGCTCTTGTGGAGAGGCAATGAGCTTCTAAAGTGCTGACAAAGAAACTAACACAACATTGTAAAGCAATTATACTCCAATAAATATGTTAAAAAAATTTTTTTTAATTAAAAAAAAGGTTCTATGTCATAGCTAGGTGGTGAATACATGGGAATTTATTTTATTCTTCTTTAAACTGTACATAATTTTTAAACTTTTCTTTATATTTCATAAACATTTTTTAATTTAAGAGAAATTTATAAATCTATTAAATTTATAATTTGAGAAATCTATAAAACTTCTCTTAATATGGTCAACCACATTAAATGATCTATCAGGTTCATTTTTTTCTTTGGAAACTCCCTTCTCTGGCACCGTCTACTCATCTGCTCCAAATGAGACTGCTTGCTCTCTGGAAAGAATGAATTCCTGTCATTTCATCATCATCCTGGAATTGAATTCCCCTTGCCTTTCTTCTGCGTTGAATCTCTGATTCCCATATCCCACATTTTTCTTGATGCACTCTTTTTTTTTTTAATTCTATTTTTGGCTGTGTTGGGTCTCTGTTGCTGAGTGCAGGCTTTCTCTAGTTGCGGCGAGCAGGGGCTACTCTTCGTTGTGGTGCGCGGGCTTCTCACTGCAGTGGCTTCTCTTGTTGCGGAGCACGGGCTCTAGGCATGCAAGCTTCAGTAGTTGTGGTACGCAGGCTCAGTAGTTGTGGTGCGCAGGCTCAGTAGTTGTGGCACACGGGCTTAATTGCTCCACGGCATGTGGAATCTTCCCGGACCAGGGCTCAAACCCGTGTCCCCTGCATTGGCAGGCGGATTCTTAACCACTGCGCCACGAGGGAAGCCTGATACACTCTCTCATTTGATGGAACACATCCTCCATTAGCTTTCTGAGAAAGAGGGATTAATTTTGAAACTCTGCATGTCAGGAAATGCTGTTACCCATTTTTACACTTGACTGACAGCTTTCTCTGGTATAGAAATTTTGTCAGGGGCTGTTTCCATCATCGATAACTAGGCGCCTTGGTAGATCCAACTTGGGAAATGTTGGCTAAAATTATATGTATGTGTGTATAAAAATATATGAATATATAAAAATAATTATATATAAGATCATATTTATATAAAATTACTGATTATATTTTTTAAATATACATAGGGAATTCCCTGGCGGTCCAGTGGTTAGGACTTGGCACTTTCACTGTCGTAGCCCAGGTTCAATCCCTGGTCAGGGAACTAAGATCCCACAAGCTGTGCAGCCAAAAGAAAATAAATAAATAAATGGTCTTATATTCATTCCTTCTTTTTAAATGAGGCTGGCAAGAAAGTAAGGAATATGGAATACTGAGGCCAAATGTTAAGTGAAGATGGGAACTCAGAGAGGCATTCAGTCCATTAAAGCTGGCTTTTATCTTAATGGCATTTGCCGACCAGCTGAACCTGAGGTTTTGGGGGTTTCCTGGGGCACACAGAACAAGACACAAAGCACAAGGTGGGAATCCTTGGTGGAGAGGCCAGTAGAAGTTATTTTTCCCATAAAGCTGAGATCTCAAAGGATCATATCGTCAGTGAAAGGGTAAAATAGTAATGCTCTGCTCTCTACTCTGATCTCAGGGCTAAAAGAAAAAAAAAATACGTCTTGAAACTTGGCATTGTATGAATGGGAGAAGAGAGAAAAAAAAATAAAAAGTCTTTCTCTGATGAAACTGTAACCACAGACAACTCTTAAACTGATTTTAGCTAAATTCATACACTTAAATATTCGAATAAGTTTCA
The DNA here is from genome assembly GCF_964374135.1 of Grampus griseus. Taxonomy (NCBI): domain Eukaryota; kingdom Metazoa; phylum Chordata; class Mammalia; order Artiodactyla; family Delphinidae; genus Grampus; species Grampus griseus. The sequence continues at coordinate 57,597,630 of NC_139002.1, forward strand.
AGTTGAGAATTTAAAGTGAACCCAGACCAGCAGTGACCTCAGGAACCCAACAGAAACAAAGGCAAATCCTCTCTGAAGGAATCAACCTTCATTCCAGGACCAAGAACTCACACAGATAAAGTTCCAAAGCACATGACCATCTCACAGTCAAAAACCATAAAACATGTGAGGAAACAGATGTATAAAGGCTTCATATATTGAAATTATATGGTAGAATATAAAATAACTGTTTCATGTGTTTAAAAAATAATAGAAACTTGAAACAAATACAACTTCTAAAATGAAAAGAATAGAATTAAAAAGAAAATGATCAGTTTAACAGCTAAGGAGAAAGGTAAACTAATACATCTGTTCAGATATATCTGGATACATCTAGAATGCAATATAAAAACAAAAGCTGAAAAATATGGAAGAAGTTAAGAGATATGCAGGAAACAGAAATACCTTTTACATATGTCAAATCAGAGTTATAACAGGAAATTAGAGAACGGATAAAGGTTTGAAGAGTAGTAGCTGAAGTTTTCATAACTGAAACTACCAATCACAGATTCCTGAAGGTCAACAAAACACAAGATTTTAAGAGAATTACCATATTATGGTAAAAGTACACAACATTAAAGACAATTACGTTAAAATCAGTCCCTACTCCCCAAAATGCAAAATGACGTACACATTAATTTGTTCATTTCAGTACTATTTGAAATAGAAAACGATAAAAAGAACCCAACATCCATCAATAGGGAAACTGGTTGAATAAACTGTGTTATATTCACACAATAGAGTGCTATGCAGCTGCAGAAAAAAAAAAAAGAATAAGAAATCTTTATATACTGTTAAGGAGTGATCAGGATATATTAAATTTTAAAAAGTAATATGCAGGGACTTCCCTGGTGGCATAGTGGTTAAGAATCCACCTGCCAATGCAGGGGACACGGGTTCAAGCCCTGGTTCAGGAAGATCCCACATGCCGTGGAGCAACTAAGGCCGTACGCCACAACTATTGAGCCTGCGCTCTAGAGTCCACAATCCACAACTACTGAAGCCCGCACACCTAGAGCCCATGCTCTGCAACAAGAGAAGCTACTGCAATGAGAAGCCCATGCACCGCAATGAAGAGTAGCCCCCGCTCACCTCACCTAGAGAAAGCCCGCACACAGCAACAAAGACCTAATGCAGCCAAAAATAAATAAATTTATTTAAAAAAAAAAAGTAAAGCAGAATGGCATATATGTTATCTTTTATCTAAGAAAGAAGGGGATATAAATATATAAACTTTTTTTTAAGTGGAAGGATTAAACAAAAAATAATGAAAATAGTTAATCTGTAGGGTACCAGAGGGAAAAAGGACAGATGCTATACTTTTCTGAATACACTATTATAGTTCCAATTTTGGAGTCATGTAAATAATTTTACTTTTGTTTTACAAATATGTTTAAAAGTTTGTAAAAACCAATCACCACCACCAACAAAAAAGGGAACAAATTAACCTAATGGCATACTAACAATTATTCCAAGTGACTTTAAAACATAATTATTTGACTATGTATCTCTGGTGGGATATACTTTAAGGGAAAAAAACAACTGAATAAGTCTTAAACAGTATTCAGTAATCACATTGTTACTAGCTTTTTTAAAAATTTAATTAAATTATTTATTTGGTTGTGCCAAGTCTTAGTTGCCACCGGCGGGCTTCTTAGTTGCGGCTCGCTGGCTCCTTGGTTGTGGCATGCATGTGGGATCTAGTTCCCTGACCAGGGACCGAACCCGGGCCCCCTGAATTGGGAGCGAGGAGTCTTAACCACTGAGCCACCAGGGAAGTCCCTGTTAGTAGCTTTTATTGGTGTTATAATTGGTTATTTTGAACATCACATAAGTGCATATTTATATACATATATAAAGCAAGTAGGTAGTTAGGTTAATATCATGAGGAACCAAAATTCCCACTGTAAGAGAAAAGAGATGATATAAAGTCAAAGAATTTTAAAACCCCGTAATTTTTTTTTTTTTTTTTTGGCCATGCCGTGCGCTTTGCAGGATCTTAGCTCCCTGACCAGGGATCGAACCCGCACCCTCAGCAGTGAAAGCACAGAGTTCTAACCACTGGACCACCAGGGAATTCCCAAAAATCCTGTAATCTTAATTTTGAATTGGAAATATCAACATGAACTCATGATTCCCTTTGTGTTAAAAAAAAATATGCTACCTCTGTCACTGTAAAGGCCTATAGCAATAATCAACCTAGTAGCAAAGAGTTCCTCTAGTGCCTAAACTGAGATATTTAAATACCATTTCCAGCTTCTAGAAGCTGCCTGTATTACCTGGCTCACAGGTTCTTCCTCCATTTTCAAAGCCAGCAAGCAATGTGGCATCTTCAAATTTCTCTCAGATTTTGGCCTACTCTTCTGCCTCCCTCTTCTTTAAAGGACACTCGTGATTACATGGGACCCACTCAAATAATCCAGGATAATCTCTTTATTTTAAAGTCAGCTGATTAGCAACCTTAATTCCATCTGCAACCTTAATTCTCCTCTGCCATGTAAAATAATCCAGTCACAGGTTCCAGTGATAGGACTCAAGCATCTTTGGGATATCATTGTTTTGTCTGCCACAGATTTCTAAAGTCTTTGTATTATTTCAGAAGAATGGCAGAAATATTGATTCAACTTGCACTTTTTAAAAATTTTTATTTATTTATTTATTTTTGGCTGCATTGGGTCTTCATTGCTGCGCGCAGGCTTTCTCTAGTTGCGGCGAGCGGGGGTTACTCTTCATTGCGGTGAGCTGGCCTTTCATTGCAGTGGCTTCCCTTATTGCGCAGCATGGGCTCTAGGCGCACAGGCTTCAGTAGTTGTGGCACATGTGCACAGTAGTTGTGTCTTGCAGGCTGTAGAGCACAGGCTCAGTAGTTGTGGCACATGGGCTTAGCTGCTCCACGGCATGTGGGATCTTCCTGGACCAGTGATTGAACCCGTGTCCCCTGCATTGGCAGGTGGATTCTTCTTTTTTTTTTTTAATTGGTGTAAAATTGCTTTACAATGTTGTGTTAGTTTCTGTTGTACAATGAAGTGAATCTATATCTTTACCTATATCCCCTCCCTCTTGGACCTCCCTCTAACCCCCCCATCCCGGTCACCACAGAGCACCGAGCTGACCTCCTGTGCTATACAGCAGGTTCCCACTATCTATTTTACACATGGTAGTGTATTTATGTCAAACCTAATGTCCCCATTCGTGCCACCCTCCCCTTTCCCCCGTGTCCACATGTCCGTTCTCTACATCTACATCTCTATTCCTGCCCTACAAATAGATTCATCTGTACGATTTTTCTAGATTCCACATATATGCATTAATGTACGATATTTGTTTTTCTCTTTCTGGCTTACTTCATTCTGTATGACAGACTCTAGGTCCATCCACATCTCTACAAATGACCCAATTTCGTTCCTTTTTATGGCTAATATTCCATTCTATATATGTACCACATCTTCTTTATCCATTCATCTATCGTTGGACATTTAGGCTGTTTTCATGTCCTGGCTATTGTAAATAGTGCTGCAATGAACACTGGGGTACAAGTGTCCTTCTGAATTATGGTTTTCTCAGGGTATATGCCCAGTAGTGGGATTGCTGGATCATATGGTAATTCTATTTTTAGTTTTTTTTATTTTTTTTTATTTTTAGTTTTTTAAGGAACCTCCATACTGTTCTCCATAGTGGCTGTATCAATTTACATTCCCACCAACACTGCAAAAGGGTTCCCTTTTCTCCACACCCTCTCCAGCATTTATTGTTCGTAGATTTTTTGATGATGGCCATTCTGACTGGTGTGAGGTGATACCTCATTGTAGTTTTGATTTGCATTTCTCCAATAATTAGTGATGTTGAGCAACTTTTCATGTGACAAGCAGATTCTTAACCACTGCGCCACCAGGGAAGTCCCTAACTTGCCCTTTTATATATTAAGTATGCATGTTAAAATGTCTAAGGCAAAAATCTTACGTTATCCATTAAAAAACTGTAAGAACTAGTACATAATTTCAGTAAAGTTGCAGAATACAAGATCAATATACAAAAATCAATGGTATTTCTATACACTTGAAATAAACAATCCAAAAATGAAATTAAGAAAACAATTCCATTTATAATAGCACTGATATAACATTGCTGAAATTTAAAAAGATATACATAAATAGAAAGGCATCCCATATTCATGGATTAGAAGATTTATTATTACTAAAATGGCAATATTCCCCAAACTGATTCACAGATTCAAAGTAATAACTAACAAAATTGTATCTAACTTCCTTGCAGAAATTGACAAGCTAATCCTAAAATTAACATGGAAATTCAAGGGACACAGACGAGTCAAAACAAATTTTAAGGAAAGACATGGTTGTAAGACTCATACTTCTTGATTTCAAAACTTGCTACAAAGCTATAGTAATAAATACAGTGTGATCCTGGTATACAGGCAAATATATAAATCAATGGTATAGAATTGAGAGTTAAAAAATAAACCCAAACATTTATGGTCAATTGATTTTTGACCAGCGTGCCAAGATAATGCAAGGAGGAAAGAGGAGCCCTTTCATTAAATGGTGTTGGGACAATGGATATCCACATGCAAAAGAACAAAGCTGAACCCATTCTTCACATCGTATATAAAAATTATCTTAAGGGTCTCCCTGGTGGCGCAGTGGTTGAGAGTCCGCCTACCGACACAGGGGACACGGGTTCATGCCCCGGTCCGGGAAGATCCCACATGCCACGGAGCGGCTGAGCCCGTGAGCCATGGCCACTGAGCCTGTGCGTCCGGAGCCCGTGCTCCGCAACGGGAGAGGCCACAACAGTGAGAGGCCCGCGTACTGCAACAAAACAAAACAAAACAAAACAAAACTTAAAATGGATCATAGACCTCTATGTAAGAGCTAAAACTATAAAACTCTAAGAAGAAAACATAGGCATAAATCTTCATGACCCTAGGTTAGGCAAAGGCTTCTTAGATATGATACTAAAAGCATGAGAAAAAAAATAAATTGAACTTTATCAAACTTAAAAATGTTTGGTTCAAAGGACACCATTAAAGGGAATTCCCTGGCAGTCCAGTAGTTAGGACTTGGCGCTTTCACTGCCCAGGCCGGGGTTCAATCCATGGTCGGGGAACTGAGATCCCACAAGCCTTGCGGCACAGCCGAAATAAAAACAAAAACAAAGGACACCATTAAAAACATGAAAGATAAGCCACAGAATGGGAGAAAATACCCACAAATCATAGATCTGATAAGGAACTTGTATCTAGAATATATAAAGAACTCATAACTCAATACAAAGACAACCCATTTTTTTAATGAGCAAAGGATTTGAATAGACATTCCTCCAGAGAAGGTATACAAATGGTCAATAAGGACATGAAAAGATATTCAGCATCATTAGTTATTAGGGAAATGCAAATCAAAACCACACAAAGAACCACTTCACACCACTAAGATGGCTATAAACAAAAAGACTGGCAATGACAAGTGTTGGCAAGAATGTAGAGAATTAGAACCCACATACATTGCTGATGATAATATAAAATGGTACAGCTGCTTTGGAAAACAGTTTGACAGTTCCTCAAAAGGTTAAACAGAGAGATGCCACATGATCTAGCAATTCTACTCCTAGGTATACCCAAAAGACATGAAAACATATTTCTACATAAAAACTTGTATAAGAATGTTCATATCGGCATTGTTCATAATAGTTAAAAAGTAGGAGCAACTCAAATGTCCATCAATTGTTGAATGGATAAATAAGATTTGGTATATATCCATACAATGGAATATTATTCGGCAATAAAAGGAATGAAATATTAAACATGCCACAATATAGATGAACCCTGAAAATATTATGGTAAGCAAAAAAGGTCAGTCACAAAAGAGCACATATATTGTTTAATTCCATTTATTGTAAATGTCCAGATTAGGTGTATCTATAGAGACAGAAAGCAGATTGGTTGGTTTGGGGGAAAGTGAGGGCTAACTGCTCATGGCTATAAAGTTTCTTTTTGGGGTGCTGAACATGTTCTAAATTGTGGTAATGGCTGCAGAACTCTGGGAATATGCTTTAAAAAAAACACTGTACACTCTAAATGACTCAGTTGTATGGTATGTGAATTCTATCTCAATAAAGTTGTTACCAAAAAATGATGGGGAACATTCAAAGAATAGATTATATCGTTAGTACACTAATAGAGAAAAAAAATGGAATGAGAAAAAGGAACACAGGTCAGATGAAACAAAATACAAAATAAGGCGCTTCCCTGGTGGTGCAGTGGGTGACAGTCTGCCTGCCGATGCAGGGGACACGGGTTCGTGCCCTGGTCTGGGAAGATCCCACATGCCGCGGAGAGGCTGGGCCTGTGAGCCATGGCCGCTGAGCCTGCGCGTCCGGAGCCTGTGCTCCGCAACGGGAGAGGCCACAACAGTGAGAGGCCCGCGTACCGCGAAAAAAAAAAAACGAATAAAAAAAAACCAAAATAAGAATAAGAATACTCTAGGTCTGAAATACCCTCAGATGAGATTTTTTTTTTAATTCTAGCTATATACTACTTAAAAAGAGACAAAAAGTTCCCAAATTTAAAAAATGGACAAAGACATAGTAGGCAAATATTAGCCAAAACCATTTTAGGTTAGATGTTCTTTCTCAAACTTTAGGGCATTCTTCTATCAACTTCTAATTGAGGTACTGCTGTGGAGATTTTTTTTTTTTAATTTATAGGGGGTTTTTTTGTCATCTCTTACCACTTTAAAAAAATTTTTATTTTATATTGGAGTATGGCTGTTGAGATTTCTTTGTAAGAACCTTTTTATCCCTATTTCTAAATTTTAATCTTAATGTAGAACAAGCTTCTTCCTAGGAGATACCTTAAACTTTCTCTTATATTTAATTTATATCTACTATACATGTTTTCATTCCCAACATTTACATTTTGTTCTCTGAAACAAGGTTCCTTTTTTTTGTAAAAGAGCATCCTGTTCTTGTTTCACAGATGCCATACTGTCTCTTGTCTCTGACGAGAGATACTAGGTTTTTTAGTATTTTCTTTTGTTCTATGCATTATTGTTTCCTTTTCCCATTTTGTCTTTGCCTGTCTTTCGTGTTAGAGGATTTCCCTGGATGGCTGGTGATTCTATGAAAAAGCAGGGTTTGTTGACTATTGAATATCACTGTACAGTTATCAAGTAGAGACCCAGCCTTTTAAATGGGGGACTCTTCCACCAAATATCAATATCTGTGTGTCTTTTCTCTTAGGCCAGTCATTGCTCCAGAGAGGAATCCTCCAATCTTCTGCCTGGGGACATAAGACTAGCTGTGAGCCTTCGGGAAAAGAAACTGAATAGTCTCATTTGTTCATTCACTCAACAGATATTCACTGAGCACCTATGAGATACTATTTTAGGCACTGGGAATATTGAAGTGAACAAAAGACAAAACCCGCTACTCTTGTGTTAACACTCAGTAGAAGGAGACATAGCAAAAATTTTCAAGGTAGCAATAAGTGCCACGTAAAGCCAGGAAGGGGGACAATGAATATCAGGTTGGGAAGGAATGTAATTTTAAATCAGTGATCAGGAAAGGCATCTTTAAGCAAAGACCTGAGGGAGGTAAAGGAGAAAGCCATGAACATATTTAGAAGACACAACATGTACCTTCACTTAATACCTGTTTCATCCAGTTGCTTTATCTTTGCCCGCATAAGCCTACTGAGTCCAGAGCCATCCGGTTCAATTCCTCCAAAAGTTAACCTGTCTCCCATTATTGAGAAATTTATTTTCAATAAATTGAGGGAAAGGAGAAGATCTGGGAGTCTAATAGAGTCAATCAATCCTCCTGTTTTTAGAGCCCTTTCAGAGGTACCTAGCACCTATAATTCCTGAGCATTTATGGGGTTGTGATATGGATTAGTCTGCACTTTCTCCTTCTGTGGGTAGTTTTCAGTTTGCTCTTCTCTGTTAGTGAGTTAACATTCTTCAACTTGCTACCTTCCTAAATCTTGGTATCTTATCTTCCCTCCTCTTCTTTGTCCTTTGATCATATTCCTTTTTCCAAATTACTTTAATTTCATGGGGTTTGGGGAGAAAATGGAGATGAATTAATGAATTAATTTCAACAACAACTCTCTAGGGTAGCTACGATTATTCCTCTTTTGCAAATGAGAAAAGTAAAGCCAAGGGAGGTTAAATATCAGTAACTCATCCAACAGCATAGAAAGTAGATCAGCTAGTCTTATTCTTAGGATCACTTCCTTATCAGTTTTCAATACTACCCTCAAAATAATACTAGGTTCTCTCTCCATTCTTTAAATCATCAAAGCTAAGAATGAGCACCCAGAAATCCCCAGGAAGAGGTGAAAGAGGATTGGTTCCTGCTGTAGGGAAAATGATTGGTTGAGGACCCTTACAGCAAGCCGAAGTACCATGGAGACTAAGAAGAAAGTCAAGGTTTACAACTATAATGAAAATGATGGGAGAAAACAGAAGGGTGGAGTGGAAAGGAAGAATCAAAGACAATTCTCAAGTTTTTCTGATGTCATTCACAAAGAAAGAACAGAGGAGACCTTTTAAAAGAGTTCCAGCTTACTATATACTGATTTACCATGTGCTTGAAAATCCTACATCCTATCCCTAATACTTTTCTCTGTTGGCCATTGATGAGAGTGTTAATGTTAATTGGGCATCATGGAATCCAAAAATGGAAACAGTGGCATTTCACACAGTCCTGCATTAGACATTGGCCCAACATACAATGTAGTTTCAAGCAAATGAATGAAACCTAACCTCACTTACAACCATTTTCAGATAAGATGCTTAGTTTATGGGAACTTCGAACCTGCTGAGTCAGATCACACAAAAACATACTTTGTTTTATTTTTTTATTTTTCTTGGAATTTTATTTTATTCAAGATAATACAAGAGAAGAAGGGTGAACAGAAGTGAGCACTGGCAGAGATTGGGAGGATGGTGAGTGTTAAGCCATCATTATTTTGGAGTTAGGTTTAATCTTAGTATCTCTCAAACTTTTCCCTCAAAATAACACCCATGACAAAGGAGCATGTTTAAATATCTAGGTGTGTGGTTACCAAATTTTTAAAATCTGTAGTGGACACCATATTCTCTATGCTTTTACTTTATTGTTGGCCTCTCCCCATGAGAATATCAGCTCCATAAGAGGCACATGATTGTTTTATTACTATATCCCCATGCTTTGTTTTAAATGGATGTGGACAGACTGCTGCAGCACAAGAACAACTGTAATCTTATACCTCTGATAATAAAGAATTCTGCTTTACTCAAGTTAGAAAATTTTCTAAATTTTATTTCTACCATTCACCTAACATCAGAACAGCATAATTAGTAACTTCTTTTTCCAAAACTCTAAAAGTAAATAGAAAAAAGGATATAATGACAATTCTACTAAAATGATCTGGCCTCAAACAAAAATACAACCAGTGAGACATCAGGAATGAAAGCAAAAAAGCAGATAGAATACAAGGCTTTTTGATATTTTGCAAGGACCAAATGGAGCTGTTCACTCTCTTAATGTGTGTGGCGATATTCAGTCATCAGAACGCATGTAAGTTACTATACTGCTTAGACATATCACAATAGGAAGAAAGCAAGCAGGTTTGAGGTCAGAGTTTAAAAGCCAATAAAATCCATACAGAAAATCCTAATGAAGTATATTTCAGAACCAATGGCCACATAACACCTTCCCCAGACTCACCTGAATGCCATAATGATCCAGGAAAAAAGACAAAAAGCAAATATCTTTAGGGCAATTATTTGAGAGATTCTTTCCAATCACAACTTGCTTATATATAAACAGGTAACTTAATTCCAATTAAACAGACATTTGACTATGCCCTGTATTGTAGGCCCTGATATACTTGCTAGACACTAGGGAAATCAGCAGGCCCGAAATTCCCTCAAAGAGCTCATGTCTGGAGGGAAATAGGAAGTAAACAGTCACTGTATACTATAGCTATGACAGAAATAAGCCTAGCGTACCATGAGAGCTCACAGATGGGACATTCAATCTTGCTCAGGACACTTATGGGGAGGGAACCAGGTCAGAGAAGGATTCACAAAGATTATGTCCGGTATGAAGATTTTATTAAACCAAATGCTATAAAAATTTGAAGTGCTATTTTTATTAAACAATGACCTGGATAGGGAAGAGGCAAAAGTACAAATCCTCTAATTACCAGTAAAGAATACAATTTCCCAATATTCAGTGAAAAAAAAAAGTCAGCATATTCTCCAACTTAAAAATGGATTTATATTCCAAAGGTTTGTAAAGTAGGTTGTTGGAAAAACTGAAGTACATTTCCCCTGATTAACAGTATAATGAAATATTGGTAGATTCTCTGGGAAGCTCCATTTCCAAGTCTATTTAGCCATAATACACTAAAATGCTATTTGTGATGAAATTCAGCTAATAATAATGATGTAGTTCAGGTGATTAACACAGAAAACTGAATTGAAAGTGATATTGGGCTTCCCTAGTGGCACAGTGGTTAAGAATCTGCCTGCCAATGCAGGGGACATGGGTTTGAGCCCTGGTCCAGGAAGATCCCACATGTTGCGGAGCAACTAAACCCATGTGCCACGACTACTGAGCCTGTGCTCTAGAGCCCGTGAGCCACAACTACTGAAGGCTGCGCGCCTAGAGCCTGTGCTCTGCAACAAGAAGCCACGGCCATGAGAAGCCGGCGCACCACAACGAAGAGTAGCCACCGCTCGCCACAACTAAAGAAAGACTGCGTGCAGCAATGAAGGCCCAATGCAGCCAAAAATAAATAAATAAATAATTTATTTATTTAAAAAATAATAAAATAAAGTGATATTAATATATCCTGAACCATGGTTCTTATGCTTAAGGAAAAGCTGGTTTAATTAAAAGGATGAGAAGAATTAAATGAAACAAACCAGATACACATGTATTTATGCTGGGCACTTTACAAGCATTATCTTAATTTAATCCTCACAACAACCTGGGCTATATTTTCTTAGTAGGATAAAGATAGAGGGATATAAATATGGAATCATAGAAGGATAGAAATATACTGTTAATAATCACAGTTTTAAAATTTCACTTCTGGGGACTTCCCTGGTGGCACAGTGGTTAAGAATCCGCCTGCCAATGCAGGGGACACAGGTTCGAGTCCTGGTCTGGGAAGATCCCACATGCTGCGGAGCAACTAAGCCTGTGCGCCACAACTACTGAGCCTGCGCTCTAGAGCCCATGCTCCGCAATAAGAGAAGCCACAGCAATGAGAAGCCCGCACACTGCAACGAAGAGTAGCCCCCGCTCACCGCAACTAGAGAAAGCCCGCGCGCAGCAATGAAGACCCAATGCAGTCAAAAGTAAATAAATTTTTAAAAAAGAATATATATATGTATTATGTATAACTGAATCACTTTGCTGTACAGCAGAAATTAACACATTGTAAATCAACTGTACTTCAATAACTAAAAAACAAAACTAAACTAAACACCAGCTCACATGCTGACTTTACTATTATGTAGAAAGACCTATCTTACTTTTGACTCTCACTTTAGGAATATTGCTTAACTCATCTGATTGAACACCCGCCCCACCTCACAGCCATTCAGCTCTTAGTGATTAAAAGAGTGCTCCACTTTTGTCTCCAGGATTTTCTTCCAAGCTGCCAACACCTATTTAGTAAGTTTTGATACTGGTCTTGGTGTTCACTCATGTACAGGCAATGAGAACCAAGTTACAGCTTACCTGACCAAGAGCAATTATTAAGAAACTATCGTTTCAAATATGAAAAGAAATGTATCTTAGAATTTATGAAATACAGTAAATAAGTTTCCACTACATAGCTTTACTATTTAAATAGTAATTCCACATATGTATATCTTTCTCCTCAAAAACAAAACTGTGAAGTTAGTATTACCCACATTTTAATAATAGTCAAGTGTATAAGCAGTATGTAGTAAAGCCCGGAAGAGAATTCTAGTTTGCTGATTTAAAACCTATTCTTTCTACTACAAGACAACAGAAGTACAGAGCTAATCATACTGACATGGGGTTGGCAAACTATGGGGTTGGCCTGTGTGCAAATCCAGCCACCCACACCCCCTGTTTTTGTGTGGCTCATGAGCTGCAAATGGTCTTTATATTTTTAAAGGTTGTGGAGGGGAAAAACAAAGAGAGGAGTATTTAAAGACATGAGAAAATTACATAAAATTCAAATTTCAGTGACACCAAAAAAAATGTAGCTGGAATACAATTACATTCATTTACATATTGTCTATGGCTGCTTTCACCTTACAAGGGCAGAACTGAGTAGTTGCCACAAAAACTATGGCCTGCAAAGCATAAAATACTTACAGAAAAAGTTTGCCAAGCCCTGGTATAAATGATAGGTGCTACAAAAGGACAGAAAATGGAAAGATCAGTTCAGGCTGGATAATCAGGAAAAGCTTCAGGATCTCATTTTATATGAATGTTGTGTGCCACATGTCTATTAAATCAAACCTTATGAGAACATTTTTTAAACTGTGCTACTGTAGAATACACAAAGAAATAAAAACAAAGGCTCCTGTACTCTGGGACCTCCAATTTTATTGAGGAAACTAAAAAAAACCAAAAACACAAAAACAAAATAAAAACATGAAATATAAATTATGATAATATTTATGGTAATCACCCATTTAAATTACCATAATAAATTTGACATAGCAATTAAAAAACACAATACCAAGTAGTAACGCACAACAATTGGCAAATAAGAAGAAATGACAGAAAGTGCTACAGATGCTCAGAGGAGGGACAGAGCAAATGAATGAGCTAGAATAGTCTGAAAGAGCTTCAAGGATTTGAGGATGGGAATGACTTGAAAAAGTGATATGGGAGGCCTCGAAAGTAAAATAAACCTGGCAGTTGGTAAGTACAAGAAACATTTAGAAAATTGACATTGCCTGGGACATGACTATGGAGAACTTTTAATGCTACTTTTAACAGTAGACTTCTTGCTCTCATCCCTACACTTGCTGGAGTCACCAGTGTGTAGATACAGCCTCATTGGAAAATAGGCTTCTCTCAGAGAGTAAGAGAGAAATTGAGTAAGGGCAGAAAAACCCAATCCTATAAAATGCAGCTGGGCTGAAAATAATTACTAATTGACATTTGCTCTCTTATAGTAATGGACTTGCTTTCAGGTTTGGGGAACGAGAGAGGAAGATATGGATTGTCAAATTTTAATAAAGTAAAACTAAGCAACAGGCATGAATCTTCACATACAAGAGACTAAATCCAAGTGTGAGTTTCAACCATATGAATATTTTAAATCTCAAATTGGACAATGTATTTGTAAACACTCACAACACATTCTACCTAAGTGTTGATGCTGAAATAAAGTATGAATTGTATTATTTTATGAAGTGAAAAACAGCTTTCAGAAGAAAGAGAGTATAGCTTTAGTTACGCCATCTTAATGGAACTGGTAAGGAAGTAAGATTTTCCTTATAGAATGAGGCTAAATAGGTCTAGGATTTTGGTTGCTCGTTCAGTTAGCACGTAAGTAGTCAGCATGTTAGACACCAGGGAAACTAAGACACTATTCCTACCCTTAAGAAGCTCACAGTCTTGAGAAGTAGACAGTCAACCAATAATTATAGTTAGAGGGATAAGTGTTATATCTACAGAAGGTTATGGGGGCATAGAGGATGTACTCATTGACTACTATGTGATGATGCCTACTAGGCGATAATAACCAAAACCAACAAAATTATATGACTGCTATATATCAACTGCTAAGGAAATAAGGGAGGGGAAGGATGAAAGGAGGGAAGAAAAATTTTCCCTGCCTACTTAGAGAACGAAGAATAGGAAATATAAGTTGTATGTTTTTAAGTGAATGTCTCAAATCCAAAGACATAATATACTTCAACATCTACTAAGCTGCTTAAGTCTGATAGGAGAGTTATTAATGAGTCATGAGCTGCACAGTAGCAGTCCTAGTCACTGATGTCACAAATTCTCCAGTTTAGGAGTCTTGTAGTGGAGACAAAATACTGAAGTTTAATTGCAGCCAGCTATTTAAATCAAGGCACCACTGATTAAAATAAAAAAAGGCCTCATTAGCAACACTGAAGAGGATGGAAAGAATGGAAAGAAGGCAACCAAATGGCTATCTGAGGTCATGATAGTTTGGTATGTTCATTACTGTTGATAAGGGCATCTTATTAAAGCAGCAGACTTAGATTCTAAAACTACATACTGGATCATGCTATTAGAGATCATCTAACCCAAATCTTACTTTATGGAAGGGAATAATTAGCTGTCTATTATGTATCAAGTAGGATTTTGAATTCTGCAAGAAAAATATTCTCTTTAAAAATGAGAAATACAGGCTCAGAAACATAAGATACATTGCCCAGAGCCACTTCCCACAGCAATGGAGCTTGGATTTAAACTCAAGCATGTCTGGTGCCAAAGAGTTCTTTCTACTACACCTCAGAGTTCTTTCTGAGGCCCAGGAAGAGGAAAACTTGACCAAGCCACATGGCTTACTAGTGGCAGATAGGATTCCCACTTACACCTGGAAAAAGTCCATGGCAAAGGACACACACAGAGGCATGGTGGAAAAGGACTGATGGTAAACAACTTCAGCCTTCTGCTATGGTTTGGAATGACCAGAATTTTCAACTTAATCTCTTATTCAATCTTCAAAATATAGAGTTGACCCTTGAACAACATGGGAGGAGGAGTAGAGTGTGTGTGAGACCCTCTGAACAACTGAAAATCTGTGTATAACTTACAGTTGGCCCTCCATATCCGTGGGCCCTCTGTATTCAAGATTTCAAACACATGAATTCAACCAATCGTCAATTGTAGTAGTGTAGTACACTTGACCCTTCAACAACACAGTATGAACTGCATGGGTCCATTTATACAAGGATTTTTTTCAATAGTAAATACCACACAATTGTAATGGTAAATACAGCACAATTGGAGGTTGGTTGAATCCAAAGACACTGAACCATGGTATATGGAGGGTCAACTGTAAGTTATACCTGGATTTTCCACTGTGGGGAGAGTGGGCACCCCTAACTCCCTGTTGTTCAAGCGTCAACTATATTGGTAGTATGTGCTTGGGACTGGTTGTCAATACTGTATTTGAAGTACTAAGTGTGGTATATAAGTGCACCATCCTCTTAATAGTGCTATTACTTAAAACTTTCTTCTCTACAAGAAACTATTTCACATCATGAAGGAAAAAGTTTTTCCTAACTAACCAGAGGTGTTTCCTCAAATCTGACATCAAGTAACATGACAAGAAAGGCTCATTAGGTTAAAAAAAATTCCAATTACCCAATTTTGGAGAAAAAGATTTGCTGGCAGTAAGTCTAGCAAAATGGAAAAACGGACATTCACTCAGAAGTGCTCAGGTCAAGCGGCTCAAACCTGGCATAAAGAGAAAGTGGTGGGGGGAAGGAAAGAAAGAAATCACTTCCTATACCTGTGCAGCAATGAAAACAGTAGGGAATTTGAAGTCAGATTAGTCTCCCCCACTTGTTAATGTCAGGACTCCAAACAGATGCTGTTTACTCTCTACTCCAGACACTCCTTTCCCACTTCCCACCACTCTGTATTCCCTAACAGAATTCCAAATTGTTTCGGTAGCTAGTAGAGATCTTTTGTTATCTTTCCTCCAGCCCAAAGGAATAAATCAGAATTGGTCTAAACCAGTCATAGTAATCCCATTCCCTACTGCCAGGGACTGGTTTTAGGATGTACATGTGAACCAGTTCTGGACCAAGAGATTTAAGGGAAAAACCTGCTGCGGAGTTTCCCATTCTAGGAAAAAAAAACAGGGACAAGCTAAGTTAGGAAAAGGTCTTTGCCCTTGTTCCTTCCTTTTTATCTGCAAGTGGAGTTGCAGCAGCCATCCTGCAACCATAAGGTGACAAGCAAGAGGAGGAAAAGCCAACATTTCTAAGGATGGAAAAAGAAAGGATACAAAAAGCCTGGGTCATGATTGATACAGATGAATAACTGAATCAACTCTGAACTTATTTATAAAAAATATTACTTATTTCAATAAATATTTCCGTTTAAATCACAAGCTATTAACAGAAAATTAGATTATTTCACATTAATGTAATATTGTTAATCTGAATTTGAGGAATTTTGTAGGTTTAGTTCTATTTAAATAGTAAACCTACTGAGTTTTATAATTATATAAGAGTAACATGGAATTTACTCTTATACACAGGAATTTATCCCTAGTTTCATTTTGTATATATTTAATGTTAAACATTATGTTTACATTACATAATATAATGTAGAACAATAAATATAACACGTTAGTACTTGGGATCTGAAATAGTTTTCCTTCAAAAGGGATTTATACAAATTGAAAAACATATTTCAGGGAAGACGCAACATCATAAAAATGTTTATTCTAAGTTAATTTACATATTTAATATAATGCCAAAAAAAACACTATTAGGCACTAGTCTAGTTGATTAGAAAGTTTATCTGTAAGAATAAACAAGTAAGAGGAGCCAGGAAAACCCTGAAAAAGAATGAACGGGAAGCTACCTCTACCATTTACTAAAACATAATAATGCTTCTCCAATTTAAAGCATAGTGATGGCACATAAATAAATAGGCCGAGGGAAAAGGAAAGAAAATTCATAAACAGACCCAAATCTATGTAGAAATTTGGTGTATGATAAAAATGTCATTTTAACTAGTGGGGAAAAGGACTAATTTTTATAGATGAGAAATTCACATAATGGGAAAAGGACTTTTTAATAAATTGTGTTACAACAACTGGATAGCATATGGATAAAGATAAAATTAGATCTGTTCCTCACTTTGCACATCAAGATAAACAAGATGGATGCAAGAAAAGAAAGCATACAGGTCCTAGGGAAAAAAATATATGAATCGTTTTACAAGCTGGGAGAAGGAAATGTCTTTCTGCAATCCAAAATCCAGAAGCAATGGATTTTGCTAGATAGATCTGAGTACATTAAAATTTAAAAACAACTTTTTTACATGGCAAAAAATATCATAAGCAAAGTAAAAAGGCAACTTGGAAAAATATTTTTAACACTTATAAGGAAAAAAATATCCCTGATACATAAAAAGCTTCAAAGAGCCACTCCAGAAAACAATTTGGCAGTTTCTTAAAAAGTTAAACATAACTTACCATATGGCCCAGCAATTCCTTTCTTAGGTAATTATCCAAGGAAATGCAAACATTATTTCCACATAGAGCTCTGCATGTGAATATTCACAGCAGCATTATTCATAACAGAAAAACACTGGAAACAACCCAAGTGTCCAGCAACTGATAAATGATTAAACTGTGGTATACCTATACAATGGAATTCAGCCAAAAAAAAAAAAATGAAGTACTTATATATACTAAAACATAGATGAAACTTGAAAACATTATGCTAAGTGAAAGAAGCCAGTCACAAAAGGCCACATACTATATGGTTTTATTTACATATCTCCAGAATAGGCAAATCCACAGAGACAGAAAATAGATTAATGGCTGCCAGGGGCTGGGGGAAGGGGGAGTAACTGCTAACAGGTAAGTAGTTTCCTTACGGGATGATGAAAATGTTCTGGAATTAGTGCTGATGATTGTACAACCTTGAACATACTAGAAATCACTGAACTGTATACTCTGAAAGGGTGAATGAATTCTATGGTATGTGAATTATAACTTAATTTTGTGTGTGTGTGTGTGTGTGTGTTACGCGGGTCTCTCACCGCTGTGGCCTCTCCCGTTGCAGAGCACAGGTTCCGGACACGCAGGCTCAGCGGCCATGGCTCACGGGCCCAGCCACTCCACAGCATGTGGGATCTTCTCAGACCGGGGCACGAACCTGTGTCCCATGCATCGGCAGACGGACTCTCAACCACTGCACCACCAGGGAAGCCCTATAACTTAATTTTTTTGAAACTGATAATCAACAAACAGATACACGAAGATTTCATTCTTTTAGTAACTTAATATGTGACCTTGAGCAAATCACTCCACTTTGCCCTTTATTTCTCCATCTGTGTGAACAGCCCCTTAAAGCCTTCCTAAGAGGCCTGATATCCGTAATAAACTTAAGAAGTTGAATGAAAAACTATCTGATCAGATATGAATAAATACACAGCTTGAGGGGAAAGAGTTGACATTATAAGATACTGAAAGGAGTGCTTCTACTTCATAAAGAATGAGCCTTTCTCATTGTTCTCAACATATAATAATTTACTAGTTATCATTCCTTAAGAGCTTATGTGTCAGGAGGCATAACTGCTTTTCACATATTATCTCATTCTCACAGCCCTCTAAGGTAAGCAGAAGTATCCCAGTTTGAGAGATAAGAAGCAGACTATGAGAGGTTAAATGACTTAACTAAAATAAATACTCAAGCTAACCTTCAAACTCAGATCATTATCACTTCAAACCAGTCTCTTTGCACCAAGGAATAACAAGAACAACGGACTACAAATCTAAAGTCTGCGTTTCTGAAGTCTTGTTTCTGCCACTTCATGATTCTGTGATCCTAGGTAAGTCAATGAACATTTGAGTTTCCTCATTAAAAGAAAATATTAACCCTTGCCCTAACTTACCTCATGGAATAATACAAAAAAGCACTAATATATGTCAGTTAAAGCACTATAAAAATGTAAGAGATAATTATAGAAACAGAGTACTATTCATGAACCAAAAACATGTTGAAAAATGGTCAAATGATTTTAATAACTTATAGCCTCTCAAATGGTAATGGAATGTACTAAAGTAGTGATTTTAAAAACACCCTCAACAAAAATATACAAGTGGGACCTAATGAAACTTCAAAGCTTTTGCACAGCAAAGGAAACCATAAACAAGACAAAAAGACAACCCACAGAATGGGAGGAAATATTTGCAAACGAGTCAATGGACAAAGGATTAATCTCCAAAATACATAAACAGCTCATGCAGCTCAATATTAAAGAAACAAACAACCCAATCCAAAAATGGGCAGAAGACCTAAATAGACATTTCTCCAAAGAAGACATACAGATGGCCAAGAAGCACATGAAAAGCTGCTCAACATCACTAATTATTAGAGAAATGCAAATCAAAACTACAACGAGGTATCACCTCACACCAGTTAGAATGGGCATCATCAGAAAATCTACAAACAACAAATGCTGGAGAGGGTGTGGAGAAAAGGGAACCCTCCTGCACTGTTGGTGGCAATGTAAATTGATACAGCCACTATGGAGAACAGTATGGAGGTTCCTTAAAAAGCTAAAAATAGAATTACCATATGATCCAGCAATCCCACTACTGGGCATATACCCAGAGAAAACCATAATTCAAAAAGACACATGCACCCCAATGTTCACTGCAGCACTATTTAGAATAGCCAGGTCATGGAAGCAACCTAAATGCCCATCAACAGACGAATGGATAAAGAAGATGTGGTACATATATACAATGGAATATTACTCAGCCATAAAAAGGAACGAAATTGGGCCATTTGCTGAGACGTGGATGGATCTAGAGACTGTCATACAGAGTGAAGTAAGTCAGAAAGAGAAAAACAAATATCGTATATTAACGCATTTATGTGGAACCTAGAAAAATGGTACAGATGAACTGGTTTGCAGGGCAGAAGTTGAGACACAGATGTAGAGAACAAACGTATGGAAATCAAGGAGGGAAAGCCAGAGGCGGGTGGGGATAGTGGTATGATGAATTGGGCGATTAGGATTGACATGTATACACTGATGTTTATAAAATTGATGACTAATAAGAACCTGTTGTATAAAAAAATAAATTAAATTAAATTAAAATATATATATATAAATAAAATAAAAACACCCTCAAGCATACCAGGTGTTATAGACTGAAATTCTGTGCCCCCCAAAATTCACTTTAAATCCTAATCTCCAATAACCTCTACAGTATTTGAAGGTGGAGCCTTTGGAAGGTGATAAGGTCATGAGGGTGTAGCCTTCATAAATATGATTAGTACCCTTATAAAAGAGACCCCACAGAGCTCTCTTCTTCCTTGCCACATGTAAGGACACAGCGAGAAGACTGCCATCTATGAACTAAGAAGTGGTCCTCACCAGACACGGAATCTGCTGGTGCCTTGATCTTGGTCAGCCTCTAGCACTCTTAAGAAAAAAAATATGGTATTTTTGTTATGGCAACCCTAACAGACTAATACCAGTTGCAAGTAGGGCTCTAAAATCAGAGCTCCAAAATCTTTAAAAAGTTCAAAACCACTGTTTTGGGTATCATCTACTGGCATCTATCAAGGAACAATAAAACCAGGATTTCAGGCCTTACCTGAGAAATAACATACATAAAGCTACTATCACAATGCCTGGCACATAGTACTCACTTAAAAAAAAAAAAAAAGAAAAAAAAAGTAATTGTTATTATTGCTTTATCCAGCAATACTCTGGAATTACTAAATCCATTTGGAAAAACAAAACTATGGAAACTCAGGAAAAACCAAAAACTCAAAACCACCCTGAATATGCAAACATATCTAAATAAGGTTTACTGAAACTGAAGGCAAGAGAATATGAAAAATAGGTGAAAGAGTAAGTCATATAAGGAACAGGTCCAACCTGAGAGTAAGAGATGGACTGGGGAGTGGAAAAGATGGAAAGAGTAAAAAAAAAGCAAGTGAGAAGAAGTTAGAAATAAAGAAGAATGATTTGAAATTGGTAGACGTGAGACTTCATAAACCAGGTCTGACTGAGGAAAAAGGAAGACTGAATCCTAGAGTATTTGCAAAGGAATAAGACACACAACTCACATTAAGTATTGCCAATGATAACAACTATGAATCCAAAAAACACAATAGGTCTCAGAGACTCTCTTCCAGCTTTATGATTCTAGAAGAGGAGACAGTCTACATTATCATTAACATTAGGCTTACATGAGGCATGCCTATGTTCCAATAAGGAAATAGGAAATAAAAATACAGGAAAATAAGCTACTTGAGGACCACATAAAATTCACCAATATATGCTCCTCTCTTCACAGTACTATAAAGAAGCGTTTTTCTAAAGAACTTTATCTTCCAGGATAAGCAGTTAACCTAAATTAGGAGGACGAAAGCATCTATTTAAAGAGGTTAAGTTACTAATAATCTAATCAGTTGATTTTACTTTTTCTTAGTATTTTTCTTCAGTTCTTCATCTTCAGAGAACTTTTGATAAAGTGAGAAGCTAAGCTCTAACTTATCTAAAGGATATATGGTTATTAAAAAGCTAGTATTTTTATATATATTTTAGAGAAGAGTGCTGGAATACTGAAAGATCAAAGTTTAGTTTAAGAAAGGTAGCAACTAAGATACATATGAACAATAAACGTTACATTAATTTTATAGTCCAGGTTAATCTTCCCAAATAATCTCCTATGGATCAGCTTCCAGATCCTCCTTAATCATGTTACAGTCCTACCTTTGTCTTCCAAAGCCAAAACGATCTTCATTTTACCTTACAGGTAGGCTTCTACCACCTCATTGTATTGTGCATCCATCGACGTATCTTCACTTGTCAAGGTTTTCTCAGTTTTCTACTGTGTCTCATAGTCAGGTTTCCACTTCAATTCTTAGTTTCCTTCCCCAGTTTTTCCAACCATTCTCACCACCCCTCTACTCCACTGTTTTAATTTACAGGATTCTCCTTTCTCTTCATTGCTAGGACATGCTTTCACAGTATTGTATCTCCCATCTAAATCTCCTTTTCGATCAGTTTTTGTACATATTAATCTTCAGAACCTAAGGTTTTTCTTCTCTAGTCCTTATTCCAATAATGTCTACCAACCCATCTCTAGAATCCCAAACACACACACCTGACTACCACATACCTAAGTACTTTTCCTACCCCTTTTCTCTTTCCAGTCACTAGTCTCCAGAATCCTATCTGATACTACAAATACCCCTCAAAACCAACTGCCTGTTCAATTACCTCTGCCTTCTACTTCTCCCAGGTTCAGCTCATTACACTCTCTCTCCTACACCTTAGTATCCCCCAACCTGGCCCAAGCCATTCAGCAACCTAAATTCCCAAAGCCAACACAGCTCCTCCCATTCCAGTAAACGATGGTTTCCCTCAAAACATTTTAAGTGGCTCCTCTCAGTGTTTCATTAATTGAATCTTATCAGATCAGTACATAGCTTCTGCCAGACCTATTTGCCCAGCAAAAATCAATTTCCCAAATCTTCCTCTTTAAGCTTCCCAGGCCTTACCTCTGCAGCACGCCATTCACTAGACCCTATTCCTAGTCATTTCTCAATCTCTGGAGCCCATGGTTACTCTCTAAGCCCCTCAGCCCTCTCCCTCCTCACTCCTCCGCTTATTCCCTACCCTCACTTCTCAGCACATTCCTATCACCCCTAACTGTCTTCTTGGCTGTGTTCTCCATCTTTCCTTAGGCCTGTTCTCCACACTTTCTCAGTACCCCTTAAGAGATTTAATCTCTAAGTCACTCCCTCACTCCCAGAATCTGCCTCTTACACCCCTAGGAACTCTCTCTAGAACCTTCTGCGCCCTGGTTGTCTTTTCCGCTCCAACCCTGCCTCAGGTGTTCTCTGTTTCCCCCAGCTGTTTTCTATTATCTAGTTCTCTGAGAAACTAGATAAAGATTTTCTCCTCCTAAACCTTTTCCAAGTTCTTCTCCTAATTCCCCTCAACTTTTCTTTCCATCGTTTCCCATTTCCCTCAACCATCCCTGGCAGATTTCCCCTCCACCTTTGTCACCGCTCTTCTCCCTTTTCTCAAACCTCCTCCACCCCTTCTCTGGAGGTGCCTCCTACATGTCTTAAACTATCCTCTCAGCTTCCTCAATCTTTGCCTCATTCCCTTCTCCCTCCAATACTATTTATCCTCCAATTTCCATTGACTTGGCGCCTCCCCTAGTCCCCAGATCTGCCTTCTATTTCATCTAAACGTCTCCAGGCCGCCGCCAACATTCTCTCCTATCCTTAGGCTCCATTGACGTGCCGTTCTAAACGCCCAGAGACACCATTCTCCAATGGCCGGGGCCTGGCCTCTAGGGAGAAGGGGTACGGGTTACGTACCCCATTCGCATCTTGGCTCCGCTCTGACTGCTCCCGCTGCCGGGTAGAGGAGGGCGAGGGGGCAGGCGGCCGAGGTGCATGCTCTTCTCGAGGGCCGACATGAAGGGGAGGCCGCAGGCAGTCGAACAGTAGCCGAAGCTTCGTCCCACGCTAAGTGCGGCCCAACCGGTCACACAGCTCGCTCCCCTAGCGACGCCCCGTCGCCTTTGGATAGCACCCAGCTACCAGCAGCACCGCCCACCGGCTCCGTAAACTCCACCCCCTCGCCCCAGCGCTTCCACCGGAAGTGCGCACCAGCCTCCACAAAGGGAGCTGGGTAACGGAGTCTTTGATCCCCCAGATTCCAAGCGGAGAACTAGACGACCCTCGCAGGAAAGAGAAGCGTTACTGAAGGCAATGCACCCTGGGCAATGGAGTCCTCAAAGGGCTTATCGCTTTGCGCTTGCGCAGCTGGAGGCGACAGCGTCCAAATCCGCAGAGGTAGTGTAGCAAAGCAACCTGGGTGTTGTAGTCTATTGGCGGGAAGGAGTCTTGGCGCCTTCCTTTCTCATGGCTTCCTAGAGGCTGTTAAAGGAAGAGCCGCTTTCTTCCTGCCTCCCAAGCTGCCCAGCGGCGCCGGTTGCTGGGGAACGCCAGCGCCGTGGGAGGGGATGGCGGGAGGGTACGGCTTAGGTGCTGGGGCCGGAGTTGAGTTGGTGAAGAAGAGCTGGGGGTCGTCATGAAACAACGGAAAGCCCCGGGGCCTGGGGGCGACGGTAGCCGCAAGAAGAGAGGTAATATGAGCGACCAAAGGTTGAGGAAAGCGTAGTTGGGCGGAGTTGGGGGAGCAGGCCGCGAAGCATTCTAGGGAGACCTCCCACAGCAGCCTGTTAAAAGAAAAAAAAAAAAAAAAGGGATTGCGGAGGGAGAATAACCAGGGAATCAGAAGGTTAAAAGGGCAATTGGCCCTCCCGCGAATGGAAAGGATATAGGGGCTGTAGTAGGGGGCAAAGCGGGTGAATAAATGGGACGAAGTGAAGGCTAAAAGGGAACCCTTACAGAGGAAGGGAACAAAAAAATTGTAGGAATGTTTTGTTTTGTTTTTAGTTTTTAAAAGTTGAGGTATAATTGACATATAACATTGTTAGTTTCAGGTGTACAACATAATGTTTGTATATATTTCGAAATGATTACCACGTAAAATTAGCATCCATCACCATACATAGTTACAAACATTTTTTTATTCTTGTGAAAAGAACTTTTAAGATCTACTCTTCAGCAACTTTCAAATATACAGTACACTATCATTAACTATAGTTACTGTACTGTACTTTAAATCCCTATGACTTAGGGGTGTTTTTGATAAAAGTTAAATGTGTGGGGACGGGAGGGGAGAGGTATAGCTTTGCAGGTTCACATAGAACTGGAAGAAAAATAAGTTGGAGAGTATGTCAATAATCCTAATAGGCAAGGATCACGTTTTACACATTACTGAATCCCCAAGAACTAACACGAAGCAGGATTTAGTAAATGTTAATTGAATGACTGAAGCGTGAGAGTCATAAATCATGAAGGGCTACAGGTGGGAGTAGGGAAAAGATAGTTGTGGAGGAGAGAGGAAGAAAGACTGGGGAGTGACAGTGTGGTAGGGTTGAAGTGGGGGGGGTTACTGTGAAGGATTTGAGGTGATGGAAGAGTGTGTAGCAAGAGGACCTCATCAGGTTAGTCTGCTCAAAAAGAAGCAAGCTTATGAAGAGACCAGGGAAATGTGAGCTGCAGCAAGAACAGTCACCCTGGGAACCCAGGGCAGATCATGAAATGAAATGGAATCTCTACAGGGCTGCCTCAAAACAAAACAAAAAATCTGGGTGGCTGCATTTTATAGTATAGGCAAAGAGGTATTAGGAGTAGTGATAGTGCATTAAGCCATTGGATTGAGGACTAAAGTTGCAGTCTGGGAATAAACCTTATCCAAACTGTTTAAAGATAACTAAGGCAGTTTTGAGGCAATGCCTTTCCTTCCAGGAATGAAGGGAGGATATGAAACAGAAGTGTGGAAGTGTTCAGTGCTGGTGCTGCCTATGTCAAACCAGTCAAGCATATTTGGTTGATAGGAGGAAAATTAAAATAGAAATAACGTAAGAATGTCCTCATTATACCACATGCATATACAGTAATACTCATGTACACACCTGTGTATAATTTTTATATTGAAACTAGTTATCCATAAAGATTATGGTGGGTCTTTTCTTCACTAAAGAAAGCAGAGAGGCTGTTCACTTTAGAAATCCAAAGAATTAGTTATATAAATTCCTGATCTGATAGACTCCGGTATATTTTTTTCTTGTGAGGCATGACCACTCCCCAGGGAAAAGTGAGAGGAATAGAAAGGTGTGTGTAATATTGGAATGGCTTCTTAAATCTCCTCTAAGTCATGGTTAGAAGATACCGTGAATAGAAGACAATCAGGGTCATTAAAGGAAAGCTTTATAGAAAGCCATGATGAATTGCCTCATTTACATTTTATTATCTGTCTAAAAGCCAAAAATATTATGAACCCAGCACTGTGCTAAAAGATAATGGCATAATCTGAAGATGATAGTTTCTGTCCTCATTGTGTGATATCGGCAGGAAGAAAAGACACAGTTTAAGGTGGTCTTTCTTGAAGTGCTGAGTTGTAAAGTGTAGACTTCATTTGAGAACTGATTGACAGTTGTTGCTGTTTTATGTTTAGTGATGGTTTTAAAGTAAGAGAATTAGGTAAAGATAACATATCTTAAAAACTGTGGACATTGAAATAATCAGAACAACAGTACTTGGAAGAAAAATTTCAATTACTTCATAGATTTTTTTAAACCTGTATACTGTTATCATTGTATTTGTATTTTTCATTTAATATCTTTCAGTTAAAGAGGAGTTTGTATTAGCATGTCTTAAGTTGGTATGTTCTTTATGTTCTTTAAAATAACCTGAATCAAATCCTGAATACTAACTAGTTGTCAGGGTGGCTTAAGTGACCAGATAGATTATTCTATGGTCTGGTTTGCTAGTTACTTCTCATGTATTAGAATAAATAGAGAGCTTCCCTGGTGGCGCAGTGGTTGAGAGTCTGCCTGCCGATGCAGGGGACGCAGGTTCGTGCCCCTGTCTGGGAAGATCCCACATGCCATGGAGCAACTAAGCCTGTGCGCCACAACTACTGAGCCTGCATGTCCGGAGCCTGTGCTCTGCAACGGGAGAGGCCCCAACAGTGAGAGGCCCACATACCGCAAAAAAATAGAATAAATAGAATAAGCCTTCTCTCTGTAGAGATGAAAATGTTTGTGTGTTTTCATTCAAAAAGCAGATTATGTGTTTTCTGTATTTAGACTAAATTTTGACTTAGTATTCTTGGATTCCTCCACAGGTTTAAGTGACATTTCTCCATCTACAAGCCTACCACCCCTGGTTGAAGGCCAGCTACGCTGCTTTCTGAAACTTACTGTTAATAAAGTCATATGGAAGATTACAAAGCCTCCTGCTTGTGTACTTGTTCGAGTGAGATGGTGGGGAGAAACATCAGAAGGAACACTCTTTTGTCCCAGGGATACATTGCAGACCGAACCAAAAGCTGTGAGAACAACTACACGTTATGCTATTCGCTGTGGTCCAAAGCAGTTTACCTCTTATCTAACAGGTATGTTTTTGTCTTATCGTTTCACCTGTAGGCCTAATAAGAAGCATGTGATTATGTTGTTAACAATAGGTATTATCGTGTACTTAGTATCTATGGCATTGTTAATTATTGAGGAGTCAAAGAGGTTTTATAATAGCCACCATTATTGAGAGTATACTATGTGCTACCAGTTGATACATATTATTTCTAATCCTTAATAACCTTGCAAGATAGATATTTTCTCTGTTTTATAGACAATGAAACTGAGGTTCAGAGAAATAAAATGAATCCTCTATAAGGTTACATAGTTGACAAATGGCCAAACTAGGATTTGAACCCACTTCTCTCTGACACCAAAACTCATGCACTTGTCACCACACCATGCTTCTTTAAGGAATAACTGTAGTCTGTACTCTGGGACTTACATTATGTTCAAGGAAAGATGGTATACATACAAAATTTATATGATACAAGATAATACATGCTAAATGCCAATGAGTGATTTAGTGAGTTAATAGTACAGGTTTTCAGAGAAGGGAGGATCCCTCTACTGGAACCAGGAGCTAAAATTTCTTCATTTCTGTTAAAGGAAAGCATTCTAAATGTACTGTGTTATTTCTCTATTCAGGTCAAGTTTTCATATAAACACATTTTGGATGGTAGACTTATTAAATCAATTCAGTTCAAGTCAGTAAAAATTAAGCATTTATCATGTAAATATTGTTGGGCTAAGAATACCGGAGAGCCAGAGGTGAATTAAAGATTAACTTGTCCTTAAGTTTGCATTCTTTCAAGAAGAAAATTTTGAAGACATCAAAATATAAAGAAAAAAAATTCAGTTATTCAAAAAATATGTATTGAACACTTAGCATGTGCTAGACGTTGTGCTAGACACTGTGGAGATTACAAAAATGAATCAAAAAATTTAATCAGAATGGTGTCTAATTCTAACTAAATGCACAAAGAAGTTTAGTTACAATAGTAGGTAGAAAGTGATAAGAACTTTTAAAAGATACACATAGATATTTCATTAAGAAAATAAATGAGGGCTTCCCTGATGGCACAGTGGTTGAGAGTCTGCCTGCCGATGCAGGGGACACGGGTTCGTGCCCCGGTCTGGGAAGATCCCACATGCCACGGAGCGGCTAGGCCCGTGAGCCATGGCCGCTGAGCCTGCGCGTCCGGAGTCTGTGCTCCGCAACGGGAGAGGCCACAACAGTGAGAGGCCCGCGTACCGCAAAAAAAAAAAAAAAAAAAGAAAAGAAAAGAAGTGAGACATGGGTGAGCCTGGCTGTTAGTAAATAACCAACAAATGTTGGTACATTTCCCTTATTCTATATATGCACGTTATTTTATAGTCTGCAAAGCACTTTTATACCTATTAGCTCATAGAATTTTCAGAGAACTTGCATGATTAGGTAAGACAGGGACGGTGATATGTTAAGTAAGTTGCCTAAAGTCATATAACAAGCATTAAGCAGCTGCCATATAAAAGGATACTGTGCTATGTGTTTTACTTGCAATACTCCCATGCCTCACACAGCCATGATATAGGTATTATGATGCCTATTTTATAGACAGCTGTGGCTTACACAGAAGTAGCTTGTGAATGTTGGAGCCACAACACAATCACAAATCTTCTAATTGTAAACCCAATACTCTTTTCACTACAGCATTGAACAAAGAGTGAAAATGAACCACTTTCTTAACTTTGGTAAGAAAATGTTCAGAAGTTACACTGTCCTGAAATAATCTCAGATTGCATATGCATGCATTTTATTTCTCCTGCTGTAAATTAGGACCATGAAGGGGTTAAGTCTAAGCAACCAATTGATGAATACAGTTAAGGAGTTTATTTCCATTCCCTTTAGTTCTAAGTGCTCTCAGCCTTTCAGTGTTCCAGATATTATTGAGAAATAAGCAGTAAAATACTCCTGAGAGGCAGGAACCAACCCATGCATCTATACAAGAGAAGCCCTTTGTCCAGTTCAAAACTAGAAATGGTGAGAATTTAAAAACTGAGAATTTTTTTATTGTTGCTTTTTTATTTCAAAACTAAAGTCTGAGTCCTTGCCAAATATGTAAAAAATATATATATACTCTCTCAAAGGTATTTTCCTTATCAAATACTTGATATTCTAAATATTTTTATGTAATTTTTTTCTCCATTCGAGGTATTTGTCATTGCTCTTCTCTAAAACTTTGTTGTTCTTTTGATCTTGGGTTCACTCTTCCCCACCCCCTGAATGACATGGTAAGTGCATAGTTTATTTGAAAATAAAATGATTTTTTTAAGTAAAAAAATTTTGTAATGTATATTCCTCTTTCCACTTCCAAAAAAACGTAAATGAAAAATGTCTGCCTGTGTTGTAATTGTTTCTGATTAGATATGGCTGTGCTGGTGCTGGAAGTAATCACCAAACTTGAACATCTTCCGGTTGGTAGAGTTCAGATCAGTGGACTAGCCCAGCTTTCTCCAACCCATCACATCAATGGATTTTTTACCATTGTTTCACCAACATCTAAGAAACTTGGAGAACTCCAGGTAAAAATAGTATAATTCTCTGCTACATAGAATAAAACTTTGGGGGCACAAATAGTTGAGTCTGTTTGTAGAATGGGTAGGTACGTGACTCCCACATACCATGCAAATTCCCACTTCGTGCTTTTGTTCATGTTTTTACCCAGACTGTCATGTACTTATTTCCCACTTATCCATATCCTCTTAGTTCTTTGCTGCCCATCTCAAGTTCCAAGAGACCTTCGCAGCTCCTACTGCACTCATTCTTCTCTTTATTTATTAATAAATGTACTCTTTATTAAATTTAGAATAACATGAATTACATAATCATTGTTCAGTTATAATCCTACATAGTCTCCAAAATTTTGTATTTGTAGTTTCCCTTTAATTTCCCTTCCTTTTAGTTTCTAGATTCCCTGGGAGAGAGGACAGTGTTTTCTACTTTCTTTGTTTTTCCCACAACTTCTAACATAGTGCCAAGCAGTAATGGCTTGTTTGACTCATTTAAGTGGTATCTTAAATGAGTCAACAGACTACGATTTTAATATTGTTGAATAAACTGTTTTCATTTTTTCAGTATTAGAAGTGCATAACCAGTTGTTGATTGTTCATTCATTGATTCAGCCTACATTTTTTTGATATGCTGTTATGTGCCACTAACTTAAGATACAAAGATAAGAGATGGGCCTTTCAGTTAGTTTTCCAAAGTCAGGTAGGAGGAAATAGAAGAGAGTAACAAGTAGAACGCAGTGTGGTATTGATACACATATACTATAGATATGTACAGGATGGTGGGAAAGAACATAGAAGGGTCTCTTTCTGAGGGAGACTCTGGGAGTTCTTCCTAGAGAATTCTGAATATTCAAATCCTTGAGAAATTTATACCTTGTCAAATGTATTCTAAAATATGTATAGAAATTTAAGCAGGTATTTAAGAAAACAGTTCAAAAAAGATGAGGAAAGAACATATAACATTACCAGATGTAAGAACCTATTATAAAACCACAAGCACATAATTGTCAAAGGAAGAGAATAAAGTTCAGAAATAGATTTAACTAAGTAAAAGAACTGAACATTTTCTATATTCTATTTATCATATTTTTATTTATAATATATTGAAAGATAGTGACACCTTATGGTGATAACTTCATGGTAAAATGGGACTGGTTTACTCCTCCTTTTCTGATAATGGTACAGATTTGCATCAGACCTGCAAAAACTGTTTGGCATTATGTTTCAAGAGCCATAATAATTATCATATATCATTTACCCTGGGGTCTTATATTAAGGAAATACCATAAAAAGAGAGGAAAGTTATATGCTTTGGACTGGTTATGGAAATGCACTTTTAATATTGAAAAAATGAAAACAGTTCATTCAATGATATTTAAATCATCTATTAGTGGAATATTTTGTTTCCATAAAAGATAAAATTATATAGTTATGATTGTGTAGCAACATGGAAAATTATTTTGGATTGATGACAAAAGAGAATTAAAATTATACCCACATATATGCATATGATTAATGACTGGGGAAGAAAAAACAAGGGAAAATAGAAACAGTTGGAGCGTAGAATTCTAGGTAAGTTTTTTCCCTATATAAAAAATGAGATATAATTCATATGCCATAAAATACACCCTTTTAAAGTATACAGTAGTTTTTAGTGTATTCACAAGATTGTACAACCATCACGATTATCTAATTCCAGAGCATTTTATCACCCCAAGAAGAAACACTATACCCATTAGTAGTCATTCCCCTTTGTACCTTTCCCCAACCCCTGGCAACCACTAATCTACCTTCTGTCTCTATATGTTGCCTATTCTGGACATTTCAAATAAATGATGTAGTATAATATGTGACCTTTTGTATCTGGCTTCTTTCACTTGGCATGATGTTTTCAAGGTTCATCCATGTAGCATGAATCAGTACTTTATTCCTTATTATAGCTAAATAATATTCCATTGTATGGATATATTATAGCACATGTTGTTTATCCATTCTTCAGTTGATGGACATTTGGATTGTTTCCACTTTCTGACTTTTATGAATAATGCTGCTATGAACATTTGCATACAAGTTTTTTGTAGGCGTAGAATTGTGGTCATATGGTAAGTATGTTTAACCTTGAGGAACTACTGGACTGTTTTCTAAGGTGGTGCATCTTTTTTCCTCCCTTATTTAAATGTCAGTTGATAAAATAATACTTGTATGTTTTTTATTTAAATGTCATTGGGTTCTTTAGAGAATTGTTTTAATAGAGCCTTGGAGACAGAGATAAGATTTTGAAAGATTATGGAATAAGTAAATAAGTAGTAATTACAGTGAAGAAGTAGAAATAACAGAGATTTCTCTCTGTTTCCCACATAAATGGCAGCGAAGAGAGGGAGATGTAGTGTGACCTAATGGAAATAGCACAAGACTTGGACATGGAAAAACTGGTTATGAAAACATTTCTGGTGTTCATTTGTACTCTCTGAGCTTCAGTATCCTATTTTATAAAATGAAGACAATAACTTTTACCGTACGGCATTGTTGTAGGGATTAAATGATATGAAAAAAATATGGAAGCACTTAACATGGTACTTAGGCACATGACAGGGACATGCCAAATTTACTTGAATTGGAGAGGAAAGTATTGATAGTGGGCAGCAGAATTGAGAAGTTTGTTGCTACTTTAGAAGAGGAGTTGGCAAACTTTGCCCAGTGGACTAAATCTGGCCTTCTAACTAAAAATGGTTTTTATATGTTTAAAGGGTCATTTAAAAAAAGAAGAATGTGCAATAAAGCCTAAATTATTTACCCTCTGCCCCTTTACAGAATGAGTTTGCTGAGCCGTTTTTAGAGTATAGGAGACCTGATTTGTTTTGTAGACCACGAGAAAAGCAAGTGAAGAAAGATATTGAAAATAAAAGAGGATAATTGAGCAAGTAAGGTCTTGGAGAGAATTAGATGGGAATGAATTTCTATTAAGAACACAACTGATAGTGGTAAACTTTGGAATGGAGGAATTATAACAAGGAGGGAAAGAGGAGAAACATTTTGAGATGGATAACATTGAAGGAATTCATGCTGATAACTTTTTTAGCAACATTTATTTTTTTGGCCACACCGCATTGCTTGTGGGATCTTAGTTCCCCGACCAGGGATTGAACCCCAGGCCCTTGGCAGTGAGAGCACGGAGTCCTAACCACTCGACCGTCAGGGAATTCCCATTAGCAACACTTACTATATGCATGCCTACCACATATTAGGCACTACATGTTTTATTTCATTTAATTTTTTTTTTATTAAATAGAGATAGATATGCAAAAGAATATCTTAGATGTATAAGATATAAAAATAACCATACTGTGAACACCCATTGGCTCATCAACTAGGTTAAGAAATGTTAATAGGAAAAAAATAAATATTAATAGAATAATGGAAAGAAACCAGGTTTAGAGATTCATCCATATTACTTTATGTATCAATAATTCCCTTTTGCAGAGTTGTGTTCCATTACACAATTTTCACAATTTTCATCCATTTGTCTTGGATGAAACCAGGCAGATATCCTTGCCTTGTTCTTGTTCTTGGGAGGAAAGCATTTGGTCTTTTTACTATTAAATATGGTATTAGATGCAGGTTTTTCATAGATGCCCTTTATCATTGAGAAAGTTCAAGTTTTCTGAGAGATTTGATCATAAAAGAGTATTGAATTTTATCAAATTCAACTGTTGCTAGAGGTTAGAGGTGAGAAGAGGGCATGACTGACTATAAAGGGAGTTTTTGGGGGGTGATGGAAGTGTTCCATATCTTAATTATGGTGGTGGTTACATGGATCTAAACATAGATTACAATTCATAGAAGTGTATATTTACAAAAATGTCCATTTTACTGTGTTAAATAATTTTTTTTTTAATGTAGCAGATCAAATGTGATGATAAACAGAAGTTGTCCCTCTACCTCTCGTTGGGACATGGCTGGGGACTTTGCAAACTGGAGCACATACCCTGACTAAAGCCACTAGTCTACTCCAGCTAATTTTTGCCACAATGGGATGGAAACCCAGCATTGCTGGATCTTCTGATTTTTCAAGAGAAGCCAGAAATTCAAATTTTTACATAAAATCTGTTTTCTTAATCACTGTTAAATAATTTTGAAATCTTTTAAAATGCTATATTGACTAGCATAAGTCTGAAAAATAGACATACTAATATGTTCTCTCCAATATCAGATGTTATAAATGTAGTAGATAATCCCAGAACTCCCCATTTTATATTAAAATTACTTCTTTTTAAATTCCCCTAAAAGATACTCTGATCCTTTGGATCAGGTTCCATGTTTTATTCATCTCTTTGCCCCAGGCAGGTAGCACAGAGCCTGGCACTGAACTAGTATCAACAAATATTTGTTAATTGAACACAGGAGTTAGGCCAGCACCTATATTTTGATTGTAGGGTGGGTGTGGTGGGTAACTGGACTTTCTTTTTCTTTCTCACTGGTAGTAAAGGCCTTTGAGTTGTTTTGAGACTAGTTCAAATTTGCTTAGGGATAAAGCAAAACTCTGACCAGCCAGCAGGTTATTGTTAAGGCCAGGGACGCAGCCTTTATTCTCAGTGTCTCCTTTGTTTCTAGAATAAAGTGGCAGTCTTTTGGCAAGTGATGAATGGCAAGGGACGATTTTCTGACACTTATATTTGGGCAGCCAGGATTTTATGTGATCCTCTTATAGCAGTGGCTGCACAAAGTATTTATCCCACTGCATTCCAGTCATTTGTCTTTGTAGAAAATCTTAATGATGAATAGATTTAAAGGACTTTATGCTACCTAGTTCATGAACAAAATTCTCCTCATCAAGACTCAAGTGTGTTTATTGAGTCTATGCCTTGGCAGTTTCTCCACATAGATTATTCCATTGACCTTCCCAGAGACTTCTTAAAATATTTAACTGCAATCTTTCATTTTTGTCTTAGGCCATTCATCATTATGTGACTCTCTTTGGCTACTTGAACAATTCCTTCTGCTGTCTGTGTCATTGTAACTGAACTTTCCACACTGCTCTTCTTTTCTTTTGTAGTACATTCTTCAATTTCTTCTCTAAAGTTTTGCTTTAGGCTCTGTTTTATTTTTTATTCCTACAGTAGGCTTTTCTCCATTGGGCTTTTCAGAGACCTGGAAAGCATTTTAGTAGAGTGCCTGAATTCAGAGGAGTTGGACGATAAAGGAAACTTCACGTAATTACTTTTCATTTTAATGTTCCTCCCTCTTCACCCTGCCTCATCCCCAGCATAGAACTAGGGCCTTATTTTTCTCAAATAGCTAGCAATAAGGATGCAACAGGTGCTATGTCATTCTTTTATTTTTCAGACCATTAGTCATTATTATGCATACTTGTACACTAAGTGTATACTTACACTGATTAGTCTACAGAAAAATGAATAAGACAGTTCATGCCTTCAAGGAATTCATAATCTGATCAGGATAACAAATAAACTGGAAGTACAAATACCTCCTTTAAGCCTCTGCTTTTTTTTTTAATCTTCAAATTAGGATAATATACTTTCCTGACAGTTATATCATCACATCAGCTTCTCTGTGTGAGGAACATAGCACACTTTCTGGCCTATTGTGAAGTGTTCAATAAATAGTGGTTATATTAATGGATAGATACAAAGTAAGTAGAAACATGAAAAAAGGAGTGGCCATAACATCTCTGCCTGGACACAAAGAAGTTTTCACAGAGGAAGTAATGCTGGAGGAAATTTGCACATGAAGGCATAAGGGAATGAAATATAAGGTACATTTAGAAAACTCTAAGTAATTGGTATATCCAGGAGAGAGAGATGGAGGAGAGGAACACAGTGAGAGATGAGGCTTCTGGGGTAGGCAGGAATTTGAACTAGATCCTATAAGGAACGGGGCCATTAATTTATATTAGAGAGTCTTAAAATTAATCAATGCTATAAAAAAAAAAAAAGACTTCTGATACATTACATGTCCCTTTCAGGTCTCACTTGCCCTGGAGCCTTTGTCAGAAACTTTTGACAGCTACACTCCTCTTCCTACCACTGACATGACAGAAAATGTGCTTTTATCTGAACAAGGATTCAGAGAATATACTGAAGCAGGCAATACTCAGTTTCTGGTTCCATCAAGGCCTCAGAGGATCCCTACCACCAAAACTGATGGAAAAGAGTTAGCAGCCAACAGCAGTAGGTCAACCACTCCAAGGTAATTACCACACCTAATACCAGTCAGACTGTCTGCTAACTCCCAGTGTACTCATAATTTCGGTCTTTCATTTGTGGTTGTGTAGAAGGTTAAAGGTAGTCATTCATTCAGCAAATAAGTATTAAGTACTCAATATGTTTCTGGTCCAGTACCAGTTGCTAGGCATAGAAATTGATAAGACACAATTCCCATTTTTGAACATTGCTCACAATCTAGTGAGGAGGCCAATATACAGATAAGTAAGTATGTCTAAGTCACATAGAGATGCCATGATAGGTGTACATGAAGGGAAAGAGGGAAAAGGCAGTGTTTTGTGAAATGGAATGAAGAGAAACAGATTTTGATTTTAAATAATTATCAGACGTTTGCTTTGTGTCAGGCTCAGCACTGAGCTCTTTATTTCATTGTCTCACTTTAGCCAAACCATACAATGATAGGTAAAACATCTATTATTTATTTAATTTGGGAAATGAAAAACATATTTACAAAGCCTGAGCTACACTGCTATATACCACTGATCCACTTTCTTTCTCTGACAAAGTGGAATGTTACCATAATGGATAATATACTGTTGAAGTTCTCCTTTATTTTAAAACAGGGGAAAGGACCACTTGTACTTTGCAGAGAACTCTGATACAATAAAGGACTCTTTCTTTGGACTACGGCACCATCTTAATTCAGGACAGAGTTTAGAGTCTATGACTCTGAAAGGCAAAGCCCCACAGAAGCAGATGTCCCTTCTCAACAGTTCTGAATTGCGGCCTCAAATTAGGACAGTTGCCAAGAGTCACAGTGACTCATGCGTTCTTTCTTCAAACAACCCTCCTACCAAGAACCTTCTTTTAGGTATGTATATATTTGTGAACTGAGACTAAGCTATATTTATTGGGATTAGTCTGCTCATTAGGCAACCTACAAAGAGAACCAAGACTTCTGTTTGAACTAAATAGCCAAATGCAAGTGAATATCTTACTAGAGTCCAGAATTTCTAACCTTTTAAGGGCAGCTCTATTAAACCACTGAGTTTCTTCTAAATAATTACTGGGCACTTATAATTTTAAGTTTAGGGAAGGAACCATTTAAAGTGAACCTGGGTATGGGAGGAAAGCCTTTATCATAGAAAAATATTAGTCCTGATTTTTTTCGAGATAATTCAAAGCAAATAAGATTTTTGTCTCATCATCAGAATTTACTTATACCATTGTTCAGAGACTAGTACTAAACTTGTTTCATATTCTGAAAACTGTTGTTTTCAGTGGGAACATTCAGTGCACAGAAACTGCTGATCTTACGCCTGGGTATTAAATATGACTGACAGCCAAACAGAAGTAGAAAGGAATCGGTTTACCTGTGTAAGGGCTTACACTGAAATTTAAAAAGGAAATAGGAAAGAGGTTGTATTACCTCATTTTAGGTAGTGGTATTATATGAAAAGCAATTTTGGTACCTTATGTTACACTGTAATGGTCAACCATATATCTCTGTGACATCAAGAGCATGACATAAATTTGTCTCCATCCTCACAAGTAAAAGTTCCAAAGTAGAATATCTGCAGCTTTAGTAGAAAAGTCTTTTAAATTAAAACTACTTGGACCTCTGTGGGGTCATGATCCATAAACTAAGCAAGTCTTGCCTTATCTGTGGAGCTGGACAGGGGTAATGCGACCATTGTCTGATGTCCATAGTTCATTTCCTCCAGGATGTTTCTTTCCTCAGATTGTGTTACTCTGAACCATTTTATTTTTTATTTACCAAAGTACTGTACTTGGCTATTTGCAGTGTTTTCAAAACCAAATGTTTCTTTTTGTGTGTTTTTAATCTTCAATACTTGGTGCAATAGAAGCTGCAAAGATGTGCCACTTTATCTATGAAATGGAGTTTTGTATACCAATAAATTCTAGTTTAAAGACAAAAAAAAAAACTACGTGGATACAAAATTTACATTAGTAAGGATTTTTTTTAATGAAGAAAGACATTGTGTTAATATTTTTTCAACTAAAATGTCTATGATCTCCTAGTTTAAAAAATATACTCTGATTATGGTACGTTAATTTTTTTTTTTATTTATTTTTTTACTTTTTTGTTTTTGCATGCATTGGGTCTTCGTTGTTGCGCATGGGCTTTCTCTAGTCGTGGTGAGCGGGGGCTGCTCTTCATTGTGGTGTGCAGTCTTCTCATTGCAGTGGCTTCTCTTGTTGCGGAGCGCGGGCTCTAGGCGCATGGGCTTCAGTAGTTGTAGATGGCATGCTCTAGAGTGCAGGCTCAGTAGTTGTGGTGCACAGGTTTAGTTGCTCCGCGGCATGTGGGATCTTCCCGGACCAGGAGTCAAACCCGTGTCCCCTGCATTGGCAGGCAGATTCTTAACCACTGCACCACCAGAGAAGTCCCTATATTAATTTTAGACTTTAATGCAACCCTAGGCTACATTAACAAGAAAGAAAATTGCCTGACTATACTCAGCACTTGTCATTCTCACACCTGGAGTATTTTGTGTAGACCTGGGCAGCAGACTTTGATAAAATATTTGTTTACTCATTAAGCAGTTATTTATTCAGCACTTACTAAATGTCTGGCAGTCTTCGAGGTGTTAAGAATATAGCAATTTAAATTTATTTTTTAAAAAGGCACAAAATCCTCCCCTACGGATCTTATATTCTAGTAGGAATACCAATGATAAATTAGATAAATAAGTAAGTATGTAGTGTTAGATAGTGATAATGGCAATGGGAAAAAAATGAAGCAAGGAAGAAGAGAGGATAGAATGCTGTTTTATGTATGTTGGCAAAGGAAGGCTTCTTTCTTTTTTAATTTTTTTTATTTTTATAAGTTTTTTTATTTTTTTGCTTTTGACTTAGAGTTCTTTTTTTTTAAAATCTTTATTGGAGTATAATTGCTTTACAATTGTGTGTTAGTTTCTGCTTTATAACAAAGTGAATCAGTTATACATATACATATGTCCCCATATCTCTTTCCTCTTGCGTCTCCCTCCCTCCCACCCTCCCTATCCCACCCCACTAGGTGGTCACAAAGCACCAAGCTGATCTCCCTGTGCTATGCGGCTGCTTCCCACTAGCTATCTATTTTACATTTGGTAGTGTATATATGTCCATGCCACTCTCTCACTTTGTGCCAGCTTACCCTTCCCCCTCCCCGTGTCCTCAAGTCCATTATCTAGTAGGTCTGTGTCTTTATTCCCGTCTTGCCCCTAGGTTCTTCATGACCTTTTTTTTTCTTAGATTCCATATATATGTGTTAGCATATAGTATTTGTTTTTCTCTTTCTGACTTACTTCACTCTGTATGACAGACTCTATGTCCATCCACCTCACTACAAGTAACTCAATTTTGTTTCTTTTTATGGCTGAGTAATATTCCATTGTGTATATGTGCCACATCTTCTTTATCCATTCATCTGTCAATGGACACTAGGTTGCTTCCATGTCCTGGCTATTGTAAATAGAGCTGCAGTGAACATTGTGGTACATGACTCTTTTTGAATTATGGTTTTCTCAGGGTATATGCCCAGTAGTGGGACTGCTGGGTCGTATGGTAGTTCTATTATTAGTTTTTTAAGGAACCTCCATACTGTTCTCCATAGTGGCTGTATCAATTTACATTCCTACCAACAGTGCAAGAGTGTTCCCTTTTCTCCACACCCTCTCCAGCATTTATTGTTTGTAGATTTTTTTGATGATGGCCATTCTGACCGGTATGAGATGATATCTCATTGTAGTTTTGATTTGCATTTCTCTAATGATTAATGATGTTGAGCATGCTTTCATGTGTTTGTTGGCAATCTGTATATCTTCTTCGGAGAAATGTCTGTTTAGGTCTTCTGCCCATTTCTGGATTGGGTTGTTTGTTTTTTTGATACTAAACTGCATGAGCTGCTTGTAAATTTTGGAGATTAATTCTTTGTCAATTTCTTCATTTGCAAATATTTTCTCCCATTCTGAGGGTAGTCTTTTCATCTTGTTTATTATTTCCTTTGCTGTGCAAAAGCTTTGACGTTTCATTAGGTCCCATTTGTTTATTTTTGTTTTTATTTCCATTTCTCTAGGAGGTGGGTCAAAAAGGATCTTGCTGTGATTTATGTCAAAGAGTGTTCTGCCTATGTTTTTCTCTATGAGTTTTATAGTGTCTGGCCTTACATTTAGGTCTTTAATCCATTTTGAGTTTATTTTTGTGTATGGTGTTAGGGAGTGTTCTAATTTCATTCTTTTACATGTAGCTGTCCAGTTTTCCCAGCACCACTTATTGAAGAGGCAGTCTTTTCTCCACTGTATAGTCTTGCCTCCTTTATCAAAGATAAGGTGACCATATGTGCATGGGTTTATCTCTGGGCTTTCTGTCCTGTTCCATTGATCTATTTTTTTGTGTGTGTCAGTACCATACTGTCTTGATGACTGTAGCTTTGTGGTATAGTCTGAAGTCAGGGAGCCTGATTCCTCCAGCTCCGTTTTTCTTTCTCAAGATTGCTTTGGCTATTTGGGGTCTTTTGTGTTTCCATACAAATTGTGAAATTTTTTGTTCTAGTTCTGTGAAAAATGCCAGTGGTAGTTTGATAGGGATTGCATTGAATCTGTAGATTGCTTTTGGAAATATAGTCATTTTCACAATGTTGATTCTTCCAATCCAAGAACATGGTATATCTCTCCATCTATTTGTGTCATCTTTAATCTCTTTCATCAGTGTCTTATAATTTTCTGCATACAGGCCTTTTGTCTCCTCAGGTAGGTTTATTCCTAGATATTTTATTCTTTTTGTTGCAATGGTAAATGGGAGTTTTTAATTTTTTTTTAACTTTTTTTGTTGTTGTTGTTCTTGCTGCATTGGGTGTTCGTTGCTGTGTGTCGACTTTCTCCAGTTGCGGCGAGCGGGGGACTACTCTTCGTTGCGGTGCGTGGGCTTCTCATTGCATTGGCTTCTGTTGTTTCAGAGCACAGCCTCTAGGTGCACAGTCTTCAGTAGTTGTGGCACATGGGCTCCGTAGTTGTGCCTCACGGGATCTAGAGCACAGGCTCAGTAGTTGCAGCGCACGGGCTTAGTTGCCCCGCGGTATATGGGATCTTCCCAGACCAGGGCTCAATCCTGTGTCCCCTGCATTGGCAGGCAGATTCTTAACCACTGTGTCACCAGGGAAGTTCCAAAGGAAGTCTTCTTTAAGAAGTTAATATTAAAGATCTATAGAAGATGAGTTCCTTCTAAGGAGAGTACCTAGACTGGGGAAGGGACCACCAAGAGATATTTAGCCTCAAGAAAACAGCTACCATTTACTTACCATTCATTATGTGCTACCTACTATGCCAAGTGCCTTATACACAAAAACCAAGTGAGGTTGGGATTGTTATCCCCATATTAAAATGAAGACACAGGCTCACAGGGAGCTTCTGCCCTATCAAACGGGACAGCTGCTTCTCAGCTCCAGTTCATCATTATCTTAAACTGTACAGCAAAGTCCTTTGCTTCATCCTACTGTAGGTTCCTTGTTTACCTAGGCCTGCTTTTTTTTAAAAATCGAGACTATGCTGGCCAACTGTTCAAGCCAAATAAAATATGCCAGGTGCAACCCATGGGCTGCCAATGTGCAAATTTCTTCCATAAGATGTACTAGGATCTTTGGGTTTAAAGATAAAACAAGACAGATTGTGACTCAGTCTGGGTTAATAGTTCTTCCTTGCAAAAGTGGGAAGGGATAGCTTCAAGAGATAGTGAATTCTGTATCACTGGGAATCGTCAAGTATGGGCTGGATAACCTTGTCATGGGACTCTTACAGATGGGATTAAATCATCAAGTAGACAGATGTGATCTTTAAAGATCCCTTCCAACCACAAGACCGTGGAGCACTAAGATTAAGTGGGTCATTTTAGTAAGTAGGTCTAAAGCTAGTCATGGAGGTTTATAACAAATACATAAACGTAATTATCTTCCTGGTCTTTATTATACTGACATCATACCAGTAAGGGGGGGGACAGAGCTGAGTTAGTCATCGAGCTAAAATTTATGAAACACTACACATCCTGCTTATAAGAGTTGGCGGTTTTCTTGTTTTTTGTTTTTAACTTTTTATTTTATATTGGAATATAGCCAATTAACAATGTTGTGATAGTTTCGGGTGCACAGCAAAGGAACTCAGCCATACGTATACATGTATCCATTCTCCCCCAAACTCCCCTCCCATCCAGGCTGCCACATAACATTGAGCAGAGTTCCCTGTGCTATACAGTAGGTCCTTGTTAGTTACCCATTTTAAATATAGCAGTGTGTACATTTCAATCCCAAACTCCCTAACTCTCCCTTCTCCCTATCCTTCCCCCACTGATAACCATAAGTTTGTTAAGAGTTGGGGTTTAGAATAGATAACAAGGAGTAGGAACAAAAACCAAAAGCTGTGTACCTCCCTGTTTAGCAGGGGCTGTGCCCATGGCATGTAGGAAATAAACAAGGGAAACATTTGTCATGAACTCAGCTAAGTGCCCTTCCCTTGTGTTAAAAAATAATTATTGAGTTGAGGTGCAGGAAGATGCCATGACAGCTCTTTTAGTGTGGAACCAGCTTCCTCTTAAGAAGGGGAGTTAAGGTGGTATTGTTGCCATGACTTAGACTTTAGAGAAACTATTCTAAGAATGTCTGTTTCAAGGAAGAAACCACTTGGAGGCCAATGAATAGACCACCCTTGCTCAGATTTGTCCTACTTGTTGTCTGCAATGTTTATTTCTTTTTAAAAACCTGCTATTGTAAAGTATCTTAAGTACCTATTCCTATTCAAATGTTAATGACTAATTAAGTCACTCTTAAAATATTGCTATTCCCAGGGAAATTTTATTTAGCAGGGATGAAAACTTTAAGCTCAGTTCAATTCAGCAGATATCTTTTGAGTGCCTATTTTGTGTCAACCATTGTTTTGAGTATTGGGGTTACAGTGATAAATAAGATAGTCCCTGACTTAATGAATGCATTGTAGTAAAGGAAACAGACTCTAAAGCAGATACAGTACAATTTTGTATGATATATGCAACAGTGGAAGTATTTATTGAAACATTAATCAAATTCCTGATATATACTAGGTACCGAGCATACAAAGACCAACAAAAGCCAATCTCTCGTCTCAAAGTTGTTTGGGTGAGATAGACAATTTTAATACTGCATGGTAATTCTTTGATGGAATCAGATACGCAGAACTTTGAGAGCACAAAAGAAGTATTGTGTTTAAGGAATTAAATATAGTTGTGTGTGGTTAGATTATAAAGTACCAAGTACCAAATATCTCTAGGGACATTTTGGGTATCAGTAGAAAAACTGTTTTTCTACATGGCCCTGAAATCAAATGAAATTTATTATTGACACTGCTTGTCATTAACTACTTTATTCATAAAGCATTTATTGAGTGTGCCCACCTCATTAAAGAACTTTAAACCATATCAAATTAAGCCAAGTATTAACTAGAAACTAAAAGGAGGAGGGCTTCCTGTCACATAGCAAGCTTCCTTAACCAAATTTTCAATGCTAGCAGACCATGTTTTCCTCACCCTTTCTCACTGAATAAACAAGACAGCCATTTTCTGACTGAATCCCAAAGAGATTTTTTTTAAATAAGTAAAAACAAAAATACATACTTATATAGCCATTATTTACATAGAAAAAGTTAATTCATATTATTAAGTGAAAAAGCAGTTATAAAACAGTATACATAATTGGGTCATTTATAGAGATGTGGAGGGACCTAGAGACTGTCATACAGAGTGAGGTAAGTCAGAAAGAGAAAAACAAATATCATATATTAATGCATATACGTGGAATCTAGAAAAATGGTACAGATGAACTGGTTTGCAAGGCAGAAGTAGAGACACAGATGTAGAGAACAAACGTATGGACATGAAGGGGGGAAAGTGGGGGTGGTGGTGTGATGAATTGGGCGATTGGAATTGACATGTATACACTAATATGTATAAAATAGATAACTAATAAAGAACCTGCTGTATAAAAAAATAAAAATTCAAAAAAACTGTATACATAATTACCATTTTTGCAAAAGAAAAAATTTATATATATACACACACACATACATATATAGATGTATGTATGCATAGATTAAAAACTATCCGGGGGACTTCCCTGGTGGCGCAGTGGTTAAGAATCTGCCTGCCAATGCAGGGGACACAGGTCCAAGCCCTGGTCCGGGAAGATCCCACATGCCGCGGAGCAGTTAAGCCTGTTCGCCACAACCACTGAGCCTGCGCTCTAGAGCCTGCGAGCCACAGCTACTGAAGCCCGCACACCTAGAGCCTGTGTTCCACACAGAGAAGCCACCACAATTAGAAGCCCGTGCACCACAACGAAGAGTAGCCCCCGCTCGCTGCAACTAGAGAAAGCCCGTGCACAGCAACGAAGACCCAGCGTAGCCACACACACAAAAAAAAAACCTATCCAGAATATATCAAAATGTTAATCAGTATTTGTGGGTAGTGGCATTAATGGGAATATTAGTTTTCTATTGCTGCATAACAAGTAACCACAAACTTAATGGCTTAAAAGAATACCCAGTTATTAGTCACAGTTCTGTGGATCTGAAGTCCAGCAAGTTATGGTTGGGTTTTCTGCTTAGGGTATCATAGGCTACAATCAAGGTGTCAGCCAAGCTAAATTCTCATCTGGAAGCTCTGAGGGAAAATTCACTTCCAAGTTCATTCTTATTGACAGAATCCAGTTCCTTGCAGTAGTAGGACTGCGGTCCCATTTCCTTGCTGGCGGTCAGCCAGTGTCCACTCTCAGCTCCTAAAGGCCGTAAGGCCACATGCATTTCTTGCCACGTGGTCCTCTCCATCTTCAAGACAGCAATGAAACATTACA
Source organism: Grampus griseus (assembly GCF_964374135.1). NCBI lineage: Eukaryota > Metazoa > Chordata > Mammalia > Artiodactyla > Delphinidae > Grampus > Grampus griseus. Next base: position 57,641,983 of record NC_139002.1, read on the forward strand.
TCCTTCTCATGCTTTAAATCTCTTGAGTTCATATCCTGCAAACAGCCAGAAAAAACTCTGCTTTATAAAGGTTTGGGACCACCAAGGTAATCTCCCAGTCTTGAGGTAGACTGATTTGGAACCATAATTACATCTGTAAAATCCCTTTATGGCAATACCTAGATGACTGAATCACTGGGAGAAGGTATTTGTATACCAGTGGCTGGAAATTTGGGGGGAGCTATCTTAGAATTGTGCCTACATCACTTTTTGGCCTTTTGGCTAAGATCAAGTGTAGAATTCTGCCTACCACAGATGGTGATCTTTATTTTTCTTTTACTTATACTTTCACATAACACATTGAACATACAATATTTCAGGGTTTTTCGGGTTTGGGGTTTTGAGTTTTTAAGCTATATTTTGAACTCTTTATGCTAACAAATGTTGAATGTTTATGGATCTGTTTGGCTTATTATTTTCTTGGCCTGACTGCCATGTCTTCTTTATTTTTAGAAGCTATAAAACTCTAGACCAAGATGGACAGGCATTTGGTATCTAGTCTTACCTACATCCTAAGCAACTGTGGAACCTCAAGAAAATAATAATTCTTCCCAGTGTTCCTTGAAATAATACCACTAGTCCTAAGCTTTTAAAAAGAAGTCTAAGAAAAAGTGGGGTCATATATGTATAGTGGTTAAATCATAGGATGTAGAGTCATCCTGGTTATACCGCATGCATAACTTGGGCAAGTTACATATCCTCTGTGCCTCAGCTTTGTCATCTGGAAAATGAAGGAAATGATAGTACCTATTTCAGAGGATTGTTGGGAGGATTAAATGAGTTCCTATACATAACATACTTAGAGTAGTGCCCCGGAAGTGGTAAGGGTTCAATAAATGTTATCCTCTGTAATTGTTGTTGCTTAGGGATGAGAGAAATTTTACCTATCAGAAAGTTTAAAGACTTTATCCTGACTTTTCTGTTAACCTGATGTATGATCTTAGACAAGTCATAGAAATGTTTTGGTATTCTTTTCTTCATCCATAAAAGTATACATTTGGACTAGATTATCACTATGACTCCTAACAGTTTAGCTGATATAGTTGTTAGTGTTCCTTAAATAATAATGACATTAAAACTGTTACAAATAAGAGAATTCAGTAAGATAGCTAGATACAAAAATAATATATTATGTAGCTATTACTAAATTTATTATGTGCAAACACCAGTTGGAAGAGTCAATGCATGTATATAATGACTCCAGTAAAGGCGGTCAGTCTCTACATAATGGAGACTTCATTCACTGCTGTAATGCCAACATCTAAAACGGTCCACGTGATAGAAGCTCAGTAAACATTTGTAAGGTGAATGTCCTCAAGGGATTCTCAAGCTAGTGGGGAAGGCAGACAAGTAAGCATTTATAGTACACTATGGTAAGTCCTGTGAGAGAAGGAAAGGTGCTAAATGTTTCAAGTATTTCTGTTGGATTTTAGATTTTCTGTGTTTTGTTTTGCCCTCTTCAGCTCTGTTAGAACAAGGCAATAAACTGCGTAATGCCATGGTGATTTCTGCAATGAAATCAAGCCCAGATACTAGCATGTTGTTGGAAGAAGTTCATCCTTCTATGAATGAAGATTTTCTTAGAGCATCTACACAGTAAGTTACTGGATAAACGTGAACCCCAATAGTTAATTTCTTGGTAGTTGTTAGCATATGTTTTTTGTCAAGATATGGACTGAATAATCTTGGAAATGTTGAACAAGTAATTCTTAATGTGGTAGAAAAGAAGCCTAAACTAGGAGCTAAGATACCCAAAATCTAGACCTAGCACTGACACTTGCTAAATATGTAAATGGCTAAATTCTTAACTCTTTCTGAACCAGCATGCTTATATAAAAAATGGGTATATTCTCTCCTCCCTCTCTTACATAAATGAAATGAGATTCTAATATAGGAAAGGGCTTTGTAAATTGTGAAGTTTTATGTATATTTAAGGTGAAGGCTGAAGTATGTTAATATTCCATGTTCAATTAATTCTGATTTAGATTTTTCCCATATGTTAGCCACTGAAAAAGTATTTTTTTTCATTCCTTAGAATCAAAGCCTTGTCTAGGAATCAATTTAAAGACCACATTGAAGATCACCTCCTCCCTCCAACTGAGAATACATTTTGGAAACATGACACAAAAGCTGATACCAGAGCCATACAGCTGCTATTGGGCAGGTAAGAGCTCTTAACTAGCTTTCTTTCCTTTTAAATTATTCCTCCAATTCATTGGGTACATTGTTAACAGATTTCTCTTCTTAAAGCAACACTTCCTTAGAATAACCAAGTCATCCCTTTGGTTATTCACTACCTACTAAATAAAAATCCAATCTTTAGCTTTTTATTCTTAGCTTCACTTACAGAATGGTCTCCAATCTACCTTTCCATTCTTATTTTTCATCTCTCTCCCCAACACCAAGGTTAGCTAGCAGGTTATAATGAAAAGAACATGGATTTTAAACAGACACAAGTTGAAATTTGAGGTCTGTCTCTTACTACCTATGTGGCCTGAACAATTAGGCAGGAAAAAAATATATAAGGGTTCCAAATTGGAAAGGAAGAAGTAAAACTATCTTTATTCACAGATGACATGATCTAGTATGTAAAAAAATCCTAGGGCTTCCCTGGTGGCGCAGTGGTTGAGGGTCCGCCTGCCAATGCAGGGGACGTGGGTTTGTGCCCCGGTCTGGGAGGATCCCACATGCTGCGGAGCGGCTAGGCCCGTGAGCCATGGCCGCTGGGCCTGTGCATCCGGAGCCTGTGCTCCACGACGGGAGGGGCCACGACAGTGAGAGGCCTGTGTACTGCAAAAAAAAAAAATCCTAAAGAATCCTCTAAGAAACTATTAGAAATAATAAATAAATTCAGACAGATTGCAGGATACACGATCATTATATAAAAGTCAATTGTACTTTTATATACTTGCAATGAACAATCGAAAAGTAAAATTAAGGGAATTCCCTGGTGGTCCAGTGGTTAGGACTCTGTGCTTTCACTGCTGGGGCCTGGGTTCGATCCCTGGTCAAGGAACTAAGATCCTGCAAGCCACACAGCATGGCCAGAAGACCAATAATAAATAAATAAAATTAAGAAAAAATTCCATTTATAATAGCGTTGATAAGAATAAAATACTTAGGGATAAATTTAACTAAAGGAGTGTAAAACAACTCTGGAAACTACAAAACATTGTTGGAAGAAACTAAAGAAGATCTAAATAAATGGAAAAAACCCCATGTTCTTGATTCAGTGCAATCCCTGTCAGAATCATGGCTGGCTTCTTTGTAGAAATTGAAAAGCTGATTATAAAATTACTGTGAAATTACAAGGGACCCAGAATAACCAAAAGAATCTTGAAAAAGAAAAAAATAGGATTCACACTTTGCTATTTTAAAACTTACTATAAGCCAGAGTAATCAAGTCAGTTTAGTACTGGCATAAGGATAGACATATAAATAAATGGAATAGAATTGATAGTCTAGAAATAAACCCATGTGTTTATGGTCAGCTGATTTTCAACAAGAGTGTCAAGACCATTAAATGGGGAAAGAATTGTCTTTTCAACAAATGGTACTGGGACAGCTGGCTAGCCACATGGAAAAAATGAAATTGGACCCTTACCTCAAACCATATAAAAAAATTAACTCATTATGGATCAGATAGCTAAATGGAAGAACTAAAACTATAAAATTCTTAGAAAACACAGAGGTAAATCTTTGTAACCTTGGATTTGGGAAAGGATTCTTAGATATGCATCAAAAACACAACCAACAACAATAAAAAATAGATAAGTAGATAAATTAGATTCAGTCAAAATTTAAAATGTGCTTCAAAGGATACTATTAAGAAAGTGAAAAGATCACAGAATGGAGGAAAATATTTACAAATTATATATCTGATAAAAGATTTATATCTAGACTATATAAGGAACTCAACAACTTAATAATTATGGCACAAATAGCCCAATTTAAAAGATGGACAAAGTATCTACATAGAGATTTCTCCAAAGAAGATAGTCAAATGGCTAATATGCACATAAAAGATGTCAACACCATTAGTTATCAGGAAAATGCAAATCAAAACTATAAAAAACTTCATACCCACTAGGATGGTTAGAATCAAAAAGTCAGATTAAGTGTTGGTGAGGATGTGGAAAATTTGGAACCCTCATACACTGTTAATAGCAGTGTAAAATGATGCAGCCACTTTGGCAGATAGTCTGTCAGTTCCTAAATTGCTACACATCAAGTTACCATATGACCCAGCAATTCAACTCCCTAAGTATATACCCAAGGAAAATGAACATATAAGTCCACACAAAAACATGTACATGAATTTACATAGTCATAATAGTCAAAAATGTCCATCAGCTGATTAGTGGATTGTTTTAAAGTGGTATATCCACACGGAGTATTATTTGGCCATAAAAAGGAATAAAGTACAGGTAACATGCTGCAGCATGGATGAACCTTGAAAACATCATGCTAAATGAAAGAAGCCAGTCACAAAAGAGTACATATTTTATGATTACATTTATATGAAAAGTACAAAATAGGCAAATCTCTAGAGACAGAAAGATTAGTGGTTCTTTAGGGCTGCGTGTGATGGATGGGGCGTAAGTGATGATAGGTCTTGAATACAGAGTTTCTTTTTGAGGTGACATAAGTGTTCTGAAATTGACTGTGGTGATGATTGTTCATATTTGTAAACATACTAAGAACTATTGAATTGCTCGCCTTAAATGGGTGAATTGTATGTTATGTGAATTATGTCTAAATAAAGCTGTTTAAAAAAAAAATAGGAATCAAGAATCCAGCACAGTGAATGAAAAAAAACTGCACCAAGATATACAATCATGAATTTTCAGAATAGTATAAATAGACAATCTTAAAAATGTCCAAAAAGAAAAAAAAATGCTTATGTATGCAATATCAGGAATTGGAAAAACATCACTTATTCCATAGAGTTGACCAAAATGGAGACATAGGAGGCTTCTGAGCTCGCCTCCTCCCACAGATGCCCCAAATGTACAGCTGCACACAGAGCAGTTCCCTCTGAAAGAGATTGAGAAAGTAACTGACCAACTCCTACACATCAGAGGAATGGGAAAATATCATCAAATAAGTAGGAAAGTCTGAGAAACACTCTCACCATAAACCCCACCCCCAACACAGCACCATACAATCAGAAGGGAATCCCCAATTCCTAGCTTCTCCTTGAGGAGCAAAGGACTTGAACCCCACATCTAGCATTCCCAACTTTTAAGATTCTTACCAGAGAGATGAGCCCCCAAAACATAACGGGTGCAGGAGCACCCTCACCCTGACAGCTGTACACCTAGACCCAGCACAGAGGAAGCAGGCAAAAACACCCATCTCCCAGTTTCTCCCTGGAAGGTGCTGCTAGTGAGGGTCCAGCTTCTAATCAACCTACATCTAGGTGTTGGCTGTGATCCTCCCCTTTGGGACACTAATGGGTCTTAACACACCCTCCACTACTGGGAGCCACTAAGAACAAAGAAGAAGGCTTAGAAAGTCACAAAAGCTTATGAGGCAACTAAGATCTTGGGCTGGACTGATCAATGAGGTTCATCCCTTACACAAGACCATTCTATCAAGGCTGAGATGGATGACGGTTTTATCTAATAAGCAGAAACCAACACAGAAAGGCAAGGAAAATAAAGAAACAGAGGAATATGTTCCAAAGAAAAAGACAGGATAAACATCCAAAAACAGATCTTAATGAAGCAGAGATAAGTAATTAACCTGATAGAGGGTTAAAAATAATGGTCATAAAGGTGTGCTTACTGAGGTCAGGAGAACAATGCATGAACCAAGTGAGAATTTCAACAAAGAGATAGAAAAAATTTTTAAGTACCAAACAAATCACAGAGCTGAAGAATACAATAACTGAAACGAAATATTCAGGAGGGGTTCAACAGCAGACTAGATCAATGGGAAGAAAGGATTAGCAGGCTCAAAGACAGGGCAGTGGAATGCAATCAAAGGAGCAAAAAGGAAAAATTTTTAAGTGAAGCAGTTAGATAGCTTAAGGGATGTTGGGGAACCAACAAACAGACCAATATACACATTATAAAGGCCCCAGAAGAAGAAGAGATAGAGAAAGGGGCAAAAAGCTTATTCATAGAAATAATGGGGACTTCCCTGGTGGTTCAGTGGCTAAGATTCCATGCTCCCAATGCAGGATGCCCGGGTTCGATCCCTGGTCAGGGAACTAGATCCCACATGCCACAACTAAGAGTTGACACATTCCACAACTAAGAGTTAGCAGGCTGCAACTAAGAGTTCACATGCTGCAACTAAAGATCCCGCATGCTGCAATGAAGGTTCCACATGCCACAACAAAGAAGATACCACGTGCCACAGCTAAGACCCAGTGCAGCCAAAAAAATAAATATTTTTTTAAGAAAAAGAAATATTCAAAGAAATAATGGCTGAAAACTTCCCTAACCTGGGAAACAGACATTCAGATCCAGGAAGCCCAGAGAGTTTCAAGTAAGACAACTCAAAGGAGACCCACACCAAGACATGTTATAATTAAATTGTCAAGTTACAAAGAAAGCATCTTAAAAACAGTAAGAGAAAACCAACTTGTTATGGACAAGGGAACCTCCATAAGATTTTCAGCAGATTTTTCAGCAGAAATCTTGCATACTAAAGGGGAGTGCAATGTTATATTCAAAGTGCTGAGAAAAAAGAACAGCCAAACAAGAATACTCTACCTGCCAAAGTTGTCCTTCAGAATTGAAGGAGAGAAAGAGTATTTTCCAAGCAAAAACTGAAGGAGTTCATCACCATTAGACCAACCTTCCATGAAATATTAAAGGGAGTTCTTCAAACTGAAACCAGAGGACACTAATTAGTAACAAGAAAACATGAAAGTATAAAACTCACTGATAAAGTTAAGTATACAGTTAAATTCAGAATACTCTATTACTCTAATGATGGTAGAGAAATCACTTACAAATCTAGTATGAAGGTTAAAAGACAAACGTTATAAAAATAAATATGACTACAATAAGTTGTTAATGGACATACAGTGTAAAAAGATGCAAATTATGACATCAAAAACTTAAAATATGGGGGGGGGGGAGGAGCTTTGGTATGTGTTCAACGTTAAGTTATCACCTTAAAATAGACTATTATAAATGTAAGATGTTTTATGTAAGCCTCATGGTAACCACAGGGCAAAAGCCTATAGTGGATACACAAAGGAGAAAGAGAAAGGAAGCAAAACATACCACTACAGAAAGTCATCAAATCCTAAAGGAAGAGAGCAAGAAAGGAACAAAAGAATTACAAATCAACCAGGAAGCAATTACCAAAATGGTAGTAATAAGTTCACTCCTATCATTAATTACTTTAAATGTAGATGGACTCAATTCTCCAATCATAAGATAGAGAGTAGCTGAATGGATAAAAAAACAAGACCCAACTCTCTGCTGCCTACAGGAGACTCACTTCAGCTTTAAGGACACACACACGGGATATGAAAGATGTTTCATGCGAGTGGAAACCAAAAGAGAGTGGGGGGGGGGTTACCTATTCTTATATCAGAAAAAAATAGACTTTAAGCCAAAGACTATAACAAGATCAAGAAAGTCATTATATAATTATAGTTGGTCAATTCATCACAAGGATACAACAACTGTAAATATTTAGGTACCCACCCTAGGAGTACTTAAATATATAAAACAAATGTTAGTAGATCTGTAAGGTGAAGTAAACAGCAATACAGAGGACTTCACTTTTAACAATGAATAGATCATCAAAACAAAATCAGTAAGGAAACGGCAGGACTCAAATGGCACATTAAGTCAGATGTCCGTAACAGACATATACAGAACATTCCATCTAACAGCAGCAGGATACATACACTTCTCAAGCACGCATGGAACATTCTCCAGGAGAGATTATATGTTAGGCCACAAAAGAAGTCAATAAATTTAAGAAGATTGAAATATGAAGCATCCTTTCCGATTACAATGGTATAAAACTAAAAATCAATATCCAAAACTAGAAAATTGACAAATATGTACAGATTAAACAGCAGGCTCCTTGGCAACCAATGTGTCAAAGAAGAAATCAAATAAGAAATGTAAAAATATCATTTAAGACAAGGGGGAAAAAACACAACATACCAAAACCTATGGAATGCAGCAAAAGCATATCTAAGAGGGAATTTTATAGCAGTAAACATGTACATTTAAGTGTATAACTGAATCACTTTGCTGTACACCCAAAAGTAACAACCTTGTTAATCAACTATGATCCAATATAAAATAAAAATTAAAAAAAAGAAACATGTAAGGTTTTGTAAGACATAACATGTAAGATAAAAAAATACATACATATATTAAGAAATAAACAGCTCAACTAAAAAACTAACTTTACACCTCAAGGGACTAGAAAAAAACAACAAACTAAGCCCAAAGTTAGCAGAAGGGAGGAAATAACAAAAATCAGAACAGAAATAACAAAGATCAGAGCAGAAATAAATGAAATAGAGACTAACAAGACAACAGAAAAGATCGATGAAACTAATAGCTGGTATTTTGAAAAGATAAAGTAGACAAACCATTAGCTGGATGTACTAAGATGAAAAGAGAGAGGACTTCAGTGGAATTATAAATGAAATAGGAGATATTATAACTGACATCACAGAAATACAAAGAATTGTAAGAGACTACTATGAAAAATTATACACTAACAAATTGCAAAACCTAAAAGAAATGGATAAGTTTATATCCAATCTACCAAAACTGAATCATAAAGAAACAGAAAAATCTGAACAGACTGATTACTAGCAAGGAGACTGAATCATAATTAAAAACCTCCCAACAAAATAATTCCAGGGCTTCCCTAGTGGTGCAGTGGTCAAGAATCTGCCTGCCAGTGCAGGGGACATGGGTTCGAGCCCTGGTCCGGGAAGATCCCACATGCCACAGAGCAACAAAGCCCGTGCGCCACAACTACTGAGCCTGTGCTCTGGAGGCCGCGAGCCACAAATACTGAGCCCTTGAGCCACAACTACTGAAGCCTGCACACCTAGAGCCTGTGCTTCACAACAAGAGAAGCCTGCGCACCGCAATGAAGAGTAGCCCCTGCTCACCGCAACTAGAGAAAGCCGGTGCACAGCAACGAAGGCCTAACACAGCCAAAAAGATAAATTAAATAAAATAAAATTAAACAAAAATTTAAGGTCCCGAAAACTCCAGTAGTGAATTCTACCAAACATTTAAAGAACTAATACAATCTTTCTCAAACTCTCCCAAAACACATAAGAGGAGGGAATGCTTCCAGATTCATTTTATGAGGCCAGCATTACTCTGACATTAAAGCCAGATAAAGACACTGTAAGGAAAAGAAAATCATAGGCCAATATCTCTTATGAACATAAATGGCAAAAATCCTCAACAAAATATTACCAAATCAGATTCAGCAATACATTAGAAGGATCATATGCCATCATCAAGTGAAATTTGTTCCAGGGATGCAAAGATGGTTTGACATTTGCAAATCAATAAATATCATACACCGTATTAACAAAAAGAAGGATAAAAATCGTGATCATCTCAATAGATGTGGAAAAGCATTTGACACAATTCAACACCATTCATGATAAAATCTCTCAACAAACTGGGTATAGAGGAAATGTACCTCAACATAACAAAGGCCATATGTGACAAGCCCACAACTAACATCATACTCAATGATGAAAAACTGAAAGCTTTTCCTTTAAGATCAGGAATAAAAGAAAGATGCTCACTGTCACCACTTTTTTTTTTTTTTTTTTTTTTTGCGGTACGTGGGCCTCTCACTGTTGTGGCCTCTCCTGTTGCGGAGCACAGGCTCCGGACGCGCAGGCTCAGCGGCCATGGCCCATGGGCCTAGCTGCTCCGCGGCACGTGGGATCTTCCTGGACCGGGGCACGAACCCGCGTCCCCTGCATCGGCAGGCGGACTCTCAACCACTGCGCCACCAGGGAAGCCCTGTCACCACTTTTAATCAACACAGTACTGGAAGTCCCAGCCAGAGCAATTAGGCAAGAAAAAGAAATAAAAAGCATTCAGATTGGAAAAGAAGAAGTGAAACTGCCACTGTTTGTAGATGACATTAAACACTAAAGTCTCTATCGAAAAACTAGTTAGAATAAATGAATTCAGTAAAGTTGCAGGATACAAAATCAGTATATGAAAATCAGTTGCGTTTTTCTACGCCAACAATGAACTATCAGAAAGAGAAAGTAAGAAGACAGATCATTTACAATAGCATCAAAAAGAATCAGATACCTAGGTATAAGTTAAATCAAGGACATTAAAGACCTGTTTACTGAAAACTATAAGACATTGATGAAAGAAAATTGAAGAGAACACAAATAAATGAAAAGATATTCCATGTTCATGGATTGAGTTAATATTGTTAAAATGTCCATACTGGGCGTCCCTGGTGGCACAGTGGTTGAGAGTCCACCTGCCAATGCAGGGGACACGGGTTCATGCCCCGGTCCAGGAGGATCCCACGTGCCACGGAGCAGCTGGGCCCGTGAGCCATGGCCGCTGGGCCTGCACGTCCGGAGCCTGTGCTCTGCAGCGGGAGAAGCCACAACAGTGAGAGGCCCGCATACCGCAAAAAAAAAAAATGTCCATACTACCGAAAGCAATGTCTATTCAGTGCAATGTCTATAAAATTCCAGTGGCATTTTTCACAGAAATAGAAAAAAATGATCCTAAAATTTGTATAGGACCACAAATAGCCAAAACAATCTTAAAGAACAAAGCTGGAGGAATCACACTTCCTGATATCAAAGTATAATCCAAAGCTATAGTAATCAGAATAGTATAGCGTTGGCATAAAAACAGACACGTAGATCAATGGAACAGAATAGAGAGCCCAGAAATAAACCCATGCATATATGGTCAATTAGTTTTTAACAAAGAGACCAAGAATACTTAATAGAGAAAGGATGTTCTCTTCAATAAATATGGTTGGGAACAATGGACAACCACATGTAAAAGAATGAAACTGCATGGGTAGTAAGTCTGGAGGAACCAAGATGGCGGAGTAGAAAGACATGCTCTCAACTCCCTCTTGTGAGAACACCAGAATCATAACTAGCTGATGGACAATCATCGACAGAAAGACACTGGAACTCACCAAAAAAGATACCCCACATCCAAAGACAAAGGAGAAGCCACAATGAGACGGTAGGAGGGGCGAAATCATAGTAAAATCACATCCCATAACTGCTGAGTGGATGACTCACAGACTGGAGAACACTTATAACACAGAAGTCCACCCACTGGAGTGAAGGTTCAGAGCCCCACGTCAGGCTTCCCAATCTGGGGGTCCAGCAAAGGGAGGAGGAATTCCTAGAGAATCAGACTTTGAAGCCTAGTGGGATTTAATTGCCGGACTTTGAAAGGACTGGGGGAAACAGAGACTCCACTCTTGGAGGGCACACACAAAGTAGCGTGCACATCGGGACCAAGGGGAAGGAGCAGTAACCGCAGGGAAGACTGAACCAGACCTACCTGCCAGTGTTGGAGGGTCTCCTGCAGAGGTGGGGGGTGGCTGTGGCTCACCGTGGGGACAAGGACACTGGCAGCAGAAGTTCTGGGAAGTACTCCTTGGCGTGAGCCCTCCCAGAGTCTGTCATTAGCCCCACCAAAGAGCCCAGGTAGGCTCCAGTGTTGGGTTGCCTCAGGCCAAACACCAACAGGGAGGGAACCCAGCCCCACCTATCAGCAGTCAAGCGGATCAAAGTTTTCCTGAGCTGTGCCCACCAGAGCAACAGTCAGCTCTACCCACCACCAGTCCCTCCCATCAGGAAACTTACACAAGCCTCTTAGATAGCCTCATCCACCAGAGGGCAGACAGCAGAAGCAAGAAGAACTACAATCCTGCAGCCTATGGAACAAAAAACACATTCACAGAAAGATAGACAATATGAAAAGGCAGAGGGCTATGTACCAGATGAAGGAACAAGATAAAACCCCAGAAAAACAGCTAAACGAAGTGGAGATAGGCAACCTTCCAGAAAAAAAATTCAGAATAATGATAGTGAAGATGATCCAGGACCTGGGAAAAAGAATGGAGGCAAAGATCAAGAAGATTTAAGAAACGTTTAACAAAGACCTAGAAGAATTAAAGAACAAACAAACAGAGATGAACAATACAATAACTGAAATGAAAACTACACTAGAAGGAATCAATAGCAGAATAACTGAGGCAGAAAAACGCATAAGTGACGTGGAAGACGAATGGTGGAATTCACTGCTGCAGAACAGAATAAAGAAAAAGAATGAAAAGAAATGAAGACAGCCTAAGAGACCTCTGGGACAACATTAAACGCAACAGCATTCGCATTATAGGGGTCCCAGAAGAAGAGAGAGAGAAAGGACTCGAAAAAATATTTGAAGAGATTATAGTCGAAAACTTCCCTAACATGGGAAGTGAAATAGCCACCCAAGTCCAGGAAGCACAAAGAGTCCCATACAGGGTAAACCCATGGAGAAACACTCCGAGACACATAGTAATCAAGTTGGAAAAAATTAAAGAAAAATTATTGAAAGCAGCCAGGGAAAAACAACAAATAACATACAAGGGAACTCCCATAAGGTTAACAGCTGATTTCTCAGCAGAAGCTCTACAAGCCAGAAGGGAGTGGCATGACATATTTAAAGTGATGAAAGGGAAGAACCTACAACTAAGATTACTCTACCCAGCAAGGATCTCATTCAGATTCGATGGAGAAATCAAAAGCTTTACAGACAAGCAAAAGCTAAGAGAATTCAGCACCACCAAACCAACTCTACAACAAATGCTAAAGGAACTTCTCTAAGTGGGAAACACAAGAGAAGAAAAAGACCTACAAAAACAAACCCAAAACAATTAAGAAAATGGTCATAGGAACATAGTATAGATAATTACCTTAAACGTAAATGGATTAAATGCTCCAACCAAAAGACACAGGCTCGCTGAATGGATACAAAAACAAGACCCATAAATATATGCTGTCTACAAGAGACCCACTTCAGACCTAGGGACACATACAGACTGAAAGTGAGGGGATGGAAAAAGATATTCCATGCAAATGGAAATCAAAGGAAAGCTGGAGTAGCAATACTCATAACAGATAAAATAGACTTTAAAGAGTGTTACAAGAGACACGGGAGGACACTACATAATGATCAAGGGATCAATCCAAGAAGAAGATATAACAATTATAAATATATGTACACCCAACATAGGAGCACCTCAATACATAAGGCAACTGCTAACAGCTATAAAAGAGGAAATCGACAGTAACACAGTAATAGTGGGAGACTTTAACACCCCACTTACACCAATGGACAGATCATCCAAACAGAAAATTAGTAAGGAAACACAAGCTTTAAATGACCCAATAGACCAGAGAGATTTAATTGATATTTGTAGGACGTTCCATCCAACAGGGGCAGATTACACTTTCTTCTCAAGGGTGCACAGAACATTCTCCAGGATAGATCACATCTTGGGTCACAAATGAAGCCTCAGTAAATTTAAGAAAATTGAAATCATATCAAGCATCTTTTCTCACCACGACGCTATGAGATTAGAAATCAATTACAGGGAACAAAACATAAAAAACATGAACACACGGAGGCTAAACAATACGTTACTAAATAACCAAGAAATCATTGAAGAAATCAAAGAGGAAATCAAAAAATACCTAGAGACAAATGACAATGAAAGCACAACAATCCAAAACCTATGGGATGCAGCAAAAGCAGTTCTAAGAGGGAATTTTATAGCTATACAAACCTACCTCAAGAAACAAGAAAAATCTCAACTAAACAACCTAACCTTATACCTAAAGGAACTAGGGACAGAAGAACAAACAAAACCCAAAGTTAGCAGAAGGGAAGAATTCATAAATATCAGAGCAGAAATAAATGAAATAGAAACAAAGAAAAAAATAGCAAAGATCAATAAAACTAAAAGCTGGTTCTTTGAGAAGATAAACAAAATTGATAAACCATTAGCCAGAATCAAGAAAAAGGGAGAGGAGTCAAATCAATAAAATTAGAAATGAAAAAGGAGAAGTTACAACAGACACCGTAGAAATACAAAGCATCCTAAGAGACTACTACAACCAACTCTATGCCAATAAAATGGACAACCTGGAAGAAATGGACAAATTCTTAGAAAGGTATAACCTTCTAGACTGAACCAGGAGGAAGCAGAAAATATGAACAGACCAATCACAAGTAATGAAATTGAAACTGTGATTAAAAATCTTCCAACAAACAAAAGTCCAGGACCATATAGCTTCACAGGTGAATTCTATCAAACATTTAGAGAAGAGCTAACACCCATCCTTCTCAAACTCTTCCAAAAAATTGCAGAGGGAGGAACACTCTCAGACCCATTCTATGAGGCCACCATCACCCTGACCAAAACCAGACACAGATACTAGAAAAAAAGAAACTTACAGACCAATATCACTGATGAATATAGATGCAAAAATCCTCAACAGAATACTAGCAAACAGAATCCAACAACACATTAAAAGTATCATACACCATGATCAAGTGGGATTTATCCCAGGGATGCAAGGATTCTTCAATATATGCAAATCAATCAATGTGATACACCATATTAACAAATTGAAGAATAAAAACCATATGATCAGGGCTTCCCTGGTGGCGCAGTGGTTGAGAGTCTGCCGGCTGATGCAGGGGACGCGGGTTCGTGCCCGGGTCCGGGAAGTTCCCACATCCCGCGAAGCGGCCGGGCCCGTGAGCCGTGGCCGCTGAGCCTGCACGTCTGGAGCCTGTGCTAGATTCGCAACGGGAGAGGCCACAACAATGAGAGGCCCGTGTACCGCAAAAAAATATATATATATATATGATCATCTCAAAGGATGCAGAAAAAGCTTTTGACAAAATTCAACACCCATTTATGATAAAAAAAAACTCTCCAGAAAGTGGGCATAGAGGGAACCTACCTCAACATAATAAAGGCCATATATGACAAACCCACAGCAAACATCATTCTCAATGGTGAAAAACTTAAAGCATTTCCTGTAAGATCAGGAACAAGACAACGATGTCCACTCTCACCACTATTATTCAACATAGTTTTGCAAGTCCTAGCCACGGCAATCAGAGAAGAAAAAAAAATAAAAGGAATACAAATTGGAAAAGAAGAAATAAAACTGCCACTGTTTGCAGATGACATGATACTGTATATAGAGAATCCTAAAAATGCCATCAGAAAACTACTAGAGCTAATCAATGAATTTGGTAAAGTTGCAGGATACAAAATTAATGCACAGAAGTCTCTTGCATTACTATACACTAATGATGAAAAATCTGAAAGACAAATTAAGGAAACACTCCCATTTACCACTGCAACAAAAAGAATAAAATACCTAGGAATAAACCTACCTAGGGAGACAAAAGACCTGTATGCAGAAAACTATAAGACACTGATGAAAGAAATTAAAGATGATACAAACAGATGGAGAGATATACCATGTTCTTGGATTGGAAGAATCCAAATTTTGAAAATGATTATACTACCCAAAGCAATCTACAGATTCAATGCAATCCCTATCAGATTACCAATAGCATTTTTTACAGAACTAGAAGAAAAAATCTTAAAATTTGTATGGAGACACAAAAGACCCCAAATAGCCAAAGCAGTCTTGAGGGAAAAAAGCGGAGCTGGAGGAATCAGACTCCCTGACTTCAGACTATACTACAAAGTTACAGTAATCAAGACAATATGGTACTGGCACAAAAACAGAGACAGAGAACAATGGAACAAGATAGAAAGCCCAGAGGTAAACCCCCACACCTATGGTCAACTAATCTATGACAAAAGAGGCAAGGATATACAATGGAGAAAAGACAGTCTCTTCAATAAGTGATGCTGGGAAAACTGGACAGCTACATGTAAAAGAATGAAATTACAACACTCCCTAACACCATACACAAAAATAAACTCAAAATGGATTTGAGACCTAAATGTAAGACCGGACACTATAAAACTCTTAGAGGAAAACATAGGAAGAACACTCTTTGACATAAATCACAGCAAGATCTTTTTTGATCCACCGCCTAGAGTAATGGAAATAAAAACAAAAATAAACAAATGGGACCTAATGAAACTTCAAAGCTTTTGCACAGCAAAGGAAACCATAAACAAGATGAAAAGACAACCCACAGAATGGGAGGAAATATTTGCAAATGAATCAGTTTACAAAGGATTAATCTCCAAAATATATAAACAGCTCATGCAGCTCAATATTAAAGAAACAAACAACCCAATCCAAAAATGGGCAGAAGACCTAAATAGACATTCTCCAAAGAAGACATACAGATGGCCAAGAAGCACATGATAAGATGCTCAACATCACTAATTATTAGAGAAATGCAAATCAAAACTACAACGAGGTATCACCTCACACCAGTTAGAATGGGCATCATCAGAAAATCTACAAACAACAAATGCTGGAGAGGGTGTGGAGAAAAGGGAACCCTCTTGCACTGTTGGTGGGAATGTAAATTGATATAGCCTTTATGGAGAACAGTATGGAGTTCCTTAAAAAACTAAAAATAGAATTACCATATGATCCAGCAATCCCACTACTGGGCATATACCCAGAGAAAACCATAATTCAAAAAGACACATGCACCCCAATGTTCACTGCAGCACTATTTACCATAGCCAGGTCATGGAAGCAACCTAAATGCCCATCAACAGACGAATGGATAAAGAAGATGTGGTACATATATACAATGGAATATTACTCAGCCATAAAAAGGAACGAAATTGGGCCATTTGCTGAGACGTGGATGGATCTAGAGACTGTCATACAGAGTGAAGTAAGTCAGAAAGAGAAAAACAAATATCGTATATTAACGCATGTGTATGGAACCAAAAAAAAAATGGTACAGATGAACCGGTTTGCAGGCCAGAAATTGAGACACAGATGTAGAGAACAAACATATGGACACCAATGGGAGAAAGCTGCAGGGGATGGGGATGCTGGTGTGATGAATTGGGCGATTGGGATTGACATGTGTACACTGATGTGTATAAAATGGATGACTAATAAGAATCTGCTGTTTAAAAAAATAAGTAAAATTAAATTAAAAAATTACAAAAAACAAAAAACCGACTAATACTAAACTTTCTTTGGGTTATTTGTATGGAAATATGTTAATATAAATGTTTCAGACATTACATGAAATTCCTAAAAATCTTATATGTTCTCATATAATGTTATAAGTCATCATTTTAGTTATTATTTTAAAATGTATATCTCAGAAATAACTAAATTTCCTTGTCAATTGCATTATTATGAACTTTCGTGAAATCTTTAACTGTGGTCATTTTTAAGTCTTTTGTCATTTACAGACAGTTCTGGGTGTAGTCTCATGCTTTTGCAAAAATGTTCCTATAAAAGGGTTTCATCTTCAAGGAATTCATGGAAAAGACTGTGACAAGCACAGGTTTCTGGTAACCGACTATACTGCTGAACTGAATGTATAAGCATTTTCAGAACTCTAATGGAAAACTGATGAATTCATAAAAGTGCTAACCAAAGATCAAGATGAAAAAAAAATTAATTACATGGGACTGAGTGAACTGATGAGGATGATTATAATTTTTGTGACTTTCTGTTTGAATAAAAAAATTTAAAAATAAAATTTAAAAATAAATCCAATAAAAAAAGAATGAAACTGGACACTGTTTTACACTGTACACAGAAATCAACTCAAAATGGATTAAAGACTTGAGCATGGACCTGAAACCATAAAACTCGTGAAAGAAAACACAGCGGGGTAAGCTCCTTGACATTGGTCTTGTCAATAATTTTTTGGACTTGACACCAAAATCAAAGGGAACAAAAGCAAAAATAAGTAAGTGGGACCACATGAAACTAAAACACAGCAAAGAAAACCATCAACAAAATGCAAAGGCAGAAAATATTTGCAAACCACGTATCTGATATGGGGTTGATATCCAAAATATACAAGGAATTTATACAACTCTGTAGTAAAAAAAACAACAAACAAATAGCCCAATTAAAAATTGGGCAAAAGACCTAAATAGACCTTTTTTCCAAAGAAGACATACAAATGGCCAAGAGGTACAAGAAAATGTGCTCAACATCATTAATCATCAGGGAACTGCACATCAAAACCATAATGAGATATCACGTCACACCTATTAAAATGTCTGTTACAAAAAGAAAAGAGATAACAAATGCTGGTGAGAATTTGGAGAAAAAGAAAACCCTGTACACTGTCATTGGGAATGTAAGCTGGTATAGTCACTATGGAGAACAGTATGGAGGTTCCTCCAGAAATTAAGAATAGAACTTCCATATGACCCAGCAATCCCAATTCTGGTTGTATATACAAAGGAAATGAAATCATTGTCTGTTTTTTTTTTGAAATTTAAAAAAACATTTATTTTATATTGGAGTATAGTTGATTTACAATGTTGTGTTTCAGGTGTACAGCAAAGTGGTTTTGTTATACATATACATATATCTATTCTTTTTTAGATTCTTTTCCCATATAGGTTATTACAGAGTATTGAGTAGAGTTCCCTGTGCTATACAGTAGGTCCTTGTTGTTTATCTTTTTTTTTTATTGGAGTATAGTTGCTTTACAATGTTGTGTTAGTTTCTGCTGTACAGCAAAGTGAATTAGTTATATATATACATATATCCACTGTTGTATAGATTTCCTTCTCATTAGGTCACCACAGAGCATTGAGTAGAGCTCCCTGTGCTATACAGTGGGTTCTCATTAATTATCTATTTTATATATAGCAGTGTATGTATGTCAATCCAGTCTCCCAATTCATCCCACCCCCCCATCCCCCCTTGGTAACCAGAAGTTTATTTTCTATTCTGTAACTCTCTTTCTGATTTGCCAATAAGTTCATCTGAACCGTTTTTCTAGATTCCACATATAAGCAATATTATACGATGTTTGGCTTTCTCTTTCTGACTTACTTCACTCTGTATGACAATCTCTAGGTCCACCCATGTCACTGCAGAGGTCATTATTCATTCCTTTTTATGGCTGAGTAATATTCCATTGTATATATGTACCACATCTTTATCCATTCCTCTGTTGATGGACGTTTAGTTTGCTTGAAATCATTATGTTGATGAGATATTTGTACTCCCATGTTCATTGCAGCATTATACATAATAGCCAAGGTATGGAAACAACATAAGTGTCTATCAGTGGATGAATGGATCAAGAAAATATGGAATGAATATTATTCAGCCTTAACAAAGAAGGAAATCCTGTCATTTGTGACAACATGGATGAACCAGGAGAGCATTATGCTAAGCAAAATAAGCCAGAGAGAGAAATACTACATGGTATCACTTATATGTGGAATCAAAAATAAAGTCAAATTTATTGAAACATTATCAAAAAGTGGTTTCTGGGGGTTGGAGAAAATAGGGAGGGGTTGGTAAAATGGTACAAATTTTCAGTTATAAGAATAATAAGGTCTGAGGATCTAGTTATAATGTGACTATAGTTGATAACACTGTATTGCATAACTGAAATTTACTGAGAGAGTAGAACTTAAATGTTCTCACAAGAAAATAAAAAGGGAAGGAAAGAAGGAAGGAAGAAAGAAGGGAAAAGGAAATATGTGAGGTGATAGGTGCATTAATTAACTCAATGAGAGGAATTCTTTCACAATGTATATCAAGTCATCAATTGTACACTTTTAATATGTTACAATTTTATTTGTCAATTATACCTCAATAAAGCCAGAAATAAAAAAGAGTTTTCTTCCAGCTCCATGGAAGACAGTGGAGAATTGCTTTCAGGATTCTGAAAATTCTTTTTTTTTTTTTAATATTTATTTATTTATTCTTTTTTGTTTGTTTGTTTAGGCTGTGCCAGGTCTTAGTTGCGGCATGTGGGATCTTTGTTGTGGCGTGCGGGATCTTCATTGCAGAATGTTTAGTTGCAGCATGTGGACTTCTTAGTTGTGGCATGCGAACTCTTAGTTGCGGCATGCATGTGGGATCTAGTTCCCCAACCAGGGATTGAACCCGGGCCCCCTGTACTGGGAGCATGGAGTCTTACCCACTGGACCACAAGGAAAGTCCCAGGATTCTGAAAATTCTTAATTGTTGACCTCAAATTCCGTTTCCAATCAATCATGTGTGAGGGTAGAGTAAAAATATCTTCATACATGCAGGGACTCGAAAGATTGCCTCTCTTGCACTAGTTCTCAGGGAACCATAGGGTATTCTCTACAACAAAGAGAATATAGGAATAAAGAGCAAGGCATGGAGTCCAAGAAGTAGGGGATGTAACAGAGAAGAAAGAGAAGAGGAGCTTTATGGCCTGTGTCATATTTTGAGAGCGAACACTTCTATGGAAGCAGGACAGGGCTTCAGTAGGGATATTTCTAAGGAGGGGAAAGGGTAGGTGGAATCACATTGCTCCTGTGTTTGAGCAGAATGAGAAGAAATCTGTCCGTTCTCTTGGAGAGTTCAATAATGAAATAGTAATAGGCACGTAGAAAACTAAGTAAATGAAAGTTAAGACAGTTATTAAAACAAGGAAAACTAGAAGTCGTAAAGAAAGTATAGTAAATTATACTTGGCTCTGATATGATGTTAACCCTGAAGATTAACAACAAAAAATTGTAATATAAATTGAGAAGATGGGGGAAAGGGAAATCTGTTTCCAAGAATAATGGTATAAGAGAGTGGATCCTTCATTTTTCATGCTAGAAAGTCCATAAATCATTTAGAAAAGTGAAAAGTGAAAAATCAGAAAATAGCAGTACACATGTGTTACTTAGAAATATGAAGGTAAATACCAGAAGAAACATCTTAAGGAGCTGAAAGTGATTCTAAGGAGGCAGGCAGCTACTGATTTTCATTATGTCTTGGTAGTCCTATTTGACTTTTAAAATAGGTATGTGTAGGGACTTCCTGGTGGTCCAGTGGGTAAGACCTGGGGCTCCCAGTGCAGGGGGCCCGGGTTCAATCCCTGGTCGGGGAACTAGATCCCGTATGCATGCCGCAACAAAGAAGTCTGCATGCTGCAGACTAAGACCCGGCGTAGCCAAAATAAATAAATTTATTTTTAAATAAAAATATAAAATAGGTACATGTGTTCTTTGATTAAAACATGATTAAAAAGAAAAAGAAGGAAGTTCTGAGAATGGACTTGTCTTGTAGCCAAAGAATACAGACAAATTCCAACCCTTCCCAGACCCTTTTTCTTTTACTTTTATATCTCCTGCCCTCCCAACAGGAACCCCAGGCCTCTGGCCTGTGCAAAATATTTCTGACCTCTCCCAGTTTCTGGTTATAAGTATGTCCTAAATATTGCATGGAGGGAAATGGCATGCCTTTTTCTGTGTCAAAGACAGAAGAATAAATTCAAAGAAATGTTAATTTTGGGGGGGAAAAAAGGGTAGAGGACTATATACTGAACAGAATTCATAAATTTAAGGGTGTGCAAAGAGGGGAGAAAAGCAACTGGTGTGGGGGGGTGCTGGGGAGGGGGTTGGGAAGGGGAACCATAAGTGGCAAATGAGAATTGTGTAGAATACCAAGAACTCGAGCTTCAAAAAGGAGCAGTGCTCACAAGCTGCAGAGAAGCTGTGTGGATTGGGAAGTTGTTAGTTGGATTTTGGCAGTTAGGAAGTTGTTCTTGACCTTTCAGAGAGAGATTACTATAGATCAGTGGTTCTCAACTGGAGGGCAGTTCTCCCCTACCCCCACCCCATGAGACATTTGGTAATGTCTGGAGATACTTTGGATTGTCACACCTGGAGGAGTGCTACTGGCTTCTGATGAGTAGGGTCCAGGGATCAAAAATGCACAGAGTAGCTCCCAGTGACAATGAATTATCTGACCCAACATGTCAGTAGTGCTAAGGTTGAGAAACTCTGCTATAAATTAAGGAAAGGTGAAGAAAGGAACATTTATTGAGCATCTATTTGTTGAGCATGTTTTTGTTCCAAGAATTATAGGAACATGATCTAATTTGAAGGTAGTGATCACGTGTTTTGGGGAAACTACAGAAGGGAAAAAAAGTATAGTAGCTAGCTTGAAAGGGAAGCAAAGTTGAAAGAATAATTGAAATGCTTAGCACAGTGTTTGGCATATATTAAGTACTTAATAAATATTGTTTTTATTATTAATAACATGTTCATTAAGAATCAGTAAGTTCATTTACAGATGTTCATTAAGTGCTAGTTACTATAGGAGAAACAAAAATGAATGAAATATACACGTATTTGTATGCTTATGTTTCTTATTAGTTTACAAACTCTTTATAACTAGAGTATCTGTTTTACTTATTTCTCTATCCCACATAGAACTAATCTTGCCATAATTAACCTAAATACACATATTTTTGCTTAATAGAAGAAGGCATATTTATGAATTAGCCATTCTTCACAAAAACAGTATATAACATTTAACTCATTGAATTATAGTTAATTCTTTGCCTTTTTTCCTCCCTACTAGACCATAAGCAGCACAAGAGTAGAACAAGTTAGGTTAGCCATCTCTGTAGCATTCAGGACCTAACACCATGCCTGGCACATAATAGTTACCCACTAAAATGTTTGTTAAATAAATGAATGCGATCACAATCACTGTCAGTAGTGTATTTTTTGAATGCTAGCTGTTGACACCCCAGAGGAGGGGGAATATACTATGAAACTATTTATCAGATAATCTTCTGTTTAATGTAAGTCTTCTGTTTAACATATTTTCTTCCACATTTAGAACTTCAAAGCGTTTAATAAGAAAAAGAATAGCTCAGCTGAAACTTCTCTTAAAGTCCTGCTTTGTTTTTCTTATCTCTGCAGTGCCGAATTATCCCAAGGTCGTTACTGGGACGGGCTAGGCTCTCCTCCAGATTCCCCATCTCCTGGGAGTGATGTGTATTGCAGCAGTGAGCCCAGTGACCCTCAGTATGACCAGAGTCTCCTGGAGAACTTGTTTTACACAGCACCCGTAAGTCACTGAATCTGAAACTTTAGGAATTGGAGAACAAGAGTATTAATAATATTAGTGAGTGTAGGCATGTTACCACTTGCCAGACAGAAAGCTATCCATTTTACATACCTTATTTAATTATAATCACAATCTGAAGAGGAGAGTATTATCCTCGTTTTACAGATGAGGAGATAAGCCTACTAAGATTAATTATTTTGTCCAAGGACACATCATAGCAAGCAAGTGTTAGAGCCAGGATTCAAATTCAAGTTTACCTGAGTCCAAAGCCTATAATCTTAATATATTATGTGGCTTCCTAAGAGCTCTTTCAAGGAAGAGCTAATGTAGGTATACCCTCAGAACCACCCTTGACTGGTATCTTTTCAGATACAGATGTTCCAGAAACACCTCTACTCATGGTGGACAAATACCTCTACTGACCCTTAAGACAGAACATTCTCTTTTCAGGCAGTTTTAGCATTTTCAAAGTTCTTTCTTATGTCAAGCCGTATGTTCTATTCATTGGTTTAGCATCTTCTAGAGTGTATACAAAATGAGTTCATTCACTGTTCCACAAATAATCATATTTGTGAAGATTGCTGTCATATTCCCTATTTTCTTTTTCTCCAGGTCAGCAAAGATACCTGAAATACAGTGTAGTTTATACCAGCTCAGTGGAAAAGCAATGAGGGTGACCAGGGTGCAGAAGAAGCAGGGAGGACTTTTACATGAGATTGTCAGGAAGGAGCATCATGAGGGATAAGGGATTTTAACTGAGACTTGAAAAGTACTGTTCAGAGAGATAAACGATATGAAATAGGAATAGAAAGAATGACCTGTTTAGAGAAGCAGTTTGTGTACTACAAGGCATCTAATTTGACTGGGTAAGAATTCGTGTGGAAGAGACATTGACGAGGCAGGCTAGCGCATTATAAGCAGTCTGTAACAGCGTTTGAATGTCGAGTGAGGAGGAAATGACATGACTGAAATAGTGTTCTAGGAATGTTAAACTGGCAGTGATGTAGGAGGTCAACTGTGGGGAGAATAATGGGAGCAGATAGGAAGCCATTGGGTTATTGGAGGTGTGAGACAGAGAGAGAGAGAGAGAGAGAGAGCATGCCAGAATGAGAGTGGCAGCAGTGGGATTGGAAAGGAGGAGATGGACTTAAAAGACACTGTGAATTGTTAGGATTTAATGACTTTCTACCTTAAAAGTCATCACTGATACTGTGTTACCTGTAGGAGAAAAGAGAAAGGGAACTTACATTTAGTACACATTTTCTGTGTGCCAGGGAATTTACGTTACCTGTTATTTATTAAGTACTGTGCCAAATGTTTTAAGTTCATTATTTCATTTAATTCTTTTACTAGCCCCATGAGATAGTGTTATCCTTTTACATATCATGAAATAAAAGCTTAGAGACATTAATTACTAGTAGTTAGGCAGAACTAGAATTCTTACCCTAGTCTGTCTGGCAAAAAGCCCATGTTGTTCCCACTAGACCACACCATCTCCTAAGTCTTGAGCATAGCATTAGAATCTGATCTTGACTTGACCTCCCTAACCTCATCTCCCACTTTTGCCCTGTAACCACTGGAGACTCCAGTCATACTGATTGTCTCACAGTCTAGCTTTTTCCATCCCCATATCTCTTGCTCATACTGGTCCTTCTACCTGTTGAAGGATGTTGAAATGCCCTTATACATCTGGTAAACTTCTCTTCATTCTTTAAAAATCAACTCATCACCTCTATGAAGAAACCATCCCAGACTCCTCTAAGCAGAGTTTGTTGCCTGAATGTCCACAATATCCTGCACATACCTCTCTTACAGCCCTTATGTTGTATGATACAGTTCCTCATGAACAAAAACATGTCTTCATTATCTTTTTATTACCTGTAAAACAAAGGCCTGATAGAATTTTGAGTACTCAGTGAATTCTTAGTGAATAAACGAATGAATGTGTGAATGGTACTAAGTAATCCCCCATGCTATCTGAACAAAATAATTTTAGAAAATGTTTGTTTACTGGAAGAAGGAGTGAACCAATTGGCCTTGAGGCACTGGGAAGACCAAGGAGTTAGAATGCTCATGTCCTTCCCTGGGGTCAGTGTTTAATGTTCTTAGTATTGAATAACATCCACAGCTTAGAAATTCAGCATTACCTTGTGGTTTTGTTTCCTGAAATTATGAGCTTTTGAACAACCTGGTTATATTTACTCTAATTTTCTTCAGGCTGTGAACCCATCTAGCTTTTGATCACCTTGTCAAAACCATTTTTAGAAGCTGCCACTTAACAAAGAAAAACTTAAGTGCAAAAAGCTTTGTAATTTCACCTTGGAAAAGTTACATTGCCTCCTAGAAGGACATTCTGATCATGCCTATTTAACTATTAATTTGTTACCCTTATGACAGGTCAATACGTTATATACCCTGAGATGCTGAGAAAAGGGAGTTGGAGGTGATAAGCTTAAAACTACTTTGGATTGGTCTCCTGCATTTATAACAAAAAGATTTTTTTTTTAATTGGAGCCAAATAACTGTAACGCTGTCTTCTTATTTTGCATTTGTGTTAGAGCTGATTAGTCAATTTCAGCTGCCTTTTCTCACGATAAAATTACCGGGGGTTTACCCACTGGTTCTGCCATTACGAAAATTTGTGACATATAATAAACAGTTCATCTTAGCAAGATTAAAAGCAGAATGAATCATTAGGAGTATAGAGTGCTGAAAAAAAGTAGAATCTTTAGGGCTTCCCTGGTGGCACAGTGGTTGAGAGTCCGCCTGCCGATGCAGGGGACACGGGTTCGTGCCCCGGTCTGGGAAGATCTCACATGCCGCGGAGCAGCTAGGCCCGTGAGCCATGGCCGCTGAGCCTGCGTGTCCGGAGCCTGTGCTCCGTAACGGGAGAGGCCACAACAGTGAGAGGCCCGTGTACCGAAAAAAAAAAATTGAGATGGGGACACCTTACAGGAATGTACTAAGGATTAGAAATACACATGCAGCATTTAACATAGTACCAGATACATAGAAGGCAGTCAGTAAATAGTGGTTGTTATTACTTTTGAGGATTCAAAAGAAGAATCTATTTTCATTTATTTTCTTTGAACTGAACTTGTAGGTTATTTTTGTGAACTTCATATTATTTTTATATAGCCAGGAGAAACAGGATTATCTTCCTGGTGTCAGTTATCTCTTTTGATTACTACTTTTAGAGAAATGTTTTCATTACCACTATCCCCAAAGCAGTTATCTTTTAGTGCCTCTCTTTTTTTGTTTCTTCCCCCCATAGAAATCTGATACCAGTGTCAGTGATGTCTTCAGTGGAGATGATGATGTTGTCCCTTCTAAAAAAATGAGCCAGTCAAAAGCTCTTGCCAGATCTTCTAAGGTTCTAGAGTCAAATGATCATAAGTTGAAGAAGAAGGCGGTGGGCAAGAAAAATAGGTGAGCCTCTTTATGAATGCTTGTTTAGAGTCAAAAGCAAAGGAAGATTATTTTCACAAGATCTCTTCAAGTGAAATCACCTGTGTTTGCCAATACTGTCAGACTGGTTGAGTTACAGTAACTCATTAAGTATTGCAGTCCTTAAACATGCAATAACATGAAAAGATGGATGTGATAAAATAATTAAGGGAGAAAGCAGAATTCTAAGTTGTATGTGTGCTCTGTTACACTTAATGTAGAAAATATGCATAAAGAAAGCAAATGAAAAGGAATACACAAAAGTGATGATAGTAGTTATATTAAAGTAGTGAATAACTGAAGTAAAGTCTGTATCCCTTGTTGAAAACCTAATTCTGTTATATCAGTTTCTGTACTTGTGTGGAGATAATAAGCCTTTGGATTACAAGAATGTTTTTACTTTTTTTTTTTTTTGGCTGCATGGGTCTTAGTTGTGGCACACGGGATCTTTGTTGCCGCATGTGGGATCTTTGTTGTGGGATCTTTAGTTGCGGCATGCAGCATCTAGTTCCCTGACCAGGGATCAAATGCGGTTCCCCTGCATTGGGAGCGTGGAGTCTTAACCACTGGACCACCAGGGAAGTCCCTGTTTTTACATTTTTTGAGATTTCTTTCATGTAGATTAGGACCAGAATTATGATGATTAAAGCCATTTCCCAATCTTTGATAACTTGTGAATTAAGATGCCTGCTGCCTTTCCTCCTTCCTCCTCTTGCCTGTACCAACTAGATCGTTTCATATTTGGCTTCTTACCATCTGCCTCACTGTCTATATGAACTCCTTTCAGAAACTTGATTGAACAACAGATGCTATCAGAAACTCCAGAAGATGCCCAAGTGATGACACTAAGTGTGGATAGACTGGCCCTTCTGGGTAGAACACATTCAGTCAGAATCATCATCGAAACAATGGGAGTTCCTCCAGATAGTCTCCAGGAGACCCCTGGCAAAAAAAGCTTTCCTGGGAGACTACCTAAGCTGACAACAAAAAAGCGGTATGTCTCTAACATGGGAAAACTAAATTTGACATTTCTGGAAAGTGTGTCTGGTAGTAATAATAAATAATTACGTAGTACTTTATGATTTGTAAAGTGCTTTCATATGCTTCATTCAATCAACAAAAATGTACTGAATCCCCCACTAGGTCCCAAGCATTAAAAGTATGAGAATAAAGAAAATTAAGACCCAGGCTCCATTCTTCCATGCCTTACAGTCAACAGGAGAGAGAAACATTTAAATGGCTGTCTCTTGGGTTGGCCAAAAAGTTCGTTCGGGTTTTTGTAAGATGTTACAGAAAAACCCGAACAGACTCTTAGGCCAACCCAATATGATAGGGCTTTAGGGGCCAAAAGAGATGTTTTATATGAAAAGTGCTGTGGGAACGCAAGACTGGTAAAGGCTTTGAAAAGAGCAGGTCGGTCCTCTGAGGACCTGAGGTTCTAAAAATAGGGCCTTGAAAGATATGTAGGATTTATCAGAGAGAAAATACGTTTATTATTTGGTTTGTTTTTTAATTACTTTTCTTGTTTCGACTTTTTAGCACCTTCTTTGTGGAATATCACTTTCCTATGGGCTTTTCCAAAAACGGATTGACAAAGACAGCTTTGATCACTGAGGTGGTTCGACTCGCATCCAGTAAAATTACAGATGGAAGTAAGAGAGAACTTGATTTCTGCTCCTTAGATATTTTGGCTTTGGAAGAATTTTTGAATCCCTAATTATTCATATACTCCTGTATTATCATAGAATCTTAGAGGCAGAAAGAATTTTGAAGTAAATCTAATTCCTTTACTTTACAAGTGAGGAAACTGGTCCAGAGGTGCTATGAGTATTCTGATGCAAGGCAGAAAGGCAGTGACATAGCTGAAACTGTAACTCAGAACTCCTGATGCTTAGATCATGTTCTTTCAACTATTGACGTTTTTCTTTTCTTCCCTTTTTAAAAATAGCTTTATCAAGGTATAACTCACATACCATACAATTCACCCATTTGAAGTATACAACTCAATGATTTTTAATGTATTCATAGGTTGTGTAACCATCACCACAATCTAATTTTAGAACATTTTCATCCCCCCTAAAAGAAATCCCATACTTATTAGCATTCTTTCCTCATTTCTCTCTTTGCCCCCTTTCACTAAGCAGCTACTAATCTACTTTCTGTCTCTCTCAATTTTCCCATCCTGGACATTTCATATAAATGGAATCATATAATATGTGATATTTGTGACTGGCTTTTTGGACTTACTGTAATATTTTCAACTTTTAATATTTAAGTTTTCAATATTTCGCTATTAAAGACAGTGCTTCAGTGAATAATCTTGCACATGTATCATTTCTCATTTGATGTGAGTATATCCAGCACAAGCATTTAAAATAAATACTTATTTACCCTTAAAAACAGCACCTAAATAATTTAATATACTCTTTTACTAGAGTACATTGTTTCACTTTCCCCATCACCATAAGGAAGAATTAGGGCATTTAAAATTTTTCATATTTTTATTTTCTGTATGCTTAAATTATCGATAGCAACAGAAGGTGCTCTGGAGGTTTGTTAAAAGCATTCGAGAATGTATACTTGATTCTGCTGGCTGAAGTCAGTCAGTGTGTTTGAGGAGCTTTAATGCAATTAAACTGTTTTTATCAAACCCCAATACAAAGAAAAATGTTGGATTCTTTTCTCAGGTCTTCCCCATTTACCTCCTTCTACCTACAGGACATTTATGAGTTCCTTAAAACTTCTCTGAGCCTCAGATTCCCCATCTGTAAAATGGAGGTACAGCAAGGACAAGCACGGTTCTGATATGCACGAGTTTCAGTTAACATAGTATCTACAAAGCAAGAACTGCCTGTATTACACAGGGGCTTAATGGACAGTCAAATGGGATAATGAATGTAAAAGCATTAAACTCTAAAGTTGTATGTAACTAATACTAGCTCACATTTATTGGGCACTAAATTATGTGTCAAGAACTCTACTCAGTGTTTTATATACATTAATCATGTAATCTTTTAAAACACATACACACACACACACACAGATGAAGAAAGAGGAAGCTGAGGCATATATCAGTTAAGTAACTTGTCTAAGATAACACAACTGGTTTATGGTAGAACTAGAATTTGAACTAGAACATTTTTGATTCCAAATCATTGTGCTTTTCATCTATATTGCTTCTCATGCATTATTATTATTATTATTATTGGCCACAGCGATTGAGTTCTCCCTTTGTCCTTCTGGGAAAGATAGTATGGGACATGTGGAATAAGCATCAAGCCAGGAATTGGAAGAGTTCTAGTTCTGGTTATACCACACACTTAATCGTGTGACCCTAGACACAATGACTTTTCATCTCTGGGCCTTTCTTAACAATATAATATGGGATGGACAAGTTATTTTCAGGATCCCTTCCAGCACTTTAAAAAAGTCTGCTTTGGCATATTGTTAGCAATTTATTTACATGAATTTCTTCTTCCATTATTGCCTTAACTTATTTTTTAAAAAATGAGCTTAAGAACAGAGAATTATATGACAAATACAATAATATAGTACCAAAACATACTTAAGTAATAAGGAGAAATCTGAGTAACACCAGGTTGAAATACAGTTCTGTTTGTACATAAAAGATTTTATAGTGTTTTAAAGTGCTTTTTTATCTGTTACCTCAGTTGATCCTCTCAGCACACCACTGAGGTGTAGGTGTTGTCTTACTTCTCTTTCCGTGGTGGGATAAGCAGGTAAACTGGTCTAGTGGGTGTGCGCTTGCTGGGCCCAGACCTTTTGTTAACAGTTCCTGTGGATGGATCCAGATAGCAAGACCTAGATCCTGTCCATGAGTACCTAAAGAAATAAAAAGAGTCAAGAAGTAAGATGGCAAGGATAGACATCAGTAGGTCAAATGGGCAGTTTGAATGAATATCAGAGATAGTGGATTCTCTGTAACTGGGCCTTTTTGCGTGGGTTCTTCAGATCCATTTTAAGGGTCTAGAAGTGAATGGACTGGAAGATTATTTTACAGGTGATAAATTGTGGCTGAAATGGTTCATTAGTAAGTAACAGAACTTATTCATATCAAATGATTCTAGCCCCAAATTCCTTTTTTTTTTAAACCTGTTAAATCCACATAGCAGTGAGCACAGACTCAGATACTACCATCACTTTATCCCATTTACACTTGCTATTACAGCAGAAACCCCTTCCTTTCCATCTATGAAAAGACAGACTCCGTTCTGCCTAATACTGCAAACTAAGATCAGTACTTAGAACCTTGTATAAGTGTGACAGGAGAAGTCCCCTAGTCTTCAGCCAGAAAATAAACTCATTTTCATTATTACAGTTTTTGATTCGGTTCTTCTCTTCATTTATCCCTCATTGTCCCACATCCAGCCAGCCCCCTTCTTTCATTACATTACCTATCAACTTGTCTTTTAAAACACTGGTCATACCTTACACCCAGTGAAGTGTATGGTATGTCTCTTTACACATCCTGTGCTCCTATGCTTGACATTCATTTCTCATAGCAAAGCAGAGCAACATAGCCCTGCTTATCTTCTCTGTGCTGTATCCAGGATTTTCTCTCTGTCTCTGTTCCTTCAGTCCTAATAACCCTAACACTTTTGTGAAATTACACTGACTGGATTCCTGAAAGAGATCTTAGATTTGAAAGGGAGGTGGGTGGTGTCAAGGCATGGATTGATGAGATGGCTCTAGTTGGGTGGTGTGACATGTGCTTATGTGTCTGGTTCTCCTTACAGTGGTGAAATTCCAGCAGAGATTTGTGTTTCCGGTACAGTTTGGTGGCCCAATGATAGAACACTGGTGGAATTCCAATCTTACTTTCCAAATTTACACAAAGAAAACCCCACAGTTAAAGGTACTTCAAGTGATTTTGACCTTTGCCTTACCATTTATTCACACTAGGGATTTGGAGCATACTTAAAATTATATTCCTACCTAAACTAGGAAATTCTCCAGGCTCAAACGATATTAATACTTATTGTTGTTTATTATTATAATTTTAAATTTCTAATTGATATTTGTTATAGGCTAGATATTATGCTAAAGGCTCTATGTGAACAACACTATCAAATTTAATGATTAAAACAGTTTGTGAATTAGATACCTTATTATCTTCAATCTACAGATGAAAAAAACCAAGATTTAGTGAAGTAACTTGTCTAAGATCACCCAAGCTAATAAAAGACAAAGCCAGGACTCTATCCTGAGTCTTTAGATCCTAAGTTCTTAACCTCTTTACTGTGCTCTCTGCTATGGAGGGTTGTTTGAATTGATACAGGATAATAGCCTTAATTTGAGGCTCTGCTTTCTTTTTTCAGACAGAATACATAAGTTATCCATCCCATATCCAAAGTAATATAATGTGGGTAGCAGTTTTATCAGCTAATTCCAAGTTTATAAAATCCACTTGCAACTGGTACAACAGAAATCAAACTATGTCATGAGCAGTTTTTACTTCCTTTAATTAAAAGAGTAGCTTTTATAATCTTTGACTTCCTCTTTGGTATGGATAGTATGAGGAATGCATCTTGTTTTCTTTTTGTTTATATTTTCAGGAGATCTAAATAATACAAGTTCATTTTGGAAAATATAGCAAAATAGAAGGAAAAAACATAAGGAAAAAACAAAAAATAGAAGGAAAAACATAATTTCACAACCTCAAGACAACCTCTATAAGCATTTCAGTATATTTGCATTGAATCACGTAGTTAAGGCTTCTTTCTAATTATAAAAGAATTATACATGTTTTTAATAGAAAAATATTTTTAAAACACAAAAATCACCTATAATCTCATCACCAATAAATATTGTTAATATTTATGTGTATCTTTTTCAAATGAATACATTATATATGTAAATCTTTGACAGTATTAGGATAATTTTATATGCAATTTTTATCCTGCTTTTTAAAAATTTAACATTGTCTTGAGGATTTTTATTCATTTTTTTCAAAAATGTAAATCTTTTCCATGTAATTTTATAAATATGTGAAGGTTTACTATATATAATTTAATACCCTATTTCTAATAAACATAACGAATATTGTTCATATTATTTCAAATTTTAGTAAACATCATTTTAATAGCTATATATTATTCCATTCTAGAAATGTGCTATAATTAATAATTCCTGATTTTGAACATAAAAATCTCATTGTTAACTTTTAAAATATACATTGTATATAAGCTTCTTATGTATTATTTACTATTTCTTCGGTATAAATTTCCAGAAGTGAAATTACTGGGCCAAAGAGTATGAATATTAAAAGCTTTTTATATTTGTTGCTAAATTTCCTGTCCAGAAGTATGTTGCCAGTTTATATTCCCAACTTCAGGCATATGACAGCCCCTGTTTCTCCATAACCTTGTTAGCATCGGGCATGTTTTATAATTTTCCCAGCTTTAATGGCAAACATTTACATCATCTTAATTGCACTTTTTATTTTTAAGCGTGAATTTGAACATTTTTTGTAAGAACTAACTCTTAAAAATAGAAAAAGATAATCTTCTGACCTCTTTGTGACTCATGAAACCCTCTCTAATCTTCCAGGAAGAATTGGTAAAACCCAGAAGGGAGACCAAAATGACAGAATATGGGCTCCCACTTAGAGTTCCCTCAGTCAAATAATTAAGCTACTGACTTCATAAAGCATGGATTCCTTTATAAGTCATCATATGTTGTCACTTCAATTAAAGTCCCCTGTGGCTTCTCTTTACTTTAACTTAAACTTTTTCTTTCCTTCTTTTCTCAGCCTGAAGTCATTGGGTCTGCATCACTACCTTTGAGAGCTGTCATTCAATCTGAGCTGCTTTCTTTCAGTGACCAGCTTGCAGTGCAACAGGAAAATGGTCAGACTCCACTTGGCCCCCTCAAGGTATGTAGATACACATTCAGGTAGTCAGGTATTTATGGAGCATGTGTTACTGGCTGGCCGTGAGATTATAGCAGTGAACAAGAAAATCAGCATCTTTGCTCTTGCAGCTTATATTAAAACAGGACAACAAAAGTGCTAGGAAGGGGGCTTCCCTGGTGGCTCTGTGGTTGGGAATCCGCCTGTCAATGCAGGAGACAAGGGTTCAAGCCCTGGTCCCAGAGGATCCCACAAGCCGTGGAGCAACTAGGCCCATGTGCCACAGCTGCTGAGCCTGCGCTCTAGAGCCCGTGAACCACAACTGCTGAGCCTGCGTGCCATGGCTACTGAGGCCCATGCACATAGAGCCCGTGCTCCGCAACAAGAGAAGCCACCGTAACGAGAGGCCTGAGCACCGTAACAAGGAGTAGCCCCCATTTGCCGCAACTGGAGAGAGCCCACACACAGCGATGAAGACCCAGTGCAGCCAAAAATAAAATTAAATAAATAAATAAATAAATTTATTTCACGTGTATAATTTTAAAAAAAACTGCTGCAAAGGAACTAAATGATACAATGTGACAGTAAGTACCTGGGAGGAAGTAGGAGATGGGAAGGTGTCTCTAAGGAGGTGACATTTAAGGTGAGATTTGAAGAATGAGAGGAAGAGGCCACCAAGTAAAAAGCACAGGAAAGATCGTTCCAGAGAAAAGAATGGCACATGCAAAGGCCCTAAAGTGAGAATGGGCTTCACTTCATCAAGGGGCAGAATGTTGCCACAGGATAGTGAGCCAAAAGGGAGATTGGACAGGCAGGCAGGAGCCATGTCGCTCAGAGCTTTGTAGGTCAGAGTAAAGGGTTTAGCTTTTATCCTAAGAGCCAAGAAAGGACATCGAAGCATCGAAGTGACATCTGGTTTACATTTTAAAAGATTACTGGGTAGAGAATATTGTAGGGTGCAGGAGGGAAAATGTTACGTTCATCCAGAAAAGAAAT
Organism: Grampus griseus; assembly: GCF_964374135.1. Classification (NCBI taxonomy): domain Eukaryota; kingdom Metazoa; phylum Chordata; class Mammalia; order Artiodactyla; family Delphinidae; genus Grampus; species Grampus griseus. Next base: position 57,676,368 of record NC_139002.1, read on the forward strand.
GATTGATAGTTTGTACTAGAGTAGTGGCAGTGAACAAGGAGAGAAGTGGCTGAGTTTGTGTGTGGTGGGATGAATGCTATGTGTAATTCATCGGAGAGAGGGTTCTGTCCTTTATTCAGAAGCATCATTTTCTTAGGTGGAAGAATTTTTTGTTTTTTAGAGCTTGCCCTAATCATTTTCTTTTAATTGAAGTATAGTTGATGTATAATATTATATAAGTTACAGGTGTACAATACAGTGATTCACAATTTTTAAACATTATCTCCATTTATAGTTATAAAATATTGGCTATATTCCCTGTGTTGTACAGTGTATCTTTGTTGCATATTTTATACATAATAGTTTATATCTCTTAATCTGCTACTTCTGTATTGCTCCTTCCCAATTCCCTCTCCCCACTGGTAACCACTAAGTAGTTCTGTATATCTGTGAGTCTGTTTCTTTTTTGGTACATTCACTAGTTTGTTTTATTTTTAGAGTCCATGTATAAGTGATACAGCATTTGTCTTTCTCTGTCTGACTTGTTTCACTTAGCATGATACCTGTAAGTCCATCCATGTTGTTGCAAATGGCAAAACTTCTATTCTTTTTTATGACTGAATAGTATTGCATTGTATATGTACAATGTCATCTTTATTCATTCATCTGTTGATGGACACTTAGGTTTCTTCCATATCTTGGCAGTTGTAAATAATGCTGGTATCATTGGGGTGCATATATCTTTTTGAATTAGTGTTTTTGTTTCTTTCATATATATACCCAGGAGTGGAATTGCTCATTCATATGGTAGTTCTATTTTTAGTTTTTTGGGAAACCTCCATAGTGTTTTTCACAGTGACTGCACCAATTTACATTCCCGTTAGGTGGAAGAATTTGAATATGTGGCTTCACTATAGCTTTGTCCTGTTGTACTGGCGAGCTTTTGAAATCATCACAGCCATACATAAAACATTTCCATGACTCCTCATCACCCAGAGGATAAAATACAGGGCATACCATATGACCCCACCTGACCACTGCAGCTTTCTCTGTTCCAGCTTCCCTACCAATAGCCATGTCAAACTATGTAAAGAATTGCTAAAGTATTGTGCTGGGTTATGCATCCATGCTTTTGTTCTTGATTTTCATGCTGCTTCCTCTTCTTGGAAGCCCTCTCTGCCCTCTTCCTGGCCTTCTTAGTAATAGATACCATTTAATTTTAAAGACTTGTTTGACTACCATTGCAAAAAATTAACATCACATTATTCTTCCACTACCAAAGTTTTATTTTTTGCTTTCCTAGTTCATTCTAGACTGCAAGGTTTATAATCAGAAAGGGGTAATAAATAGAGTTGGTGGAGTAGAAATTGTTTCTGTCCTGGCTTTGTTGAGAGAAGCACTGTTCTAAATAGATTGCTGTCTATATTCAATAGAGCAAAAGAACTTTGCTGTGGGTTTTAAATAAAAGGAGCTGCAAGTCCCCTTTATCTCTAGTAATTCAGCCTCGTAATAGGGACCACTTTCATTCTTCATCATTTATCCCACATCCTTTTTTACTTTTTAACATTTTAAACTTTTAAAAATAACTTCAAACTTAAAGAAAAATTGCAAAAATAGTACAAAGAACTCATATACCCTTTACCTGGACTCAGCAATTATTTGTCGTATTTGCTTTATAATTATCTACCTCTTCTGTCTCTTTCTCTCTCTCTTTTTGTCCCCCTCCCCACTCTCTCTCTATACACATACACACACAATTTCTGAACTATTTGAGAATATGTTACAGACATTAAACCTCTTTCTCCCTAATTTCTTGTGTGTATTTTCTAAGAACAAAGGCAACATTGTACATAATGCTGTACAGTTATAAAGATCAATTTAACAGCAATAGTATATTCTGTCTGTAGTCCATACTCAGATTTCACCAACTATGCCAATACTTCCCTTTGTAGCATTTTTTTTCCAGTCCAGGATCATGCATTGCGTTTATTTATTTATTTTAATGGATTAAATTTATTTTATTACCTTTATGCATATGATATGTGATAGAGCTAAAGATCATAGGGTAGGGCTTCCCTGGTGGCGCAGTGGTTGAGAGTCCGCCTGCCGATACAGGGGACATGGGTTTGTGCCCCGGTCCAGGAAGATCACACCTGCCGCGGAGCGGCTGAGCCCGTGAGCCATGGCCACTGAGCCTGTGCGTCTGGATCCTGTGCTCCGCTACGGGAGAGGTCACAACAGTGAGAGGCCCGTGTACCGCAAAAAAAAAAAAAAAAAAAAAAAAAAATCACAGGGTAGCTAATTCTGAAGAAGGGATGAACCTTTAAACAATTAATTAACCTCAATTTACATAATGGTCTTATTATTTGCATAGCTAATGGTAGGGTTTGATTATAGGCCATTAACAGTCATTAATAAGTGAAAGTGTGTCAGAAATACTACACGGGTTTGTATCTTAGACTCAAGAAGCAAACACCCATTGCATTTAAATGTCATCTCTCTCTAATCTCCTTTAGCCTAGAACAGTTCTGCCGCCCTTCTTTGTCTTTTAGTACTTTGATATTTTTGAAAAGTATGGCCAGTTACTTTGTAGAATGTCCTCCATTTGGGGTTTATCTGAATCACTTATTACTATGATATTTGAAAGAATATGATTTCTAACTTCACCATTAACTCCATCATTCCCTGTGCATTTATTAATTGGCATTCTACTACATAGAAGAGTTGTCCCTTCTCCCTTGCTTATTTATATTGGTATGGACTCATGGATTCTTATGTTATTCAAAAGGTTATAATCCACTAGTAGTATTATTCATTTTGAAACTCAGCTTATCCTGGATTTGTCCAGAGGGAGCCCCTTCAACTGGATTCTGTGTCCTTTAAATATATCTCCATTCTCTTCTGAGCACTTACTTATTTATGGCACAAGATGATGTTTTAGGCTCATCTTGTATTATTAATAAATCATCTGCCTAGCTTTTCTTAGTCCTGGTAAGGTGATGTATGTGCAGTCTATTAGTGTTCCTACTATTGTGGTATTTGAGGATGAATTAATTTATATCCTAACAATCTGATGCTGCTCCTAGCTCCAAAATTCTGTTTCTGATTCTAGAAAATATTCCTATTAACTCTCTTCCTTTTATGTTCTATAGGTAACTGTGGAGCTTGTTACAGATAACAAGGATTTCGCTGATGTCAATACAAAGTTAAGTAGCAACACCCAACATAGCCCACTTTGTGCTCTTACAAGTCCAGATAAGACACTGCCAGAACCTAGTCAACATGTTACCTGTACCAAAAATCCACAGAACCTCAATCAAATTCATGAAGAAACTGTAAAGAAAACACAGAATTTGGTGCTCCCCATCCCAAAGTCACCAAGCCCTGTTGTACCAAGTCCTTCAACCTTCACGGCTGTGCCAGCCTCTCATGATTTGATAAATCAGATAAATGTGTCAACAAAAGAAAGTGCTTTGCTGTTGCATGTGCTACTGATGGTGCCAGATGGGAAAGATTTCATTACTGGAGAATCTGAGAAACAACCATCATGCAATGTTTATTTAAATTGCAAGCTCTTCAGCACAGAAGAAGTCACCAGATCTGTCATTGCATGGGGCACAACAAAACCAGTCTTTAACTTTTCTCAGGTAACTTTGTACATGTCTTAACATTCCATATGCATTAAGGATGAAGGCAGGAGTTGGGGAGGGGACAGAAGTATGTTTCTCAAATCATAATTCCATTGTAAAAAACAACGAGAATTTTCAGACTGGAGGTGCTTTTATAATTATCTGGTATGCAGATCCAATCCCACTACTGTATGGGAAGAGGAAAAGACGTTGCCAACATTTTAAAACTTTTTGTGTGTCTATTTCTTTCTATTCTATCTCAGTTGATATGGTTTCCCACTGTTTCTTTTGCCTGAATTCTGAGTTCTGTTCCTTTCTGCTTCCTCTAGGGCTTTGATCAGTTGAACTTCCTTCTTTCGTTTCTGTTTCTCCAATCTCTCCTTCTTTATTTTATTTATTTATTTTTCCTCACTCTCATTTATTCCTCCACTGATTTCAGTACTCATCTTACTTGATTTCTCAGTAGAATTTGATGCTATCGCTTAAATTGTTTCCTTTCTTGACTTTCGTAACTCTCTCCTCTTATTTTCTTCCTGACTGAAGAACTGTTTTTTTTTTTCAGTCATTGGGCCAGTAGGAAAACTTGGAAAAGAGTCGTGATCCCAGTACTTCTTCCTCTCTTCTACTTTTAAATATTAGTGTTCCTATTCATTACTCTATCCTTGGCATTCTTCCAAACCAACCCTCTTTTCCCCATGGTCGCCACATCTACTCCCATAGCTTCAGTTGTGTGAAGGTGACTTCGAAATCCACACTTCTTTCAGGCCAGGCATTTCGTGTAGTTTCAGATCTCTGTGTCTAACTGCCTGTTGGTCATCACCACCTGGATATCTCAAAAACACTTTCCTCTTGGCACCTAACACATCACCTGGCAAATTGCAGGTATCCAATAAAGATGTGTAAATGGAAGAAGAAATTCAGATGTATTCAAATCTGAATTTATTATTCCCTCCAAATCTGTTCCTCCTCCTCCTGTCTGCCCTAATTCATATTACAATTTACTCAGAAACCCAAGCAGAACCTAAAAGTTGTCCTTGAGTCTTTCTTACATAAAGATTCACCAAATCCAGTAGATGTTGCAAACTTAATTATCTCTGGAATAAATTCTCTTATCTCCACTCCATTGCCACTGCTTTCATTCAGACCCTTACTCTCATTCCACCTAGCCTTCAGACTGTCCTGTTTCTTGTCTCTCCCTGTCCATTTCTTCCTCTGTGCACCAACAGGAATGATCTTTCTAAAACACTAACCTGAATATTTTACTCTCTTGCTGAAAGCCTTTCGGTGATTACCCGTAGCCTTCAGGATAGAATCTAAGTTTGGACTGCAAGACCCTTTAAGACTACCTATACTTCTCCAGTCTCGACTCAGGCCACTCTTCACACTAGATAGTCCAGCTGTGCTCAGCTACTTGCATTTCCTGAATATCCTCTTTTCCTACCTGTGTCCCAGAAGCCCTATCTATATGAGTTTTGTCCTCAGAGAATTCATGCCATTTTGTATTTGGCCTTTATGTGTTTGTCTCTAACACAAGACTGTGGCTTTAGACTGAGGATAACAGAGTGGGTTTTGTTTTGACGTCTTCAGCTCCTAGCACTGTGCTTGGCACACAGATAGGCTTTAGTAAATGCTTGTTGAATAAAAGTATAAATTAATACTTTGTCTCAGATGTGGAGTTTTGTTTTGTTTTTTTTTCTGGCTGTTCCTCTCCCCAGGTGATTCCTGTCTCTCTGTCTTCCAAATGCCTGGAAAGGCTTAAGAACAATGTGATGGTAATTGAAACTTGGAACAAGGTGCGGAGCCCAGGACAGGACAAGCTGCTCGGGCTGGTGAAACTCCCCCTCCATCAGTTTTACATGTCATTCAAGTAAATAGGACCTTTTGAAGTATTCTTTTTTTACATCTTTAACTTTGTATGAACCGAAGAGGAATATTTGTGGTTTGCAAACATGAACAACCCAATAATTCCTTGGAGGACTTTTCTCAATTTCACCACAGTTGCTACTCTTTCTCCTATGTTATAGCAGTATTACAGATACTGCTTTCCATGTTTTAGGCCTTAAGCTAAGAACCTTACATACATCAAGTCATTTTAATCCCCACAACAGTCCTTCATGAGGCAGGTAAATTTTATTTCCCCTATTTTACACATGAGTTAACAGAGGCACAGGGAAGTTAAATAACTTGTCATATATATTGTAAGTAGTGGAACCAGGGTTAGAACCCAGAGAGTCTGGCTCTGTAGTCCACTCTCCTCACCAAGAAACTCAACTGCCAAGTTATCACCTCAAATACTGTTGGTGTATCTCTCTGGCACAAACTTCAGTTAGTATTGTTCACATCAGCCATTTGCAAGATTTCTGTACTGTGCATTGTTTCTTAGACCTTCAGATTTGATTGCTGTACCTCACTTATCACTACTCAAAACCTAGATGGGGTATTGATTTATCTGAAGATTATTTCTATCCTCAGTACAGACTGTTCATTTTTTTGTTTCAAGATAGTGATTTTTAATTATTTTAGAGCTGACCTCTTTCAGCCTTCTCATGGTTCTGTGTTTTAAATGCTGTATTTTACATTTTGCAAAGAGCACTGTTGTGGGCACTGTCTATAGAAATGGCTCACTGTCATGTGAGCCTTTCTATAACCCCAGGAAGTATTGTCATTATCTCCATTATACAAATGAGGAAACTTATTTAACTTGGAGATGTCAGCCTCTCTGGCTTTGTTTTCATGATCTGTAACATGAGGGTGATGACAGATCTCCCATCTCCCTCTTGGAGCAGTTGTGAGGATCCAGTGAGAAAATAAATGGGTAAGCCTTCAGTGAACAGTTAAGTACTTATATGATGGTAACATTGGGAAGCCTGCTTAGGCTAAGGAGTGCTGCTGGAATCATGGATGTCATTGTCAGCTGTAAGCTTTTGGCTTTTTCCCCTTTTTTTGTTGTGGTATTAGTTTGGTCTGGTATTCCCCTTTCCTTCTCATTTCCTTAGACCCCATTCATTGCCGAGAGAGCATAAAGTGATAATAGCTATCAATTACTAAGCACTTATCATGTTGGTATTTTATATTTGTTATCTCAGTTTAGTCCTAACAACAGCCCTTTGATGGAAGTTTTATTACCTACATTTTACAGATGTGGAAACAGACTTTTAAAACTTATATTGATTATATTGAAAACTTATATTGATTAGAGTCATAGAGCAAGTAAGAGGCAGATCTGAGATTCAGCATGGTGTAATGAAGAGCATTTGGACTTCTTTCTCATCTGTGAATAGTGGATAGTAGCAACCTTTGCTGTGTTAGAAGGATTATAGAAACATTGTAAAGTGCTTACCACATAGTAAGTACTCAGTAAATGGCCGATATTATTTGTAATATTACTCAAATCTTATCTGCCAGACTCTAAAATCTATACTTTTTCTAGCTGAGCACACTGCCTACCTCTAAAATAATGCTGTTCAGCAAGCCTTGGGGCCATGATGGTACAGAGATAAGTTAGACACATTCCCCCCTGCCTGTCAAATTGCTGAGTTTGGAACTTATCTGCCTGGTCATTTTTATTTGATGGATTATGGATAGAATCATATATTTTTTTGAACCACAATTACTTTTCTAGTTGTAGATCCTTTTTTTTTTTAATTTTTTTTGAGGAATTGGTATACTGTTTTCTTTGTGTTTTTTTGTTTTTATTTATTTTTGGCTGTGTTGGGTCTTCGTTGCTGCACGCGGGCTTTCTCTAGTTGCGGCGAGCGGGGGCTACTTTTCGTAGCGGTGCGCATGCTTCTTATTGCAGAAGCTTCTCTTGTTGTGGAGCACGGGTTCTAGGTGCGCGGGCTTCAGTAGTTGTGGCTCACAGGCTCTAGAGCACAGGCTCAGTAGTTGTGGCGCATGGGCTAAGTTGCTCCACGGCATATGGGATCTTCCCGGACCAGGGCTCGAACCCGTGTCCCCTGCATTGGCAGGCGGATTCTTAACCACTGTGCCACCAGGGAAGTCCCTGTAGATCCATTTTAACAAACTGAGAAAACAAGCCAAGTAAGAAATGAAGCAACTCTATGACATGTTTGATGACTGTTACTTACTCGTGCACAATCTCTCTCCCTTTAGAGATCCCAAGATTTCTCGCCTGCTGCTTGATGCTCAGTATCCAGTTGTTGCTGTCGACAGCTACATGCCTGTGATTGATGTGTTCTCAGGCCACCAAAATGGGAGTCTTCGAGTCTTTTTAGCTATGGGTTCTTCAGATCAGATAATAGCACTGCAAAGATTAAAGAATGAAGAAGGAACACTTCCTCCCTTCAACCCCAGGCCAGCCCATCTCCTGGACCAGCCATCTGTAGCATCTGTTGCTATGGTAGTGACTAAACACTTGATTGTTTACAAAAAACATAATCTTATTTTAAGGCTTAAAAGGTGATGTTTTGATGCATGCATATGCTGTGAAATGATTATCACAATCAAGCTAATTAACATATCCATTATTTTATCTGGTTACCTTTTGTGTGTGTTTGATGAGGACACTTAAGATCTACTCTCTTAGCAAATTTCAAGCACCGTAATCTCATTTTATCTTGCGTGTTTTAATGAAACCATTGCCCCAAATTCTTATTTCAATAGTGAAAGGCTTAACAAAAGAACATGCTTGCACTTCAATGCTTGCTGTAGCTCAAAAGAATCATTGGTATTTTTCTTTCTTTGTTTAAATGGATACCTGTGTCCCTCTGAGCTCCTTGAATTTATAAAGAAAATGTAATTGGACAACCAGATCTTAATCCTCTAATTTACTAAATTGCCTTTTTAAAAAAATTGAAGTGAACCTAAATCTGCTCTAAAAAAATAGTCTTAATGAAAAAAAAAGAAAAGGTAATCTGGGGGAAAAAATGGGGATGGAGATGAAGAGTGATCCCAAATGTAAACCAGCAAAGTATTCTGTTTCTTGACCAAATCCATGTTGGAAAGTTAAAGTGAAGTTCCTTGCTTTTCTACTAATAACTTAAAAGTTATTTGTTCTGTACAGTGCTGTTCAGTTGAGAAAGCACATTCATATACTTTATCATGTTTATTCCCCTAACAACTACATGAGGTAGGTCATTGTCATTCTCTTTTTTAGGTGATGAAACAGAATCAGAGAGGTTATGTTACTCATCCAGGGTCACACAGCTAAGAATGGGAGAATTGGTGTTCAGACACAGGTCTTCTGACTCTAAGTCCACTGTATCATGTCCTCCTCTATCTTACATTTGATGTCTTTATTAGTATAGCCAAGTCTCAGTGTCCAGACCATTTAAGTGTTATGTTTTTTAATCTGAATGACAAATTTGATGTCGCTAACAGAGAAAGAACTATTAAGAAAATACCTATTAGTAGGATATTGGTTTTTGTTTTTGTTTTGTTTTGTTTGTTATTGTTTATTTGTTATGAACTCTAAACTTTTTCTATTATATATTTATCATATTAGTAGTAGAAGTGCCTTCAGTAACAGTGTATTCACTACCTCCCCATTAATAAACAGTCTCAGTGTTATTCCTAACTTCATTAGAAATAATAATTAAGGACTTCCCTGGCGGTCCAATGGTTAAGACTCCACGCTCCCAGTGCAGGGGGCACGGGTTCGATCTCTGGTCAGGGAAGATCCACATGCCATGTGGCACGGCCAAAAATAATAATAATAATAATAATAAATGAAAACTTGTTTCAAATATGTGTTCTTTATCCTATTAAGGAAATAGCCTTCTGTTTTTAGTGTACGAAGAATCAGGAACATCTGATTAAATTTTATCAAATGCCTTTTTAGCCTTTATTGAGATAGTCACTTTTTTTCCTTCCTCTATTAATGTACTCTATTACATTTATGGATTTCCTAATATTGACCCAGTCTCACAGCCTAGAGTAAGTCCTGCCTGATCTGATTACAGTGAACAGTTGTGAGATTTATACACAATGAAAATTAAGTATCTGTTCTAGTATCAGCCAATTATGCTTATTTCTTCATCTATTCTCAGACTTCATAGAGAAGCATGAATACGCTATACAAATTACTCTTTAAAGCTCCCCAGTATCTCTGTTTCATTTAATAGGCAGGGGACCAAGGAAATGGATTGATGGAGCACCACTTTGAACTCCTTATAGACAAGATTAAAGGGCTCGCCCCTCTTCAGGCAACAGTCTGGGGAGAAGCAGATTGTTATGTCCAGTACTACTTTCCAGTTCAAGACTCGCAACCCAGTGTGCTGAAAGGACCTGAGTTCCTTGAAAATGGTAGGTTTGGGAGATTATGCTTTCTCATTCTTGTGTGGCTCTTTTATTGAATATGCTTAGGAATTTTTTTTCCTGAGTCAGTTTTATGTTCCTCAGTATTTCCAGCCTTACCTGGGCAGTACAGGAGATAGCCTGAGTTTTTACTTTTCTTAAATTGTTTTTTAATTTAATTTTGATTTGATTTCAAATTTATGGAAAAGTTACAAAAATAGTACAAAGAACTTCTGTATACCCTTTACCTAGGTCCATCAGTTATTTACACTTTGTCTCATTTTGTATCATTTACATGCCTACTCACTCTTATCATCTATTAACATACAGTTGATTCTCATTATCCACTGTAGTTATATTCTATAAAGTCATCAAGAGCACTGAATTAAGAGAATACCAAACCATTGCTCCTGGGGGAAATACGTACATATACATATCTCACATAGATCATAATCTTAAATCCTAAAACAATTCATCCTCATAGATTCTATTTTCTTTATTTTACAGAAGAGAAAACAAGGTTCAGAGTGTTAATGGCTGAGGCCGCCCCACTAACAAGTGCCAAGGTTGGCATTCAAACACTGTCCAACTGGCCCCAGAGCCAGAGCCCCTGCACTACATTGCACTTTCCCTTGCCATCCCATCCTCTGGTCATCTCTGAGAGCTAAAACAAGAAGACAGAATGTCACCTTGTTTGATCTCAGCTGGGAATGAGCAAGTTGGGTGACTCAAATTGTCTGCTATTCTGAGCATGTCCTTGAATAACCGTGAAAGTGCTGCCAGTATTGGTTTTGAGGTTCAAATAATGGACTTGTATCCGGGATATATTGATATAAAGAACTCTTACAAATCAGTAATGAAAAGACAACCCAATTTAAAAATGGGCAAAGGATCTGAATGGACACTTCTCTAAAGATATACAAATGGTCAATAAGTACATGAAAAGATGCTTAACATCATTGGTCATTTGGGGGATAAAGATCAAAACCACCACAAGATACCACTTCACACTCACTGAGATGGCTATAATTTTTTTAAAAACAGACTAGGGCTTCCCTGGTGGCACAGTGGTTCAGAGTCCGCCTGCCGATGCAGGGGACGTGGGTTCGTGCCTCGGTCCGGGAAGGTCCCAGATGCTGTGGAGCGGCTGGGCCCGTGAGCCATGGCTACTGAGCCTGCGCATCCGGAGCCTGTGCTCTGCAACGGGAGAGGCCACAGCAGTGAGAGGCCCGCGTACCGCAAAAATAAAATAAAAAGACTAATAAGGGTTGGTAAGGAAGTGAAGAAGTTGGAACTCTTACACGTTGTCTACCAACAAAGGAATCTCTTCTGTATTACCATGGCATCTCAGGGGACCAGAGCTGCTAGGGAAATGGACCTTGGTAGGAGTAATACAGTCAGAAGATACAGATTCCGGTTCCAGGTCTGTGACCTACTAGCTCTAAGACCTTTGGGTTGACTATGTAACATCAAGGTATCATATCCTCATCTGTGTAGTAGGAGAAATAATACCTGCTTTGTTTTCTTTACAGGAGTATTGTGAGGATAAAATTGAACAATACTGAATATTAACATACTGTAAAACTACATATAAAACACTTCTTTTATTTATTTATTTATTTAGGCTGCGTCAGGTCTTAGCTGCGGCTTGCGAGATCTTTTGTTGCGGTATGTGGGCTTCTCTCTAGTTGTGGTCTGCAGGTTCCAGGACGTGCAGGCTCTGTAGTTGCGGCACGTGGGCTCAATAGTTGGCAGTGCGCGGGCTTAGTTGCCCCACGGCATGTGGGATCTTAGTTCCCCAACCAGGGATCGAACCCATGTCCTCTGCATTGGAAGGTGGATTCTTAACCACTGGGCCACCAGGGAAGTCCCTGCAAAGCACTAAGTGATGTGTTGGATTATTCTGAACTGCTTTTCTTTTCCAAAGGATTCACTCTGAAGCCTTTCAGATCTGCAACCACACTCTGCATTCCAGACCCCATCTTTAATAGTGAGCACCGTCATTCTCTCCTGTTGCCAGCTGAAATTCCAGTGCAAAGGCTCCTACTCAGTGCCTTCTCTGCACATGGGCTTGTACCTGGAGGTGGAGTCCAGTTTGAAATCTGGTGCAGGTACAGTGTGGAGAACCCATGCCTGTGCCGAGGAAGGAAGTGCACAGTCACAGAGCATCCTTCCCTTAATTAGCCCAGGTTGAATTATAAGCAAGCAAAGAGCCCCCTTCTGCCCTGTTTAATATTATTTGGGTTTGATAATGACTCTTGTCTAGATTTTACTGAAATCTGTTCAGTTATTAGGCCCTTGGGAGCAGTTGTATCTCATACTTCTAACCACTACTTACATTTGGAAGAGAAGTTTTAGTTTTATCTCCTACTGTCACTTAAATGTATCAGTCACCTTTTTTCTGCTTCTCTTTCTGCCTTATATAGTTCAGGCCCTCACTATATCATGCCTAAATTATTGTAACACCCTCTTAACTGGTCTCCCCACTTCTAGAATCGTTTCTTGTAATCCGTTCTCCCCACCACCAGAAGAGTGGCCTTTGTAAAATACAATTCCACTCATGGCACAGACTTCGGCAGACTTCCAGGAAAGATAATGGCATGAATACAGATGTTTAACCTCCCCCTTTGCATCCTCACCCCCAAGAAACCAATTAAAATAATTTTAATGTGAGGAGGAACTAGAGTAGGTACTAACAGATCCTCATCACCCCTTCAAATTTGAGGGGCATGGGCCTGAAGCCATAGAAGAGATTGGAACTGCACTGCTTAGAACCACTTGTGCTGCAGGATGGGTGCTTTCAGGAGTGGCAACTCCCAAAGGGCCACGCCAGATGCAGATTCCTCAAACAGAAAACCTGTGAGAAGCTGGGCTTTGTCTTGAAGACAGGGTATAATTTATGGGGTTCTTCCTCCAAGTAATGGGCAGTAAATCCAGCCAGACACAACCACAGCTGTATACCAGAAATACAGAACAATCAGGCACCAAAGATAACTAGATACTGAAAGCTGATCCCTGGGGCAGAGTGAATCATTCATCCACCTTATTCTTTCAACTGACAGCTTGTGCTTTTGTGGCTTACAGGTACTATTATCCTAATGTGAGAGACCAGATGGTCGCCAAAGGAACCTTGCCATTATCGAGGATCTGTGCCATTGTAACCATGCAGCACCGTGAGGATGTGGGGATACAGACCTTTAATCTCCCTTTAACCCCCAGGCTTGAGAATAGGAATGAACTAAGGAACCAATCATCAGGTAATTGAAGACTAGTTTATCTTTCCCTAGCATATATAAATATCCCTTTTCTCTCGTAAATTAGTGATTCTTCACATTTTGTAGTACTTACCCTTTTAAGAATCTGATAAAAACTATGAGACACCTTCTCTTAGAAAAAGAGTGTAGAATATACACTGCAAATTTTGTATATAATTTTAGAAAATTCATAGTTATGTAGACTCTGTATATAAATGTTGCTTGTCTCATCTCACCTTTAACTTCAGCAAGCATTTGATAAGCCCTCATGGCATAAAACCTAAGTCTTATATAGGTGTACTCAGAGAATTATTATTCCAAGGCAACATGATGTAGATTGGAAGAATATAGTCAGCATGAACTGGGAATTCACTGTGAGGGAGGAAGAAGTCAGGATTTAAAGTTAGAAGGGATTAGTTAGAATTTAGAGTTTTCAATTATATCCTAATGGTTCCAGCTGGATGACCCACCCTCCAGATACATCATGAATAACTAGAATTAGCCTTCTAAATCAAGTTACTGTTCATTCTTACCAGAGAGTATCTGCCCATACAAAAGGTTTTATCTTGCTATGATTAAGATTGAGTTGTTCCTCCTGACCCTCACTGATCAGCTTGTTCTGTTGTTCCTTAAAGCTTTCCCTGAAATGTGATAGAATTTTTATAAAAGGATGGCATGTAAAGGTGTTTAAGGTGGTGGCAGTAGGAGGGTGACAGAAATATATGAGTGCAAAAACCTTTTAAAGGTTTAAAAAAGAAGAAAGGTTAGAGTCCATCTCAATTCTATAAAAATAACTGGGATTAAGTTCTGCCTCTGATAGTTAATGTGATTTTGGCAAGCAGTTGAATCTCTGAGCCATAGTTTCTTGGATATAAAGTGAAAATAGTGACATCTGTTCTGCTTTATTAATCCTAAAGTACAATAATATAATGTGATTCTGACCACAGACAGATTGTTTCACTGCTAAGGCCCCATATTGTTCATTAGGATTATAGTGTTTATCCTCTTCCTTCCTTCCTGACTAGACTTGGGGTTTGGTAGAACAGAGATTATTCCAACCAACCTTCTTTTCATTTTTCCTTTTGCCCTCATTCTTTAGGTTTACTGGATGTGGGCCTAAGGTACAGGTGTACTCCAAGGACAGCAGAGGGAGTTCTTGCAGCCCGAGCTGTCTGCATCTCAGTCCAGATTATCAGAGCCTGTGGTTTGCAAGCAGCAGCCAAGTAAGTTCACCTTAGAAAAGCAATTCTCAAAGCAAACCTTTCTCCACTGCAGTCCACATGATATGTGATGCCCAAATAACGTAAAACTTTCTTGCATACAATTTCCAGTTTATTAAACACAACTCTACTCTTTTTCTCTTAAAAAAGCATGTAGGAATATAAGTGAATAAATCATTTGCAAATTTTGCTGTTTTAACTGCTATTAGCAATTTAGTTCCTTGACCTTGTCCAGCGATTTTATCCTCTACCCTACTTACCCTCTTATTCCCAAGGTCAGACCCTATGCCCACCAACCATGCCAGGACCAGTCACCACTACACCTCCTCAATAGTCTCTCATGTTCAGTCTCTGAGTACCAACTCCTATTTTTCTAGCTTATTCCCCTTTAGTCTGTTCTCAATACAGAAGCCAGTGATCTTATGAAAACTTAAATCAGGTCTTGACACACATCTACTTAAAACCCACCAATGCCTTTCCATCTCATTCAGAGTAAAAGCCAGAGTCTTTAAAATGGCTGTAAGACCCCACATGACCTGACCCCGTTATCTTTATGACCTCCTCTCTTCCTGGTAGTTGCTGCTCTACTCACTTCACCCCAGGCACTGGCTTTCTTGTTACTTCTGAACACACCATGCTCTTTTTCCCCTCAAGGCCTTTGTCTTGCTATTTTCTCTGCCGAAACACTGTTTCTATGTATAAACAGCATGGCCCTCTCTTCCCTCCTTCAGGTCTTCACTCATTCTTCTCTCTAATTTGGACGTTCTTCCTCCTTTTGTCCTCTAAACAAGCTTCTGTTTTCTTCAAGACTTTGCAGCCTTCCTCTGTCTCTCCTACATGTAGATAGAATTGGTGCTTTGTCCTTTGTCTCTTAGCACCTTGGTTGCAGCACATATCACTCTGTTTCAATTATTTGCATACATGAGTTTTCCTCACCTAGGCTGTGAGTTCCTACAGACACAGGTACTGCCTGAACTCCTCTCTGTCCCTGCCACCACATAGCATAGTTCCAGCATGTATCAGGTGCCCAGTAAGGAGAACTAGATCACGACCCTGAGGCAGACTAGCTCACTTTGGACATGAATTCAAGAAAGAGGCAAGTGCTCCTTAACTTCAGATTATTTACCTTTAACTTCATAGTCGCTAAATAACTAATGGGATTACTTCCGTGTGAGATCTGACGCTGAAGTAGCTGGTAAAATGTTCAGTCTAATTAATATTTTTCCTCACTAAATTCTCCAAATAGACTTTTCCGATAATTGCTTGAGAACATCTTAGTGTTAATGAGATGCCAGGGCAGTTTTTTAATCATATTTTCCCATATATTCAAACTCTTGATGGTTTCTCATTGTCAGTAGCAGTGGTCTCCTAATTTTAATTTTACATTCCTATTAATAAAAAAATAAAAATTTAGCATACTCTCTAAATATGTGTATACTTATTCATGTATAAGTCATCTTCATGTACTACTACACTAATATATACACTATAAAATATACCAGAGAGTAGTAAAACTTTAATATATGAGATAACAACTCTAGAGGTTTTAATAATTTTTTCCTATGCTCAAATAGTTTACCCTATGAACCCCCTAGATTGTACTCACTCCACTTTAGGGTGGTGGTCAACAACAGGATAAGGTCCAACCTGCTTGCTCAACGTGGCATTTAAGACCCTTCAAAATATCTTAATCTGAGTCTTGAAAGAAGAGTAGGAGTTAATCATAATGCCCAAGAAAGCTGAAGACTATTCTGGTCAAAGAGAAGAATATGTGCAAAGGCCATGGAGGCATGAAACTTGTGTATAATGGAGTACCTGTTCTGGGTAAGACCCAGCCCAGGTCAGAATTCCTAAACATGGTGTTAAACTAACTACTGTTTAATTGACAGAGAAGGACTTGGAATTTCGATACTCAGTAGACCTCAGAGAGACTGAGTAATGGATAAGAAACTTAGTTGCTTTTCTCTCTGGGAACTTACAGGGAAAGTCAGATTAGATGGCAGGCAGTTTTTTGTAAGTCCCGCATTGGGTCTGTGTTGCGCTTTTAAGAAAAAAGGGCAAGAAACCAGACCAGTACAATGGAGTGTCCTTGTAGTATCACTCTAGTAGGCAGATGAATATTGTCTCCCTCATATACACGTACACTGTAATATCAAGATTACTAAGAAAACACATAGTGACATTGCTAGAAGCCTAAACAGGAAACACATGGTTGGTTAGTGTTCTTGGTGGCCTTGTGGAAATGGTGATGTTTTCTAGGCAGTCAAGCTGATTTCTGATATTACCTCCTTCTCATTCCCACCCTTCTCCCCTACAGGGCTTTGGCTGAGCAGGAACCTGCTCTGCAGTTTAGTGCCACAGTCGGGGTCAATGCCTTTGTTACCACTCATCTGTCCTTCCTGCCCAAGGGAGAACAGCGCCAAACCCACCCTGTGGCCTGTTCCTTCTGCCCTGAGTTCTCCCATCACAGTGAATTCTCATGTAACTTGGTAACTCAGCACTGCAGTGGAGAAGCCTGTTTCCTGGCAGAGTTGTTGGAGTTTGCAGAAGTTACTTTTGCTATTTATCATGAAGATACCAAGTCAGGTGAGCACCAAATGACTCACAATTAAAATTAAAAAGGGCTCTGTTTTGAATGGTATAGCACTTCCTAGGAGATATATGCTGAAGTGTTTAGGGGTGAGGAGTCATATTTGCAACTTACTTCTGAAGGGTATAGCAGAAATATGTAGAATACGTATTGAGTGTTTGAGAGAATGTAGAGAGAGATAAAGCAAATGTGTCAAGATGTTAGTGGGTGAATCTAGGTGAAGGGTATATAGGAGTTCATTGTAGTATTCTTTTAACTTTTCTGTATGTCTGAATTTTTCAAAATTTAAGTGTGTGCATACACATACTTAATGATTTAATTAAAATGATTTAGAGGGCATTCAAGTTTTGACTGGAGCAAGATGATCTCTAATGCGTCTTCCAACACTGAAATTCACTGAGTGTAAGTGGAGGATTATATGGCTCTTTTGTAATACAAGCCCTTTGGTCAGTAGACCATCAAATAATTTCTCTTTCTTTGTTTGATTTAACAGCCAGTGATATAACCAGTATCCGCTCATTCAAAGATTATCTGCTTGGAGTAGTAAAGATTCCAACAAAAGATCTGCTGATCAAGAGATCTGGTAGGGATCCTGGATTATCACTTTCTAATTCTACCCTTTCCCATTCACTTCCCTGCAAGAGATCTTCTTGTCTGGCTCTCTTGCAAGATATGCAAAAAAAAAAATAAAAATAAAAAACCCCTTAACACATGCTTCTGAATTCTCCCAAATACCTCAAAGGTTTTCCCAAAAACATTTTAAGTCCTTTCCTAATCATTTCAAAGGCCTTCTAATAAAGCAAAGAAGCTCAAAACATTGTACTGTCATCTTACTCCAGGAAAGATAATGATGATGATACTATTTATAATAAATATGGCAATACCCATTGCATTATATAGCACTTTGTAAAATATTTTCTCAGATCTTTTTTGAGCTTCATGGTAACTCTTACTGATGGGGATACAGGATTATCTTTTTCTTTTTTTTTTTTGCGGTATGCGGGCCTCTCACTGCTGTGGCCTCTCCCGTTGCGGAGCACAGGCTCCGGACGCGCAGGCTCAGCGGCCATGGCTTACGGGCCCAGCCGCTCCGCGGCATGTGGGATCTTCCCGGACCAGGGATCAAACCCGTGTCCCCTGCATCGGCAGGCGGACTCTCAACCACTGCGCCACCAGGGAAGCCCCAGGATTATCTTCATTTGACAGATGAGAAAACTTAGGCTTACAGAGGTTAAGTGATTTGTCAACCACACAGCCAGGTAGTAGAGTACTAGAAATCAAATCCAGATTTGCCCATTCTTTTTCACTATACCCTCCTCTCTCACTGAAGAAGGAATAAGGGTATGAGGTAAAGACCCAAAAGAAGGCACAACCACCAGGCAGTAGTCTGGAAATATTGGTCCCGTCCTACATTTTACTAGTCACCTTGACAGAGTGACCTTGACCTCTCTGAGCCCCACTTACCTTATGGATGGAGACTGTTAATGCTGACAAGTCTACAAGGTAGAAATCAATGAAATAGGATATATAAAGTACCTGACAAATAGTAGGCACTCAGTAAATGTTAGTTTTCCTTCTCTTGCCCATCTTCCTCCCTAGGATTGTATAATCTAGTTTCCAAAATTTTATCACACATCTCCCAAATTTAATTGTGAATTGAAGTTTGAGCAATACTCAATAAACAGGTACTATGTGCCTGCCAGAGAGAAGTCTCTACAACTTGATATAGGGTTCAAGTCTCACTTCTGTCACTAACTGTTTGTGATCTAGAACAAGTCACTTCATCTCTCAGATCCATAGTTTCCTCATCTCTAAAAATGGAAATAATAAGATCTTTGCAAGATTATCGAAGCATTCAATGAAATTATACACGTGAAAGATCTTTGCACAGGACAGGGCACATAGGACACCTCAGTTTCCTTCCTTCTGAAACTTACTACAGAGTTTGTCAGAGAATAGGCACCATCTGAGAAATCCCACCTTCACAAATTAAATTTAACCCCTTGGAAATAAACCTTTTAGACAGTTCGGCATGTATCATTGGTCTTTATATTCAGAGTTATTCTAAAGTGAACATTGTGTTTTGTTTCTTCCTGCCAGTAATCTCAATTACAGAATCACAGAGCAAGAGGAATAATCTAATCCACTTACATGCTGAAGTGGTGTGAAATTTTTTATGTATTTGTACATTTTTCTGGGGATAACTTTCATTAGAGCCAAAGGGGTCTGTGACCAAATAATGTTAAGAAGCACTAGGTTGTGAGGAAATTAATACCCAAGTGATGAGAAATTACTAAAGCCAAAGCCATAGGTTCTTAGACCGACCAAGTCAAATGGAGTCATAGAGATCAACCTCCTCATTTCAGTGTCTTCATTTTATAAACGAAAACTTGGAAGGCCCAAAAAAATTAAATGCCTTTTCCAAAAATCATAACACCTTAAGTGGCCTTTGGCGAATTAATCTCAATAAGTCTGAATTTTCCCATCTATAATTTTTTGTGTGTGTGTGGTATGCGGGCCTCTCACTGTTGTGGCCTCTCCCGTTGCGGAGCACAGGCTCCGGACACGCAGGCTCAGCGGCCATGGCTCACGGGCCCAGCCACTCCACGGCATGTGGGATCTTCCCGGACCGGGGCACGAACCCGCGTCCCTTGCATCGGCAGGCGGACTCTCAACCACTGCGCCACCAGGGAAGCCCCCATCTATAATTTTAATTAATACAAAACCTTTCTCAGAAAATTGCTGTGAATATTATACCAATCCACAATCTATTTTACGTAATTATGAAATCCAAAAAGCTCAGAAAGTCAAAAGTTTTTTATTAACTCATTAAGCAGCCAAACCTGACCTCAACTGACATTATTTTCTGACTTAGGCCACTGCCTGATTATATAGCTTTATTGGAACACATTGTGCCCATTCATTTACATATTTTCTGTGTCCACTTTCTCACTACAACAACATAGCTGAATAGTTGCAACAGAGACCATATGGCCCAAAAGCCTAAAATACTTACTATCTGGCCTTTTACAGAATAAGTTTACCAACCCCTGACCTATGTGACCACTGACTAGTACATAATATTCAGTTTATGTACCACAGTATCTTTCTAAAATCTGAAAATTTTTAAATTCAGAAACAAATCTGACCCTAAGGGTTCTAGATAAGATATTGTGAACCAGGACTTCTCTGGTGGCGCAGTGGTTAAGAAGCCGCCTGCCAATGCAGGGGACACGGGTTCGAGCCCTGGTCTGGGAAGATCCCACATGCTGTGGAGCAACTAAGCCTGCGAGCCACAACTACTGAGCCTGCGTGCCACAACTACTGAAGCCCGTGTGCCTAGAGCCTGTGCTCCGCAACAAGAGAAGCCACTGCAATGAGAAGCCCATGTACACCAACGAAGAGTAGCCCCCGGTCACCGCAACTAGAGAAAACCCACATGCGGCAAGGAAGACCCAATGCAGCCAAAAATAAATAAATAAATAAATAAAATTTAAGGGAAAAAAAAAGATATGGTGAACCTATAATAGGTGGTGTGTAGACTTTAAAGCCAGCTAGACCTGGGTTCAAATCCTGGCTCTACTACCTGGTAGCTATAACGACTTGGGCAGGTCTCTTCCATTTCCTCATCTGCAAAATAGGGATTATTATCCCATTTAATCCTCAGAACTTCACAGGGTTATTAAGAGAATTAAATGAAGTTATATGTATAAAGCATAAGAGAATTTCTGACACATAATAGATGCTCAGTAACAAGTAGCTAATATTTTAAATTGTTATTTTGAAATCTAGTGCCTGGTCCTTGGTATGTGTTCACTAAGTGGCAATTCCCTTGGTGAAAGACGCGGGGCTAGACCCCAGATCTCCTGACCTTGTCCCATGCCTTCTCCATTGTACTCATAGTACACCATAATAATATTTCACATTTTTTATTTTCTTTCAAAGCTCTTCCAAAATCATTATCTCATTTGACAATTATAATAATGTTGTCTGGTAGGCAAGATCAGCACTATTTTTCCCATTTGTCAGGTAAGGAAATAGGACTGAGAGAAATTAATGGCTTACCCAGACTGAACCACTAGTTTTGGGCTGAGCCAAGAAGAAAATGCAGGTCTTCCAGCTCCAAGCCTTTGTTCTTCCACCTGATCTCATTGTCTTTCAGTGGTCAGATGAAACAAACTTCAATGCACTGTGGGTATATGTTTTCTCTTCTGTCTTGGGCCAGGGTGATAGTGGCTATGGGGTGGAAAGTGGCTAAGTCTTTTTACTTTTAAAACAATAATTGAAGCATCTTCCTTTTCTTTCATAAGGGATCACAGGATGGTATCCTATCATTTTACCAGAAGAGGGGGCCCTGCCTCACGGCTTGGAGCTCATGCAGAAGATTGTGGGTGGTCTGGAGCTTTCCATTTCCTTCACCCATCCTGGAGACAGAGAGCGGGTGTTGGAAGCTGCTGAGCTATTGGGCTGGAGCTTTGAGAATAATCTGAAGGATTTTGTCAAGATGGATGAAGAGGAGCCAGCCACTGTTACCATCTCCACCCCGAGGCTTTGGCTGCCTATCCATTGCGTGCTGCTTGCTGGCCAGAAGCACATTCATAAGAATACATATTGCTACCTCCGCTACAAGCTGTACGATCATGAAGGCTTTTGGACCCCTCTCAAGAAGCCTAAGGAATCTGCAAACAAAAAGCAGGTCATGGTTACTTTCAAGGCATCCAAAAGAGCAGAAGTCTCTAGGAGCCCATCACTGCTTTGGTACTTCAGAGAGGAGAGGTTAGAGATCCAAGTTTGGCGGGCTTATGGCAATGACAGTGTGGAGAGGCCCCATCAGACAGACAGCTGGATTGGCTCAGCCTATGTGGACCTGGCCAGACTTGGGGAGAGATCAGCAAGGACACTAACTGTCAGTGGTAAGTGAGGAACCAGGCTTAGCACTTGTGGTTTGAGCAACTGCTGCTCCATGACAAGCACTGTGTGAGACACCCTCTCAGACATTATTTTATTTGATCCTCCCAGCAATCCTGTGAGGTAGGTATGAAACCTGTTTTTCAGTCATGAAAATGGAGGCTCAGGTAGGTTGGGTAACTGCCCAGGGTCACATGTTAGTAAGTGTTCTTTCCATTATTGCATGTTGAAAGATTAATAGTAATTTAGTAATACT
This sequence comes from Grampus griseus, assembly GCF_964374135.1. NCBI lineage: Eukaryota > Metazoa > Chordata > Mammalia > Artiodactyla > Delphinidae > Grampus > Grampus griseus. The sequence continues at coordinate 57,698,459 of NC_139002.1, forward strand.
CCTTAAAACTACAGAGATTTCAGAAAGGTTTGCTGGATGCTTTAAGAAGGGCATTATCTAGTGACAGTATACCTTAGTGGAGTCTAAGGTATACTGTCTGAGATCTAAGAACTGGTGCTGAACTTTGTAGCCTTAGACTACATCCAAATTCATAAGGTTGTTGCACCTAACGTAGTGTCTAGAACATTGTAAGCCCTCAGTTAATACATGTAAAATAAAAATGAGTGAATTTAGGAGACTACCTTTAACCACCTGTATAAGAGCCTATATTATAATCTAGAATGTTGGTTTTAAAATACACTGAAAAGCATACCTGCTAATGAGATTAGGATATCCTCTCTCTCTGGTCAGCACATCTTGGAATCATAAAATCTACATGGTAATAAACTGGTTTGAAAGGAGGAAGGTAACATTTTGCAAGTGGCACTATGGGTGCTTTTCTTTAAAACATTTGTTCAGTATTTGCTACATGTACTTGGCCCTGGGAATTCAAAGATGAGTCAGAAATAGTTAATGAGCTTATAGTCTAATGGGAGAGTAGAAGAGTAAACAATTACAGCGAAGTATAAGAACTGTGAAAAAGGTATTCTCAGTGGCACTGTGGGAGCACAGGGACACAACATCTCTTTGGTTCAAGGACAGCATCCCAGTGGAAGTGATGATGCTTGACCTGAGTTACAGAGGATTTAGGAGTAAGTCACGAAAAGGAGGAAAGAAGGGCTTTCTAAACGGAAATAGCGTGGGTGAAGGCACAGAGGCAGGAAGCAGTTTGATACGTTTTAGGTGCCATGAGTAATTTGGTACTGCTGGATCACAGGATATATAGGTTGGGAAATGATGGGAGATGAAGCTAGACAGCTGGGCAGGAGTACTATGTTGAAGGCCTCTTCTAAGCAGGAGAGTTTAGACTTTTTTGTGAGAGCTATGGAAAGCTATTTTAACGGCTTCTGAAGAGAAGAGTGACACAGCTTTGCTTTCTAGATAGATAAGGCTGGCAACTATAGTACAGATTGGATTGGAGATGGCCAGACTAGACTCTTTACAAACGTCATACTTATTCATCTTAACATTCCTGTAAGGTTAGTTATTTCCCCCACTATACGGTTGAAGAAACTGAGTCACAACCCTATTTTAGCTCTGTTAGCCTTGTGCTCTGACCCTGTTGTTGAGCAGGTGGCCCAAGCTAAAGAAGGAGAACTGAGCATCTGGGTGATCATCCCAGATTCTCTGTTTCTCTCTGGACCCAGCAGGTATAATTCTGGCTCTGTTGAGCACCTCATCAAATGCTGTGTGCCCTGTTTTATCTGAGCTGGCCTAGAGTCACTTCAAAGAGACTACAGAAAAAGTCCGCGAAGTGTGGAAGGCTCACTTGAACTAAAGTTCTTAAAGACAGGCTTTTAACTTCACTCTGCTGGAGCAAGTAGGTTTGGGAAACTGAATATAGATTTAGGGATCAGAACTCAAACACAAATACCTCTTTTTATTGAGGGATACCAAAGGCAGTGTTCAACTTTTCAGATTGTCCATTCCCTCTTACTTTTCCACTCCCACCAGCTTTTTATCCTCTTGCCTTGAAGTCAGACCTCTCACTACTTTCCATTGTTACAGGTAGTGATGGGGTGGGGGGAGGCAGTAAAAACTCTCACAGTGTGTGTTTCTTTGCAAATTGGTATATTAGGGCCTATAGCCCTGCCAAAGGAGAGAGGGCCACAAGCACCCTCAGAGAGCATCTCCAGGTTTAGAGAGTGTCCCTGCTTGCCTAGGCTTATCCTCCTTCATCCTCTTGCAGGTGTGTATCCTCTATTTGGACGAAATGCTTCCAACCTCTCAGGAGCTGCCTTGAGAGTTCATGTGGTTCTCTCCTCTCTTTCTTCACACCCTGGGCCCACTAATGAGCTGGACTCCATGGACTGCAGCAGCGCCAGTGAGTCTGAGCAGCTCCCCAGAGGAAATGATGAGCTCCAGCTCTCTCCACCACATGACCACCAGAAGTCTCCGGCCTCCACCCAGGTCCCCTGCAGCAGCACCACAGCTGAAGTCTGCCTGGCCCAGGAGGACCCTACTGCACTAGATGGAACTTTTGCAGTCAGTATCCTGGTAGAAAGAGCAATGCATTTGAGCTTGAAAGGTATGTTCTGCTCACTTATCCATAAACAGGTATCTGACTCCACAGGCTATGGTCCTGTCTTCACAAATCTTTCTGATCATGACAGGGTCTGGAAGAATTGTTAATCATCTTAATCATAATTATATATCTCAAGCCTAAAGGTTTAAGCCAAGTGAAAGCCTTTCTGAAGTCCTAAGTGGGCCTTGTCAGTTATCCTAATTTTGCGTATCATAAATTCCCCAGTCCAGAAACTTGAGTATCAGCTTAGATACTTCTCTTTTCCTTCTCCACCATCAAATCATCAGATCCATTAAAATTGCTGTATCTCTTAAATTTCTCTTAGATCTCTACCTTCTTCTCCATTCCTTCCAACTCAGGCCCTCTTCATTATGTACCTAGGGCCAAGGGTTCTTAGCATTGAATCCATAAGCCCACAGGGATCCAAGGATTAAAGTCAGGGTAGGTGAACTTGGATAGGAAAATAATTACATCTTTTTTTTTTTTTTTTTTTTTGCGGTACGCGGGCCTCTCACTGTTGTGGTCTCTCCCGTTGTGGAGCACAGGCTCTGGATGCGCAGGCTCATCGGCCATGGCTCACGGGCCCAGCCGCTCCACGACATGTGGGATCTTCCCGGACCGGGGCACGAACCCGTGTCCCCTGCATCGGCAGGCGGACTCTCAATCACTGCGCCACCAGGGAATCCCATACATCTTTATTTTTATTAATCTCTAACTAAAATTGAACATTTCCTCTAGTTGTGAGTGTAGGCAATAGACCCTAGTAATATTAACAGTACCTGTGATGTTGTCAACAATAGAAATCACAGGTATTTTCATATCACATTTTAGTTACTGCAGATATCTTGGAATATCATCTATACCTGTCATTACTTCAAAATTACAGTAGTTATTAAACCTACAGTTAGATCTTGTTGTGCATTAATAAAACTATAGTGATTACTATGTCACTTTTTTAATGTCTTGATAACTTACGCCAATATAATTTCATTTCTTTGTAATCTTATGTATTTTACAATTAGCATTAAAAATATATATATGGGCTTCCCTAGTGGCGCAGTGGTTGAGAGTCTGCCTGCCAATGCAGGGGACATGGGTTCGTGCCCCAGTCCGGGAAGATCCCACATGCCACGGAGTGGCTGGGCCTGTGAGCCATGGCCGCTGAGCCTGTGCGTCTGGAGCCTGTGCTCCGCAATGGGAGAGACCACAACAGTGAGAGGCCCGCGTACAGCAAAAAAAAATATATATATATATACACACACACACACACACACACACATATATATATATATATATATATTAGAAGAGGCCCATAGACTTCACCAGACAGCCAAAGTAATCCATGGCACAAGGAACCCCTGCCCTACTTTTTATTCAGCCTTGTAATCTCTCCTAAAATTTTCCCTTTTGCCATCACCCTTCTCTTTTGCCTGCTTAATTCCCACTCCTCTCTCAAGACTCAGCTCAAACATCACCATTTACCAGAGTTTCTCTGACATAAAGGCTGCCTCCTGTTTGCTCTCCTAGCACTTCTGCCCTTTTTATCGTAACATATATCACATGTACTAACATTGTTTGCATGATTTTCTTCTCCACTAGGTAGGGGCTGTTTAAGAACAAAGACCTTATCTCATTCATTTATTCATTCATTATTCATTCATTCAGCAACAAAACTTATGTCATATTTGCTATATGTGAGCACTGTCCATGGTGCTGGGGATAAAGCAATGAACAAAACAGACAAAATAGTGCCCTTGTGGAGCTTACATTCTAGTAGGAGTGTATTCAGCCCTGTATTTCCAGTGAGTTGTGTGTGTTTGTGACTTTGAGCAAGTTACTGTCTCTCTGTTGAATTTCTCATCTGTAAACAGCTGTGATTAACAGTTCTGAGGTGTGTGATGGTTCTGAGAGCCAGAAAACCATAGCCTTATGAGTCCAGAAGGTTTAAATACACATCTTCTGGTTTGGCCTCCCTACTCGGTTCCTATCAATTCTGTGTTGCCTCAGTTTTTCTGTGTATCCTTATTACTTTGGAACAGAAACAGAATTCATGCTCCTAGTAACTGTTGTCTGTCTTTCATTTCTATTTCTCCATATACACACTACAAACAGACATTACTTCCAGGATTATAAGCTTCTACAAAGACTCTGAGGTTCTCATCCTTCTCATAACCTTTGTGTGTCAGAGACCCTGAAACATTCTATCTCAGGACAAAATCTTCTCCACATAGTCTTGCTGTGCTGTATTAGAGATACTGAGGTCCATACTGTATGAGTCACAAAGTTGGGAAACAGTTTTTGCTTTTTTACTGCCCTACCAAAGCAGCCCATTTGTGACAAGTCTGATTTGTAAAAACTGAATTTTTTAAAAAGAGAAAAATCGGGCTTCCCTGGTGGCGCAGTGGTTGAGAGTCCGCCTGCTGATGCAGGGGACATGGGTTCGTGCCCCGGTCTGGGAAGATCCGACATGCCGCAGAGCGGCTAGGCCCGTGAGCCATGGCCACTGAGCCTGCGCATCCGGAGCCTGTGCTCCACAACGGGAGAGGCCACAACAGTGAGAGGCCCGCGTACCACAAAAAAAATAATAAAAAATAAAACAACAACAACAAAAAAAACAAAAAAAAAAGAAAGAAAAATCAATACATGAATGAATTTAAGGAAAGCACAAAAAAAGCTTTGATTTTTTGCAAGAACTGTTTTGGTTTTTTGTTTTTGCATTGAAAATAAAATTTAACGTGCAAAAATATGGTTATGTTCCATTTCAGGGGTTGCCCCCATATTGCAAAAAGCAAATATACTTGTAACTTCTCAATTAGACAGAGTTACATTCTTTAAATGCAGCTTGACAATTGACAATAGTTCATTGAGCATCTCCTTGTGCCAAATTTTATTCTTTTTTGTACATTAATTATCTCATTTAATCCTTACCACAGTGGGGTTATTTTATGAACAGATTACAGTACATACCCATTTTATGAATGAGGAAACTGAAGCTCAGAAAGGTAAAATGACTTGAGTTACACAGTTAATAAGCTCTACAGAGCTGCAATTTGAATCCAGCCATGTCTGGACCTAAAACCCGTGCTCTTTCCTCTATACCATCCTGACTCTTAGGTATGAGATAAACCGTGTTTACCAGTTGGTCCTGTTTACTCTCTGTATTTAAAAGGGTGCTTATGTACTATACACCCAGTCCTGTGCTTATATTGCAAGAATGGTGGTTCAGTTCATCAAGTAGTAAATCTGTGCCAGGCCAGTGCCAGGTACAGAAAGTGCAGAGCAAATGACACATGGTTTCTGTCCTCCAAGAGCTGATAACCCAGATAAGGGGATTAGCAGCTACATGATTATTGATGTATAAAGGAGAATGCTCTAAGGACCAGAAGGATAGGTAGTACAATATCTAGTGTCTAGACATGCAGATGGCCAAGAAGCACATGAATAGCTGTTGAACATCACTAATTATTAGAGAAATGCAAGTCAAAACTACAATGAGGTATCACCTCACACCAGTTAGAATGGGCATCATCAGAAAATCTACAAACAAGAAATGCTGGAGAGGATGTGAAGAAAAGGGAACCCTCTTGCACTGTTGGTGGGAATGTAAATTGATACAGCCACTGTGGAGAACAGTATGGAGGTTCCTTAAAAAGCTAAAAATAGAATTACCATATGACCCAGCAATCCCACTACTGGGCCTATACCCAGAGAAAACCATAATTCAAAAAGACACATGCACCCCAATGTTCATTGCAGCACTATTTACCATAGCCAGGTCATGGAAGCAAACTAAATGCCCATCGACAGATGAATGGATAAAGAAGATGTGGTACATATATACCATGGAATATTACTTAGCCATAAAAAGGAACAAAATTGGGTCATTTGTAGAGACATGGATGGACCTAGAGACTGTCATACAGAGTGAAGTAAGTCAGAAGGAGAAAAACAAATATCATATATTAGCGCATGTACATGGAACCTAGAAAAATGGTACAGATGAACTGGTTTGCAGGGCAGAAATAGAGACACAGATGTAGAGAACAAACATATGGACACCAAGCGGGGAAAGTGGTGGGGGGATGGTGGTGGTGTGATGAATTGGGCGATTGGGATTGACATATATACACTAATATGTATAAAATAGATAACTAATAAGAACCTGCTGTATAAAAAATAAATAAAATTCAAAAAAAGCACAAAAATTATATATCTAGTGTCTAGAGAGTTTAGAAACAGAGAAATAAGACATGTCTAAGAAATCAGAACTTTTTAGAATGAATATGATTTCAGAAAGGTGGGAATGAAATTCTAGGTGGTTATCTCAACTTGAATGAAGATACTGAAGTGGGAAAGTGTGTGTTCTAGGCCTACTTGGAGCAAACATGGGGAATTGTGGTGGCAGTTGATCCTCTTTGGCTGAAGTTCTTGGTCATTACAAGGGATCTATAGAGAATCACGAAGATATAAATAAGAAAATTGCTGAACTGCAGCAAGGGCTCAACTAAGACTAATTGACATGATTTTAGAGTGGCAGTGGACATACTGGTGGCACAATGCTGACTTTTTCCAGCAGTGCTTGGTTTCCTTTCCCTTCCAATTGTAACATATGGCAAGCCATTCCCTGGGCCTTTGCTCATGAACCTTTCTTAGCCAGGATTCCTTTCTCCCTTCCCCAGTTACCAAATTCTCCCCAACATCCTGCTCTTCCTCTTAGGCACCCTGTTCCAGCCACACTGGCCTCTTTGCTTTTTCTTAAATGTATAGGCAGACTCCTGCTTGGGGCCTTTGAATCTGGTGTTCTCTCTGTGCCTGGAATATTCTTCACTCCTGGCCTGTCTTTACTGAAATCACCGGCTCAGCAAGACCTTCCTTGGTCACCCATCTAAAATTACAACCTTTCTCCAACAATACCTGTCCCTCTTTCCTGCTTTATTTTTTCCTATGGCCTTTAAATAGTGTATTTTGTTTATTTTCTGTCTTTCTAGAAAAAGAAAAGTCCTACAGAGACAGAAATTTTTTGTTTTATTTACTGCTAAATCCCCAACACCTAGAACTGTGTCTGACACATAATAAGCAGTAAATATCTGTTAAATGAGGAAGCAGATGAATATGAGACCTTGCTCAAATGCCCTTTTTCTCCTTTTAATACGTTCTCTGATTTTATGCTTTGCCTCTACTGCAGGAAAGTTGCTTATGTGGAAATTTAGCAGAGGAGAAGTTGCAGGGATTAATGGATTCATTCAACAAATAGTTATTAAGCTTCCACTGTGTCTAATACAGGGTATAGGATCATGTCCTCTTACACAGAAGGTTTTTGTCATCTTTTCTCTATTCTCACTGCTTCCTTGCTTGTTCAGCCTTCAGAAACTTGGACTAATGGGGTAGCCCTTTCAATGATTGCTGCGAATAATATTCTCTTTCAATATCTTTTTCATTATACTACTGAGGTTATACTTATTACTTTGTACTGAAAATGTTTCTTAATGTGTCTCTCCACTAGGCTGCCTGTTCCTTGGGGACAGGGACTGTGAGTTTATTTCTGTATCTCAACACCTGGGTCTTCCTGATGCAACTAAGCAAGCCTAATGTCTTCTTGTTTGTGAATATGATGCTCAACACCTCTCATATTTCTGGTATGAGTTACAAATCTGTAAATCACTTGTTATTTGGCCTCTTTCCATTTAGCCAGGGTAGATCAAGCTTCAGAGTGGATACTTTCAGAGGTCTCTTGTCTCCCAAGTCCTACCCTTGCAGTGATAGGCCCATATAGTCCTTCACCCTGCAAATATTTATGCTTCAGTCAGACCCTGTGCTGGGCCCTGAGTGTACAGACCTGCCCATCATCTCTCTGAAATTGCCTTTCAAATGATGATATAATAGAAAGACTTCTGGAATGGGAGTCAAAAGACTGACTTCTGGCCCTAGCTAAGCCATTAACTTGCTTAGTGACTTTGGGCAAACCCAGTTCTCTTTTCCTCAGCTGTGAAATGTGATGGTCATATAAGATCATCTCTAAGATTCTCTTCACCTCTCATCTTCTAAGAATATGGAGCTGAGGGCAGCATATCCCACACTCTGTGAGTCAGCTATAAATGGCCAAACTTCTGTGAAAACCATGTAGATGCTTCCTTAATATCCACGTTGGCTGTCCTCCTGCCTTCAACAGTGTTCTCTTTGTGTCTGTCCGTCTCATGCCTTAGAAGCTTCTTGCTTGAGGAAGGAAACGAATGATTCCTAGTGCAAAGCTGCATGCAGAGGATTCACTAACAGCCCTGAATTATGCCTTAAACCTGAGGCAGCATAGTCCCCACTGTGGTCCTGGTTCTGAAATACAAGAGTTTCTTGGATACTTTTGTTAGAAAAAGCTCTAAGGAACCTTCAAGAATCAGCTTCAGTACTTATAAGACTTGTGTACTTATACTCAACATGACCGGTATCTCTAGCCCTGTCTTACAAATGAGGCAATCAAGGAACAGAAAGGTAAAGTGATTTGAGGTAATCTAAATTATACTCAGTGAAAATCAAAACCATCTTCAGTATCATCATCCTTTAGAGGCTCTCTTTCAACTACCCAGGCAGGGTTACGGGTCCTTCTCTGTTCCCACAGTCCCCTGTGCTTTTGGCATAGTCTTTATCTTATTGTATTATAATTATCTGTGTGTCTGCCTGCAGATCAAGAATCAGATCTGACTCATCTGTGCAGGTGTGCCACAGAGCAGCTGTCAGTTAATGTTAGCTTAACAAAACTGAACTAGGTTTTTATTAACATAAAAATTTGGGCATTGCTTGAGGGAAAGTTTCCATCTGTTCACTCCAGGCCAGAGGGAGAGCTTTTCTCTTAACCAGGTAGAATTAATTAGAAGTATTGCAATGGAACATCCCTGGAATAGGAGTTAGGAAACCTGGCTGGATCTTCCAAATGCTAGTTTACCAGATGTGTGATGAGCAAGCCACTTTACCCCTCTGTTCCTTGGTTGCCTTATTTGTAAAATAGAGAAAGATACACCCATCTTGTGTGATTATCAGGGATGTCATCAGCACAAGTTTAGTACTGATAAGAAAACTGTAAGCTGTAAAGTGTTAAAAATAAGGGGTTGTTATTTTAATCTCATTGAAGCAATCATACCATTTTTTGATGCATAAAACTACTACTTTTCATACTTATGTAAAACATAGGAAATCCAGTGAAAACTCTTAAAATGGTAAAGCTGGTTCATCTCAAGTCCTCTTAACTGCTCTCAATGTGTGTCCCAACCCAGTAGGAAGTATAGCAATTTTCATCTCGGCTGCCTCCAAAAGTATATCAGAACTTGACCTTTTCCAGGAAGGTAAACAGGCCCAGCTAAATTTCCAACCACAAGAGGAGAGCCAGGGAAACCTGATAGACCCAAGCAGATTTCTTTATCACCTGCCTCTTTGGCTGAAAGGAGTATTTCTGTTCAAGACTGAATAAGGACACTTTTTTTCCAAAGTAAAAATAGTACTTCTCTTTCAGGGACTTTAGCAAATAGCAGCCTCAAAAATAACGAACCTTAAAAGGGGGGGTTGAGGTATGAGAGAGAGATCTGAGCAGTATTGGTATATATCTAGAATCATAGAATTTTATCGTAGGAAGTAATGTGAGAGCACATGTTTCTGATGAAGAAACTTGATGCCCAGAGAGCCAGAATGAAGTACCCAATATGTCACAGTAAATCAGTGGCAGAGTACACCAGAACCGAGGGGTCCTGTCTCAGAACTACAGTTGGTCCTCTCTGCTGATTTCTCTCAGAGCTTTCCTGAGCAGATGCTGCTGTCCTCTGCTGGCGCACACGGCACACACACAAGGCAGCTTCTCTCTCTTCTCCAACCCTGGCAGTCATCTGTAGACAAAGGGCAGCAGGGAGTCTGCAAACCTTTAATAAGGGCCGTGGGCCTACTTTGTGCATTAGTTTAGTGAGGGAAACACAAACACACACAGTTTATTGTAGAATACTATGGAAGCTGTCAGTATAGAGGCAGATTATCTCTCCCTAGCTGTGAGGATTTATGACATTCTGTTGGAAGAAATCAGTTGAGAAGCTTGAGACCTATTAATACTAAGGAAAATGAGAGACAGAGAGAGAGAGGTGAGATTGAGAGAGAGATGGAAGCTGTGTCAGGGAGAGTACAGTTACAGGAAACAACTCCCTCCAGCCATTTTATTTACCTATTTTTATATATTTATTTATTTATTTTTGGCTGTGTTCGGTCTTCATTGCTGCGCGCAGGCTTTCTCTCATTGCGGCAAGCAGGGGCTATTCTTCGTTGCGGTGTGCGGGCTTCTCGTTGCAGTGGCTTCTTTTGTTGTGGAGCACGGACTCTAGGCGCGTGGGCTTCAGTAGTTGTGGCACATGGGCTCAGTAGTTGGGGCTCACGGGCTCTAGAGCGCAGGCTCAGTAGTTGTGGTGCAAGGGCTTAGTTGCTCCGCGGCATGTGGGATCCTCCCAGACCAGGGCTTGAGCCCATGTCCCCTGCATTGGCAGTCAGATTCTTAACTACTGCGCCACCAGGGAAGTCCCACTCCAGCCATTTTAAACAGAGAGGAGTTTAATATAGATTATTAAGGTACTTTAAGTTATTGGAAGGGCTCAGGGAGTGGGCTCTAGGCTAAGCTTTCAGGAGAGAACCAGTAGATCTTTTAAATTTGAAATACAGTGCCAACACTGCAGCCCAGTGATCGGAAACTCTCATCAGCACTATTGACATCGGGCCTCTGGGGCCTCAGGGACCAAACCCTGGAGCAGAAAACTCTGTCATCCTTGCTAGTAGTAAAAGCAAAAGGGAAAGGAACATGTCCTCTGCCTCACGTCTGCCTTCCAGATCTGTTGTAATGGCATATAACAGATAGAGACCAATTTGTATCCATACTCTAGCACAAAAGAGTCTGTGACCCTTTCAATCTCTACAATAAAGGAATACAAGACAGTAAAAGTGGGGGTGGATGCTGAGCAAGTCAGTCCATGTAATACTGTTGAGTTTCACAAAAATAAAACTTTTTTAAGAAGATAGCTCACTAGATAAAGGTACCATTGGTGCTATTCTGTACATTTTACATTAGTAACGACGGGTGCTATATTATTGATTTCCATTAACTATTCTTTGCTTACTACCATTTTATTAGAATCATTTTTTCCTGCTCTTTCAAGAATATGCTTGTAAACTGGTTTTGCCAGGTTGTAGCCAGTGGTTTTTTGTTTTATTTTGTTCCTCCTGTAGTTCTTCTGTGTATCTTAGTGTTTCTCTGCCTGCTGGTTAAGCCTTTCTCCGGGTCCTGCTTTGTTGACAGCTCTTGCACACACCTCAGCTCCCTCCTGCCTCGCAGCCACTACCAGCTCTCACTTCTAAGGCTAGCATTCCTCTTCCTCCTCTTCAGTTCTCTTTCCCAAGGCCTCCTTGCAAAATCTCCACTCCTTTGTCTCTGTTCATCACCCATTTTCTTTCTTTATTAATTATCCCCAGTAAGAGGGACTAAAAAGTAATGCCATCTGGTCTGGTTGTTAGAAGTCACGATGTTAAATAACATGACGTAAATTTTTTACCAAGATTTGGGGGGAAAATATCATTTTTAGTTTAAACAAATAGGGCTATAGTAAGGAAGATAATGTAAAATCCTCATGAAATTTTAGATAAAATACAAGCCTGTTAATAGATGTCATGTGTGTTGTTGCTCTTTCAAGGCAACAAGAACCCCAATGCTCCAGATTTTAGTATTTACTTGTCTCTAGAAGTTGTTACTTTGGTGGGAAAATTTGAAAAGAATTGGTCTACTCTAATACAAATTAGAGAACAGACTTGTGGTTGCCAAGGGGAAGGGGGGTGGGGGAGGGAAGGACTAGGAATGTGGGATTAGCAGATGTAAACTATTATATGTAGGATGGATAAACAAAGTTCTACCGTAGAGCACAGGGGACCATATTCAATATCCTGTGATAAACCATCATGGAAAAAATATTTTTTAAAATGCCTGTGTGTGTATAACTGAGTCACTTTGCTATACAGCAGAGATTGCCACAACATTGTAAATCAACTATACTTTAATAAAAAATAAAATAAATTTTTTTTTAAAAAGCACTTACTAAAACTACAAAAAAAAATTGTTCTACTCTAATGGAAATTCTTTTGGTTGAGGAAAACATAGCAAAGCAAAATTGCAGGCACTTCTGTTTCCCTAAAGAATGTTGAAGTTGGAGAGATCTAATGATGGGGGTATACCGTTCAGAGATTCTGCCTAGAGAGTCAAGAGAGGTTTCTCAGAGTAGAAGGTACTAGAGTCTGTCTTTGCGTTACGCGGGCCTCTCACTGTTGTGGCCTCTCCTGTGGCGGAGCACAGGCTCCGGATGCGCAGGCTCAGAGGCCATGGCTCACGGGCCCAGCCGCTCCGCGGCATGTGAGATCTTCCCGGACCGGGGCATGAACCCGTGTCCCCTGCATCGGCAGGCGGACTCTCAACCACTGCGCCACCAGGGAAGCCCTAGAGTCTGTCTTTTAAAGGCTACTTATTAAATGTTACACTGCTTGTGGAGGGGAGTAAAAATCAGCATTCCTCAGTATAAATGTGTTCTTCGGATTTTCTGTCCACAGGGACAGCCTGGGGTCTTTGGAAGAGTAGTTACTGAAAGGAGCAATCAGAGAAGGAGCAGGGTGGAACCTCAAAGATTAACTTCATCAGGCTTCCCTGGTGGCGCAGTGGTTGGGAGTCCGCCTGCCGATGCAGGGGACACGGGTTTGTGCCCTGGTCTGGGAAGATCCCACATGCCGCAGAGCGGCTGGGCCCGTGAGCCATGGCCACTGAGCCTGCGCATCCAGAGCCTGTGTTCCGCAATGGGAGAGGCCACAACAGTGAGAGGACCGCGTACTGCAAAAAAAAAAAAAAAAAAAAAAAGATTAACTTCACCTACAAAGTAAAGTGGGAGTATGCATTTGGGGAAGCCTTGAGCTAGTCAGGTAGAAAGAAGACAAACCATTTAGAGTCCACATACAGAATTTGTTCCTCTGGATCACGTAAATAATATTTAAGACATACTTATTTTTTTCCTTTCTCTTTCCTTCGTCTGTAATCCTGAGTCATATCATTTTAGAGCTGAAAGGGATCTTATGGAATGTATAGAGTCTACTACATTATGTAGAGTCTGTGTTATTCATCACTGTCGAAAAGAACTTTGTACTGTGATGGAAATGTTCTACATTTTTACCGTCCAGTATGGTAGCCATTAGCCACATGTAGCTATTGAGTGGTGGAAATATAGCTAGTGTAACTAAGAAACAGAATTTTTAATCTTATTTAATTTTCACTAATTTAAAGTAAAATAGCCACCTGTGGTTAGTGGTTATCTTGTTGGACAGCTGAGTTAGACTATCTAGTATTGTCATCCGTCTTCATTTTACATTGTTTTAAGAGAAAATAAATGACTGAGTCTCCCACATTGGAAACCTGATCTTGTAAAATTAGCATCAGCACAGTACTCAGTGTTTTACATTCATTTAACTCTAGTGGAGGCAATACAGGCAATGGCTGAGAGCTTGGACTCTAGAGCCAGAATGCTTGAATTTGACTCTCAGTTTACCATTTAGTAAATGTGTGACCACTTAATAACTGTTTGATCTCTCTGTACCCCAGTTTTTTCATCTATATAATGGCAATAATAATAATATCTTCCTCATAGGTTTGTTGTAATGATTAAATGAGTTAATACATGTATAGTTCTTAGAATAGTGCCTGGCACATAGTAAGTGTTATATAAGTGTTACCTACTATTATTTATTTTTAATCTTTACAACATCTGAGGAGGTGTATCATATGCCCCATTTGAGGAAGTGGTGGCCTAGATAGGCCTTGCTCAAGGTTACACAGAATGTGTATGGCAGAGCTAATCATTGATCATCTGACTTGTAAGTTCAGGCTCTTTGCAGTTCTGTCTTTTGCCTCTTAATCCAATATCTTCCATCATCCCACAGAGTACAAGGAGATGGAAGAAGTTGTTTCTTGCTGGGTAGTATTTATGAACTGAACCTTGAAATAACAGTTTCAGTAGCAGAAACATTTCAGACACAGGGAATAGCTCAAAGAAAGACCCAAAGGTAGGAGAGAGCTAAGAATGGTTCTTCTTGTACTTGTATAATGAGAGGCTTCCAACACATTCTTTTTGGTACCCTAAAGTATAGTCACTCCACTCTTTTCTATTTCAGGGAGCCCCTTGACACAGAGGAAAGTATCAATACCCAGTTGTTGTGTATCCTTCACAACAGCTGATGAGCCATCTCCTATCTACACCCCAGTGGTTGAAAACACAGATTCCCCCATCTGGAATTTTCAACAGCAATCAAGGTTTGTATTTTATGATGTTCCATCAGCCTTCCAAAATCTGCTTTTTGTTCCAAGAGACAAATTCAGAGTGAGGAATGTAACAGACACAACAATATTGAGCAGAGTTGGAGAATGCTTTCCTTATCAAACAGTTATTTAATCCTAATGCTTATGAATTCACAGCTAGTGGTGGTTTAAAGGTTTTGTTGTGGTGTGTTTTAACTCTGCTCAGTACAACTCAAAAATTATTCAGTGAAGACCTCTTATATGCTCTGCTCTGTTCTGGGCAGTGGGAATTAAAGGTTATCGATTAAGACAGTCCCTGAAGACCCCTCAGCTAAGTGTGGAAGAATGTATGCAAGCTATCTAGGTGAAGAAGGCAGAGAGGACTGATCTCAGGAAAGGCTGTGGATTATACATTCTTGGAAAAGATTTCTGGTGCAGTGGAAAGAACCAGGGCTTGGAACTAGAGAGACTTGGCCTCATACCCCATCTCTGTCATTTACTAGCTGTGTGAACAAGTTACATAACATCTCTGAGCCTCAGATTCCTCATCTGTAAAGTGGAGGTAATTTTGACAGGGTTATTAGGAGGTCCAAATTACATGACATTTAGGGAAATTACCTCCTGGTACGTGGTAGGTACATAACAAATGACAGATCTCCTTTGGAAGCTCTAAAAAAGGGGGAGATGGAGTCCTGTCAACCATGTGGCAGTGCAGCTCGGAGGTCAGGGGCTGGTACAGAGGCCCACTGCTGTGGTACCAGGCTCTCCTCCCTTTTCTTCTGTTACCTGTTGCATTATCATTAAAAGTGGGATTCTATTACTAATTATTGTTACTATTATCTTTACACTGAATCACCTTTTGCAAAGTTTAATTCTTGTCCACCAGCACCAGCCATGCCACATGGTATCTGATCTGCTGTTTTCTCACAGTGTTTATGTACCTAATCGAGTCTCAGCAGTTGCTCACATGTTCAGTGTTGTGAAATCTGAGTGGTTGACTTGAGTCAGTAGCTATAACTACAGTGACAACTCAGTACTGTCTATGGTGAGCTACTGGAAATTATAGATATTCTGGCCATAGTGGCCAGTACTGAAATATCAAATCTGCCTCAAAAGATAGGTGACCAGAGGGCTGAGCTTCTAAGTGAGGGTGATTTGTTCATTCAGAACCTAACTTTACTAACTTGTTAAAGCAACATGAACAATCACCTCATTTCATCCCCTTACTATACAGTTGCGGAGACTGTGGCCCAAGGAGGTTACATAGTCTGTTGGTAACAGAGACAAGATTAGAAGAAAAATGAATGATGGTGCTGTTGGCAATTTCTTTATCACAAAATTGTTTCATTTGATCCTCGTAGAAACCTTGTAGGTAGATAATAATATCCCGTTTAACAGGTAGGAAAATCAGGGCTCAAAGAGACTGAGTGCTCAGGGGCACTCAGGTGATACTAGGAGAGCTAGAATTCAGAGGTGGATATTTTGACCCCCGGCTAGAATTCAAATCTCTGACACAGTATTTGTTCCAAGTTAGCACAGTGCCTCTCACTGGTCTTGAAGTTGGCTCTCTTCAGTTCCCCAGTGGAGTCTGGAGAAGGAAATTAAGTCTCTTAGTTTTTCTGGTTCTCCATCTTGCTCACCTGGAGCAAGGGTACCTGCTTTGTAGTTTAAAACTATACAATTCACTTCATATAAAATATATTAGAGGTGCTCAGTGAATTCCACATTGAATTCTTTAACCTGGTAAGAAAGTTGGGTACTTTCTTATTTTGGTGCCTTGCCTCTGCACAGTGTGGCTCTGGAGTCAGGCAAACTGGGGTTCAAATCACAGCTCTGCCACTTACTGACTCTTATGTGACCTTGAAAAACTGACTTCACATCTCTGAGCCCAGCTTCATCATCTGTAAAACAAGGATAATAATGTCCATGTCATAGGTTTTTGTGTAGATTACATGTATAAGAAACACTTGGCACCGTGGCTGGCCCAAGGTATGTACTCAATAAACACTCTTTCCTCTCTTCTCACCATCTCCACGCACCACCACAAGGCATAAGAAGAATCCTTACCTGCTCCAATAAAACGGGGTAGGGGGGTAGGGGGAAGAATACTACATCACGGTTGCTTGTTTTTAGGTCTTGACAAGTTCCTGGTTACTTCACCTCTCTGAGCTTCTATTCCCTCCTTTTAACTGTGAAGATAAAAATATATCCTAGAAGATGATCATAAGCATGAAATGAAAATGCTAGAAAAGTGTTTTTCAACTATAAGGTGTTCTTCAAGTCTGAGTTTCATACTAGAGGAGCTTCCTACACAGTTAATCTATGGTGGTTGTTTTTCTTAATAGGCTGTCTAAAGAGCTTCTTTTGGATCCACGACAAACTCTGGTCTTCAAAGTTTGGCATAAAGGAGGTATGAACTCTGTCTTACTTGGTTGTAAAAATAAGTTCACACCATGTTGACAATTTGCCAATCCTTTTCTTTTTCTAACCAAGTAAAACCATGGCACTGATGGTTCTGGGAACACATATGTATGTTAGAGGTAATCCCACAGATTACTCGCTCTCTGTCATTAAGAGCGGCCTGAGGGAATTCCCTCGCGGTCCAGTGGTTAGGACTCGTAGCTTTCACTGCTGTGGCCCAGGTTCAATTCCTGGTCAGGGAACTAAGATCCCACAAGCCGTGCAATGTGGCCAAAAAAAAAAAACAAAAACTGAGCGGCCATAGCCCAAGCTCATTTTGCACCCTGTACTGGTTTTCTAGGGGGTTATTTGTCCTTTTTTTGGTGAATTATGTCTCTTGTTCTTAATTAAATATAATACATATGTATGTTATAGAAAATTTGGAAAATACAGACAAGTAAAAATAAGAAAATGCAAATCCCTCATAATTCCAAGGGTGATGGTCTTTCAAATGATTTCTTTCAAGAGCCACTGCCCTAAGGAAAATCAGTGAGACGTGATAACATAGGGAAAAGAACAAGTGTTTCTTATGTTTAAGGGGTGTTTTCTAGTTGCCTATATCAAGAGGACAGAACTCAACCCTGCCAGCTTTTCCCTGCCATACAAAAAGGGAACTTACAGTAGTTAGAAAGCAGGCTGTGGTTGCCAGTCTCTCATCCTCATTATCTGTCTTTTCTGTTGATTGTGGAATCACTGAACCTTCCCATCCTCTAAATCAGTTTCTCTGTGTGCCACCTCGAATCTCAGTGGCAGGACATGCCCAGCCACATTGCCCAGCTCTTCTCTTTCCCCCACAGGTGAGGAGAGGGTGATTGGCTTTGCCTCAGTGGACCTCTCCCCACTTCTCTCTGGCTTCCAGTTTGTCTGTGGCTGGTACAACATCACAGACTTCAGTGGAGAGTGCCAAGGGCAGATAAAAGTTGCCATCTCCCCTTTGGAGAGTTTGATGCACTTCAGAGAAGAAAGGCAAGCAAGACGTGGGATGGAGACCTCAGGATCACTGGTATGTATCCTGATTCACGTCCTTAACCAGTAAGGGTTCTACTGAGCAAAACCTATAAGAAGATAATTTACATGTGTTTGGTACTTTCCAGCATACAGAATACGTTTGTGTCTCATAATGACCTCATGACCTTTTTGGGGTGAAAATTTCTGGAATTACATGGTGGTGATGGATGCACAATTCTGAATATACTGAAAACCACTGAATTGAACACTTTCAAAGGGTGAATTTTATAATATGTGAATTAAATCTCAATTTTTAAATAAAGTAAGATTAGTTGCAGTGTGGAATCTGAAACCACATTGGATTAACTTTTTAAAAAAAAACTCTGTTACATTAAAATCATTGGTCTATTAAAAAAAATTAAAAGAGAATGGGAGGAGGGGAATTGATGATAGTAAGTACAGACAACTCTTTCAGGGAGTTTAACTGTAAAGGAAAGGAGACTTTCCCAGGCTGTCCCAGATAGGAGAGCTCTATCAAGGCAAAGACTGTGTTTTACTCATCTGTCTGTCACGCATGCCTGGCCCAGGGTTTGGTAAAGTGGGCATCAGTAAATATCAAATGAATGAATGAGTGAATAAATGCATGTGTGAGAAAAATGACAAAGAGTTTAAATAGTCCCCATATAGGAGGGTCTTTTCTTTACATCAACCCTGGTAATCGTGAGACAAGGAATATCACAGCCAGATTATCCTCACATGTAAGGAAAATGTAAGATGTCCAGCCAGGAGTTCACAAACTAGTGGAGGAAACAAGAGCATAAATAAAAATAAAACAGCCTTTAAAAAGCAGTCTGAGGGCTTCCTCATGGCGCAGCAGTTGGGAATCCGCCTGCCAATGCAGGGGACACGGGTTTGATCCCTGGTCCAGGAAGATCCCACATGCCATGGAGCAGCTAAGCCTGTGCACCACAACTACTGAGCATGAGCTGTAGAGCCCACGAGCCACAACTACTGAGCCCACGAGCCACAGCTGCTGAGGCCTGCGTGCCTAGAGCCCGCGCTCGGCAACAAGAGAAGCCACAACAATGAGAAGCCTGTGCACTGAAACGAAGAGTAGCCCCCGCTTGCCACAACTAGAGAAAGCCCACGCGCAGCAACAAAAACCCAATGCAGGCAAAAATTAATTAATTAATTAAATGTTTTTTAAAAATTAAAAAAAGCAGTCTGATAATGTAGTCTGTAAAATGGGGATAATAATAGTACCTACCTCATAAGATTGTGATGTTTAAACGAGAAAATGCATGTACCTTGCTTAGTACAGTGTTCAAATACATAGAAAATAATAAATTATATGCATACGATAAATTTTACAAATTTATTTATACTGCTTTTTTCCAAAAGGATTTGTGGCAACAAGTGTGCTATTTTTCTCTTTGCTTCTACAGATCCCAATATATAGTACCTTTTCCTTCCCTGCCTCTGATATGTATGGTGCATTCCCTGGCTGCATTGCAGGACAGACTCCAGAACAACTTGTTCACACCTCATCAAAGGAGGTTGATTTCTCCTCTCCTGGGAGGTGAGTGATTTCTTTATGATAGAAGGAAATGGGGTCAAGAGTGGAAGTGTGCAAACTAGCTTGTCATTTCTCTCTTTCCTTTATTAGAGGAAGAAATGAGAGACAGGGAAAGACAATTGACCTTCTTTCATAACCCCTGGGAACCCCAAGATCCTATGAAAAGAGTTTTTATAAGATAGAAACTAGGGACTTTCCTGGTGGTCCAGTGGTTAAGAATCTGCCTTCCAATGCAGGGGATACAGGCTCGATCCGTGGTCGGGGAACTAAGATCCCACGTGCTGCAGAGCAACTGAGCCTGCACGCCAAAACTAGAGAGCCTGCGTGCCGCAATGAAAGATCCCGCATGCTGCAAATAAGACCCATCACAGCCAAAAATAAATAAATAAATATTTTTTTAGGAAAAAAAAAAAGGGAAGTTTTACTGCTATCAAAAGGGTAGCTTCGGGCTTCCATGGTGGCGCAGTGGTTGAGAGTCCGCCTGCCAATGCAGGGTACACGGGTTCGTGCCCCGGTCCAGGAAGATCCCACATGCCGCAGAGCGGCTGGGCCCATGAGCCATGGCCACTGAGCCTGCACGTCCGGAGCCTGTGCTCCGCAATGGGAGAGGCCACAGCGGGGAGAGGCCCGCGTACCGCAAAAAAAAAAAAAAAAAAAGGGTAGCTTCAGTGCAAGGGGCTCTTTTCTCTTTTCCTCAGAGGCCTTAACCTTCATCCGTAAAATCAGTCATCAGCTGTGTGAGAAACATATCATGACCCTTCCCCTCCCAAACCTACATGCCAGGTTATTTTGTGAAAAGCAGTTGGCCCACCCTTTTCACCTAGCCAACTGTGGATATGCAAATGGGTATCAGGACTAGAGCATATTCCATCCTGTCAAAGGGTAGAATCTAAGACTAAGATTGCTTCTTTCCACCCCATTCCCCTCAAGCCCTAGTGTCATTTGGCATTCCCCTGCCTCCATCAGTCTTTTCCTTGTCTCTCTCTCTACCTCAGGGAGAAGGCAAGGGATCTTATACAAGCCACTCCTACAGCAGCAGTTACTGAGTAGACCCTTTATTCCAAGAAAGATACTCTAATACTGCTTAGCCACTCAAAGACCCATTTCAGTGTTATGTAGCTTTCCTACCACATGAAGAGAGCCTCTGCCCTCTGCATGAAGGGATCCCATGTGTATGTGAAATCCTAGATCCCAATATCTATTTTATAGGTGTTACGTTGACCATAGCCAATCAGTGAGACAATCAAAGGAATATCAGAATAATTATGCTGAGAGAATAATTATGCTGAGAGAGACAAGCTAGACAAAGAGTACATTGTATATGATTCCATTTATATAAAATTCTAGAAAATGTGTACTAATCTATAGTGACAGAAAGAAAATCAGTGGTTGCCTAGGGATAAGGCAGGATGAATGGAGCGGGAAAGAGGGAGGAATTACAAAGGACAGGAGGAAACTTTTAGGAGTGATGGATATGTTCATTATCTTAATGTGTGTGGTAATGGTTTCCTTAGAGGTACATATATGTTAAAATACATATTGTACACTTTAAATATGTGAAGTTTATTATATACCAGTTATACTTTAATAAAGCAGTGGTTCTCAAACATTTCCACTTCAGAACCCCCTTATACTCTTAAAAATTATTGATGACCTCAAAGAGGTTTGTTTCTGTAGGTTATAGCTATCAGTTTTTACCATATTAGAAATTTAAATGGGGACACTTTTTAATTTCTTACAATTTTTTTAAATTTTTATTTTTATTGAAGTATAGTTGATTTACAATATCATGTTAGTTTCAGGTGTACAGCACAGTAATTCAGTGATTTTTTATATATATATATATATATATTCCTTTTCAGATTCTTTTCCCTTATAGGTTATTACAAAATATTGAGTATAGTTCCCTGTGCTATACAGTAGGTCCCTGTTGGTTATCTTTTTTTTTTTTAATTTTTTAATTTTTTCGGCCGTGCTGTGCAGCATGCAAGATCTGTCTCCCAACCAGGAATCAAACCTGTGCCCCCTGCATTGGAAGCACAGAGTCCTAACTGCTGGACCACCAGGGAATTCCCAGTGATCTGTTTTATATATAGTAGTGTGTATATGTTAATCCCAACCTTCTAATTTATCCCTCCCTGCAACACACCCCCAAACTGAGAAACTTTTAAAATATAATATACAAAATCAGTTGTGTTTCTGTACATCAGCAATGAATAATCCAAAAAGAAATTGAAAAGATGATTCCACTTACAATAGCATCAAAAAGAATAAAATACTTAAGAATAAATTTAACCAAAAAAGTACAGAACGTTTTCTCTGAAAACTATAAATCATTGTTGAAATAAATTAAAGAAGTTATAAATAAATGGAAAGATATCCCATGTTCATGGATTGGAAGACTTAATATTGTTAAGATCAGTTCCCCAAATTGATCTGTAGATTCAACATACTCCCTATATCACAGTCCCTGCTGGATTCCTTATGGAAATGGGCAAGCTAGTCCTAAAATTCATATGGAAATTTAAGGGACACAGAATAGGCAAAACAATCTTGAAAAGGAAGAAAAACATTCCCAATTTCAAAACTTACTACAAAGCTACAGTAAACAATACAGCACTGGTATAAGGATAGAAATAAAGATCAATAGAATAGAATTGAGAATCCAGAAATAAACCCATGTGCCAAGGATGCCAAGATGTCAAACGTGCCAAGATGGTTTAATAATAAGAATAGTCTTTTTTCAAGAAATGTGTTGGAACAACTGGATATCCACAAGCAGAAGACTGAAGTGGGACCCCCTTCCTCAGACCATATACAAAACTAACTCCAAATGGGTCCTATATCTAAATATAAGAGCTAAAACTATAAAAACTCTTAGAAGAAAACATAGTAAATTTTTATATTTCGATTAGGCAATGATTCCTTAGATATGACACCAGAAGTAGAAGCAACAAAGGAAAATATAAATTGGATTCATCAAAATTTAAAACTTTCCTTCTACAAACGATACCAAGAAAGTGAAAAGACAACCCACAGAATGTGAGAAAATATTTGCAAATCACAGATCTGATAAGAGACTTGTATCCAGAATATATAAAGAGTTCTTACAACTTAATAATATAAAGCAAATAACTCAATTAAAAATAAGCAAATGGGCTTCCCTGGTGGCGCAGTGGTTGAGAGTCCGCCTGCCGATGCAGGGGACACGGGTTCGTGCCCCGTTCCGGGAAGACCCCACATGCCGCAGAGCCACTAGGCCTGTGAGCCATGGCCGCTGAGCCTGTGTGTCCGGAGCCTGTGCTCCGCAACAGGAGAGGCCACAGCGGGGAGAGGCCCGCATACCACAAAAAAAAAAAAAAAAAGCAAGTGGGGCTTCCCTGGTGGCAGAGTGGTTGAGAGTCCGGCTGCCAATGCAGGGGACGCGGGTTCGTGCCCCGGTCCGGGAAGATCCCACATGCTGCGGAGCAGCTGGACCCGTGAGCCATGGCCACTGAGCCTGCGCGTCCAGAGCCTGTGCTCCGCAACGGGAGAGGCCACAACAGTGAGAGGCCCGCGTACCGCAAAAAAATAAAAAAAATAAGCAAATGATCTGAATAGATATATCTCTAAAGAAGATATACAAATGGCCAATAAGCACATGAAAGGTGTTTGATGTCATTAGCCATCAGGGAAATATAAATGAAAACTATAATGACATACCATTTCACATCCACTAGGATGGCTGTAATCAAAAAGACAAATTATCACAAGTGTTGGGGAGGATATGGAGAAATTGGAATCCTCATACATGGCTTGTAGGAATGTAGAATGGTGCAGCTGTTTTGAAAAACAGTCTGGCAGTTCCTTAAAAGGTTAAACATAGAGTAACCATATGATCCAGTACTTTCACTCCTATATATATACCCAAGAGAAATGAAAACATATGTCCACACAAAAACTTGTACATGATTGTTTGTAGCAGCATTATTCCTAATAACCAAAAATTAGAAACAACCCAAATGTCTATCAACTGATAAGTAGATAAACAAAATGTGATATATCTATACAATGGAAAATTATTCAGCCATGAAAAGGAATGAAGTACTGATATATGCTACCACATAGATTAAGCTTGAAAACATTATGCTAAATGGAAGAAGCTAGTCACAAAACATCACATATGTATGATCCCATTAATATAAAATATCTGGAATAGGCAAATCTGTAGAGACAGGAAGTAGATTAGCAGTTGCGTAGGGCTGGGAGGTTTGGGTGGAGGGTCAGGGGAGAGGAGGAAGTATGGAGTAATGGCTGTTAGGGGTAGGATTTCTTTTTAGAGTGATGAAAATATTCTAAAATTGATTGTGCTAATGGTTGCACAGCTCTGAATATATTAAAATCCATTGAATTGTACACTTTAAATGGGTGAATTCTTTGGTATGTGAATTATATCTCAATGAAGCTGTTATTTAAAAAGAAGAAGGGACTTTCCTGATGGGCCAGTGATTAAGAATCAGCCTTCCAATGCAGGAGACGCAGGTTTGATCCCTGGTTGGAGAACTAAGATCCCACATGCCGCGGGACAATTGAGCCCACACACCACGACTAGAGAGCCCATGTGCCACAACTACAGAGCCCATGCACTCTGGAGCCCACACGCGCCACAGCTAAAGAGAAGCCTGTGCACCGCAATGAAGAGCCCGTGTGCCACAACGAAAGATCCCACGTGCCACAACTAAGACCCAACTAAGCCAAAAATAAATTAATTAATTTTTAAATGAATAAATATTAATTAATTAATTAATTAAAAACAAAAAGAAGATGATTATTGCTGGGATCAAGTTCTTGAATACCATGCTAAGGAACTTGAAATTTGTTCTAAAGATAAAAAAAGAGAAGCCAAAGCTAGAAAGGAATGATAGTAATTGAATAGGTTAGTATATGTTGAATGCTTAGAACAGTGCTTGGCACATAATAAGGACTCCATAAATGTTGTTATTGTTATTTCAGTTCTGTGTTTTTAAAAAATCACTGAGGCTATAATGTAGAGAATTTATAAAAGGGGAATGAATAAGACTGAAGACAGAATTTTCAGGAGATGATTATAATCCAAGCAATTGAGTCGATGAAGCCAGAACTGTGGTAGTGGGGATGGATTTGCGGTACCATGTCAGGAGGGTGATTTGTTTGTTGTCACGAATTTATTGTTTGTTTTCTCATTGGTTGGGAATTTATTTTGCCCCCATTTATTCCTGATAGAAGCAGTACCACAAGAAGCAAGGCATCACGCCATGAAGAGCATGTGCAGAACATCCGCCGATTCCATGAATCCCTGCAGCAGGGAGAGGCAATCTTGCCAAGTGATGACAAACTGACCACATCACCCTTTTCCTCCCATACTTCCATTCTGACTTCCCTCAGGTGAGGCTCTCTGCTGAGTAAAGACACAGGGAACCATAGTGGAGCGCAGGGTGAAGGGGCAAAGGCAACCTGCAGTACTGCTTTCTATCAGCTACCACCGCTCCGGGATGTTTAGCAAGGGCTTTCGTGTATGTTAGCTTCGAAGTGGACCTGGAGCCTCACAGGATTCCTCACAGATGAATCTGTCTCAGCTTGGGGCCTTCCAGTCCTTCAGGGGGCTATATTTCTGGTCCATCTATAAATATAGAAACTTTAGATTGGTCATCAAACTTAATAATAACCACCCTCACATCTACTGTACAATTTATGAAGCCTGATCCTGCCTGCTGTCTCACTGTCTTTATCCTCACAGCCACTGGATTCTTCCAGACCAGCATCTGTCCTGTTAATGCTTCCCTATCTCTTTCTTAGTTTAGTCAGCATCTAAGCCAGAAAAGCACTGTGAGAATTGAAAGGACCATTAGAGATCATTTGGATCAGCCCCTGGATTACCTAGTAAGAAGTGTGGTGCAATGGAAAGGACTTGGCTCCAGAGTCAGATAGACTTGATTTCCAATCCTGGCTCTGCCATTCCCAGCAGAGGAGACAGCCATGTTGCCATTATAATTATAACCATGTATGATAAGAGTTCCAGGTTTCCTGGCCAAGGATACATGGAGGAATGAGTAAGATAAGGTACATGGAAAGATATAAAGAAGTCACATTTGAACTGGTCTTTAAAGGAACAAGTCAACAAATATGAAGGGCATTCTGTGCAGAAAAAAAATGTGCTAAGGCCAGGAGCATGAAACAATAAGCCCAGTTTGGGGAGATACCAGCAGTGCAGTTAGGGTGAGGCTGAGCATAAGATGTAGGGAGCAGGGCAAGCTGTGTGGGAGTCAGTTCTTGAAGGGCCTTGAATGTCAGGCCAAGAGTTTGCACTTTTACAACAGTGATTCTCAAATGGAAAGTGATGGGGTCGGGAGGAAGAGAATGTGTAAAGTTTGAGGAAACAAATATAAAAAAGGATTTTATTTTTTGAAAAAACTAATCTATTATTTGATTTCATAAAACAAGCTCAGAATGAAAGATTGGCAAATCTTTTTTGGTGGGACATGGGTTAGAAAGGACTGAGCAGTCATGCTATAGACTGGGAAATTGCTCAAACTTATAAGAAAGTAATATGTTCAGATTCTCATTCTAGGAAGATGCTGGAGATTGGAGGCTAAGTAAAACCATCAACAGTGTGGCTGCATTTTATTGGTCCATTCAATTGACATACTTTAGCACCCACTGAGGAAGGAGAGAAAGAAACTCTCCTTCACCCTAGAGCAGTTTCTCTCAGCCTCAGCACTGTTGACATTTGGGCCAGATATTTTGCCTGTGGGGGCCTGTCCTGTGCATCGTAGGATATTTAGCAGCATCCCTGGTCTCTATCCACTAAATATTAGTAGCACCCCTCTCCCAGCTGTGACAACCAAAAATGTCTCCATACATTGCCGAATATCCCCTTGGAGCTAAAACCATCAGGCTAAAAACCACTGCCCTGGAGGAGTGGTTCTCAAAATTTAGTGTGTGTCAGAATCACATGAAGAGCTTATTAAAACAGTTATTGCTGGGACCTACCCATACAGTTCTTGATTCAGTAGGTCTAGGATAGGGCCTGAGAATTTGCATTTCTGACAACTTCTCAGGTGATGCTGATGCTGCCAGTCCTAGAGCCAGGTTTTGAGAACCACTGCCGTAGACAAATTCTCTACGAAACAGAGATGAAACAAGATAATGTCAATTTTGCATTACTTCCTTGGGTTCATGGAGCCCTAAAGCAGTGTTTCATTTGAGTCACAGCAATCCTGTGAGGCCTGCAGGGCAAATATTACCAAACTTTTCCCACAAATGAGGAATTTGCAGCTAGGTGTTAATAGGTTCTATACCCAGAACCTCTGACGAGGCCAGTTGGGTTTGCATATTTTCTAAAGTTTCACCAAGTTGACATTTGTCTGCATGTTCCTGCTACAGGTATTTATCTATGTGGCATAAACCCAGATATAGACACCTAAGTAAATCCACTATGATTTGATACAGTTGTGGCTTCTAGTGATAGAATAAGGATCAGCTTTGTCCTCTCATTTAATTTACGTTTGACTCTAAGATATGCAGACTGTTCTTAACAAAAGGATAGAAAGACTTTCTGTTTACTTCACAGTTATTTAGTGTCTGCGTTGTGCAAGTTGTGCCAGGCACACTGAGTATACTAGAGAAATAGAGAAGTTTGAGATGTTATCTTCTATTACCAGACGCGCATGGCCTAGTTAGGGAAACTAAACTAACACATAATGAGAAAACTAAGGGAAAATCTAAGGCAGAAGGTTAGATGCCAAGAGTGAAGAAGTTTAAGGGAGAGGTGGCCTAATGACTTGGGGCAATGGACTTTGAAAAGGAGAAATACGAGCTGCACCCCTGAATAGGACAGGGACAGAGCAGGGAGCAGCTTGAACTCGGGTTCTAGCCTGCAGGGGTGTGAGGCAGAAATGAACCCAGTTGGGACAGAGCCCATGTACTATAATGGAAAAAGCATAAGTCTTGGAGTTCCAATTTCTGAGTAGCTGCATGCTACTTCTTACCCTAGACAAATCACTTAAATTCTCTGACCCTCACATTCCTTATTTGTAAAACAGTAATTACTGATCTCATCTGGTTGGATGAGAATTAAACAAGGTAATGTGTTTGAAAGCATAAAACGTAAAATCCTATGCAAGTGAAGGTGGTAATAGTTGGTGTGATTTCTCCTCGGAGTAGTAAGAATGAATGGGCCCCAATTAAAGGTTTTTGAATAGAAGATTTTTGTAAAGCCCATTTATTCATGTCTATTTATCCATTCAGCATTCATTTATTTTGTGCCAAGCACTGTGCTGGGTGCAGTAGATGTAAAGGAACCAGCACAGAGTTCACATCACATCAAGGGAAATTGATGTGAAACAAACAAATGATATGGTTGAAGAGTACAGAAAGACTAGAGCACAGAGGAGAGGCCCTTAAACCAACTTAGAGAGTCAGGGAAGGCTTGCTGGAAGAGGTCACTTGCTTGAAGGTCACTTGCTTGAACCATTCCATCAGGAATGGTTAAAAGGTAGCAGAGGTCAGTGCTAGTCCAGAGTAAGGGGAAGTGAGGACTGGAATGATGATAAGAATGGTTCTCTATAAGGAGGTAGAATACTTGCTGGACATCAGAAGAGGAATCCCATTAGCCAGATAGAGGGGGAAAATGTTGTCCCCGGCAGTGGAATTGTAGTCAGAGAGGTGAAGGATGAATTGGTGGATTGGAGAGAGAGGGGCCCTGCTGTTAATAGACCAAGTGAGAGATGCTAAGGTCCTAGCTCAAGCAATGGAAGGTCAGAGGAACATAAAAGATGCTCATAATCCCAGTGAATGACCCTTTTTTCTTCTCCCCTTCTTCTTTTGCAGGAGGAATCTGAGTGAGCTAGATCAGATCCAGCAGTACTTCAGCCAGAAGCTCACCAAGCCTTTACTTCCCCTCAGTCCTCAGACCCATACTGCCATCTCGCAGTGCCAAGAGAGTCAGGGGGACCATCTTCGGCCAGGAGCCAGCAGCCTAGACCCCGAAAGCCATTGCATCCTGGAGAAATCCAATAACCTGGTGTTGCAAGTCAGCTCGTTGATCACGGGTATGGCTCAGGGCCGCTCTTGATGAGGAGTTATGGTCATGGGTACTTATTCAAAAAGCATTTGAATGTGTGCCTTCAGACAAGTCTTTATGGCAAATAGAGACCAACAGCTTTCACCATCTTTCTTACTTATTTACTGTCTTCCTTTTGAAAGGAGAGACGTAGTAGCGTGGCACTGGGACATGTGCAATGGAAAGAACATGGGACTGAGAGGCAGGGGATCCAAGTCGAGTCCTTGGTGGGTTTGTGGCACGGACTTAACTGTTTGACTCTGAGCATACCCTTTCCCTTCTTGAGCTTCAGTTTCCCCAACCAGAAAAAGGGGAATGGATTAGATGAGTTCTTCAGTGGCAGTTCGTGAACTTGTGCCACTCTATTTTCAGAAAAACTCAGCTACAAACATATTTCAGATTTTAATTCTCAGAGGCCAGAAGACTACACTTTTAGCAAGCACCCCAGATGATTCTAGGTGTTGGTGGTCCATAGTCTACCCTTTGAAAAGCCCCCTTAAGTGGTGGTTCTCACTTTGACTGTATTGATATCATTCAGGGAGATTTTTTTTTTTCTTGGCCACACCGCGATCTTAGCTCCCCGACCAGGGATTGAACCCGGACCCTCAGCAGTGAAAGCACAGGGAATTCCCGGGATCATTTTTCTCAAGCAGAATGTGTAGATTCTACACAGGAATGAATAAGTTCAGTTTTTTCTCTTTAAAGGGAAAACAAGCCACCATGGTTGATATTAGACACAAACCTTCCTGCCCTCTTCTCCCAGATACCTAACCTTTTGGTAGCCAGGACCACAGAAGTGTACTCTGTGTTTGGCTTCCACTTACTGTTTATTGAGCCAACTGTGCCAGGCATTACTGTGTCACTAGTTCTGGCAGGATACAGTGGTGGACAAGACAGGCATTGTCTGTGCTTTCATCAAGCATGCATTCTATAGTCAACCAAAGAAGCTGCCCCCCAGAAAGAAAGCATAAGAGCAAAACAGAGGGAGGCTTGTCTGGGGTGGAGGTGAGAGTGGATAAGGAGAACCCCTTTAAAGGTCATATTAAAAGAGGAGAGTGGGGAGAATCAAAGGCTTGAAGCCAAAGGGTCTTGAAGGCAAGCTTAGTAGTTTAATCTTTATCCTGGAAGAAAAAGGGGAGTTCTAAGCAAGGGGATGACGGAAGGAGAACTGATTTTCACAAGGAGAGGATGAATTTTGAAAGGAGTTACTGAATGCCTATATATGTGCTACACAATGTATGCCTATTTATCTCATATATTTTTCACCATAACGCTGTGAAAAAGGTGGTGTTTTATCACATTTTAAAGATAAACAGACTCAGGGTAGTTTGCTCGTAACCACAAAATTGACAAGTGACAGTAGAGATCTGAACCCAAGCCTGACTGGCTCCAAAGCCTGTGCTCTTTCCAGCACACCATGCCGCCTCCATTTTCTTCACAAATCTCCACAGCCTTATCATTTGGTTGATGGGTATTTCTTTGCTTTTATTTTCCAAATAAAATAGTTCTAATAGCTGTCATCAAATAGGTAAATAAGTGGATTCTCATTTTGGTTTTTAATATAGGTAATTACTGAAGTAAATGGAAGCATGAACATTCCTACCAGGACTCCCAGCTCCCAAGAATTCCTGAGCATGAGCAGATAGTCTCTGAAAGTGTTTCCACAGACGTAACCACAGCTATAAATGGATTAGATTTTGGTCCTCTGATATTAGAATAAAATGCTAGAAATTGTACCGCCTTGAATATAGTTTCACTGACTCTTGGGGGCAAATTAACTATTATCTTCAAGGTTTGTTCAAAGGTCTGATTGCAAGACTACATCTGAAACTAGAAGCTAATGTGGGAAAGTTGAGTGGTCTGGGGCCCTACCTTGTAGTAAGAGTGATATCTGTTACTGTTTAGATCTGCAGACTATCACCCGGAACTCCCAAGGATCTTTGCGTTCTCACCAAGCGAGGAGTAGAAGCAGAGAAGTCACCACCCTCCCAGATGCTCAGGACATAGCCACGCAAGAACGAAGCACAACTCCAGACCTGCCATTGGCAAGAGCTCCAGATGAGGGCAGAAACTCCCCACCTCCCTCTACTCTTGAAGAGACTTCAGGTGGAAGAGGAATGCTTCACGAGGCCCTGGGGCACAGGGTACCCACCACAAGAATGCAGAGCAGTGAGGACACCAGGGCAGGCCTGGCCTACAGTGATGAGGACTATGAAGAAGACATCATTGAGCCCAGGGCCCTCAATGAGGTCACCACCGTGACAGACAAAACTAGCCCTTGGTCCAGTTTCATGTCAGATGCAAGTGAGATCATCAGCCCTCAGCCTGATGAGGGGCAGAGGGAAGGCCCCTCTTGTCCTTCAGAGCCTTTCCCCAGAGAGGAGCTCAAGGTCAGAAGTAGCTTTCTGTCCAGCCCGGAAAGGACTGTTAACCCCCACTTGCATAGGCAGGGCTCTCCTAGCCAAAGTATTGTTCCTTGTGAGGACATGGCCTGTAAGGCCAGGATTGGAGAGCCTGCCTCAGCAGGCCCTCAGCTCAGCTCCCATGTGACACTCTCAGGAGCCCAACAGAGCAAAACCTGTGTTGGGTGGCACTCACCAAAGGCAGGCCAGGACCAGGAGCCCAAGCCAGAGGCCCAGGCTGAGAAGGAAGTGGCCTCTGATGAGCTAAGTGACTCTGCTGATAGCTCTGAGAAGCTCCCTCTACACCCAGCCTCCCAGAGCAGAAGGGAAAACCATAAGCAGCCACCCATCAACTGCCCTGACATCAGGCAGAAGCAGCAGACATCTGGGTCAGAGGTGTCCACGAAGCAGAGCATCCTTCTGTATCCTTTGGTGTTTCCCCCAGGTAGCCCCTTAAGCCATCTCTAGGCATTTTGGGTGCTGGTGCTTAGGCCAGCCGCATGAGCGTGAGCATTGTCCCCCCTCATAGAATGCACTCAGGGGCATGGGGAGCCCCTTCCTGCTGAAGACTCACCTGTACTGATCAGGTGCTACGATTCTACCATTATCATCAGGCCTCTGAAGTATAATGCTTCGTACTGGGTTTAGATGTTGGTAGTACATTCATTAGCCTATCCTAGCCTGATTTATCTGATTAATCTCTGGGTATTTTACACCTGAAGGCAAAGTTCTGCATCTAAGGAATGAGACCATTAATCTCAGTTGAAATTTCAGGGGAGGATATAGAGAAAGAAGAGTCCTACCACGGATTGAGCATTCACCGTGTGCCAGGCACTTTACATACATTTTGCATTCGGCCACACAAGTCTTTAAAGTTGGTATCATTTCTATTTTGCATGTAATGAAATGGAGACTCAGAGTTTTAGTGACTTGCCTAATTAACTTTTTTTAAGGGCAAGTGATGGGTCCAAGGGGAGGGGAAAGTGAGCACTGTTGAAATGGTCTTACCCAAGCCCCCCCAGGATGGCAGTGTTGATGGGGAGAGGGGCATCTGACATTCCCCCTCTTCCTCCTTTGAAATGCAGATGGGCATGTTATGGGGAAAGGAAACCACTTGGGACCATCAGTAGCCCTCACATCTGTAGCCTAACCAGCTGATCACATCAGCTCACCTGATATCCCAACAATAAGCAGGGGTTATTGCAGGGCTGGTGGGTGAAGCAGGCTGCCTTTGTAGTGCTTTGCAGTCCTTTCTCCACTAGAAATCAGGGGGCCTGACTTCGACCATTCGGACCCAGCTCTTACTACTTGTGTAACATCAAGCGTATAGTTTAACCTTTCTGAGCCTCGATTTCTTCACCTATAAGATGGAGGTAATAATCCCTTACCCACCAGACTGCACATTCCCAAGGAGGTCAAGGACCTTGTCTTTCTCCATGTCCCCAGACATGACACACAGAAAGGTTCAGTAAATATAGATTGAAATGAGCTATCAGTTTCACAGGATTCTTGAGAAAATCAAATGAGTGGGAACATTTGTACGTACCACACAGATGTGATTCTTGATGCAAGGCAGAGAGAAACCTGAGGGTAGGGGGTATGGGCTCAGGAGAGGCTTAAAGCGTGAAATGGCTAGAGGCTGAGCACTGAAAGCAGAGTGCCTCGGTGTTCTTTCCTGGCCTCATTCTTCCTGGCTTCTGATGTTTCTGCCTCTGCAGTCGATTTAGTTGTGCTCAGAATTTATGGTCAGTGGAGGAGCAGTCACATGTGCCAGGTCCTAAGGGCACTGCTTTAATTCGGGCCTTCCCGACTACTCATTCTTTCAAAAAGTGAGTATTGCCAGGCCTGGTGCTGTGTAATGACGACAGAGATTTGAATCAGACCTTACCTCGAGAAGTTCCCGTTATGAGGTAGGAGACAGGTAATGACAGTAACAGTAAATAGGCAGTGATAAATAGCCTGTATTGTTCTAAGGCATGGACAAAATGCTAGGGAACAAGAGGTGGAAGCTGCCATAACTCTGGAGGTATCCCAGAAAGAGAGACAGTAGAGCTGGACCTCAAAGATCAATAGCCATTCTGTAGGCAGGGACAAGAACGTTCGAGTCACAGCGAACTGTGTGCGCAGAGGCGTAGCCACTTGAAGGAGCCTAGCCTGTGGGCAGAAGTCACTGTGGTTAGAGCCCCCAGATAAGAGGGATGGTGAGGGGTGAAGCTGGGCTGGATCTGAAGGGGCCTTTTATATCTGGCTAAGGTACTTGGACTCTGTCTTGTTAGCAGATTAAACTTCAGTTTCCTTATCTTTAAATAAATAAGTAATAACAGTAGTTTTCTTGTGGGGTTGTTGTGAAAATTGAATTAACAATGTAAACTACCTAGCATAGTGCCTGGTGCGTAAATAGTGTTCAGTAAATGTTAAGCAAGCGTATGATTGGTCAGATTTACATATTAGAAAATTCTCCCAGTGCCTTGTAGAGGGTGGATTAGGTCAGTGGAGACCAGAAGCAAGGAGACCAGGTAGGAAACTTGCAGTAATAATGAAAGATGAAGAAAGTCTGACCTAAAGCATAGACTGTTTTATGATGAGGAAAAGGAGGAGGGATCTGAGAGGATTAGATAGGGGCAGGGTGAGAAAGAGGAAAATAGAAGTATGACTGAGAGATTTCTGTCACAAGTTAGGTCATTTACTAGGTAGGAAATAGCAAATGAAGGCAGACAGTTTGGAGGGAAGAGGCAGATTTCTATTTTGCACATGTGCCTGTGAGACGTCCAGGAGGAAATGCAGGCCCGGAGTTCAGGATGAGATCAGCTATAAAGGTAGATATCTCTGGAAACAGACAAGAACAGCAAGGAGACAGGGAAAGGGAGAGCCACACAAGACAGAGCCCTGAGGATCACCAGTACGTGAGGGCAGGGGGAGCAGACGCGCCCATGGTGGAGGTGGAGGAGGGCCGGCGAGAGAGATGGGAGCGGCAGGGTTTCGGGGAGTGGTGGTCAGCACCCTGATGCTTAAGACAAGTCCAGCACAATGTGGACTGACATGTATTCGCTGGCTTTAGCATTAGGAGGACAGTGCAGAGGTGGGGACGGAAAGCAGATTTCAGTAGGTGTGAGGGAACCAGTGGTGACTTTTCCCCCTCAACTGGGGAGACAGGAAGGGCTGACATTTACTGAGTACATGCTATGTGTCAGGCACCATTCTAAGCACTTTGTATATATAATGTCATTTAATTCTCAAAACAAAAGGTACAATTATTATATCCATCTTACAGGTGAAGGAACAGGCACAAAGTGTGAACTTTTGTGAAGGTACCATCTAATAAGTGACACAGGTTACTGTTGGAGCAAGACCCTTAGAGAGACAGGTGGTGCTGGGCTGAGCAGGGGAGCTTGGTGTTTCAGCACACCCTGGGCACCTCCCAGCCAAGCTGACTGTCATGCTGAGTCCTCAGCAGTCAGAGCGTGACAGCAAATAGGTCCTACCTCACCGGGGCCTCTGAGGAAGGCTGAGGTCAAAGGGCTCTTTCCTTTCAGGATCTCCAACTCCATCCCCACCTCTCTGTAGAAAAATCAGGGACTTGAGCCAAAGCAGGAAATGATACATTTCATTCATTCAGTAGATATTTATTGAACATTTATTGTGTCTCGGGTACTATGCTAGGTGACAGGAATATAATGTGAAAGAGAGCTCATCTTTGCCCTCCTCGAGTTCGAAGTCTAGCATGGAAGAACAGTGATAGACCAATTTGCATCAGAACCATACTTCGCTTATTGAACAGAAACAAATAGCCCATCAAAATAGTCCCCTCCT
This sequence comes from Grampus griseus, assembly GCF_964374135.1. Classification (NCBI taxonomy): domain Eukaryota; kingdom Metazoa; phylum Chordata; class Mammalia; order Artiodactyla; family Delphinidae; genus Grampus; species Grampus griseus. The sequence continues at coordinate 57,733,193 of NC_139002.1, forward strand.
AAACTGAATCATTGCTTTGACTGAACAAATTTGTGGAACACTGTGTTCTCAACACAGTACTGGGTACCTCCAGAGGATATGGAGAAGTGCAAGATACAGCACCCGACTTCTAGGGCTCATGTCCAGGTGGTGGATCAGCTGTGCCTACTTATACAGAGCCCTCGTTTCTGGATGTGAGCACAGAACACCCAGGAGGACAGGCCCTCCTTCAATGCCAGGCAGCACCTTCCAGCCTAAGATGCTGCCCTGGAGCCACCTTCCCACCCCTACCCTGTCAGGTTTTGGCCAGCAGGCCCTCGGCAAGTACCACCCAGTGCTTGCTACCTGCCAGCCTCATGGGGCTCTAGGGAAGTAGTGAGGTGACTGAAGGAAATACACCGCCTCTGCCTTTGAGAAGCTTAGGGAATATTGGGGGAAACAAATTGAGAGTCATATCAGACTAAATAAGCATTAGCTGGGCTTCCCTGTGGTTAAGAATCAGTGGTTAAGAATCCACCTGCCAATGCAGGGGACACAGGTTCGCGCCCTGGTCCGGGAAGATCCCACATGCTGCGGAGCAACTAAGCTGGTGCACCACAACTACTGAGCCTGCGCTCTAGAGCCCGTGAGCCACAACTACTGAGCCTGCCTACCACAACTACTGAAGCCTGTGTGCCTAGAGCCCGTGCTCCACGCCAGAGAAGCCACCACAATGAGAAGCCCGCTCACCTCAACGAACAGTAGCCCCCGCTCTTTGCAACTAGAGAAAGCCCATGCGCAGCAACGAAAACCCAACGTAGCCAAAAAAAAAATTAAAAAAAAAAAAAGCATTAGCCTGTGTTTCAGACTGGGCACTAGACTAGGAAAGGAGGGGTCACTGTGGCTGAGATTTAGAGGAGGGTTCCGGGAGGAGGCGGGATCTGAAGTGACCCATAAGTATAGACCAATTTGTTAGGAGTTGCAGAACCTTCCAGGCAGAGGGAACCACTTGAGCAAAGGATTCATGGGCAGGAATAAGTTGGAGGGAAACAAAGGGTTGGTAGAGGTCAGAGGAGATGCTTGTCTGGGGAAGATTTCTAGGTATTTGTGTCCCTTAACTACCTTTATAGCCCAGAGCCCATTGTGGTGCCCAACTTCTTTTTACCTCCCCAGCAGTTGGAGGCCTCCCTGCGGATGCTCTCTCTCTCTACAGCTTTGCCACCACCAGCCACAGCAGATCAGGTAAGAGGACACCTGGCCGACCTCCTGTTTCCTATAGAGTCATAATCTCTTTCATGAAAGCATACAGAATGCAGAGTGGCCCCGGCCATGCTCCTGGAAAGGCAGCAGCAGTGGTCACTCTCCAAGCTTGTGCTGAGCGTATCCTGTGGGCCCAGCAGTGGGAGGAGCTCGGGAAAAGTGAGGAAGAGCAAATGTGTTAAGAGCAAGGGCATCATCAGCAGAGATGACAGGTAGAAGAAATAGCACAGAAGTGTAAAAACAGGACTCAGCTAAGAAACACATACTGAGTGCTGTGGGAGCTCCAACTAAGCAAAGATGGGTTTGAATGGAGGAAGCTTCAAACAGGAGGTCCCACCTCGGGAGACCGTGGCAGATGAGTAAGGTCTGGATGAAGAGAGTAACAGAGTGTTAGACCTATTTGTTGTTTACAGAATACCTCGTAACTATTCGTCATGCAGCTGAGTTAGGTGGTTGGAACCTTGGTGCAAATCCTAGCTGTGCTCTCTTCTGCCTTGACACAGCACTGGACCTTTCTCACAGGTGGCACGGAAATAATATCTGCTTCTCTAATCATTCAGCATATATTTACTGAGTACCTGTGCTGTATCAGGCATTGTGCTAGGTGCTGAGCATGCAGTAGTAAATAAGGCAAATTCCCTGTCTTAACGGAGTACAAACAGTAAACAAAAAATATTTACAAATTGTGATGAGTCCTAGATGCTCGGAGAAAGAACAGGCTTTCCCTGAGGAGGCAGTGTTTAAGCTGAAAACGATGATCGTGGTGGTGCTTGCCAGGTACCCAGCACTGTTTGAAGCACTTTAGGTTAACTCCTTTAATTCAGCAACGTGATGAAGTACATACTTTTATCCCTATTTTAAGATGAGAAAACAGGCACAAAGCGATTAAGTAACTTGCCTCACACAGGTAGTTAAGTGGTAGAACCAGAATTAGAACCCAAGCAGTCTGGTTTCAAAATCTGTGTTCCTAACTACTGTGCTGTACTGAGGAGGAGACACAAAGCCCCTGCCTCATGGAGCTTTTATTTTATTTTTAATTCTCCTTTTTATTATTTGGGTACGCAGTTTATAAGAGTAAATGAAATCTTGGAGTAAATTTCTATTGGTTGTACAGTTGCGATGGTTAGGCTCATCTCATCTCACCAACAGTCCAATGAAGACTTTTTTTCTTTTTATTTAATTTTTATCTTAGATTGAAGTATTGTTGATTTAAAATGTTAGTTTCAGGTGTACAGCAAACTGGTTCAGTAATACATATACACATATCCATATTTTTTCAGATTCTTTTCCTGTATAGGTTATTATAGAATACTGAGTAGGGTTCCCTGTGCTATACAGTAGATCCTTATTGATTATCCATTTTGGGTTTTTTTTTTAATATTTATTTGGCTGTGCCTGGTCTTAGTTGTAGCACACAGGATCTTCGTTGCTGCGTGCAGGATCTTTCAGTTGAGGCATGTGGGATCTTTAGTTGCGGCATGTGAGATCTTTAGTTGCGGCATGTGAACTCTTAGTTGTGGCATGTGGGATCTAGTTCCCTGACCAGGGATTGAATCTGGGACCCCTGCATTGGGAGCACAGAGTCTTAGCCACTGGATCACCAGGGAAGTCCCGATTATCCATTTTATATATAGTAGTGTGTGTATGTTAATCCCAAACTCCTAATTTACCCCTCCCCCTGCCACCTTTCCTCTTTGGGAACCATAAATTTGTTTTTGAAGTCTGTGAATCTAATTCTGTTTTATAAATAACTTCATTTGTATTGGTTTTTTTAGATTCCACATGTAAGTGAAATCATATGATATTTGTCTTTGTCTGAGTTACTTCACTTAGTATGATAATCTCTAGGTCCATCCATGTTGCTGCAAATGGCATTATTTCACTCTTTTTTATGGCTGAGTAATATTCCATTGTATATATGTACCACATCTTCTTTATCCATTCCTCTGTTGATAGACGTTTAGGTTGCTTTCATGTCTTGGCTACTGTAAGTAGTGCTGCAATATATATATATATATTGCAGCACTAGTTACAGTTGCACTATATATTGATATATATCTCCAGAGAAAACCATAATCCGAAAGGATACATGCAACCCAATGTTCATTGCAGCACTACTTACACACACACACACACACACACACACACACACACACACACACACACACACACACACACACATACATACATACATACATACATACATACATACATACATACATATATATATATATATATATATATATATATATCCAGGAGTGGATTACTGGATCATATGGTAGTTCTATTTTTAGTTTTTTAAGGAGCCTCCATACTGTTCTCCATAGTGGCTGTACCAATTTACATTCCCACCAACATACATTCCCACCAACAGTGTAGGAGTGTTCCCTTTTCTCTACACCCTCGCCAGCATTTGTTGTTTGTAGTCTTTTTGATGATGGCCATCCTGACCGCTGTAAGGTTGATATCTCATTGTGGCTTTGATTTGCATTTCTCTAATAATTAGCCACGTTGAGCATTTTTTCATGTGCTTTTTGGCCATCTGTATGTGTTCTTTGGAGAAATGTCTATTTAGATCTTCTGCCCATTTTTTGATGGGGTTGTTTGGTTTTTTTGATGTTGAGCTTGAGCTGTTTGTATATTTTGGATATTAATCCCTTGTCGGTCACTTCATTTGCAAATATTTTCTCCCATTTTGTGGGTTGTCTTTTCGTTTTGTTTATAGTTTCCTTTGCTGTGCAAAAGCTTTTAAGTTTAATTAGGTCCCATTTGTTTATTTTTGTTTTTATTTTCATTACTCTAGAAGGTGGATTGTGGAGCTTTGAAAAAAACAATTTGAGAGAATAATACATGCTATGAGCAAAATGTATTAGCTTATTTGTTAATTATAATAGCCAACCCCTATGTAATGCTTACCGTGCACTAGACATTATTCTAAGCATTTTACATGTGTAAACTGATTTAATTCTCCCAAGAACCCAATAAGAGGGGTACTATTGTTATCCCCATTTAATAGATGAGAAAACTGAGGTTCCCATGTGGAACTTCCCATACAGACTTACAAGGTATTATAGTTTCTATTCTGTAGAAACTGAGACACATAAAGGTTAAGTAGGTTGTCACCTACCCAGGGTCTCCCAACCAGTATGACTGCAAACTCTGTGCTTTCCGTTGCACCACTTTAAAATCATGACACTTGGCTTACGGTATATTTTTCTAGCTAATTTGCCTTCTTTATATAGGTTTCATTTTGCAGTTAACGTTTAAACATTTTTTAATGCTCTTCCAGGGCCTACTTTGATGACAGATGGGGTCAGTCCAGAAGTATCCTGGGAGCCTAGGGGTATAGTCCTAAAGAGAAGCCATAAGATGTCTAGTTCTTTTACTGGTTTCCTTCCCCACTTCTCCCCCAGCTTCCCCAGCATCATTTTGAGGACACCTCATTTCTTTGGCACATTGATAAGTGTAAATTCCCACACATCTCAGTTTTTATCAAATTTGTATTCCTGTCCTAGAGGAGGAGAGGTGCCAGTCCCCACCAGAAGCTCTGCATTTCCGTGGCCTTATTTCTACTCTGGTTCAGGTCACCAGTTCATCTCCTTCTACTCTGCATCTTCCCTTGCATGCCCCATGTATTCACGTCAGCACTTATGCTAGGGTAGCAGGGCTGTGTCCAGCACCAAGCACAAGCTTTTGAACAAGACATCTATGATATGAAATACTGAATCTGCGACGTGGCTAAGTGATCTTGGGCAAGTGACTTGACCTTTCTGAGTCTTGGTTTTTTTTAAAGTAACATCAGGCTAATAGAATTCTTACCTAATAAGAGGATGACAAGAATTACCCTAGAGGAAAAACGCAGACACTGTTAGTTTCCTTTCCCTCTTCCCCTCCCAGCCAAGTGGGTGAGATGTGCCTTGTAGGAAGGGAGGTCTGTGAGTCACTGTGTCTGAGCTGTCAGCTCTCAACTGCCAAATGGAACTGCTGTTCCTGCTTTTGTGCTGTTCCTGCTTTTGTGTTTCTGCCTTCATGATGTGCCAGCTCCTGGGGGGACTTATTATCTTTGATCTATTAAACATAAGATACAAAGGGTGGGAGAGGGATGTAATAATGTTTACTTCAGTTAAAGGGCAAGTCTAGTTTTGAGAAGATAAAGTCTCATACACTTCATAGCCTTTTCTCTTTCTTGCCCACAGCAAAACTCCATTGTTTGTCTGCTGCTCTCAGGAACAGCTCCCTCCTCAGGACCTTATTCGGGGTCCTAGTTAGGGTAGCCAGTCATCACAGTTCACCCGAGCTGTCTCATTTTCAGCATTGAAAGTCGCACGATCCAGGAAACATCAGGGTGTTCGTTGTCCTCACTGGTGATGAGCCTTTCTCACTACTTGATGTGTTTGTAGCAGCACGTTTTCTGCAACTTATGCTCTTGGCTTCATTCCTTCTTCACACCCTGGTCTCAGTTTATTACCATTTCCCTTCAGCATGAAGAACTTCCTTTAGAATTTCATGTAGTGCAGACCTACTGGGAGCTGATGCTCTCAGCTTCAATTGGCTGAAATGTATTTTGCCTTCATTTTTCAAAGATACTTTTTCACTGGATATAGAATTCTAACTTGAATTGTGTTTGTTTTAGCATTTTATTCATTCATTCATTCATTCATTCATTTTAAATTTTGGGCACGCCGTGCAGCTTGTGGGATCTTAGTTCCCCAACCAGGGATTGAACCCTGGCCCTCAGCAATGAAAGCTCCACATCCTAAGTACTGGACGGCCAGGGTATTACCTGTTTTAGCATTTTAGAACTATCACTCCACATTCTACTGACCTCCATTGTTTCTGATGAGAAGCAGCTATCATCCTTATTGTTGTTGCCCGGAATGTTATGTGACCTTTGTTCTTTGGCTACTTTTAAGATTTTTTTCTTTGGTTTTCAACAGTTTGACTATGATGTTCACAGTTGCAGAGGCTGGGAATAGGATGGGGGAGGAAGAGCACATAGGTCTATTCAACAGTATTAACAATGCTTTAGTTCTTAGGTTGGGTTGTGGGTTTATTGATGTTCATTTTTATCATGCTTCATAATTTAAATATGTTAGTATTCTTTGGTATATTACACCATGAAATCACAAAATCGTATGTAATTTAAATTGTAAGAATGATTGAATGGTGACAAAATGGAGACACCAAGTCCTTCCATAGATTTGGCTGTGAATATGGATCAGAAGTATAGGATAGCGGGTGGGGTAGCATCTGAGATAAGGTAAGTTTTTTTGGTTTTTTGTTTTGTTTTTTTTTATTTGGGAAAGGCTTCAGCTTTTTCTGTACAGCAGTGCAGTGACCAGTAGAGAAAAGAAGAAGGGAAGATGCAGGAGAGGGAGAGAATAGAAAGACTAGTCCCTGGATCCAGAGCACATGTGGAGATATTAGCCTGTTGAGAAGAAAAAGAAAACTCACCCTATAGCATACAAGCATACAGGCAGACAGAGAAGATGGGTGCTAAAGCAGGTAGGATTAGATTTGGTGATAGAGTTTCCCATTTGATGGAAGCTTCTATTTTCTCTTATGTCCATTTATTTATTTATTTATTTTGGCCATGCCATTTGGCATTCGATATCCTAGTTGCCCGACCAGGGATCGAACCCACACCCCTGGCATTGGAAGCACAGAGTCCTAACCACTGGACTGCCAGGGAAGTCCCTGTTTTCTCTTCTGTCTTCTATTTGTGGTTATGTTTCAGGCACAGTCAACAGCTCAAAGTGAGAGGTGGGCAGGGGAGGGCAGGAGCCTTGTCCTGTACCCCCAACTTGAGGATTCCATCTATTTTGCCTCTTCCTAAGGCTCTGAAGGCTGAAGAGGAGCATTTTGAGAGGCTGACTCTTCTCACCCAGTGTCCTGGGACAGCTATACTTAGCTCACCTGGCTCCACCACAAGATCTAAGGGAAGGCCTAATCCTTCAACCACACTGAAAAATGCACCTGAACCCAGGAACCTCCCAGACAGTCTCCATTTCTAGCATTTGTGAAACAGGTGTTTTCCCCTTTTCCCCACAGTATAGTGGATACAGTTCTCTGTGTGAACTTCGTCAAGTCTTCTGATTTTTCTGAGTCTGTGTCATCTGTCAGATGGGGTGATCAGGCCTCAAAGCATGGTTGCACTGAAGAGCACCAGGTGTCACACAGATAGGGTATAGAGGCCAGCTCTCAGCCCCCCTTCCTCATGACTGTTTCATCTTCTGGTTGTCACCTCTTCAAGAAGCAAAGGAGGGAGGAGGATGGCGGGTCTAGCAGGACCATTGAACAGCCATCCAGTGGCACCTTTGAAATTCCTTATGAATCAGTCAGGTTCTGCTGCCTCTGCTTTCTCTTTCCTGTTTGTGATAAAGTAACTCTTCAGTGGGACAGCTCCCTAGTTTTATGTATAGTTACTTCTGATTCTGTTTGCTTAGCTGCCAGGGGCAAACTAGTTTTATCAACTTCTCTAAAAGGGGAGGTCGAGGATGAGATAGCACTAATGTACATGTTGTTTTCCCCAGACTTACGTCTTCTGCTCTTGTAGATGTTTCTTTGGGGAAATTTCAACCACTTCAATTATTTCAGTTATTATTACAGTTTGATGACTCTCAAATCCTTATCTTCAGTCCAGACTTCTCTGCCATGCTGCAGACACACATGGATCCACCTACATCCTAGAAGCCTTTACTTGATGTTACAAACAATTCAGCACATCCAGACCTTGAGCTTGTCATCTTCCTTTGCACACCCCCTCTACCGCCAGCGTTCCTTATCTCAGTAAACACGACCACGGTCGTGTAGTTACCCCTGCCAGAGCATGTGTGTCGTCTTCCCCTCCTCCTACACCTTTATCCCCCACAACCCACCATCACCAAGGCCTGTGAATTCTGTCCCCTAAATATCTTTGAATCCACTCACTTCTCACCATTTCATTATCTAGCCCCAGTTGTTTCCCCCGTAGCTGTTTCTAACTACTCTTACTCACAGCCACACTTTCCCACCACCATGTGTCTCCATACTGAAGCCAGTGTGATTGGCCACTGTAATCTCTTACCCCACTCTACCACCGGAGGAGGGAGGGACTCTTCAAGGTTGTCAAAATCCAAAAAAAAACCCTCCATATTCCTAAACCAGTTATTAAATCTGAGTGCCCAGTTTCTTTGATCTCTCAGCGGCATGTGACACAGTTGATCTCTCTCCTGTAAACATTTTCTTCACTTGTTTCTAAGGCATCAGTGCTTCTTGGTTCTCTTCTTCCCTTGGTGGCAGCTCCTGCTCAGCCGCCTTTGCTGGTTCTCCTTCATTTCCCCTACTTGTTAATAGGGGTGACCAGGGTGTGGTCTTTAGACTTCTCTATTTACACTTACTTTCTAGATGATCCTGTCTGATCTCAAGGCTTTAAATCCCCTCTATATGCCGAAGACTCATAATGATTATCTTAGCCCAGACCTCTCCTCTAACTCTAGGCTCGTATGTCCAGCTGCCTACTCAATATATCCAAACTCAACTCCAGATTTCATTCCTCAGCTCTGTTCCTTGGTCTTCCCCATCTCAGTTAATAGATATTCTATCCTTCTAGTTTAGTTGTTCCTGCCAAAACCCTTGGAATCCTCTCTGATGCCTTGATTTCCAATCCACCAGGAAATTCTGGCAGCTCTACCTCTAAATTCAGATCCATCCACTGCTCACCACTCCCACCACTACCTGGTCTAAACTGTCATCATCTCTCGCCTAGATTGTTGCAGGAGCCTCCAAACTTGCCTTTCTGCTTCTACCCTTGCCCCCGTTCCCCATATAGTATCCTGTTAAGTTTTTAAGACGTTAAGTAAATCATCAATAAATCATGTGACTTCTCCACTCAGAACCCTCCAGTAACTTACCATCGATGACTAGGAGAGCCCGAGGTGGATCTGAGGACAGGCAGGCCAGAGAGTAGGAAAGTAGTTTGGGCCTCTAACTTGAAATGTACATCTTTCAGCAAATTACAAAGCCAATAGTCCTGAGCTAGGTGCAGAAGTAGACAGAGAAGGAGCTGTGGTCCCCTCCCCCGCCAAAGCTTACAGTTCCCCAGGGGACTAAGCTTTATATGTAAGTTCCACCAACTCCACCAAGCACCCGTCGTGCTTAAAGTGCTAGACGTGGTGCCATGGACCCTCTTCAGGGAGGTCACAGTTCCTTGAGAGGCACTGGCCACCAAACCACTCACTTTCTCAAATGACATTAGCCTATATTAGCACTTAAGTAAAACAAAACAAAGAGAATGCGTACAGGGAAAGGAAGACAGAGCCATGTACGGTGGCATGAGTAGAATTCAGCAAAGATGAAGGAAAGGCTTTGAAGGCTGTGGATTTGGAGAAAAGAAACCTTTCAGAGAATCAACAGAATGTGGTAACTGGGAAGTACAAACAGGATGTGCTAGAGAGGAGGTCAGAGCTGGGGAGAGATCAGCCTGGACCAAAGCAGTCAGGATAGGAATCAGAAGTAAAGAGCAAGAATCAACCTGTCATCTGAGCTCCTGGACTAACCACAGGCCTGGAGCCAGATGCTACTGTTCATGAGGAGTGTGTGTAGGAGGCAGGAGGTCGGCAACAAGGCCAGGCACAAGTGTCCCCTTGAAAGCCTTGAGTTGTCCAACTCCCACCCCACCTTAGAGTTCTCACCTCCACTTGGCCAGACCACAGTGTTTCAGACATCATCGGGATCGAGGTGCTCCAGGCAGCTGGGGAGCTGAGTCAGCAAACCTGGTTTCTTTTTCTTTTTTTTTTTATGGTTGCGTTCGGTCTTCATTGCAGCGCGCGGGCTTTCTCTAGTTGCGGTGAGTGGGGGCCCTTCTCATTGCAGTGTGCGGGCTTCTCATTGCAGTGGCTTCTCTCATTGCAGAGCACGGGCTCTAGGCGCACGGGCTTCAGTAGTAGTGGCGCACAGGCTTAGTTGCTCCGTGGCATGTGGGATCTTCCCGGACCAGGGCTCGAACCTGTGTCCCCTGCATTGGCAGGCGGATTCTTAACCACTGTGCCACCAGGGAAGCCCAAACCTGGTTTCTTGCCCTGGCTCTGCTTCTGGCCTTCTGAGGTGCTGAACAAGGTCTGAGGAGGCAACACGGACGTAATTTGTGGCTATACGTCCCTCTTCTCTCCTACCAGGCAGTTTTGTATAGCGGTTAGGCACATGGCCTCTGAATCCAGACAGCCTAAGTTCAGAGCTCAGTTTTGGCACTTTCTAGCTGTGTAACCTTGTGCAAGTTACCTACCTTTTCTGTGCTTCAGTTCCTTTATCTGAAAAATGGGTGAAACAGTACCTGCCTACTAGACCTTGTGTAGGGTTAACCGAGTAAGATGTTAAGTACTTAGAGCAGTTTTTAGCACATGACATAGTAGGAACTATATGAATGTTAACTATTGTTATTTTTATCATCATTATTATTGAGACAACTTCCCCTCTTGTGCTGTTACATTCTGGGGGGACTAGTAGGAAAAAAATGCTAAGGGATAGGGACATCATCAAAAGCTTAGCACCAGGCTCAGGGAGCCGCAGGGACCTGGGAAGTTAGACCCCACAGGGCAGCCCCAGAAGGATGGAGAGCATTGCTCAGGGCGCTAGCAGTTGATTGTGTGCTCAGTTCAGATCCTGAGTTAGAGACCCAGGATGACCCACTGCCCCCACCTAAGGGTGGTAGAGCCCTAGCCTCAGAAGTCCGTGGCCTGCCTGCCTTTGAGTCCTGAGGCTGCTTCTTTTCTCCCAGGAGCCCAAAGAATTCTTGTCCCTTGGTTTCCCTTCCCCAAGCCCAGAGCCATCTAAGAGAAACACAGTCTTGGTAGAGGAGCCCAGTCCTCCATAAAATCACCAGACCAGATGGTTGGAGTCCAAGAGAAGTTCCTGAGCCTGGTGTCCTCTTCTCACCCTATGGTCCAGGCCTGATGGCTGAGCTGCCCATCGTGGGGCAAGAAGCCCTGACCTGTTACCTCACCTCTTTTAGCTACCAAGTCCCTAGCCCTCTGCAGAGACCCAGGAGGAGTCCCAAAGGTCAAAGAGCTTCTGATTCAGGCCACACAAAGCTTTGAGGAGGAGATGAGCTCTCTGGCCAAGGGTGTACAGAAGTCAGGGGAAGCAGCCAGAATTGGCTGGTGCCCACCTTGGCCCAGATGCAGTTTGGCCGGCACCGCGAGGGAAAGGGCCTGCGGGTCTGCTGGGCAGGTGCTAGGCTCAAGTTGCCTGAGCGCTGAGGCCAGAGTCTGGGAGGAGCCAGGAGTTCCAAGAGTGTCTCTTTAACCCTTCCCTGTCACTGGGAGGGAGTGGGTTCAGAAGGTTGAAGAGTCTTGATCTAGTCTGGCGTCTTCACGGAGCAGGCTGGGAGACTGAGGCCCGGGCTGAGGGGTGACACAGGCCCTGCGGAATAGGCCGGTTGTCAGGGAAGCCTTCTCGGAGGAAGGCAAGGGAGGCATCAGGGGGTGGGGAGGAACAGAGGCAGCATGTAGGTAGTGAGAACCACATGACCAGAACTCTGAGGCAGGAATGGAGGGTGAGCTCAGAGCGTGGAGCCCAGCCATACTGCAGCTGGGTTAGGTGGTCAGATTTAGGATTGGCCTCTCAAGGCTGGGCACCTGGTCTGCGAGTCTTATCCTCGCTTCCCCCCTGCTCTTAGTTGCAGCTGCTGAGTTTGCTACTCTCTTTAGCACAGGGAAGTCCTAGTCCCAGCCTTTGGAGAGGACTCTGGGAGGGGAAGGCAGCCAGCCAGCCAAGTAGGTGAAAGTTGAACAAGGCAGGCGGCTCTAGGGAGCCTCACTCATCTCTGAAGCAGCCATCTGTTGGCAGCCCTATCCTAGCCAGCCAGAACCAGCTGGCTGTTTACTTTCTGTTTTCAGCTTTTTGGAAAGTTTTGCTTCCAGCCCCTGAGGCAGTGTTTTTGTCATTGTAAGGGATCTGCTCTGGGGAAGAAAACAAAACTTCAGACCTGATGCCAGGCCCAGGGGCTCAACGGGTGGGGGGCAATGGTAGGGGGAGAGTATGGCCAGTCCTGGCCTAGCCCTGGGCATCCCTCTGGGGGTGCTGTACCCCACTTCTGCTCCAGCTGAAGTGAGGTCTCGGAACAGCAGGGCTTCATTTTGCTCTCCGCAGCTGGTGTCTCCAGCTTATTTAGCCCCTGTGCTTTTGTATCTGGCCAGAGCCTTGGTCACATCTGAATTGTATTTCAGCTTCACGGTAGACCTGGGGCAAAGAGGCAAACAAGTTCTCAGCTCCACTTGGTAATGAAGATACTGAGACCCAGAGAGACAAAGTGTCTTGGCCTCAAGCAAGTGGGGCAGTTGGGCTGGGCCACAGACCAGTGTTCCTTCCACTCCACCCCACTGCCTCCCCTCTGAGAAAGTCCCAGGGACACCCAGAAGCAGGGGTAAATGGGGGTGCCTGCACCTACCACCCTCCTGGAAACATGTGGTCTATGTAGGAATATCCATCTGGGGACTAGATGGAGGGAACCCAGAACACAGTGGCTTGAATCAGCTCACATTTCGAGGCCAAAGAAGAGGGCTGGAGCCTCCTGAGAGAGTGTTTGGAGAAGATGCTATCACAGGGAGCTGGCCAAAGAGGGAGCCATGGGCCGGGGTAAGTCCCTGGGTTACAGGGTGCCTCCTCCTGTATTACCTGCTCATCCTGATCTGTTTTCAGATGAGGAAACCAAGGCCCAGAGAGGAAGTGACTTGCCCAAAGCCACTTGGCTAAGAAGTGGTAGAGCCAGGACTAGAGCCACTCCCCCACCAGGGTTAGCCTCTTGGTGTGAGGAACCCCTGGAAGCCCTATATTTTCCTGCCACCACTGCTCCTTACTCCTCCCCTGATGCTCTATTTTCTCCCTGCTGGAGTTCTGCCTTTGACATTGAAGGCTCCTTTGAGACGTCTGTCTCAAACAATAGGCCGAGAAGCCTGGGTGTCCAGGTGCCCAGAAAAGAGCAGGTCCCCATATTTGGAAGTGGGAGAAGTTAATAGGAGAGCTGGATGGATTTAAAGGGACAATCAGAGCCCCTCGTATACTGCCAGGCTTAACACCCAGACCACAGTAAAGCCTGTTCTGTCCTTCACCCCAGGACAGGGGTCAGCCCCACGCCCCCCGATCATTGGAAAGTCCAAGAGGAATATGGTCAGTTCCTCCCCAGACATTCAGGAACTTGAGCCCCTCCCTTGCTGGGTTTGTCTTCCGCTCTCCATACCTGCAGTCAACCAGTCCCGTACCCCTGGCTTTCCCAGCAAATAAATTCCTTCTCCGCACCTTTGCTCAATCTAAGACTCTACCTGGAATATCCTCTCTCATACTCTTTGTTCAGATTCCACCTTCATGTTTCAAGTCCGTCTTCTTGAAAGTACACTTCCAGGGACTTCACCCCACGTATGACACCCACTGTCCAGACTCCAAGGCCCCTGCAGCCCCTCAGTCTGATGGTCGTGCTTCCACGTGGGCTCCTCCTGCCTCCCCAGGGAGGCTGAGGCTCCTCAAACCATAAGCTATGGTGACAGTTTGCTGGTGCCCCCAGAGCTCCAGCAGGAGCATGGGAGTATTTTCAGAGGAGTGGTGGGTACATGGAGGGGTGTCCCTGCGTGGGCAGCTACACCTCTGCCCAGCCCCACCAAGGCTGTATGTCTCAGGATAGCAACCCTGACGAAGAAAGAGACTTTACTACTAGTCAAGATGTTTTTTAGACCCTTTTGAAGTCAACAAAAGCCACATGCTGCTGGCCTTCCACAGCTCTGCCCTGCCCAGTACACAGAGCCAAACCCCGTCCTGTCCCCGGGCCTGGGCCATGCAGGTAAGGCCCCCTAGGTGGCTGGGCCCAGGTGTGGGTACTGCGAGGTTGGCTGTGGCTGGTTCACAGATGTCAGCCCAGCTAGCAGGTGCAGGCCTGTGCTCATGCTGCCCCTGCAGTGGGTGACCTCACCCCACACACAGCTCTGCTGAAACCCTGCGCGTCTCAGATCCCACCTCTGCATGAAGCCGCCCTTTCTGAATGAATTGCTCTTTCTCTGTGCTCCCGGGCTCTAAGCTTCCTCTTTGGGATTGCTGGGTAGGTCAGCATTCGTCTCCCCTCTAGCTTGAGCAATCACTGGTTCTGGAATGAATGAAAGAATGACTGAATGAGATATTTGCTGCAAGAGGCAGTCTCCTCCCCAATTAATTTAAGCCTCTGGTCACCGTGGCTTGACCCATTCACTGGTCTATCAGCTACCAAGCTCCCATCTTGGACCTGTCTCAGTGGGAGTCACAAGCATCAGAGACAGGCCATGCCCTGCAGGAGCATCCAGTCTGGAGGGAGAGGGCCTCAGGCAGTGGCTGGGTGGCTGGCCTCCCCAGCCTGAGGCATTATGGGGTGCAGGTACCTCCCATGTTTTGAAAGGAAGAACAAAAACACTAGGACGGGGTGGGTTTCCTTTCTCCCCTTTTAGCCTAGGCCTGCCTGGAAGATGGGGGAGCTGTATGTACTCACCTCTGCTGGGCATGTCCAGCCCCTAGCTCCGCTTTGCTCTTGGTTCTCCAGCAAAGAGAACCTGCCTGTGGGCTGTCAGCGCTGAGAGCTTGTCAGGTTGTATGCACTCCCTTGGCATTTAGAATTCCAGATTGGCAGGGACCCTCAAGGTTGCCTGACTTCCATTCCCCCTATCACTTCCCGGCTACTATTCTAATTCTTTGAATAGCTCTCTCTGTCTCCCCAGTTTAACTCTGAGCTATGGAGATTGAGAACTGTTCATCTCTCTCTCCCTCTCACAGTAGGCAGTAAGAAGGTTAAAGAAGTGAAGGAAAGAAGGAATTACTGAATATTGCTGATCCCACAAGCAACTCTACTCCCACAAGCAATGGGCCTCAGTTTCCCATTAGCAGAATTACTAAGGGGCAGGGAAGTAGTCTTAATCCCTAGGGTCTCCACCAAGCTGATTCCTGGGGCATAGGGAGTGGTGCGTGTGCTTTCAGTATTTGGGGACAGGCTGCACGCTGTGGAGTCAGCCACGTTTGCCTGTCGGGGCAACTCCCATGTCCTTTCAGCACTGCCTCTTCCTATACCAGGCCTCCACCTCTTCCCTGGGGCCTTGCTGTCAGCCACCTGCCTGGGCTGGCTTTCCTGTATCCTTTGAGCTCCTTCAGGGCAGGAACCTGGCACAGAGTAAGCACAGAAACAAGCAAACAAAAGGGTTAGAGGAGCAAATGGGTGAGACATAGAGGAGTCCAAGGACCACGACGTCATAACCCAAATGCACACACCGTAAAGGGGAAATTCGTGATACCCAGTCAGCCCAAGACAGGGAGATGTTTGGTAGCAGGGCTGTGGGTATGTGCTTCATGACACCTGGCAGCTCCAGGAGCTCCCCAGGGCCACACAGATAGTGTATTTTTCACCAGCATCTTCTAGCTGGCAGGGTCACACATGGGACAGTCACGCGTCGAGGACAAATGACTTGTCTAGACACATGCAGCAAGAGAAGGAATGTCCTGGAGGAGACTGCCCCTCCTTCTCCAGAGGCATAGAAGGAGTCTGAACAGGGGTTTACATCTTAGGTCTGCTACTCCGAGCTGTGGGACCTTGAGTTTATTTCACCTGAACTTTAGTTGCCTCATCCATGACATGGGAACCATGTACCAACCTATGGGGTCGAGGCGAGGGTTAAACACACTCAGGTATGTAAAGTGCTTTGTAAATCAGTCAGCTCTATACCAGTATTAGCCAAAGGACCAAAAGACGAGAAGAGTCAAAGTCATCTCTAGGCAGTGCCATGTGCGCAGTGCTAACCTAGCTGACCTCCTCTTCTCCAGGGCAAGAGCGAGACCACCGGGGGAGCCCTGTCCCAAAGGCCTTGTCGTCCCAGACCTAACTCGCTGCCTCCCAGCCTGTCTGAGGAAGAAACTCGCAGGATTGCACGAATATTTTCTTCCCGATACTCCCAGAAAGACTAATGCAGCCCAAGATACTGAGGGAAGGACCACCCACCCACTCACCCTCAGCCTTGTCTGGCCTCCCTCAGGGCTGTGAAAGCCCTGAAACCACCACCAGCCTTGTCCCTGGACACCAGTCAGCCCGGACTAGAGGAGCGTCACAGACCAGCCCAGTGTCCACCTGCCAGGACTTCAGCTTCCTCCTCGGATGGTGAGGCAAAGGCTAGAAATGGTGGATTCCAGTGCCCAAGTGTCCCACCCGTCTTTTGACCAAGGGACCCAAGCGGGCATCTTTCGGCTGGGAAACTCCTCCCAGTGTCCTTGACCAGAGCCTCCTGCTGACAGGAGCCTACCCTCTGCCTGAATATGATAGGCCCTTTTGCCTTAAAGGGGTTGGGGAGGGTGGGTGGAGATGTTGTGCCTCGTGCATAGCCAGGGAAATCCTGGGGCCGACCTCCAGTTCATTTGCTTGGGAATAAGGGTATTTTATAGATAAAATTATTTTTATGCTGTGTTGAAATAATCAGTAGGAGAGGAGGGGGAAATTATCTCCTTCAAACTTTTTATCTGATTGTCTGAAACTCTAACCATGCTTTTAACTTATTGTTTTTACCCAGCTCTGAAGGTCATTGTTCCTGCCTGTGTTTGAATAAAATCATATTGGTATTTGTATTCTGTGCACAAGTGTTTCCCGGGTTGGCCACTGGACTGCAGTGTCAGAAATTTGCTTGTGCTCTGACAGCCAGAGAGAAAGCTTTGCAACCATACAATCCCTTGGAGAAGCTCATCTGGAACGGGGGGTCCAGGGTCACCATGAGACTTCTGACTCCTCCAAAGATTAGGTTGATGCAGATTAGGGTGACACCTAGTATTTCCTTTGCTGGTACCTCAGATCTATCAGCACAGTAATGGGGCTCATGGCACAGGCCCGCTCAGAATGCCCCATCTCTCTGGGATGAGTACATAGCTCTGGCTTAGACTGTCAGACTCCAAACATTCGAGCAGCTACCATAGAAAGGGCCTGTGGGGGCATTAGAAGGGGGCAGAAATGTGCAGAGTGGCTGGGAGGGAACTACCTGGAGGGCCCTGCTTTCCACCCCCAAGCATAGGTCATCTCAGTCCTCAGAACAACTCTATAACCCACATCTTATGATTCCCGTCTTATAGTTAAACTGAAGCTCAACGAAGTTAAGTGACTTGCCTCTGTTCATGTACTTAGGAAGCAGATCACACAAGACACCTCCAGACATGTCACAAGGCTTCTGCGCCCAGGATACAGCCAGTTAAGTGCTTTGAATTCGGGGAGTTCATGGAGGAAACCATGTGGGCTGGAGCAGTCAGAGAAGGCTTCCTTGAAGATCTAAGTCTGGGGGTGAGACCAGGGAGGAACCAGCAGGGCATGCGGGCCACGGTCCAGCTGGGGAGAGAGCAGAGACGGGTCCGGCTCTGCCACTTCCCGAGAGGTCGCCTCCGGCTTGACTGCGCAAGCCTCTATCTGTCAGAGCCTCTGTTCCCTCATCTGTAAAGCAAGATAACAAGCCCGGCTTCACTGGGTTGTTGAGAAGATTAAATGAGATGACGTTTGTGAAAGTGCTTTGCCAGCAATTGGCACTTAATGGAAGCATAGGAAATGTCAGCCCCACCCACCCCTCCCCCACGGACCCGGAGCAAGTCAGTAGATAGGCAGGCTCACCACTAACTGTGAGGCAGGACATGCCCCAGAGAGTACAGGGTGATGCAGGGTGCCCCCCTCAACGGTCAAGTGCACTCAGACCAGCATGTCCCCCTTCATCTGTTTGTCTCGGCCCCCTAACCTTCGGCCTGCCAGCTCACCTCCTCCCCAGTGTCTCCCTCTCAGCTCACCAGCTGCCTGTCTGCCAGGAGCTTTCAAGGCCCAGGTCTCCGCCTCCCTTGAGGCCACAGAGAAGCTAGGGGCCTAGGCCTGAGGGGTTACGCCTCAGGTGAAGAATTTTCCTTCCCAATCCTGCTCCAGCTCCTGTAAATAACTTGATGGGGTCGAGTTAGGATAAGGACATGCATGACTCCTACCCAGGCTGCGGGCGGCCTCTGATAACACAGAGGCACCCTGAGGGTCTGAAAACCTCCCGTACACTTACAGAGTGTGTTATTTACCAGTGGCTTCTCCCCAGAAGTTGGATCTATTTTGCAGTAACAGCTCAGACGAGAAACGCCCTGCCAAGCATGCAGCACCGGCTAAGGGCATGAGGTACATGTTTGTTCCACCACCACCAACAGAACTAGCCAGCGTCTCCCTACTTCCCTTTCAGCACTCCCTCCACAGAGCCCTGAAAATGGGTGCTTCTCATCACCCAGAGGTTGGCTGATCTCAGCCCATGGCAGCCAGCTTTGGAACTTCTAGCACAGACTGGATTCTGGGGACACGGAGCCAAAGCAGACAGACCTGGCCCTGCCCTCGAAGAGCTCCCAGGCCCACATGAGCTAAGCTGCCCTCCCTCTGGGTCTCTCCAGGGCCCACCACCCCCTTGTTTGGGTTCCGACTATTTACCCCTCCCCACCTCCCGGCTGCAATTCACCCACCACCTCCAGACTGCCATTTTCAGCTGGAGCCAAGAACCTACTTCCAGAACGCTCCCCACCTCAGCAGCCCTAGCAGCCCCTTCCCTTCATAGGACTAACCCAACTGCCTGTTCTGCTGACACTGGGGCAGGGACTGCTCCAAGGAGGACCTTTGCACTTGAGTGTCTGGACTTGTGACCATGGCCATGGCTCTGCGCCCAAGTCTAGCAGTGGCCTCTGCCTGCTCCTCTGCCCCACCCAGTCACCTCCCTTCCCTTCCCACCTCTCTTCTTCTCTCCTTCCCTGCCCCCTGCCCCTCCCTCCTCTCTACTCAGTCACCTGGATCCCAGGTTCAGATTCGCCCACCCCTTACCCTCCGTGTCTACCAAGGGGGCCTCAGCGGCTGCTGCGAGGAACCCTTCCCGCCCCACCCCTCACACCCTCCCCGCCCCACCCCTCACACCCTCCCCGCCCCACCCCTCACACCCTCCCCGCCCCACCCCTCACACCCTCCCCAGAGCCCTTTGGCCTCAGGCGTGTCCATGCTGAAGCCCCCAAGTGTCATATCATAGAGAACAGTGTCATATCATGGAGAACAGATGGGTCCAAAGTACATTACAGTTTGCAGGCTGGAAGTCAGGCCCTGCCAAGTATTGCGACCTGGGCGAGTCACTGTCCCTCCCTAAGACTCTGTTTTCCCCTCTGCAACCTAAGCATTAAAATGCATGGATCCTCAGCCATAGAAAGGAGTGAAGTGCTGACACATGCTCCAACATGGATGAACTTGGAAAACACTGCTAAGTCAGAGGCCAGTCACAAAAGGTCACATATTGTGTGGTTCTATTTATACAAAATGTTCAGAATCAGCAAATCTATAGAGACAAAGTAGATTAGTGATTGCCTGGGGTTGTGGGGAGGGGAGAAAGGAAGTGACACTGTTGATGTGTACGGGGATATTGGGGAGGGTAATGAAAGTGTTCTAAAACTGATGGTTGCATAACTGTGAATACGCTAAAAACCGTTGAATCGTACCAGTTATATAGGTAAATTGTATGGTATGGGAATTATATCTCAATAAAGCTATTTAAAAAAAAAAAAAAACTTAGACTCCTAATTGTACCTACCTCATAGTGTTGTGAAGAGATAGAAATAATGTATGTAAAGTTTCTAGCACGTGGTAGGCACCAAGAAGTGAGTTATCATCATTGTTACTATTAAGAGGAGGCCCAGGAGAGCCCTGCCCAGACTATCATGGAAGCCTTGACCTTTGGACTCTCAAAAGTGACAAGTCCAAACCCCCCACCCCATATATACCCTCATCACCCGAGGAAGCACTTCTTTAATCAGCTGGAAAGGGCTAGTTTAAAGAACCCCAAGTCAAGGGAGCTGAAGCAGATCTGGAACTCCAAGCTTCCCCCTCACCTCCCTGCCCCTCACCAGCCGCCTCTGGTCAAGTGACCAGGCTGTCAACTAGCTTCTCCAGGATAAGGTTTCAGGTCAGCCAGAGTGTATAAAGACAGGTGCCAAGCCAGAGGCTGCAGGGACGACAGCAAATGACAGAGGCGTGATCAGGTCCCTGCTGCCACCTCCTGGGATGGAGCCCTGAGGAGCCTTAAAGAGACCCTATGCTTCCCCCACTTTGGCTGGACTCACAGGTAAGACCCCACTCTCCACCCCACCTTCCTCCTCCAAGTTCTCCCCTCGCAGCAGCCTATGGAGAGCAGCCAGGAGCTGTCAGGGGTCGCTAACCATAGCAGGACAGAGCCGGTAGAGGTTGAGTCAAGATGAGGGAACGGCAGCCCTGATGAGGGCACTATGGCGGGGCTGGGACTCCACCCCAGCTCCTGTGTCACTCACCCAGGACTCACTTCCCCCTTGCCCTGCTGGCTGCCTCTGCTGTGATTTTGCAAATCCCCATAGATAAAGAGGTGGCTTTCTCCTTAGTCTGACCCAGAGTCCCGAGGATTCCCCCAGAGCATAAAGCCCTTTCCCCATGAGGCCCCCTCTCCTGAGTAGGGGGGCCACCCCAGCTCTGCTCAGACAGCTTCCTCAGTGGGGATGCAGTAGAGGCTTTGCCAGGAGGGTGGAGTCAGGCAGCGTATCTCAGAAAAGGGGCTTCTGATCCCTGCTTCAGAGCCACCACAGAGAACTTGTTTCTAATGCAGATTCCCAGACCCCAGCTCAGACCTGAATCTCCGGGGCTGAGGGCCAAGAATCCACTCTGTAAACAAGCAGCTCAGGGATCCTGAGCTCTCCCTGAAGTCTGAGACTCTGGGTGGTGGAACAGGAACAGGTGCTAGACAGACCTGGGCTCTAATTCCAGCTCCATCCCATTAGCCTTACGATTAGCTGAAGCCCTGGAAGCCCCAGGGCCCTTGTTTATGAGGACAATCATAGCAGCTACCTTGTATGCCGTATAAAAGGGTTGAACTAGTTAATGCCTGTAAAGCCCTCAGCACGGTGCCTGGTGCAGGAAGCACTCGGCAGATGTTAATGGGGCACCACGACTCTGGGCGTGCAGGCTGAAATGTCCCATCCCTCACGTGCCCCAGCAGAGCACAGGAAGGAGGGTCTGCTCTACGCTTCACCTTTGCCAGTGGGAAAGTTCTGCTGGCTGCTAGGGCTCCCTGGGTACCAATTCAGGAGGCTGGAGTAAAGGGGGAAGGAGGTTAAGGAGCACTGGCCTCAGGGCCCCTGCCTGTGCCCACCATTGTGGCCTCCCCCTGCCCTGCCCCCACTTGACCAGTGAAAGTCTAGAGCCCTCCGCACCTGAGTCCACTCCACCCTCCCGTGGGGGGCTCGGGACAGCCTCTGGAATAGGCTCCAGCTTCACCCTTGGCCGCTGCTCTTGACCAAGTTCAGGCTCCAACACCTCTTGCTGCACCATCCCTTCAGCCTCACTTGTCTCTGAGCCTCCAGTCCATCCTTGACACCTGCACCAGCCTGATCCAAACACAGGTCTGATGGTGTCATTTCTCACCTTGAAAACACCAACCAGTCCCCATTCTCGCTAAGTACAGCTGTGGCATTTGAGGCCCTCCACCAAAGAACACTGTGGACATCTCAGACCTTGTTGCCCATTTCCCCACCTCAGCAAGTGGGGTCCCTTGGTCAACTGGTCCTCCCTGGACCCCTCTGGCCCTGGGCCGTCCCTGTACCAGGCTGCACAGAGAACCAAGATAAGTAGCCCCAGTCCCTGCTTTGGGACACCCCCCCCATCTAGGCAGGAAACCATTGCAGTTAATGAGTTAATTCTAGGGACTTCTCTGGCAGTCCAGTGGTTAAGACTCCACGCTTCCACTGCAGGCGGCACAGGTTCGATCCCTGGTTGGGCAACTAAGATCCTGCATGGCGCGCAGCATGGCCAAAAAAAAAAAAAAACCAGAGCTAATCCTAAAGAAGGTGTGGGACAGAGGCAGTTGAGGACAAAGGAGGTTCAGAAGGGAAGCCGTGCCTGATGGTTCAGCCCCTCTGGCCAGAGGACACAGGCGGCCCCTGGGAGACGGACCCAGCCCATGAGGCAAAGCCCACCAAGTGCTCCCTGCAGGGCCTGGCCCATCGCAAACACTCCACTGCCAGGGGCCAATGGCAGGGAATGCACTGAGTCACACAGCCCTGGGCGGGATCCCACCTCTGCTCCTCAGTTCCTGACTCTGAAAGTGGAATTAAAATACCTAACTTGCAGGATTCTTCTATTAGAGCCTGGGTGGCCACCAAGCTTTTGAAAAAGGGACACTTGTACAACCAGCAAGAGACACTAGAGAACACACCTCCCAAGGGCCTCCCTGCCCTGAGAGTCGGGCCCTCACATTCCTGAAGCCGAGGTTCCCAGCAGCACAGCTCCTGTCAGAGGAGGGGAAAGGCCAGGGCTTGAGGGAAGAGAGGCTGACAGGATGCAGGCACTGGCAGCTATTCCCACACACAACCAGGCACTTTCATTCCAACCCCAGACAGAGGAGCCAGAGCCTCCCTGCCGGGGACTGAGCCTGCCTGGCAGCTGCTGGGCTTCTGCAGGGCGAAGGGGAAGGAGGACAGTGTTCCCCCCGCACGCCTGCAGTGCTGTCCCCTCAGCCAGGCTCAGCTCCACGCCAGCCTCCCAAGGGGCCAGATCCTCCTTGGACCTTCTCAGGGAAGCAACACAGAAAGGCAGGCAGACGGGCTGTGGGAGGAGCACTGCAGGGGGAGCCTGAGGCCTGACTGCGTGCCGTGCGCTGGTCTCAGCCTCTCTGGGCACATTTTCTTCCTCTGCCAAATTGGACACCGATGCCCACCCACCCAGCCCTCCTCGCCAAGCTCTTGTTCTATGTGCTTAGCACTTAATTCCCCAGAGAGGGGTTTTGCATGCAATTTAAAGGGCTTTGAATGCCCTCAACAAAAAAGCAAGATAGTGGATATCCACACTACCACATCCACTGGGGCCCCTGAGTGAACGGTGAAGGGGGCCTTATTGCCACCACAAGAACCTGGTTGGAGCTCTGAATTTGAGGAAGTCTCTTTCCAACTTAAGCCTCTCTTTTCTCACCTGTAAAATGGATTTAAATGCTGTCCTGCCCTCTTTCCAGGGCTGTTTCAAGCCTAGTGGGCTCTGACACTGGTGGCTGGTAACACTGAGCAAGCCAACATCTCTGAGCCTCCATTCGCTCAAACGCAGGGAGAGGAAGGGGGAGCCTACCTCTCAGGAAAGTTGTGAGAATTCAGTGAAATCGTGTGTAAAGCTCCACCGCAAGAGCCTCACGCCCCATAGCCATTCCCTCCTCCTACCCTAAGCGGTGCCCTGGACTCTCGCACAAGCGCACGCCCTTCCCTGCACCTGGAACCCCCCTCCCACTTCTCCAGCTGCTGAAATTTTGCCCACCTTTCAAGGCCCTCCCCCCACCCCCCACCATGAAACTGTCCTAATTCTACCTCACAAACAAGAGAGAGGGTTTCTCCCTCCTTGGGGTCCCTTCTTGATGGTTCCTTCCTTCCAACATTGATCCAGCCCATCTTGCACTGCAGTTACGTGTGGGTGTGTCTAATGCCCCCACAAGACTCCTTGAGAGTTCCCCACAGGCAGGTCACACAGACTGTTTTTACTCATCTCCAGATTTCCTGGAGCGCCAAGCACAGAACTTAGCATGAGCTGGGTCTTAGGGAGGTCCATAGGCCACGACAAGGACTTTGGACTTTGTTCTGAATAACTAGGCGGGGCGGGGGCGGTTGGAGAGCTTTAAAGCAGGGGAGTGACATGATCTGAATTATGCTTGGACACTAGGTTAGGTCCCCATCCAGAAAATCTCCTCCTGCATTTGCTGTCCAGGCCTAACATTCCAGAATCGGTGCACAATTCCCTTTATGACTCCATAACTTCAAAATGCATACAATCCTTATATGTAAGCTATATCTCAATTTTTAAAGTTTTAAAAATAAAAGTAAAATGTTAAGTGCAACTTCATGCCGGGAGAGATCAAAATAAAAGCACCCCCTTCCCCGGGGCAGGATTCAAAAGTTGTCCCTCCACACTATGACCCAGGCTTCCAGACTGGGATCCAGTGGCTGGTGAACTCCCATCTCAACCCATCCTCCATCTCACCTCCTTCATTCCCTTTGGATAATTCTACACCTATCTGTGTTCCTGAATGTAAGCTCCTTGGGGGCTAGGGCCAAACATGATTCATTCCATATCTTTCCTCCCCTAGTACCTGCCATAGTGTTCAAGAAATAGCTGATCATTAAGATAGTCACTTACACCTTAGCATGAATTAGAAACATCAGCTCCTTCTTAAGAACAGACTTTTCTAGGGAAAGGCGACAGCAAGCATAAGAGTCCAGGGAGCCATGTGGGTTGAAGAGACAGGACAGGGAGAACCAGAGTTGTAGACCACAGTCCTGAAAGAAGCCTCAAGTGGTCACCCCTATCTTTTGGAATCCATTTCACCACTGGTGAATAGGTAATATATCATTCCCATTTACCCAAGAGAGGTTAAATAATGTATCTAATGTCCCTCACCCATTAGTAAGCCATGAAGACAGGGCAAGAACTCAGGTTTCCTCACCACAGGACCAGAGTTCTTCTATTACCATAGAGAAGGGGGCACACAGTCAGCCCACTTAACAGCTAACTCTATGGGACTGGCCCTGGCTCCAGGGGTGACAATGCTGAAGGGTCCAGGATCCCAGCACACTGGGGGGCGCCGAGTGTGTGAGTTGGGGTGCCCGTGGGCATGAACTGCCAAGAGATGGCATCAGCACCAAAGGCCTGTACCCGCTTCCCAAGGTAACCAAGGCTAAACCAGGACCCTCATGTACACATGCCCCTGGTCCACCAGCAGTAAGATGGGTGCAGGCACAAGTGCACCCCTGGGGGCAGGGAGGGGGCACAGTCCCCCTCAGAGCCCTGGGGAGGCCGAGCAGCAGAGGGGCCCAGGGTCAGTCACCACCCCCCCACCCCCATCCCTCCACAGCAGAACACCAGCCCGGGAGTCCTACAGTGTTGGGAGGAAACATCTCTAGTCACAGGCTAAATATCTTTGGTGACAGAGAAGCAATCACAGGCTGAGAAGGACTGTGTTTGTTTTAAGTAAAGAAGAGTACATTCAGGCAGGCTTGGAGGAAACAACAACTACAACCCCTCATCCAAGATGGCTAGCAGTTTAACTGAGCCATGAGGCACATTTATTTTGTTGATTTGGGACGGCAGGGCCTAAAGCCATGAGACTTGGCAGCCTCTCTCTCCATACACCTCAGGGAGCAGGCCTTTCGCAGGAAGCAGCCTGAGGCTGGGGAAGGAGAACGGGGTTGGGGGGTTGCCTGTCCCTGCCTGAGCCTTTATACAGTGGAGACCCACCTCCAACCGGGAGGGGAGAGGGGTCAGGATGAAGATGGCAAGACATAAGGGAGGAAAGTGACCTGTTCTTATAAGTCAAATCCACACAGCTAAGCACAGCCATGCACAGGCTTTTCCCTTATAAACACCCTCCTGATGCTGAGGGGGGCCTGGGGATGGACCCAGAGGGCATGGGTTCTATCCCCTCCTCTGGCCTGTCTCCTGCAGCCTCCTCCATGCACTGAAGCCCAGGGCTGTGCAGCAGCCTCTCTCCTTGGACCTCCGCTGGGCCCTGGAGGGACCGGGCAGAGCCCCTGGGACCATGGTTGGACTGAAGCCTTCAGAGGTGCCTCCCACAACGGCTGTGAAGTTCCTGGGGGCGGGCACAGCGGCCTGCTTTGCTGACCTCCTCACCTTTCCACTGGACACGGCCAAGGTCCGCCTGCAGGTAGGCGCCCTTTGGCTGAGGGTCATTACTCCCATCAGTGGAGGGGCTGAGTTCTCCACCAGGGCACCTGCAGTGTCTGCCCGCTCGCTTTTCCTCACGGCGGACCCTGAGCAGGCCACTCACCCCACTGCCCACAACCCTGCCTCGCCACCTCCCCATCACCATCACCCAAGACCAAAAGATCTTAATTCCTTGGCAGGACATGCCAGGGCCCTTCATGGCCTTGCCCTACTTTGTAAGCCAAAAAGTGAGAAGTAGAAGTAAGGAATTACTGAGTGAGCTTGGGCAAGCCACTGACAATCTGTACCAAGAAAAACAATCCACGCTGTTCTCCCTGAGGATCCAACACCACACTGTGTACAACAGTCTGTGGGCTGGAAACTGCTACACAAAACTGTCATTTTTACCGGGATGTGATGCTGTGATCATGCTTTTCCAAGGTCCAGCCCCAAGCAGGCCCCCCTGCACACAGCCCCATCCACCCCCCACCCAGCCCCTCACACCGCTGCGGGGTGTCCCTCAGATCCAGGGGGAAAACCAGGCGGCCCGGAGCGCGCAGTACCGCGGGGTGCTGGGCACCATCCTGACCATGGTGCGCACCGAGGGCCCCCGCAGCCCCTACAAAGGGCTGGTCGCCGGCCTGCAGCGCCAGATGAGCTTCGCCTCCGTCCGCATCGGCCTCTATGACTCCGTCAAGCAGTTCTACACCCCCAAGGGATCGGACCGTGAGTGCTGAGGGGGTGGGCGGAAGCAGAATCTAGGCTGTGGGTCAGAAGACCAGGGCAGTGCAGACTCAGAGGCAGAGCTGGGGCGTGAGAACTTGGTAACATGCTCATGAGAAGACTCTGAGCCTCCGTTAAGGAGGCTCTGGAGCCTTGGCCCAAGAGAGGAAGGCATCGAGCAGGGGAAGCCCCCAGAGATCAGCATCAGGCCCAGAGAGGTGCTGGGTGGCAGAACACTGGCCCACTCACTCTCCTCCTCTCCAGACTGCAGCATCACTACCCGGATTTTGGCGGGCTGCACCACCGGGGCCATGGCAGTGACCTGTGCCCAGCCCACAGATGTGGTGAAGATCCGATTTCAGGCCAGCGTGCACACTGGGCCCGGGAGCAATAGGAAGTACAGCGGGACAATGGATGCCTACAGGACCATCGCCAGGGAGGAAGGGGTTCGGGGCCTGTGGAAAGGTAGGTCTGGACTCCAGGTTCAGGGGGTCTTGGGCAGTGATTTCCCTACCCGAGGGCTGGAGCAGGGAACTGGGCAAGGGGGGAGCCCAGCACGTGTATTTCAGCGACTCTAAAGGAACATCCCAACCATTGCAACATCCCAGCTGACCCGCCACCCTGCCCCAAATTCAGTTCAGTTTGCCAACTCTTCACCACGTGCAGGACTGTAAGGGAGAGAGAAATGAATAGAAGACATTTTCGTGGCTCTCACAGTCACACAGAGGAGAGGGGACATGTCAAGGAGCAGCTATTCCACAGGGCAGGATGTGCTGGGTTCACGCGCAGGGGCAGGGCCGGAGGCAGGAGAGGCCATGCGGGCTGGGGGTTAGGGCGGGGGGAGGTGACGCACAATCTAGGCCTCAAAGGCTGAGCCGGCTCAGCAGAGAGTGAGGGAAGGGCCTCCCCAGCAAAGGCCGACGAGGATGACTGCAGGGCATGGAGAAGAAACAGAGGCCACTGGGGGAAGCAGCCATGAGGAGGGGGCTTCCTTGGGAACAAGGCTTTAGGGTTCCCTACGTGTCTGAGTGGTGGCCACCGTGACAAATGCTGTTGTCTCTCCCACATGTGGCTGGGGCTCACGTGAATCTTGCAGAGGACAGTGACCCAGTGAAGGTTAAAGGCAGGACACCTGGGTCACAGCCTCACTTGCTGTGTGCCTTCCTGGAGCCCAGCCCTCATCTGTGAAACCGGGGCGGAGGGGGGGTCTTGACGCTCTCCAAGGGCCCTGCCAGGGCTACATCCTGTCACTGTTCCAAGAGCCTAGCCTCCCTCTTCCAAAGAAAGGCTTCCTTTTCTGCCTCTAGCCAGGTCTCAGGGAGGCATATCTTAATTCTGATAGATATTGCAGATTATCCTCTGAACTGTGGCCCAAATACAAGAGGGCCTCTCTGTTTTTTGTCTCTAAGATGGACATGGATAACCTGAGAGTTTTTAAACATCAGAAAGGAAAGTATGGAATCTGCCCACCTGAGGTGGGCTCCTCTGAGACCCCTGGAATGGGGCACCATGTCCCCCCCACTGGGGCCTGTGGCCTTGCAGCCAGGGGTTCCACTTCTCCTCTACCCCACTCATCAGCCCCACCCCCTCCCTGACAGGAACTCTGCCCAACATCACGAGGAATGCCATCATCAACTGTGCTGAGATGGTGACCTACGACATCATCAAGGAGAAGCTGCTAAACTACCACCTGCTCACCGGTGAGGCCCTGGGCTCCAGGCAGACGGCCCTCCCATAGCAGAGAGGGAACCCGGGACGCCAGAGAGTGGGCACCACCCACAGGCAACTGGGCTTTAGAAGGAGTAGAGGGAGGCGCAGTGCCCAGCACATCACTATGATGAGTAGGAAAGAACCCCGGACAGGAGGCCCGAGACCTGGCTTCCAGCCCCGTGCCACCTCTCCCCATGCACCTTTAAGCAAGGGTCACCTTCTCTGACTACAGTTTCCTCCAACTAGGTGGTTGGACTGGATTACCTTCCAACCCTGGGACAGCCCAGTTCTGTTTTACAAGTCCTTACCAAGAGCTCCGCCCTGGGCACTGTGAGAGATTTGGAAAACACTATCCTTACACTCAGGGAGTTCACAGTTTCATGAGGGACAAACAGTGGACACATATGAAACAGAAAGCAAGGGCACGCCTCATCTCACAGCCCAACATTTGCTCTTCCCTAACCTGCGACAGACGACTTCCCCTGCCACTTCGTCTCTGCCTTTGGAGCTGGCTTCTGTGCCACAGTGGTGGCCTCCCCAGTGGACGTGGTGAAGACCCGATATATGAACTCACCCCCAGGCCAGTACCGCAGCCCCTTCGACTGTATGCTGAAGATGGTGACCCAGGAGGGCCCCACAGCCTTCTATAAGGGGTGAGCCTCCCCTCCTGCTGCCAGTACTCCCTCCTAGAGAAGCAGGCCTCCCTCCCCAGCTCCCTTCCTTCCCGCCATGTGGATTGTGTCTACCATGGGTCCACCTGGAAACACACTGGTGAACAGCACAGGTGTAAATGCCACAAAGGACAAGTAGAAAGACCTACGGAAATGATTTTTAGAAAAAGTGGACCAGGTCTGATTTGGAGAGTCAGGGAGGCTTATCTGAGAAAAAGGTTTCTAGGCATAGGTCAAAGTGCTATCCCCAAACGTCCTGGGCAGGGGAGGAGGAGGGAAAGGTGGTTGGTAATCCTGAGACTTTTCTCGGACCCACCGCCATCACTGTGGACCACCACAGTCGGCAGCCCTAGTGCCCAATGTGCTTCATGTTTTCTTGCTTCTCTGCCTTGGCATTTACTGTTCCCTCGGCGTGGAATGCCTTTCCTGCGCCATCCACATGCTCTACATCTTAGCTGTCCTTCAAGACTAGTTCAAATGCCACCTCCTCCCTAACACTCTCAGGTGTCAACTTTCCCCCTCTGTGAACTTCAGTGATACTTCCTCCACACCACTTTTATGGGATCTACCACTTCCTACTTTGTATCAATATTATAGTATTTGTAAGTTTAAATTATCCCCCATGCTAGAGTGCAGGCTCCTTGCAGCCAAGGACTGTGGCTTATACAGTTGACCCTTGAACAATGCGAGGGTTAAGGGCATGGACCCCATGCAGTTGAAAATACGTGGACAATTTATAGTCGGCCCTCCATACATGAGGTTCCTCCATATCCCTGGTTCCACATCCACAGATTCAACCAACCACGGATCCAACCAACCGCAGATCATACAGTACTGTAGTATTTAATATTGAAAAAAGATCTGTGTATAAGTGGACCCTCACGGTTCAAACCTGTGTTGTTCAAGGGTCAACCGTATACATCTTCCATATCCCAGAGTCCCCAGCACCAAGGCAGCACTCTATCGTGTAGTCATTAACAATCGTCGTGACTGCTAAGTCCCTAAGTATGAGGCCTTTTGCTAAGCACTTCACAAATACTATCTCACCCCCCCGAACTGGGCCGTGTTCTCCACATTTACTGGGGAAGAGACCGAGGCTCAGGAAGGTCATGGAACTTGTCCCAGCTCACAAAGTCTGAATGGCAGAGCCACGGCTCAAACACTGACCGTCAGATACCACCCACATCGTCCATCCCACGCTAAGCTCTTTGCTTGGCCCTCTTACCTCCACCACTGAGGATAGTTTTCTGGCGTCCAGCGTTAGATTGGGCCCAACAAGCAACCATGTTCTCGACCCTGGGATGACGTCACAAAACTGAGTTCCAGCTGAAAGTTCTTTTCCTGTAAGTGCCGCCATCATTTCACTCTTCAGCTGTAGCCACTTGTCTCGGTTTGTACTTTCACTTGGCAAACATTCACTGAGGATCTTGCGGGTGCTGGGCCCTGTGCTATGCGCTGTACCTTAACTCATTTAATCCTCTCGACAGCTCCGTGCGGTAGGTGTTGCTGTCCTCATGTTACAGATAAGTAAGCTGAGGCTGAGAAAGATTAAGTTCAAGAAGCTGGTCAAGCTAGGATGTGAATCCAAGTCTAATGCCAGAGTTCACATTCGTTGTCCCCGTGCTGTACGCCCTGTGAGGGGCCCAGGCTGAGGGTTCAGGAGAGGCCTTGGGGGGAGGTTCTGGTGCCCAAGCTGAGTCCCACGGAGCCAAGAGCGAACAGCCCGGCAAGGAGAGAAGGAGATATTCCAAGCAGAAGGAGCAACGTGGGCAAAGGTGTGGGAGGAAGCGTCTGGCAGGAGCTGAGAGGACCAGGAGGGGATTAGCGGAGAGAGAGGCTGAAGAAGAGGCAGGGGCCGGCCGCTCCCTGAGTCTGCGAAGCACAGCCGAGGGGGGCTCTCGCCCAGCCGCGCTACCTACCGCAGGACAGGCAGGCTTTCCGGAGAGCAGCTAAATTTGGTGTCACGTTGTTTTTGCCCCTCCAGCTGGAGGCCGAGGTCTCCGCAGGGGTGGCCACTCAGGTTGTAAATGAGCCCAGAAATACCCAGCAGCAGAATGGAGTCAGGTGGTTTTAACTGAGCTACTTAACCTCGGTTTCTGAAGAGAAAGAACTGGCAACAATCATAGCTACCTGATAGAACTGTGAGAATTAACTGCCTGACACAGTAACATGGCTCAAAATGTTAGTTTTCTTTCCTTTCCCAACTCCAGCTTCTGCCTAAATTCCTTCAGTAGAGAAGAAAATGACTGAACAATCTCAGAAAATGCTCGTGACTAACAGAAGGCTAGTCCTTTGGCACCAGCACCGAGTGGGGAGAGCGCATAGATCCATGTGGGACTCCAGTCCACCCACCTGACCATGTGATTGTTTCTCTCATCAGATTTACACCCTCATTTTTGCGTTTGGGAGCCTGGAATGTGGTGATGTTCGTCACCTACGAGCAACTGAAACGGGCCTTGATGAAAGTCCAGGTGCTACGGGAATCTCCATTTTGACTAAGACAAGGCCACTTGGTACTTAACTCGGACAAAACCAGTTAAGGATGGAATAAAGCAGCGGGTCCACACACACAAGGACGTAGACCCACACATGTTTACAGAACTGTTTACTTGCTGCTGACTCAAGAAACAGAAGAGGAGGAAGGACTGTGGTCTTCAGTGCTTTGTCTTAAGAACACCTTTGTTTTGCACTGACAACATGGAAAATAAATTACATTAATTTGTGAAACCCATCAGGTTGGATGCCTAACATTTAGGCAAGGAAAAACAAAACATCCACTTGGATAAAACGGAAGTTTGCAAACTTACGTCCCCTGAAAAATCTGATTAGACGATGAATTATAAACAGGAAAGGGACAGGAGTGGCACGCGATTCACTTGGAAATCAGCTAAGGAGTCTACAGGGGCACCGCCAAAGCAACACAAAGCTTTTGACTGCAGCCTTCGGTTAGCCATGCATCATCAGCTATATTTGTAGCGTGCCTGCTGTGTAAAACCCGCTGGGATTCCAGGAAACGTGAGAAGAAAAGAAAACCTAGAACCTGTGTCAAAGGAGCACTGCTGAGCCAGTGTGAGGCTTAGACCCATAAATGTTTGCTGATGACACTGGAGAATCAAGAGGGCAGCCTCAGTCTCTTTCCTGTAAAATGGGAGTAATAATCCCTTTCCTCCTACCTCACTTGGGGTGTTTATGAGGATCAAGTGAGAAGGTGGGCAAGAAAGCACATTATAAAAGCAAAAGCTCTGTACAAATGTAAATAGAAGGACCATGCCTTGGGAAAGATTTTGTAGGTCAGTGAGGAAGTGCCAGGGAAGAAGTTTTTGAAAGACACAGTTGTCTAGAGGTGAGACCAAAGGAACCAGGGGTTTGGGGGCCAGGGGTGACAAAGAATGATGTGCAGCTGTGGGAGCCCCCCACTCCGTGCTGGACTGTGAGGCACCTTGAAGGGTGTGGAGTTTGGGGACAAAGAGATAAATACTGAGCTGAGAGCCTAAAGTACCAGGAATCAGAATTTTTGGAAAATTACTATGACTCAATAAAGGAATTCACACCTTGAGTGTGGGAATGAGAATAGCCACTTTTCTGCCTTCTCTTTCTTGGATGGAATCACCCTTTCTCGCTTCAGGCTTCCTGTGTGTCAGCGCTGGGCCACACCTGGCCCACACACATACACTGCCTTCTGCCCTTCTGCAGGCTGGCTGCTCTGTCGTTTAGGGGTTCGGCACCTCCATATGTAAAAGGCAGGCTTGAACCAGATAACCTCCTTCTGAACTTAACTGGCCATATTTCACATTGATAATTGGGACCCAGAATGCCAGACTTTCTGCTTCTTAGCAGCCTGTGTGGCTCTGATGACAGAACTGGGTTCAAACCACAGACACACACACATACACACACACACAACTATTAGCAACCTAACCATGGGGAATTCTTGCACCTCAGAGTCCTACAGAGAAGTGGGAATGACAATCCTCACTTTGCAGGAGGTGTTCAGTGATGTCATCCTTCCTTCCCTACTCTGACTCCTCTGCACCCTGGGGAAAAACGAACATCCACTTTCCGAAATCAGCACTTTCCTAAATCTAAATCATAATTTTTGAGCATCTACATATACGAAGTGGAAAGTCCAAGCAAAAGCAAAAAAATAAAAATTATTTTGATTTAATGTCTGGTTCAGCTTTCAAATAAAAGCTATATTTAAAACTTTCTCTTTCTTTTGACTTGACAGCATGTGCAAATCATTTTTAAACACTTGGTCTTGATTTGTAAGTTCCTAGAGGCCAAGGACTATGCCTTCCATGAGTTTCTATGTAGCAATATTAACCCATCATCTATCCAGAGCACACTATTTAGATGCTGCTGCTGAAAGAGAGGGGATGAATGCTTCTGAGAGATATTTTGATTGAGATCAGAAGCCTAGTGACCTCCAACTTCAGGCTTTTGGGAGAGGGAAAACAAGATTGGTGGGAGGTCTTCTGAGGTTTTTCTGGGCAAAATACTAGATCTCTTTCCCCATTTCTTAAAGGCAGAGGTTGAACCAAATGACCTAAGACTAAAGTTCTGTGATTCTAAGAACTAAGAGCTTCCTCCAAGCCACAGGCATTCCCTTCCTAGTCCTGCCTCCCAATTTCTGCCACCAGGAAGCCAGGGATACAAACTCCTGAGGTCAGATCACCAGCTGAGGCCAATACCCATTCCCCCACTGCACCCTCACAGACACCTACCTCCATCAAGTCATTCAAAATGTTACCGAACCGGGCTTCCCTGGTGGCGCAGTGGTTGAGAGTCCGCCTGCCGATGCAGGGGACGCAGGTTCGTGCCCCGGTCCGGGAAGATCCCACATGCCGCGGAGCGGCTGGGCCTGTGAGCCATGGCCACTAAGCCTGCACATCCGGAGCCTGTGCTCCGCAACGGGAGAGGCCACAACAGTGAGAGGCCTGCGTACTGCCAAAAAAAAAAAAAAAAGTCATGTACCACAATGTTCACTGCAGCTCTATTTACAATAGCCAGGACATGGAAGCAACCTAAGTGTCCATCGACAGATGAATGGATAAAGAAGATGTGGCACATATACACAATGGAATATTACTCAGCCATAAAAAGAAACAAAATTGAGTTATTTGTAGTGAGGTGGATGGAACCAAACTTGAATCCTCTCGCCCACACACAGTAAAGCTGACCTACTGACACTGGGTTGTGGTGAAGGTAAGTACAGCCCTTATTGCAGGGCACCAAGCAAGGAGTTCAGGAAAGCTAGTACTCAAAACATGCGAACTCCCTAACGGTTTGTTTTGTTTGTTTGTTTGTTTGTTTTTGGCTGGGTCGAGTCTTAGTTGTGACACACTGGATATTTCGTCGCAGCGCACAAGCTTCTCTCTAGTTGTGGTGCACGGGCTTGTCTTTAGTTGTGGCACACAGGCTCGGTAGTTGCAGTGCATGGGCTCTCTAGCTGCAGCACGTGGGCTTAGTTTCCCTGTGGCATGTGGGATCTTAGTTCCCCAACCAAGGATCGAACCTGCATCCCCTGCATTAGAAGGTGGATTCTTAACCACCAGGGACCCTAGGGAAGTCCCACACACACACCAGGGATTGAACCAGTGCCTCCTGCAGTGGAAGCACAGAGTCTTACTCACTAGACCACCAGGGAAGTCCCAGCAAAGCATTTTTAAAGGCAAAGTGAGGAAGGGGCATCCCAGGGTCTGTGAACAGCTTGTGCACAATTCTCTGATTGGTTGATGGTGAGGTAACAGGACGATGTCCCAGGGGTAACATTATCAATCCTTAGGCGCCAGTAGGTCTGGGGGCTATGGGCTCATCATCATCAAGTAGTTAATTTCTTCCATTTGGTGGGAGTTTTAACATCTGTAAAACTACTCAGGAAATGAGCATCAGATATGATTATCTAGGTAATTCACAGAGGAGCTAAAGCAGAGACTACAGGAGAGGGGTCTGTCCCAGGAAGGCCCCATAGGGTCCTGCTGGGTTATAGAAAGAAATCTGCTTTTTCACAAACTCTTCTAGTATATCAGGAAAAATGAGATAGTTTGACCCCTGACTCAGTCACATTAGTGACATAGTGGATTATTGACTTCACAGAAATCTTGTTAGTAAAAGTAATATATTTAAAGGAATATTTTATTCAGGAGGAATGAATGTTAAGTAAGGAAATATAATTATACCTCTATAGATGAGCTATTTTGTGTCCGGACACT
Source organism: Grampus griseus (assembly GCF_964374135.1). Lineage (NCBI taxonomy): Eukaryota > Metazoa > Chordata > Mammalia > Artiodactyla > Delphinidae > Grampus > Grampus griseus. The sequence continues at coordinate 57,768,439 of NC_139002.1, forward strand.
CTGAAAAGTACAGAGCACTATACAAACCAAAGTATTCATTGTGCATACATCGTTAGCCACACGCTGAACTACGTGCTGAGGTGAACGAGGCCCATCCTGCCTTCAGGGAGTTCACTGGGGTGGTGGATGGTGGAGCAGAAGAGACAACGATGCAGTGTGATGAGAGCCACCGTAGGGAAATGCACAAGGCACTCAAGAGCAGAAACCCAGATGAAGGACACCTGACCTGGTTTGGGGCCCAGGAAGCTTCTTTGCAGAGGACACCTAAAGGACAGATAGGAGTTATCCTAGCAAAAGAGGGGAAAGTCATTCTAGGTAGAGGGAATGGCTTGTACAAAGGCCTAGAAAGAAGCAAGAACAAGGGGCATCCAAGTATTGCCAGCTATCAGCATGGCCAGGTTGCAGACTAAAAGGAAGCAGTGAGAGAGATGGGGATAAAGAGGAAAACAGGGGCCCTGAAAGGCTGGAGAAGCCACATATCATGGACTGAATATTTCTGCCCCCAAAATTCATATGTTGAAGCCCCAACACCCAATGTGATGGTATTTGGAGTTTGGGCCTTTGAGAGGTAATTAGGTTTAGATGAGGTCATGAGGGTAGCACCCCCATGATGGGAGTAGGGTCCTTATAAGAAGAGGAAGAAAGACCAAAGTGCTCTCTCTCCACCATGTGAGGATACAGTGAGAAGCCCGTCTGCAAGTCAGGAAGAGGGCCCCCACCAGGGAACCTAATGGATGGGCACCTTGATCTTACTTCCCAGCTTCCAGACCTTAATGAGAAATAAACTCCTGTTGTGAAAGCCACCAGGTCTGTGATACATTGTTATGGCAGCCTGAGCTAAGACACCACCCTAAGAAGTCTGGGGTATTCTGAGGGTAATGTGGAGCCGCTGAAGTGTTTCAAGTAGGGATGACTGACTGCAGTGCAGAGAATGAATTAGCGGGGTGGACTCTGGTCACAGGAAGATGAAGCTGTTGTCATAACCCAGACAAGAGTATTGGAAGTGGGAGTTGAGTGAATGGAATAGTAATAAAATCAATAGAAGATTCCATCTGGAAGGAGTAGTGAGAAAAAAGGACAATGCTCACATGTTCTAAGTAACTTAGAAATACCCTCAGTAATATTCCCAGCAAATCATTTTTTGGCCTCTGAACCAAACCACTTGGGTAGTAGCAGACTCACCATCTCCAGCTCTGCCTAGGAGAGAGTTTTCTGATAATGAATCAAAGGCACAGATCTTGTAGCATTTGTTGCTTTGCCGACTTCTGTTATTTGTTAAACATATGCTGGGTCTGACATACATAGGGGACTAAGATGCCCCTCCGACAGGCTCCCACAACCCTGGTCACACTGTGCCCACCTGTCTGATGGTCACACTAGCCTATAAGTTCCTTGCAGGCATGAACAGGGTATTGTTTACACTTGAATCCCTCGCCCTTAGTAGAGTGCCTGGAATATTGCAAACTTAATGAGTGAATGAATTAATGTTTTAATTTTTAAAAATTGTAATAAAAGTCACAACATAAAATTTACCATCTTAACTATTTTTGTGTTCAGTGACATCAAGTTCATTTATAATGTCATGCAATCATCCATCCTGAGAACTTGTTTCATCTTGTAAAACCGATATTCCATACCCATGAAACAATAACTCCCCATTTCCCTCTCCCAAAAAGCCCTGGCAACCACCATTATACATTCTGTCTCTCAATTTTACTGTTCTAGGTACCTCATATAAGTGGAATCATATAGAATTTATCTTTTTGTGACTGGCTTATTTCACTTAGCATAATGTCCTCAAGGTTCATCCTATAGCATGTGTCAGAATTTCCCTCTTTTAAAAGGATGAAAAATATTCCATTATATATATATATGTATATGTATGCCACATTTCGCTTATCCATTCTTCCATCAATGGATATACTTAGGTTGCGTCTACCTTTTGGCTATTGTGAATGATGCTGCTATGAACATCGGTGTACAAATATCTCTCCAAGGCCCTGCTTTCCATTATTTTGGGTATATACCCAGAAGTGGAATTGCTGGATCAATTGCTGGATCATTCTGTTTTTCAATTTTTGAGGGACTGCCATACTGTTTTCCATGGCAGCTGTACCACTCTGCATTCCCACCAAGAGTGCACAGTGTTCCAATTTCTCCACATCCTCACCAATACTTATTTTCCATTAAAAAAAATAATAACCATCCTAATGAGTGTGAAGTGGTATCTTGTGGTTTTGATTTGCATTTCCCTGATGATTAGTGATACTGAGCATCTTTTCATTTGCTTATTGGCCATCTGTATATCTTCCTTGGAGAAATGTCGATTCAAGTCCTTTGCCCAACTTTGAATTGGGTTTTTGTTGTTGTTTTTGAGTTTTAGTAGTCCTCTATATATTCTGGATATTAACTTATGAGACATGTGATCTGCAAATATTTTCTACCATTCTGTAGGTTGTCTTTTTACTCTGTCGATTGTATCCTTTGATGCACAAAAGTTTTTAATTTTCATGAGCTCCAATTTGTCTATGTTTTCTTTTTTTTTTTAATTAATTAATTTATTTTTGGCTGCGTTGGGTCTTCATTGCTGCGTACGGGCTTTCTCTAGTTGTGGTGAGCGGGGGCTACTCTTCGTTTTGGTGCACGGGCTTCTCACTGCGGTGGCTTCTCTTGTTGCAGAACACAGGCTCTAGGCACATGGGTTTCAGTAGTTGTGGCACGCAGGCTCAGTAGTTGTGGCTCGTGGGCTCTAGAGCGCAGGCTCAGTAGTTGTGGCGCACGGACTTACTTGCTCTGTGGCATGTGGGATCTTCCCGGACCAGGGCTCAAACCCGTGTCCCCTGCATTGGCAGGTGGATTCTTAACCACCGCGCCACCAGGGAAGTCCCTGTCTATGTTTTCTTTTGTTGCCTGTGCCTTCGGTATCACATTTAAGAAATCATTGCCAAATATAATGGTATGAAGCTTTTATCCTGTGTTTTCTTCTAAGAGTTTTATAGGTTTTTTGGGTTTGTGGGGTTTTTTTTGGTCACGAGGCATGAGGAATTTCCCCAACCAGGGATCAAACCCATGCCCCCTGCATTAGAAGTGCAGAGTCTTAACCACTGGACTACCAGGGAAGTCCATATAGTTCTCTAGATCTTATATTTAGGTCTTTGATCCATTTTGAGTTAATTTGTGTGTATGATGTTAGGTAAGGATCCAAGTTCTCTCTAAAGTAAATAAATTTTTAAGAGCTAAAGAAAACCCCTTCCTAAAATAGAGCTTTGCCTTTGAGAGCAAAAAACAATGAATAATCTATTTTTGCAGAGGGGGTGGGGATCTCTTGAGTATTCAAGTATGCATCTCAATTCATGTCAATGGAATGAGTATGAACCTCGTAACAAAAACCAAAGTTAGAATCCCCGTTCTGATACTTATTAGCTATGTGACATGGGTCAAATTCTTGGTCTCCTTAAGCCTCAGTTTATTTACCTATAAAACATGGGTAATAATTTGACAGCAAAAATCCACAGCTTTGTCAACTAAAAGTGGTAAACTTTGTAGGAAACAAACTGGATTCCTCATGCATTGTTGGTGGAAATGTAAGATGGTAGAGTCACTTTGGAAATTTTTGAATTTTTTAAAATATTAAATATATATTTACCATCTGATCCAGCCATCCTACTTTTAGGTATTTACCTAAGAGAAATGAAATCATATGTCCACACAAAGATTTGTACGTGAATGTCAATAACAGCATTATTCATAATAGCTCCAAACTGGAAATATGTAATCCAAATGCCCATCAACTGGTGAGTACACAAACAAAATGTTCTATATCACTGTGATGGAACACTACTCAGCAATAAAAAAGGACCAGACTGCTGATTCATGCATCAACAGGATGAACCTCAAAAAACATTATGTTAAGTGAAAGAAGCCAGACACCAAAGACTACATTGCACTTCTATGAAAATTTTAGAAAATGCAAAGCTGTAGAGACAGAAAGTAGTGGTCATCCAGGGCTGAGGTGAGAGAAGGAAATGACTGCAAACAGACACAACACAACTTTTGGGGGTGATGGAAGTATTTTAAAACTGGATTGTGGGGCTTCCCTGGTGGTGCAGTGGTTGGGAGTCCGCCTGTCAATGCGGGGGACACGGGTTCGTGCCCCGGTCCGGGAGGATCCCACATGCCGTGGAGCGGCTGGGCCCGTGGGCCATGGACGCTGGACCTGCGCGTCCAGAGCCTGTGCTCCTCAGTGGGAGAGGCCACAACAGTGAGAGGGCCGTGTACCGCAAAAAAAAAAAAAAAAAAAAAACTGGATTGTGGTCATTATTGCACAACTGTATAAATTTACTAAGAATTAATTAAATCATACACTTAGCAATGAGTGAATTGTATGGTATTTAAGTTGTACCTCAATAAGGCTATTAAGAGTGCAAAAGGTTATGACAGTTCATGGCAGTACTACTGTAATAGACAAAAAGTGGACACAACTGGAATGTCCCATCAACAGTAGAGTGAATACGCTGGATATACTCATACAGTAGAGACTATACAGCAACGATAATTAAAGATCTACAACTTCATGTAACTTGGCTGAATCTCACAAATTTAATGTTGAGTGAAAGACAGAAAATAGTACAATTCCATGTATATGATGTTTAAGAACAGGCAAAACAAATATTTGATGTTAAAAATCAGTATAGGGGGGCTTCCCTGGTGGCGCAGTGGTTGGGAGTCCGCCTGCCGACGCAGGGGACGCGGGTTCGTGCCCCGGTCCGGGAGGATCCCGCGTGCCGTGGAGCGGCTGGGCCCGTGAGCCATGGCCGCTGAGCCTGTGTGTCTGGAGCCTGTGCTCTGCAACGGGAGAGGCCACAACAGCGAGAGGCCCGCATACCGCAAAAAAAAAAAAGATCCTGCATGCCACAACTAAAATCTGATGCAGCCAAAAAAATAAATAAATATATTTTTAAAAATCAGTACAGTAGTTATTCTCTGGGAAAATAGTGACTGAGAAGGGACATGAGAGGTTGTTTCTGCGGTGTTAATAATGTTTCTTTTTAAAATTTTTTAGCTTTATTGAAGAATAATTCACAAATAATGTTAATGTTTCTTGATGAGTGCAAATTATATAGAGGTATTCACTATATGAGAGTTTATCAAGCTGTACACTTATGATTTGTGCACTGTTTAATATGTATGTTATACTTCTATAAAAATTTTACTTAAAAGTGCACTCAGGGCTTCCCTGGTGGCGCAGTGGTTAAGAATCCACTTGCCAATGCAGGGGACCGGGTTCAAGCCCTGGTCGGGGAAGATCCCACATGCCCGGAGCAACTAAGCCCGTGCGCCACAACTACTGAGCCTGTGCTCTAGAGCCCATGAGCCACAACTAATGAAGCCTGCACGCTTAGAGCCCGTGCTCTGCAACAAAGAGTAGCCCCCGCTCACTGCAACTAGAGAAAGCATGTGCACAGTAACAAAGACACAACTCAGCCACAAATAAATAAAAGAAAATAGATAAATAAAAAAAAAAAGTGCACGCAACTTGAAGAAGGGACCACTGGTTATCTCCAAGAAGTGTGTGTGTGTGTGTCTGTAGGGATGATGAGAGGTGCTAGCCACGTAAAGATCTGAGGAAAAGTGTTCCAGGAAAAGGGAACAAGCAGTCCACAGGTCCTATGGGAAGGAGCTTGGCATGTTCAAGAACAGAAAAAAAGACCTGTGTGGCTGGCGTAAAGTGAATGAAGAGATGAATGTGAGATCATTCATTTATTCATTCATCAGACATGTAAGAGTTGTGCCAGAAGCTGACATGTCAGAGGACAGCCAACTGTCCAGAAAGTTTGGCAGAGAAAGAAAGGAGAAAAAATAGCCACTGTAAAAGGAGTAGGAAAGTCCTGAGGTTATCTTTTAATTTATACACACACACACACACACACACACACACACACACACACACACACACAGAGTAGAAGAAAGGAAAGATTGAAGATAGGAGGAAAGGTCCTAGAGAAAACAGAAGAGCATAGAATAATGCGTGCAGGTAGGAGGGATCACTCTGGAAAGGATATGGTAAACCTAGAAATAAAAGAGTCACATAGGCAAGAATTTTGAAATGGAGAGAAGCAAAATGAAGGCATTCTCCAATCCTTTCATTGAAATTTGAGGAACAGTCACATATGAGAGTAGATTAGTGAACCTGCATAATTATTTACAAGAATGATGATTTTAATTTTAAAAGCTCTTTTTTCCTTAAAGTATAATTTAATGAAGAAACTGAGATTCTCTGATGCACCCCTGACACTCTTCTCTGCCGTGCTGAGCTGTATGGAGCCCTCACCACGGGGCAGCCGGGCATTCTAAAGTGTAAGGCACCAGGCCTCCTCCAGGCTCCCCACCAGCTGTCCCAGGGCCCTCGCACCATGGATAGGAAGTTCCACATCAGGCACAGCCACTCACGGAACAGGCTGCCCACCAACACGTGATAGGGTCTTGGAAATTCACAGAGGAAATATGCAAAGCAGATTGTCCTCTACATACCCACAGTCAGTTATGATACAGAAATACAACTTAAACACGTCAAGGAAGATTGAATGCAAATACTTTGAGGAACTATTACAGTCGAGATTATTTCACGCTGAATATTTACCATTTATTGGGTATTGTGGTAAAGGGTCTGAGGATAACACCATTATCATATTACGCTGAGATTATAGAGGACATTATGAACAATGAAAAAAGTTATGCTTTAGGAGTTCCCTGGTGGCCTAGTGGTTAGGATTGCGGGCTTTCACTGCTGTGGCCCAGGTTCAGTCCCTGGTCTGGGAACTAAAATCCCACAAGTCGCCTGGCGTGGCCAAAAAAAAAGTTATGCTTCATTGCCCAATTTTATTAGGGCTGACTATCTACGTTTTCTTGGCAATAAAAAGATAGCAGTACATTGATATTATGAATCAGTGTAGATCATCAAACTTTTTCTTTTTGAAATTTGAGGAATGGTCACATCTTCTACCAATAAAGCCAGTGGAAACTGCCAAAGAGGCATGGTGAGTGGTGTAGGCTGATCAGAACTCAAAAATGACATAAAGATGTGCATTTTGCCTGAGAAATATACTCAACTCTCTGAATCCCTATATTACAATATGCTACATAGTTTATACAACAAAGGATTTATTTGAACGTGTCAATATCTGAATTTTATTCTCCTGAAGGTTTTGTAATGAACTGAGTTCAAGATGACTAGGTGATTACTTTGAAACTTTATATTTCTTTCAACAGATGAGCATACTAATGTTGCAGAGCTTGCAAATGTCCTTGAGATAGACATGTCACTGGCTAAGAATGTTTCCATGTATTGCTGCTTGGGCTCTGCCCCTAAGAAGAGACATAAGTAATAAATGTGCAGCAAGTACATTCGTCAAGGTGCAATGTTCCATCTGCAAAAAGATTTAAAAGGACTTTCCATCCACAAAAGATACTCTTTTTATTCGATATAAGATGGCAATGAAAGGGACTCCCCTCGTGGTCCAGTGGTAAAGAATCCACCTTCCAATGCAGGGGATGTGGGTTCAATCCCTGGTCGGGGAACTAAGATCCCACGTGCTGCAGGGCAACTAAACCCGCGCACCACAACTACTGAGCTCACGCGCTTCAACGAGAGAGCCCACGTGCCCTGGAGCCCGCGGGCCACAACTGGAGAGAGAAAACCTGCACGCCACAACTAGAGAGAAGCCTGTGCGCTGCAACGGAAGATCCCATGTGCCGCAACTAAGACCCGATGCAACCAAAATAAACCAAAATAAATTAATTAATTAAATTTAATTTAAAAAAAAAAGATGGCAAGGAAAGTAGGAGTCCTGAAAAGAAGTTTTGTCAGCTCTGGTACTGATAGAAATAGTCAAAATCCAGCTGACACAGCCAGTATAAGCAATTTGGATCTGCCTACAGGACTCACAAAGCATATTGCTTGCCTATTTGACTCAACACTTTCCTTTGTAATGATGAGAAATCCTGTATCAAAAGTTGGCAGACTTTCACATAAGTCTCTGGACAGCTTCCTTACAGAACTAGAAAAGGTTCAAAACACTGATGAAGAAAAAGTGCAGATTGCAGAGATATTTTGATCAGGCACTCACTCTGAGAAACACCACACTGTCTCTGTATAATAATGATACAGTCACACAACTACATAGCCAGAACAATCATTTATGGTTTTCTTCTGGATCTTTTAAAAGGTGTGAGAGCCTTCTTGATTCGGACCCTGTGACTTGCAGCAGAGTTCTAAACAAAATTACACTGGCTTGTTTCCCTGGCTCCTCTCATTTATGAATACAGCCCATCAGCAATAGTACTCCTCAGAATATTAGACCAGTTATCCAGAAGCCACTGCTCAGAAGTCAGATCCCTATTTCTTTTACTGGCCAAAGGTAGGAGACTTCAAAAACCATCAGATATATTTCAGAGCTAATACTGAGTATTAATAATGTTTTGGAGTCATAATCCTGAAGTAATTCCTACTTCAGATTAGCTCAGATGTTAAATGATGGGATGAGAAAAACCTTTTCCATTTGATTAAAACAGAACTATAAGGAAAGTTTGCTGTATCAATATGGATGTTCACAAAACACTGCAAATATTAAGGAATAAAGTGGGCTTGCAGGGATTTCTGTGAATGTGTCACCATATCTAAGCTTCTAGTCAACGTGTAAACAGAAAACCTGGTGATGCTTCTGATGAGAAAGGAGAACCTGATTTACCGTATTTAACTTCTGGCTCAGAGCAAATGAAGAATCCTGTGAAATGGTCATTGAGGAAGCAACAACAGATTCAACAACAAAACACAACTCTGATGTTGCCACAGCAGACGTGACTGGCTTTCTCTTAAGCTGTGCTTTGAAATTCCACTATTTAGCTCTGAATTAAATGAGAAGTTTGTAGGAAAACTGCTACATACAACTTTTGCAGAGAAGAAAGCCATCAAAGACTCTGACATTGCAGCATAAAATTCTCTCTACATGTCCTTAACTTTGCTCACTCATTCAGGGAAGGTGCTTCAACACTGGATATACACACTGAGGCCAACTTTTTCAAGTCCACTTTACCATCTTATGCTGATACGGGAGTTCTACTTCTTGTAAATTAGAGATGCCATCGTATCAGAATGGTTTAGAGTGTCACCTTCCTCACTTCTCACTGCTAATCTTCATTTGCAGTAATTTAGTTACACCATTTGTTATTCACACTTGGTGTCTTTTTTTCTTTCTTAAAGTGAGCTTTATAGTGCCAGTCAAAAAAACTATTCTGCTGGTGCAATATAACTTACACTTAATGATGTTAAAAGTGTGTTGTATTGATGTTTGGCAAACATTTAATTTTGTCTGGAGTCTTGCTCATTACAGCACATCCTAATGCAACAAAAAGCTCCTTTTTTTTTTTTTAATTGATCCCTAGGTTGTTTGTTTCTTTTTAACAAAGAACTTTTTAGCAATCAGCACTGTACTTTTATTTTAAGGCAAATCTACACTTCTGGGTGTTTTTTGTTTTGTTTTCGTTTTTTAGGGGTTTTTTGGCCACAGCAAGCAGCATGTGGTATCTTAGTTCCCCGACCAGGGATTGAACCCAATCTCCCAGCATTGGAAGCACAGAGTCTTTTTTTTTTTTTAATTGGGGTATAATTGTTTTACAATGTTGTGTTAGTTTCTACTGTACAGCGAAATGGAGTTCCCTGTGCTATACAGCAGGTTCTCATTAGTTACTTATTTTATACATATTAGTTAGTGTATATATGTCAATCCCAATCTCCCAATTCAGCCCACCTTCCCTTTCCCCCACTTGGTGTCCATATACTCGTTCTCTACATCTGTGTCTCTATTTCTGCCTTGCAAACCGGTTCATCTGTACCATTTTTCTAGATTCCACATATATGCGTTAATATATAACATTTGTTTTTCTCTTTCTGACTTACTTCACTCTGTATGACAGTCTCCAGGTCCATCCACGTCTCTACAAATGACCCAATTTTGTTCCTTTCTATGGCTGAGTAATATTCCATTATATATATGTACCACATCTTCTTTATCCGTTCGTCTGTCGATGGTCATTTAGGTTGCTTCCATGACCAGGCTATTGTAAATAATGCTGCAATGAACATTGAGATGCATGTGTCTTTTTTTTTTCTTTAATTAATTAATTTTATTTATTATTTATCTTTGGCTGCATTGGGTCTTCATTGCTGCCCGCAGGCTTTCTCTAGTTGTGGCAAGTGGGAGCTACTCTTCCTTGTGGTGCGTGGGCTTCTCATTGCAGTGGCTTCTCTTGATGTGGAGCACGGGGTCTAGGCACGTGGGCTTCAGTAGTTGTGGCACTTGGGCTCAGTAGTTGTGGCTCACGGGCTCTAGAGCGCAGGCTCAGTAGTTGTGGCACACGGGCTTAGTTACTCTGCAGCATGTGGGATCTTCCCAGACCAGGACTCGAACCTGTGTCCCCTGCACTGGCAGGTGGATTCTTAACCACTGCGCCACCAGGGAAGCCCCCAATTTAATATTTAAAATGCAGGGTTTCTTACTTGACAACAAAGATTCATTAAAGAATTTAATCCAGTTTTGTTGTTGCAAATGTTCAAAGTAATTCTACCTCGTTTTGGGTGGCCATTTCCCCCACCTTTTTTTTTTTTTTTTTAAGAAATCAAGAAAGAGAAGTACAACAAAAAGTCATGGACTGGGGTGGTGGACTGGGGTGGGGGGGTCAGGGAGGTGTGGGTGGGTGTGGGGCTTCCCTAGTGGCGCAGTGGTTAAGAATCCGCCTGCCATTGCAGGGGACACAGGTTCGAGCCCTGGTCCGGGAAGAGCCACATACCGCGGAGCAACTAAGTCCGTGCGCCACAACTACTGAGCCTGGCTCTAGAGCCCGCGAGCCACAACTACTGAAGTCCCCGTGCCTAGAGCTTGTGCTCCGCAACAAGGGAAGCCACCAAATGAGAAGCCCAGGAACTGCAATGAAGAGTAGCCCCCGCTCGCTGCAACTAGAGAAAGCCTGCGCACAGCAACGAAGACCCAACACAGCCAAAAATAAAATAAATAAATTTACAAAAAAAAAAATCAGTGTCTTTCTTGTGTCTTTTTCATTTTCAGTGTTTCAAACAACGTTTTTAAAATTTTACAGTTCCAAAACTATAAGTACATATATATATATATTTTTTTTCAGTGAACTAGATGTGAAACAGGTTTGTAAAATGCACTTATGTGTACCCATTGTGGACAAAGAATGTCTGCCTGCCGTATCAGTAAACAAAGGATGTTGAGACTATCAGTCCATCAGCCACTGCAGCCATCACCAATGGTGCACCCTAAGGGGATTCATGATGGAGAAAAACAGGATATAATTTTATTTAGCCCAGACCCTTGCATCTTCCCGTACACAGAAGAGTGCTAAATTCATTAACTTGAGATATCTGGTTTTTCTTTAATTAGCAGTAATCTTTTGATGTTCAGCTACCTGGTGTTTTTGCAGAAACTCCTATATACCCTGGCTCCTCCCCTACCTCTTCAGAACAGTCCTTCAGAGGTATCTGAGAGGCTGTATCCTGGGCTTAAGGCCTCAGTAATGCCCCAAATAAAATATAATTCTCAACTTTTAGGTTGTGTGTTTTTTTCAGTTGACACCAAACATTCTTCACTTTCTCCATAAGACATCTTATGATTTGGATGAGCTGTACCTCTAAAAATCCAGAGGTAGAGTGTCTGTAGCAACACCCTGATCTGCCTGGCTCCATCCTAAGGAAAAGAGAATTTAACAGGACTTCTAAAGAAATCCATGTTGAATCCTGGTGATATCTACTTCTCTTTTTAGTATCCACACATCATCCTTTTAACAGTCCCTTGAATTTTGCTAGGGATGAACAAACATCTCATAGGTATATAGTCTTTGAAATCCAGATTCTTCCCTGTTTTGGCAATCAGGGCAACACATTTATTTCCAAGCCTTTGTTTTACTCTATTTTTCATGTCTCCTCAGAGATCACCGACCAGTTCAGTAGTCTCACCACAAACTTGCTGAGTATCCTGGGAATCCGTTCATCACAGCCAAAGACAGAAGCTTACATGCAAAAGCTAGGCCAGCAATGGATGGGAGACTCCACAGTGCCAGAAATAAATTTGTGGCTGGATTTCTCAGTTTCCACTTTGTTTCTGCCAGGATCATATGCTCAGTGTGTTTTTTTCTTTTCTGCTATAATTATCCAGTCCCATTCCAGCTATAGTCTCCTGGCTGACAATTCCTTCTGCTTGTGGACAAAAAATACACACACTGAGCTGATTAACCAGGGCTTAAGTCATGGCACACCATTCCTAACCGTGTTACATTAGGCAGATGATTTAACCTCTTTGGCACGCATCTGTAGGTCAGAGGTTAATACCAGCCTCACAGGGTTATGTGAAGTATCCACACTGAACCTGAACATAGTAACTGCACTCACTAAATGTTCATCTTCCCAGATCCTCCCATTACACTTCCCAAGGGCACTTTCAACAGCAGCCCAAACAGCATGCATTGAGCCTCTACTATATGTCAACTGAAGAAAAACACACGACCTAAAAGTAGCGAGTTAAGTTTTATTTGGGGATCTTACTGAAGACAATAACCCAGGAGACGGCCTCTCAGATAGCTTTGAGGAACTGCTCAGAAGAGGTAAGAGAGAAGCCAGGATAAATAGGAGTTTTTTGCTGGAAAAAAAATGTAGTTGAACATCAAAAGATTACTGTCAATCACAAAGAACAGACATTCAAATTAATGATTTTAGTGCTTTTCTGTATATGGGAAGATGCAAGAATCTGGGTTCATTTAAATTATTCCTTAGGTATGCAACTTAACTATCTAGGGACAATAGAATCCAAAGCACAGAATACTTCCTGTTTTTCTCCATCCTGAATTCCTTTCAGGGCTCACGTGGGTGGAAGGCTGCCTTGACTAATGGCCAGATCCTTATGGACCTGGAATGGTGGGCAACATTCTTTGTTTACCAGAATGGCAGGCAACGGTCCCTGTCCACATCTGAAGCGGGTCTTAGAGGGTTGTGATACTAAAAATATAGGAAATAGCTTCCTGCTCTAGAAGAGCTTACAATGTAGTCAACGGTATGGCTTCCACGACCTCCACGAATTCTTACAACAGTCCCAGACAGCCGACAAGACTGAAAAGAGGTAGAGGGAGTCAGAAGGTACACAAAAGTAGGGACATAGAGTCCAAGGGCGAACACAGACTATCTGCTTCTACACTCCACGTGCACGTGTTTGTCCGGCCACAGGACAAAATTACCGGTTGTTTACGTGTCTGTCACCCCCATAAGACCACCAACAACCTGAGGGCGACCCAGTCCCGGTTCACCTACCATCCCTTTCTCATGCCGGGGCCTAGACACGGAGCAGGTCCACGCCCTGTTCGGCCTTCTCACTCGAGGGGCTCCTGACCATTGGCTCTTCTGTAAGTGGGGGCGGAGCGTCACGCTCCGTGACCCCTCCCCGTCCTGAAGTCCCCGAGGAGCCCAGGACAGAACCCGGAGGCAGCGGGAAACCCAGCCGCACCCAACGGCTGTTGGCGGTGATCGGCCACCTGCTGCTGCAGCCCAGATTGGCTCCTTCCTCTGGCCCCACGGCTCCCTTAACCAATCACCAGCGAGGCCGGTAGGGAGGCCCCGCCCCGCGGGGTCCCGCGCTGGCACCTGGGGAGAGCGGGCGGTCTGCGGAATCACGGGCGGCTGAGTTGGTACCAGCGGACTGCGTCCCTGAAAGGAGAGAGTGCTCTTCTACCCGAGCCTCTGGGCGCTGTTAAAAGGAGCCCTGGGCTTCCCTGGTGGCGCAGTGGTTGAGAATCTGCCTGCCAATGCAAGGGACACGGGTTCGAGCCCTGGTCTGGGGAGATCCCACATGCCGCGGAGCAACTGTGCCCGTGAGCCACAATTACTGAGCCTGCGCATCTGGAGCCTGTGCTCCGCAACAACAGAGGCCGCGATAGTGAGAGGCTTGCGCACCACGATGAAGAGTGACCCCCGCTTGCCACAACTAGAGAAAGCCCATGCACAGAAACGAAGACCCAACACAGCCATAAATAAATAAATAAATACATTAAAAAAAAAAAAAGAGCCCTGGCTAGGGGCCAGAGGCGTGTACGACCCTGGGCAGCCTCTGCTTCTTTCCGGGAGTCAGTCTTGCCATCTTTACGATGAAGTTGGCGCGGCGAGGGGTAACCCTATGGGGAAACGAAGGGGCAGATGCTGGGATCGGCTCCCGAAAATGGAAGTGGAGAAAGGAGCGGAGAAAACCCTGGGCGTGGCGGTCTCTGCGGAAATGCTGCAACTAAAGGGCCGCCTCCCAGCCCTCGGAGACCGCAGGTCCCGCCCCCGCCCAGCCGGCCGCTCCCCATAGATCGAAGTCGCGCCGCACCCTCTGCCTGCCTCTCAGCAAACCCGGCCGGCCGCGCCTTTGGGTCGAGTACAGTCTGCTCTCCGTGGATGCGCGCTCCGCCCGCCGACTGACATATCTGCCAGTACTTGATTGTTCTCCCTGCGGCCCGGTGAGCCCGGCCCCGGCCCGCCCCAGCCCTGCGCCCGCTATATCTGCCCTACTCCCGCTACCCCGGCGGAAGGGACCCGCGCGCCACCTTTAATTTCACTCCTCACCTCCCACCCTATTTTGTATTTTACCTTTTGTTGTTTTTCTTTATCTCTCTTCTTTCACTCTTTTCATGTCTTGCTTTTGCTCTTTACCTCTCGCGTTCAAATGGCTGTAATATAAGCCTTCACCCTTCCACTTCCTCTCCTCGGCCAGGGTGGGGGACCTTCACCGAAGACCAGAATGACCTCTGCCACTCCAGGCGACCCCAGGCCATTCCTGGGGCTCTTTCTGCTGGCAGGAGGCTTTGAGCTCCTTGATGCAGCCTCAGCAGGGCCCGCTCCAGCCCCTCTAACCTCCTCGCAGCCCCGCTCTGGTTCCTAGTTGACTCAGCGAGTCTCTGACCCATCATGACTCCCCCACCACCGCCCCACTCCTGCTCACCAGAGTCTGCTGTGTTGCGGGACGCTTCTCCAGAATACTGAGTTCAACTAAAGGAGAAATCTGCAACAGAGCAATGTGTGATACTAAGAGAGCAGACGGGGGAGGGAGGACTCCTGGGTTCATCCTCTCCTCCAGTGTGTCCCCCTCCTCCAGTGTGTGCACTTAATTAGTCCCCAGCTGCCCTGTGGGAAATGGACCCTGTGCCCTACCCTCACACCCCCCTGATAAGGATTGAGTGGGCTTATGTGCCTTGAACAGATGGCCCTTTCCTTGCTGGGGTGTGGTCCTTTAAGGTCCATTTCCCTTTCTAAACTCTCCTCCTTTGCCCTCACCTGCAGGACACATAGTATGACCATTAGGTGTTTCATCTCCCAGCCATTTTCTATGGAAAACCAAAGGGATCAGGCCATGATAGCCACTGGCAGTTTTGAAGAATGGGATGCCTTTAGAGAAGCTTGATCTTGAAGGCCTCAGCGTGAGATCTAACAGAGCCAGGTAAGAGTCCATTCTAAGGGAGGGGTCTTCTACTGCCTCAGCCCTGTGGTCTGGGGGCAGGTTTAGCAGGACATTAATACAAATAACTAGCACCACCGTCCCAGTAAAGTCACTCTTAGCGTTCACAAAGCACTTAAGGGCCAGAGCCCTTAAGCTGACCTGACAATCCAAGGATGGTAATCCCCATTTTACAAAGGAGGATATTGAGGCCCAGGTGGGACAGTGATTAGCCCCAGGTCACCCTAGGAGTCAGCAGCAGAGTTAGGACAGGACCCTGTTGTTCTAACTACATATTGTTGACTCAAACTTTTGACTATCCTTAAGATTGCAGTTGGTAATCAGGTGAAACTGGTTATTTGCTGGGGATTGTAATATATTATTAACTCTTTCTCGTTAGGCCTGAGTTTAATCTTCTTAGTATGGTCTTTAGCACGGAGACCTTTGCCTTCATACCCATGCCTCTGAAGGACCTGACTTATGGCAACCCCAAGGCAACATTCAAAATGGCAACTTAGCCTTTGCACTTGTCTCTGAGGTGGGCAGGGCCTGGGCCTTATTCTTCTCTGGCCCTCACAACACGTTGCAACCCAGATCAAGGTCAGGACATGATTGACTCATGTCATCATGTCTCTGATGCCCAGAGAAGGGAATGCCGTTTGCCTGAACCTTCTCAGAACTGTCACATTGTCATGAGAGAACTTCGGTGTTGGACCTCCTCGTGAAAGGCCCGGGGCTGAGAAAACAGCAGGAAAGAAATGAGCTGGGCACAGTGCAAAGCAAATAGCATAAGCTTTGGAGCCTGCAGACAGGACGCTTACTAAGTTCCCTGTTCTGAAACATGGAAGTAAGGGCAGCCACCTCACAGGGCTGCACTGACAAGTAAGTGAGCTAGTAGAATGTGCCAGGCAGAGTGGGGAGGAAAGGTGTGGGGCACTTCCTGGGGAACGAGGATGTCAGGGCAGGGACGCTGGGGGTTCTGGAACACCTTCACCAACCCCTTCTGCTGCTTGAGTGCCAGTCTTCACTGAGCCTCATGTGGGCCAGGCTCCAGGGAAGCATGAATAAGGCCAGGAACTGAGTGGTGAGTCGCCTTTAGACTTCCCTGTTGGCCCAGCCACCTGGGATGAGAAGCCCAGGAGGAAGAAGCCTGGTGAGCATCTTGTTTCCATGGGTCTGTGTGTTCACGACTGACTGCCACCACGTCATTCCTCTGCTGGCCAGCGCTTTCCTCCCGGCCCCAGCAATGGGGGCAGCCCATTAGGTGAGGCTCAGAGCAGCCACTCCTATGTAGTGAAAGAAAGAAACTCAGGGGAGAGAAGCAGGTCACCCTCCTCCACTGGGGTGCTGGGCTCACTTCCTCCCAAGGCAGGGGAGGAAGGTGTTGTTGCAATTCTGAGAACAAAATGGAGGTTTTGGTTTCCTTTGTCACTATAGTTCTGACCTGCACTTCCGCATCCCCACCTCTCATGAAGATGTGGATCCCTCTATGTTATAGGAGGAGAGGAAACTGGCCAGAGAGGGAATAGTTTTCCCACCCCCCGGGGTGGGGGTGGGTAGAGCACCTTATGCACTTACTCTCAGCCCTGAGAATTGCTCAGTATCCTTCAAGGCCCAGCTAAATGCTACCTTTTCTAAGTCTTCTGATTACCCACCCTTTCTTCTCTCCCAGTGAAGTTGGATGTTCCCTCCTTTGCACTTTGAGACTATGTTCTGCAAGCCCCAAATGCAGCTTGAATCACCTGTCCATCCCATGCCAGACAATAAGCCCCCCTCTAGGGTAGATATTGTCTCCTGCGCCTCAGTGAGCCAGTGCCCAGCAAAGCAGACTCCTTGAAAGAGTGCCTCTAGAGAGCCCAAGCTGTGTGCGGGCTGGTGGGGAAGAGAATTAGACTGAATTGAAGGAGCTGAATAGGTCTTGTTCACTCCTTTTCTTCTAGACTTAGTTCAAGACCCATAGGAACCTCTCCTGCTTAAGACATCCAGGGCATAAGCCTGTGGGTTTGTGCCTGTCAGGTCTTGGTCTAGCTGAAACCTTTTCCCCACTTCTGTCTGCCCTTTAAACAGATCTGCAGCATCAGGAATGTGGGCTTCAGTGAAATTTCTGCACCCAGCAGACACAGGGCTGGGCCAGTGCCTGTGAGGTAGCACTAGGATAGCTGTGATCCAGACACTCCCTGTGGCGAAAGGGAGGACTTCTCAGGAATGAATTGCTTCTCCAGCCCCTGCTTGAGTGCCTGTGGAGCTCACTCCTATTTGCCCTCCAGGGGCAGCTCTGGGTCCTTGCTTAGGGAGGTGGTGCTATCAGGGAAAGTGGGGTGGGGTAGTGAGAAGGGGGGGTCTGGAGCTTCAGCTTCTGATGGACCTTCTCTCTCCTTGGCTTAGATTCCAGCAGAGTTCCTCTGTCTCGTCTTGTTGCTGATTGAAGGTGCCCCCTTCTTTTTTCTTCATCTCCTGGGAGGTAGCAGGAATTGGCATTATGGTTGGGTTCAAGGCCACAGATGTGCCCCCTACTGCCACTGTGAAGTTCCTGGGGGCTGGCACAGCTGCCTGCATTGCAGATCTCATCACCTTTCCCCTGGATACTGCTAAAGTCCGGCTGCAGGTGAGGAGATGAAGCCTGGGGTTCTGATGGTGGCTAGTCTGCTCCCTCTCCAAGACACAGACTCCTCAAGGGCCAGCGGGGTTTTTCGGCGCTGTAAATTTTAGAGCATAGGGATGGAAGGAGATGGGGAGGGCAACCACCTGCCTTGGCCTTGCAGATCCAAGGAGAAAGGCAGGGGCCAGTGCAGGCTGCGGCCAGTGCCCAGTACCGCGGGGTGCTGGGCACCATCCTGACCATGGTGCGCACCGAGGGCCCCCGCAGCCTCTACAAAGGGCTGGTCGCCGGCCTGCAGCGCCAGATGAGCTTTGCCTCCATCCGCATCGGCCTCTACGACTCTGTCAAGCAGTTCTACACCAAGGGCTCTGAGCGTGAGTGTGGAGCTGGGCCACAGGCCTCTTGGCCTCTTCTCAGTGATGGTTGATCCTCGTTCTTTTAGCTGCACAGTTCCTTTAGGCCCCAAGACCTCTAGGAGGAATTTCAGATCAGAGGAACTGAGAACTAGAAGGGTCCCTGATTCTTCTAATGATTCCTGAACACCTGGGCTGTGCCAGGCTCCAAGTAGGGCATCGTCTCATAACAGTCCTCACAACCACCTCGGGAGCAGGTGGTATCATCCCCGTGTTACAGAGGAAGAGGCTGAGGCTTGCTCGGGCAGGAGGGACTTGGCCAAGGGCACATAATGGGGAGCCAGAAAGAAAACACACTGAGGACTTGTGCCTCCAAGGCCAGCACTCTTCCATTCCACCTTCTCAGCATGCCATGCCCACCCTCCATTTTACACGTGAGGAAAATGAGAACCCAGATCAAAAGGTTGACTTTTCCCAAGATCACACGGCAGGGAGAAGTAGATCAGGGATGAGAACCCAAGTCCTATGAATCCCAGTCCTTGAGAAAAGCCACTTCTCTCGGAGCCTTTCATATTTGTCAAATGGAAATGATACTTGGGAATTCCCTGGCAGTCCAGTGGTTAGGACTTTCACTGCCAGGGCCCAGGTTTGATCCCTGGTCGGGAACTAAGATCCCAGAAGCCACACAGCGCTGCCAAAAAAAAAAAAAAAAGGTTCTGATTTCTCGGGGCTGCTGAGTAGGTAAAATGAAGTGAATGAAAATGCTTCATGAAAGAAAGCATTACGTCTCATTTTGTCCTGCTCCTCGCTCTGTCCCAGTGCCCAGCACGTAGTAGACACTCCCAGTGATAGACTGTATGATGCAAAAAGTTCTTAGAGCAGGGCTAGTCTGTGTCTTATTGCCGAAAGGTTACAGTGAAGACAGGAAATGACAGTGACGTGGTTTTGGTGAGGAGAGGTGGGAAATGAGTGTAAACCCAGCTGGCCACTGACCCCCATGGTTCTCCCACAGATGCCGGCATCGGGAGCCACCTCCTGGCAGGCAGCACCACAGGTGCCTTGGCTGTGGCCGTGGCCCAGCCAACGGATGTGGTAAAGGTCCGATTCCAGGCGCATGCCCAGGCTGGAGGTGGCCGGAGGTATCAAAGCACCATTGAGGCCTACAAGACCATTGCCCGAGAGGAAGGGTTTCGGGGACTCTGGAAAGGTGTGTACCAGGTGTTTTCCCTTCCGCATCCTCCTCTTCCCCTATTCCTTGGTCTCACATAGGCACCATTTCTTTCTGCAGGGACCTCTCCCAATGTCGCTCGTAATGCTGTGGTCAACTGTGCTGAGCTGGTGACCTACGACCTCATCAAGGACACTCTCCTGAAGGCCAACCTAATGACAGGTGAGTTAGGGTAGATGTTGCTGGGTCTCACCTTCCCCCAAACCAGGAGCCAGTGTGGGTCTGCCTGGAGACCACATCTTTTCATCCCATTTCCCCTTTGCTTATGGAGTGAGTTTCTCTTTCACTGAACTGAAGCCAACTGGGGTGAAGTTTCCACTCTGCACGTTGAGGCGCTGAGGCTAGATTGGCAAAGTGACTCTCAGAGACACTGGGAGAGGTCCCAGCTGCAGTCTCTGTGTCTCTAAAACCACGAGACCTTAGCTACTTAAATCATCTCTTTCCTTCTGGAATTATGGGGTGAGGAGTCCTGACTGCTTCCCCTGCTCCTCCTTCTTGGCAGATGACCTCCCTTGCCACTTCACTTCCGCTTTCGGGGCGGGCTTCTGCACCACCATCATCTCCTCCCCTGTCGACGTGGTCAAGACGAGATACATGAACTCTGCCCTATGCCAGTACCGCAGTGCTGGCCACTGCGCCCTCACCATGCTCCAGAAGGAGGGTCCCCAAGCCTTCTACAAAGGGTGAGCCTCTGATCCACCCCACCCAATTCTAGGCCTCCTGGCCACCTGTACCTATCACACAGGTGGGAGAGAACCACCCAGAACTGAGTGGTTGCTGTGGCAACCACGTGTCAAACTATTTCTGATCCTGGTCCTGGCATTCTCGTGCTCTTAACTCCTTCCTATCAGAGTTGCTATCATGCCTACTTTGTGGGTGTTAAAATGGAGACTCACAGGGACTCTTGCTCACAGGCCACAGCTCCATTCCCTGGGCCCTCCCAGCTTCCTTTGGGACAGAGCATCTGGGTTGGATTGGCTGCCAGGGCCCAGCAGGGTGAAAGAGATGACGTGTGTTTTCTCCCCTCTAGGTTCATGCCCTCCTTTCTCCGATTGGGTTCCTGGAACGTGGTGATGTTCGTCACCTATGAACAGCTAAAACGGGCCCTCGTGGCTGCCTGTGCTTCCCGGGATGCTCCCTTTTGAGCCTCCCCTGCTGATCACCTCTGGCTTTGGCTGCAGCCTGGACCTGCTTCCCTTTTCCTCCTCCCCTCATTCCCTTCCCTCTCTCCCCACCCCTTCCCTCTGCTCCCTTTCCCACCACCTCCCTTCCCTCTCCCCACATTTTCACCCCTCAGCTCCCCGTTGCCTCTCACAGTCCTGATGTAGTTGACCCCAGCTGACACTGTGGGAAGCCTGGACAAGCCAGCATCTCAAGCCCTCAGTCCCTTGAGAAGTTCAGCCTGACTCTTCGTCCTGCCTCCTGCCCCTGAGCCCGACTAGCACGTCACCCATAAAACAAGCTCAACCTTGGTGTCTCCTCCCTCTCTGTTACCAGAGGTCTTGGTCTAATGGGCCCTTTTGGCACCTGGTAGGCAGGGGAGGAGCCACCTGACTTGGAAAGGGGGGTGTGACCCATCTTCCTCCAGCAATCTGGGTGGAGGTCATCCGGTCTGCTTCTCTTTCCAGACCAGGCCAGGGCTGGGGTGGCAAGTAAAGGAGCGGCCTGGAGTCAGCAGTGGCCTTGCTCTCTCGCCACACCACTTGAGCTTTCACTCACCAGTGTCTGGTACTCCAGTACCTGCCTTTCCAACCCCCCCAGCTGGCCCCGGGCCTGTTAATCTGCAAAATGAGTGTTCCTGTTTGCCCTGCTTCTCCTGTGCTGCTTGGAAGATTTAGAGGAACTTAGGAACCTTAGATGCTGTAGGCTTATTTTATTCCATTTTACAAATGGGAAATCCACCTCCCCCAAGTCCCAGGCTTAGTGAGGACAAGTCAGGTTGCTTCCCATCCTCCACAGTCATACCCTTAGGAGGCGGTATAACTGCATTGGGTGGGACAGGCTGTAGAGCAGACACCCAGCCTCAGCCGGAGTCTTTCCATTTAGAGTCTCACCCTCACCCCAGGCTAGAGATCCCAGGGAGGTGGTGACAAACCAGGGGTGTCAGCCTCCCTGTCCCTCTTCCTACCATCTGTCTCCAGTCAGGAAAGCAGGTGGGCAGGGCTACTTCTGTTTCAAGGGTTAGGGGACTCTGTGAGGTTCCAGAATCCCAAGGCATCTCGTGAAGGGCTGGGCCCTTAGAATTAAGCCATCCAGGCCCGTTTTATAGATGTCTGAAGAAGCTGAAGGCTGAGACAGGTCATGCAGGCAAGGACACATAGGAAATCAGCCGCTGAACTGGGACTAGGACTCAGATTCCGCCCTCCCCCTGTGCACTTTTCCCCTAGGGGCTGGGGTCCTTCAGGAATCCTGTTGGGCAGCTGTGGAGCCAAGCCCAGAGAACGTGACCTTCCTGTTTAAGTCAGCTGGTGCTACTGTGCCTTCCCCACTGGTCAGAGCAGGAGGCTGGGCCCTTCAGTGCTTGGGCAAGGGGTCCAGGATATTAGGGTTGTAGAGAAGGAAAGAGGGTCCAGGACTCCTCACCTTACTTTTTATTTTTATTGAAGTATAGTTGATTTACAACCTCACCTTACTTTTGAGCTGAGGTCTCATAGTCCCCAAGAGGGACAGGGTTGGGTGCAGGAGTCAAGCCAGGGTGAAGGTGGCAGGGAGTCGGCATAAGTGGAGGACCCGGTCAGTGTACTTAATGCACCTTAATTCTCACATTAATCCTCTGAGGCAGGATTTGTTTTGCACCAGAGGAAACTGAGGGGCAATTTGTTGCCTTAGGCATTGTCAGCTGGCTCATTCACCAGCCTTGTGTTTCAGACACTGGCATGGACATGAGGCCACCAGACTTCATCACGGTTCTAGGCATGACCTTGAGACAATGAGGGGCTGGGAAAGGTGAGAGGAACCACTGGACAGCATACCAGGAGGCCTCAGTGACTCCTCTACCCTTAATGCCTATAAAATACCTGACACAAAGTAGCACTGAAGGCCACACTGAGGTAATAACAACAATCTCATAAATGGCTCTCACAGGCCTGAGAGTCTCACCATGAGGAAAAGGTTAAGAGCAGGCCTTGCTGCTGCCCTAGAGGACAGCTGGAGCACCAGAGTTTCACAAGGCAGGCCCTCACCCACTTGCTTGCTCTCAGAACAGGGCACCTACCGCCACCTCTCCACCTGGGTCCTACCTCAGGGCAGAGTCTGCTTCACTCCTCTGGTTTCCACAGCCCTGCAAGATAGGGATTGTAAATAGCTCAGAGGTGAAGCGATTTGCCCAAGGGTACACAGCTGGTTAAGTAGAACACCTGAGGTGCATCTAACTCCAAAGCCCCCATTCTTTAGTGAACCCTGGGTCAGACTCTGTCTCAAGGTCGGCTGCTTTCTCCCTGATGTTAAAAGTGGCTGACTGGTGCTACTGAGCCCCCATTTAAGAAGAAAAACCTTAAGCTAATATGATGCTTTGAATGGTGGAATCCAAGCAATGTGGATATCATGGGGCCCTTTTCTGGCACCTCTTTTTTTTTTCTTTTGAGGGCTGTTCCGCGCAGCTTGCAGGATCTTAGTTCCCTGACCAGAGATTGAACCCGGGCCCTCAGCAGTGAAAGCACGGAATCCTAACCAGTGGACCACCAGGGAAGTCCCTCTGGCACCTCTTAAGTCACTTCACAAAAGTGGCCACCCTCTCTGTCATAAGCTTGGATCTCTCCTAGCCCAAGTCCAGACTCAAGTGAAGGGCACCTCCCCTGGCACAGAAGAGGTGCATGCTGCACTGTCGATGGAAGGCGGGCTGGGGAAGCAGGTGTGGTCTGCAAAGGCCCAGCTGGGCTTGGAGGCTGGCACTCCCCCAGGCCATGCTGGTAGCAATGCTGTAACCCTGATAATCTAAGCAGTGAGTTCACTAAGCACTTTCGCACCAGTGAGCTGCCTGAGGAGGGTTATGGGTTCTGCTTCACGAACAAGATGGAGAGTAACATCCAAAGGGTGAGCGGCAGGACTGGAAGCAGAGCCCAGTTCTAAGACCTGCCTAGAGGCAGCCCAGGCCAGGCAGAAACCAAAGCCATTTCCAGCACTTGTGTCCCTCATGCTGCCTCTAATCGAAGCAGAGTGAGGCTGTGGGAAGTGGCCTTCAAGATTCTGATGACAGCTTTGCCACTGAGCCCTGTGTGACCTGAGACAAGGGTTTTGTTCTCTTTGTGCTTTGCTTTCCTGAGTACAATGTGACTATATCACACTAGAGACTGCCCTTCCAAAGATCGTGTGTCATGAGAAATAGAGCTGGGGACCCTCAGAGACGATGTAGCATTGCCCCACGCTATCAAGGTGGGAGCACAGAGGCTCTGAACCCTCAGGGACCTGGCCAGGCTCACACAGCCAGGACAGGGTCCCAGGTCCTCAGCTTCTTGAGCCCTGCCCTTCCCTCTGCTCCACAAGAACGGCTGTATGAAGCTCTTCTCCCTCCAACACACACTCTCTAGGGTATAGCTGGAGGATAGGAAATAACACTTTATTGTATCAGTTTAAAATCCCATGCCATCCGGTCCTCACGTCATGCCTGTGCAGTGGGCTGGCTCCTGTGCACACCCCGTGCTGGGGGTAGGGGTGGGGTCAGGACCAGCTAGCCTTCTCTTCCCCCTGCTCCAGTCCCCAGCCCACTAGAGTTATGTCAGCAACGCCTGGCGCAGCATCTGCTTCTTCTGGGGTGTGAGGCAGGTGGGGAACTGGATGTCAAAGAAAATGAAGAGGTCCCCCTTCTTGGTGGGGTCCTCTGGCAACGGCATCCCCTCACCTGGCACCTTCTTGAAGTACTTGGGGCTGAGACAGGAAGATGAAAGAAGGGGGCTCAGAGGGCACCCCAGAGCAGCACACCCGCCCCTGCCCAGAAAACCTCAGGCGTGGGGCAGTCAGCAGCTTCTAGAACCAGTGGGAGGGGAGAGGAGACTGGCTTGTTCCAGACAACTTGTTCCCTGAAAACCGTTTACACTGAGGCTCTGATGGTGGATTCCAGGAATCCCATTTTACATGGGAAACAGGACAAGCAGCAGACCCTGGGTTGGGGTGGGGGAGTGCTGGGCTGCTGAGCTTCCCATGCAGAGGGCCTTGCTTGGAAAAGGGCTTAGGAGATGCAACTCAGAACTCTAGAACTTCTAGAGGATGAAGGCAACAAGGATTTCCCAACACAGGGGGCCTCTGGCCTCCACAATGGCTTCATGCAAGTTAGAAAAAGGCACTTCATTTGCCAAGTGAATGCGGCCCGCAGCTTAGCCAGAGAGGGGGCTGGATTTCAGTCTCTCTCACCCCTTTGTGCTGGGTACAACCTGAACAACTATACCAGGCCAGCCTGTCCAACACACCCTCTAAGGACCAGGCAGCCCTTCTGCGTATTGGGGCCCAAGCAGATGGACTCACTGGACGATGTCATTGATGGGGATTTTGAGCAGACGGTCATCTAGGGTCTTCACCTCCACGGTGCAGCAGGTCAGAGCCTAGGGGACATTAAGGCCAAAGGTGGGAGTGGGGGAGGCCCCCATGTCCATTCTCTTTAGAAGGCACTTTATGAGACTATTCAGTGCCAGGCCCTACGCACTGGAGACAGAAGGATGTTCAAGGACTAATAGGTGAGTGAGCCGGGCTACCACCTGCCCTCAAGGAGTTCACAGTCTGGGAGATAAGAGTGATGTTGATACATGTTATGACAGAGGGAAGTAAAGGGGTCGGTGGGAGCCAAGGTGGCGGGTCCACTGAACCATTCTGGGCTGGGGCAGGAGGGCTCCATAGTGGTGGTAGCAGCTGATGAGCGCCTTAAAGGGTGAGGAGGAGCCTGCCAGTTAGACAAGGTGGGCAGACAGCACTCCAGGCAGAGGGCCCAGCATAAGCAAGAGAACGAGTGTGTGAAAAAGAATGCACCCAGTGGGCAGGAGCTCTAAGTGGCAGTGGCTGGAGTGCAGGGGATGAGATCAGCAGGGGCCAGACAGCAGAGGGCCTTGAATGCCATGCAAAGATGTTTAGACAGGAGTGTGGCAGGGTCAGATGACTTTGTGGAAAGACCCTGGTGGGGAAGTGCCTGAAGGAGATGAGAAGAAAGGCAGGAAGGCCACTGAGAGGGCTGCTGCATACACCCAGGTGCACAGACCTGGACAGTGGGGCTGAACAGAAGTGGACCAAGTGGAAAGAGATTTGGAGGTGGAATTAACAGGACTTAGTGCGTGACCGCAGGTGGGGTCGGGGAAGGGCGGCAAAGTCTAGGCCGGTGCCCAATTTCTTGCTTGGGTTGTGAGGGCGCAGAGGGGCCACTCACACTCAGGAGTGAAGACGGTCACAAAGGTTTTGTGTGGCACTTATCACGTTCTGAAGGCCTGCGCCACGCACCAGGGGGAGAGGGGAGTGAAGCCTGCTTGCCTCGGGGCCTCCCAGGGGTGGGGGGGCCTCGCTCTGATCTGCCCACCCCTTGTTCCTCCACTTTGCCCACTCACCTTGCCCAAGGGGATGGAGTTCACAAAAATGAGGTTGTCGTTCTCCCTGCGGAAGCGAGGGTGTAGCTTCTCCTTTACGATGAAGATGATATCGGCTGGGATGATGTTGGGACCCTGGGCAGGGTGAGCCAAGGGATGACAAGGCCTAATTGGCTGTGTGACTTTGGCCAAGTTTCTGCCTCTATTGTCCCCATGTCTTCCTCTGAACAATGAGGAGATTAGACCAGGTTTTCTGGAAAGGCCTTTCCAGTCTGGCTTCATAGCCCCTCCTCTGAGAAGCCTACCCCAAAGAATCCTGCTCTACCCCCATCACTGTCCTCTACTGAGCAGCCCAAGGAGATGCACGCAGCTGAAGGGCAGAACACTGTCCTGGGGACAGAAAACTGCCTGCAAGTCTATCCTGCCAAGCTTCATTAAGTTCCAGACCTCTGCTGGGTCTCTTCTGGGCACTGGGGACAGAGGGATCAGACTGGCCACCACCCCCAAGGGCTTCCAGTCTAGTGGAGGAAACAGGCACACAGTGAATCCTCAGCAGGCTCAAGAATGTGATAAAGGGAACACAGAGGCGGGAGCTCAGAGAGGCGCTGACCCAGAGGGGAGGTCAGGGAAGGATGCCCAGAGCATTGGAGCTGGGTCTTGAAGTGGGTTTTTCAAAAGTAGGTGTTTCATAAGTGAGAAAGGGGGCAAGAAGTACAGGCAGAGGAATTCATTTCTCTGGCTCTAAAGACACCATCATCCTGCCTCTTCTCAGGACTTGAGGATTCAGCATGCCTTGGACAATAATTTTACATTTTTATTTAAGTAAGTATTTAATTTAAAATTATTATAAATAAATGGTTTCTGTGTAGCTCCTATAGTTGGGCTTTACTCAGAGAAACACTAAAGAAAATCAGGAAGAACACTGATGTTAGGACTGGATTCTCCTTTCAGCTCCGGTGCTCTTGCCCAGGGAAAGTCCCTTCCCTCTCTAGGCCTCAGTTTCTCACTCTGCAAAATGGGGAGAAACCCTGGGCTACCCAATCCCCGAGGCATTGTGCAAGGCTTTGTCCCTCGGAAGGGACATTAGGGATCAGCTCACCCACGCTGCAGACCGGTCTCCCTTCCAGACCAGGGCTCATAGGGGCAAGAAAAAGCACTGCCTCCTTCCCCCTCAGTCTTTCCACCGAATGAACCCATGTGACTGTCCCTAGGCAGCTTCCCTTCTTCTCACCTGGTCCCCTTCCTTCTCGAAGGTGATACATGTGCCCTGCCTCCAACCAGGCTTCACGTCAATCGTGAGGATCTTGTCCATGATGGTAGAGAAGTACCCATCCTCATTCAGCACCTGTAGTGAGATGACAGGGGAGGGAGATTTGCTCAGGATTTCCCAGCTGGCCTTTACACACGTGAGGGATGCTCCATGGGATCTGTGCTCAGCTCAGTTCTCTAGCAATGGGGAGAACTTGCCCTGAGCCATCCCCACTCCCACCCTATTCCACTGGAACCAAGAGCTTATGATTCCAGGATGGCAGGGCGTGTCATGGGGTTAGGGCCTGAGGTGCCAAGCAGTCACCATGAGTCGATCAAGGCCACAACTCCAGCCCTAGAAATTATGAGGCCCTGGCTTCTAACAGACACGGTGAACACGCACTCACTTCCTCTCCCACCCCAGAGGCTTTGGCCCTGAGCCTCTAGCAGGTCTCTTAATCCCAAAGGGAGAAAGATCACAGAGAGCAACATATCTCAGCCTCACCCAAAGCTTTCCTCTGTTATGTCATCCATCTATTCTGCAGTCACGTACCCAGATGGGTGCCATCTGTGGAAAGCATGGCTACAGCTGGCATCTCCTCTGTTGGGCAAAGGTGTGAGGTGGCCTTGCTCATGTGCCTAGCACAGGGCTGGACCATGGGACAGGGCCAATGCAGGGTCTGGACCCTGGGGCACTGAGGGTCTTCTTCAACCAGTCCCCTGGGGAACTGTCCCCCAGCCCACCCCCCATGCCCACACAGCTCCTTCTTACTCATGAGGCAGACACCCAGATGAAACCCAGAGGGTATGGTCTGGTAATGCCCAGAGAGCAGAATTCACAGGAGACTCCTCCCACCCACAGCCCTCCCTCTTCCCTCAGGGATGGGGCTGAACTGAGAAGAACGGAAAGAGCTTGTCCCAGTTAGAAGCACACAGAGGGGATTCCTGAACTAGGAAAGAACCAGGCTAATACCCTCAATTGTCCCTTCCAAACTTCAGATTTTAGAATTCTACCATCTCCAAATCTAAGATTCCATGATTCTGTGAGAGACCATACCTGAGGTCTCCAGTTAGGGTCAGGGAGGAGGTAACCAGTAGGGTTGGAGGGGATAGAAGGTGGCTCCCAAGTACTCACCCTTCGGGAGATCTTAATTTTCTTGGTGCAGCCAAAGAATAAGTCCTCCAGGGATAGGTAGAAGTCTCGTTCGATTGGGGGGTCCTGTTTCTTGACCCCTCGGCCCCGGAGTCCCCCAAAATTCAAGTCTACCTCATTTCCTTCTGCATCAAAAAACTCTGCAGGAGGTGGGGAGAGGCGAGGAGTAGGAGAAATTGTGTCCAGAAACTCGGATTCATAGCCAATCCCCCCACCTCTTCAGTCCCCAAGCGTAATACCCAGACTCCCATTCCCACCTCGCAGACTCAGACTGTTCGGCCGGGCCAACGAGCTGCCCTTGTAATAGGGAAGAACCTTTGTATTCTATTACAAGTTAATCACTAAACAGATGTTACCTATAAGCTTAAATTATACGTAATGGCCCATCTCTGGGAACCCTACCTCCCAGGTAATGAGCATTAAGCTAAAATACCCTTGTTTAGCTCACAGAAAACATCCTGACCAGGCTCACCTGTGAATGACTGCAGGGAGGAGGAAATTAACACCTCCCCTCCTGAGTCTGACGGGGAGCTAGGAAATGTGACTTTACCCCCTCCCCTTTTGGTATAAAGGAAGCCTGAATTCTAACTCAGGCAAGATGGTTCTTTGGGACATGAGTCCACATCTTCTTGGTTTGCTGCCTTTTCAAATATAGTCGCTATTCCTTGCCCCCAACAACTCATCTCTCAATTTATTGGCCTGTCCTGCAGCGAGCAGTAGAAGCTTGGACTCAGTAACATCCTCAACTGTCGATCCAAGGATTACCATCTCTTGATGCCCTCTACTACTGCTTTATCCCCCCCTTTGGACTCCCTTCACCCACACTTCCCTACCTCCCTCCCCCAGCCCACCCCTACCTCTGGGGAAGTACTCCTCAACTCAGGCTGCCTCAGAGGAGACAGGAGTGTCCTCTGGTGGCAGTAGCTGGTAGTGCCAGAAATGATGTGCTGTTAGCTTTTGTGGAGGGTCACAGCATGCCAGTCCTCCCTACCCTTCCCCAGGCTCCATTGTCCTCCCTGTTCAGCCCAGCCCAAGACCACTAGAGACCCCAGGCTCAAATTTCTATGAAGTCAGCAGCTGAGATGGGGAGAGACAGGGTTAATCCCTAACAAATTAGAGATGTCACCAACATGTTTCCAAACTCCTCTTTCCTCAACTTCTTCTGGCCCTTCCCAGCTCTACACCCATAACCCCTCTTGCTGCCCCACCTTCCATCCTAGTGCAAAGAGCCCCTGCCCTTGAGGTGCACTGCAATCGTCTGGGCTTCAGTTTCTCAGTCTGTGGGATGGGGTAACATGCTTGACCTGCCTTCCACCATTAGGATCAGATAACAAGATGATGATGAACTAAAACTAGCTCAGAGGGACCTCCCTGGTGGTTCAGTGGCTAAGACTTTGCCTTGCAATGCAGGGAGTGCCAGTTCGATCTCTGGTCAGGGAGCTAAGATCCCACGTGCCTCGCAACCAAAAAACCAAAACCAAAAAAATAAAACAGAAGCAATATTGTAACAAATTCAATAAAGACTTTAAAAATGGTCCACATCAAAAAAAAATCTTTAAAAAAGATAACTAAAAACAAAACTTGCTGAGAGCTTACTACGTGTCAGGTGCTGTTCTCAACTCTGCGATATTATCTTATTGGCCCAGAGAGGTCAAACAAAATGCTCACAGTGCCACAGCTAGTGGTATTAGAGTTGGGATGTGAACCCAGGAGGATTTGACTACAGAACCTGTGCCCTTAACCACTAAGCTTAATGAAGCCCTTTGTAAACTGCAGGCATCACTATCATAATTAAGATTTCCTGTACTCTGCCCCTCCTGGTTAGTGTCACAGAAAGAACTTTGCAGGCTAGAATGACCTTAGGCTAGGGAGGGCAAAGTGGTGTCATCTTAAGGTGCGCCTTAAGATGTGATGAGTCATAACACAGATGTAGAGAACAAACGTATGGACACCAAGGGGGGAAAGTGGTGGGTGGTGGTGGTGTGATGAATTGGGAGATTGGGATTGACATATATACACTAATATGTATAAACAGATAACTAATAAGAACCTGCTGTATAAAAAATAAAATAAAATTCAAAAAGAAAAAGATGTGATGGGTCATCAAGAGGCCTGTGAATTACCGGGTCCCCTCTTGCATGGTTGAATTCATTTGTTCTCCCAGCACCTATGGTGTGCCAGGTCTCAGACACTCCAAAAGCCAGGTCACAGGAAGCCAAGCCCCTCAATTCTGCAGGGAAATGGGACACAAGAATCCCTAGGGTGAAGCACTACAGCAGTATAACTCCTGGGAACTGCCTGAGGGACCCCCATACCATGAATTTGACCTTCCCTAATGAGCAATACCCCTGAAGCTCTGGTTTCGCTCCCCTGAACAGCTTCTTCTCCATGCACCTGTCCCTGGGAGAGATAGGCCCATTGTATGGCATTTTTCTGACTCCAAAGCCCATTTTCATAAAGATCATCTCATTTGATTATGACCTGTGAGGAACTAGCTGTTTAACAATGAGGAAGCTGAGGTTTCAGAGAGGTGAAGAGATTTGTCCAGGATCACACGGCTCATAAGCAGTGGTGCATGGATTTGAAACAGGCCCTCTGACTCCAAGTCCCTTGCTTTTCCAGTTTCACCTGGAGTTTATAAACTCAGCTTCCTCTGGCAGACAGGTGAAGGCAATGCACAGTAGGAGGGGCCTCTGAGCAGGCTGTAGCCCACTTAACATATCAATGTGGAGAAGAGGAAGAGGTAAGCTTTGAAATGCAGACAAGCTGTAGTATAGCCGGGGAGAAGGGGCTGGGGCAGCCAGGCAATGAAAATCTAGACTCTGTGAGTTGCTTAACTGGAGCCAGGAAGGAAGACAGGTCTGAAGGTGAACTGTCCTTGCATGATGATTCGGAGCCTTGGAAATCAACTCTTTGTCAGTTTGCCTCAAACCTGGGATCATTCACACATCCATCCCTGTATTCATCTCACTAACACACGCTTGTACGTTGAAATCTTATGCAGCCATTAAAATGAATAAAGTAGATCTGTTTATAATAAGATAATCTCCAAGATATAAGTGAAAAAAAATCAGTGTATATAATGTGGTCCCATTTCCTTCACAAAATAAAAGGCTATGTAAAAATAAATCTAAGCTCATAAATCCATAGAATATTTCTAGAAGGATATAAACACTGTTAACAGTGAGTGGCTGCTCCTGGGGAAGGAATGGAGGACTGGAATTTCTTTTACAATAATTTTTTTTTTTTACCATGGACTATATATATTTCTTAAAGTAAGCAAAACTACTCAGAGAAAAGCATCTTCTATAGCTATGTCCTTCCCAGTAAGGCAAAGGGGCAGGCAGGACCTCTTACCATTAAAGGGGTTATCTCCCCCGAAGAACTCATGGAAAACCTTTTCCGGGTTGCCGTGGAAGACGTAACCAGTTGTCCACGGGGTCTGCGATCCAAACTCCAAAGGAATTCCGCCCTTCAGGCCTTCCTCTCCGAACTTGTCATAGATGCCTCTTTTCACAGCTGTGGATATGTGTCACCTTGAGGAGGGATCCAGCATAGGGGCTAAGAGAGCTGGAGGGCTGGGAAGCAGAAGGATATGGGGCAGAGAGGAAGGGGCGGGGCAAAAAGAGCCTTATTTCTAAGGTGCCTGCTGTCTGGCCGACTCTAGAAGTTAGGGATTTCATTTCATCTTGGGTGGACCTAGGTATGATCCCATAGCCCAGAGGAGAGATGATAAAGACTGAAACTTGCTGGGGGAGGGGTGGGGATTGGAGAAGACAGTGAGAGACTGAGGGTCGGGCTATCATCCTGGGGTTTGGCTTAACTCAGTCATCACAGCTACTGTCTTTTGTGGGGTAAATAGAATCCTAGAGCCTTGAGATTGTAGGATGTAAGAATTCTAGAGCTTCCAAATGCTAGAGCTTTGAAATCTTAGAGTCCGAAGTCCTGAAAACTTGGGGCTGGAGAAACATCAGTGATCTTCTGGCCATTCTTCTGCACAGTATCCATGATCACAGTCTCCAGGGCAAGCCCTTAGGGAACCCATGTGGGCACTGCTTCGGGCAGGGGCGGGGGATCTCTTTCCCTAGGCTTCAGTTTTCCACAGGAGAGAGATTTCCTAATCACAGACCCCTCTCTGTCCCTTTGTACATATGCTGTCCTTGAGGAGATGGAGATTTAGCTTCTTGGTAATCAGGGAATAACCGGGCGTGTCTGCCTCAGCCTTAGCCTTCTTTCCTGGGCAGCAAGCATCTCACTCTGCAGTCCTGCAGGGGATGGGTGGGGCACGGGGCATGTGAGGCGGGGAGTGGGGGGGGGGGAGGCCCTGCCCCAGGTCCTGCACTGCTGAGACTAGCGGAGCATGTCAGCCTAATCTGGGGGCTCTCCACACCACGTCCTCCACCTTAGCTTGTGTCTACTGAGAAAGGCAGTTCATTATGTTTCCTTTCTCAATTTGTTTAGATTCTGGGCAGGGAAGAGGAATGCTTACTCTCTGCTGGGCCCCCTCAGAAAGCCCAATGCTCAGAGACGTGAGGATGATGTTAATAGAGACGCGGGACAGAGAAGCCGCCCTCCATGCTCAGTCCCAATCACTCACGGTCGCTCAGCACATCGTAGGCCTCTGCTATCTGCCTGAATGCCTCCGCTGCGGATGGCTCAGTGGACCTCAACGGGTGGTTCTTAAGGGCAAGTTTCCGGTACCTAGAGCGAGGAGGGTTAATATCCTGAGGCACAGACCAAGGTTCAGAGCTGGCTCTGCTGTCTGCTGCCTGGTGGTCTCTCGGAGCTTTGATGTTCCAGCTATAAATCAGGGCTGTGGTGGCCAGGGAGGTGCAACACTCAGATCCCCTGGAAGAGAACCCAGTGTCGGGAGCATGGTTGACTGACAGTCCCAGGAGCTGCCCCACTGGCCGTTTGTGCTGAGGCTGCACTGGCCCCAAGTGGCTCCCAACCTATGCCTATGCTTGTTGGGGTATCAATCAGTGCTGGGCCAGCCCTACAGGACCCAAGCCTCCTCCAATGCCCAACCTCTGCTCAAGGCCTCCCCATCAGCCTGGCTGAGATTTTCTCTGGATGACGCCAGAGCCCTCCCTACCCAACCCTTCCTTCCCTCTTGCCTTTCACAAGCATCAGACCTGCACTATGGTGTGAAGGCTCCCCGGCACATTCCTAGTCCCGCTTCATCCTCACAGTTGTTTCCCTCAAACATTTCTTGCACATCTAATTCTGTCTTGGTGTCTGAACTGACACACAGGCTTCTTGGGAAGATTAGATAAAATAAGGTGTCAGTGGGCCTGCTACAGAGAGGCACTCAGCACAGATCAGGTCGTCTCGCTGTCTGCCCCTCTGTGCTCATTCTTTCCCCTATTTCTTTTTTATTTGTTTGTTTATTTATTTGCCTGTGTCAGCCAGGTCTTAGTTGTGGCATGTGGGATCTTCGCTGCGGCACGCAGGATCTTTTGTTGCAGCGCTCAGGCTTCTCTCTAGTTGTGGCGTGCAGGTTCCAGAGTGCACGGGCTCAGCAGTTGCAGCACGTGGGCTTAATTGCCTCGCAGCATGTGGGATCTTAGTTCCCCGACCAGGGATCACACCCGCGTCCCCTGCATTGGAAGGTGGATTCTTAACCACTGGACCACCAGGGAAGTCCCTCTTTCCCCCATTTATGTGTCTGCCCAATCCCACCACACAGTGATGCCACACCTGCAGCATCTGGGGATCTGTATCATTACATCTCAGGAGGAAAGACGTGGCACAAGCTGGAGATTTGTGGAGAGTTTAATAATGGACCACACACCAAGGTGTGAGAGGTGGGGCAGGAAACCACAAGGGACAGCACAGTCCCTTGAGGCTACGAGTCCTGAGGTGTCCTGACCACCCATGAGCCTGTAGCAGTGAGGGGAGGGAGAGGTTACTGAAACCTCACAGGAGAGAGTGTGTGGACAGGGCCTTGGTAAAAGCTGTGATCTTTGATTCAGGGCCATAGCCAACCTGAAGAGATCCCATAAGAAGGGAGCTGGGAATAAATACCCCTGCCCCACTCTCCTCCCTCCCAATCTCCTGCCTTGTGCTCCTTTTGCAGGATGCATCTGGAAGCCTGAGGGCCAGGTCTGCTGATGCAGTTCATATGGGCCAGTCTCCCAGAGCAGAGAGCAGGGTGCAGAAAGGTGGGGCGGGGGTCTGCAGGAGCAAAAGGAGGGCATCCGCACAGCCTCCTCAGTCACTCAGTACACATATGGTCCCACACACGGTCCGCCCTGCTCACACCTTCCATGCCAGTGACCCCAGAGCTCTGCCGTGCTTCTTACTCCACTCCACACACACTCCGTGGACAAGCTTAGCTGGCTGACGGCTTTGAGCACCAGCTACACGCTGATGATTCCCAAATCTCTATCTCAAACCAGTTCGTTCCCTTGGCTCCAGACCTCTGTACCTAGCTGCCTACTCGGTACCTCCTCTCCAGTGTCTCACGGGCCCCACAACCTCAATGAGCCCAAACGTGCACACATTTTCATTCCCTAAACTTTTCCCCATTTGTCCAGACCCTGAAGCGGAAAAGCTGAGTATCTTCCACTCCAAGTTCTCCTTCGTCCCCTCCACCACCATCCCATCAGTCACCGAGGCACATCAGCTTTTCCTTCTAAATAATGTTTTCTTGCTGCTTCTTCATCCCTACAACCATTGCAGAACCGTGTCTTCCTGTTTCCAGTTTCCCCCTCTCCAGTCTATTCTGTGTGCTGCCACCACTTTGATCTCTCTCTCTCTTTTGTTAATTTGATGTTTTTAAAATGCTCCCTGACCAAGTCACTCTCCTGCCTGAACCCTTTACTGGTTCCCCCTTTGTCTTCAGCATAAAATTCAAATGTCTCTGAGATTCAACTTCCGCTTCTCTCTCTGCCCTTCTCACTCACAGCTCTCCCTCCCTGCTCCCACGACCTCTCCTGTCCTTCTCTCCAGGCTCCAAGCTCCACACTCTGCACTGCTCATGGCTTTGACATTCTCCTCCCTTTACCTGGAATGCTCACCCCTCTCCAGCTCCTTTCATCTCCTCCTGGCAAATATTTATTCACCTTTCCACATTCAACTCAGGGGTCAACTCCTCCAGGATGTCTTCCCTGACTAGTTTCCAGTCTAGATTAGATACTCTTTCCCACATGCCCAAGTGCCTTTGATCCTCATACTTAGCACGTGGTGCTTCAGTTGTTCGACGGATCTGTCTCTCCCACCAGCCTGTGAGTGAGACCCTCCAGTTGTCGTGTCCAGTTCTCTGTGTCCTCAGTGCCTAGCACCAAGTGCAGTGAGTAAACGTTGTGAAATCACTGTCCCACAAGGCAGCCCATTTCACTATGGGGCCAGTCTGACTTTTAGGCAAAGCTTTCTCTTACTGAGCTGGGTCTGCTGTCCTGCGACTCTGCCTCCATCCACGACGGTCCTGGTCCTGGCTCTGCTCTGGGGGGCCTTACAGACAGAATCTGCTCTGTCTACCTTGACAGACTTGAAGGCAATTTTCACACCCTCCCTGAGACTTCTAAACCAGCCCTTCTCAATTACAAAGGTTGTAGTCAGGTGTGAGAATTGCAGGAAAACTCTAACAGTGAGTAAAAGTAAGGAGGTTTGAAAAGAGTTCAGTTTTCCATATAAACTTGAGTGGTTTTAAGCTCTGCAGTAACATCACTCTCATTCACCTGCTTTCCTGAGTGGGAGAGAAAGGGGCGAAGTCACAGCCCAGATGTGGCAGCCTCGGATGAATGAGTGAGAAGTTAATAGCTGGGCGATTATGAATCATCGTGGTGCTTGTCATCATTATGTAAGTTTAGCCTTTTTGGGGGGGAGGGGTCAAAATCTAGGTGCTCCCATGGAAGAGTGTGTCAAACATGTGACTCATGCCTTAAGAGTTGTTTCAGGGGGACTTCCCTGGTGGCACAGTGGTTAAGAATCCGCCTGCCAACGCAGGGGACATGGGTTTGAGCCCTGGTCCAGGAAGATTCCACATGCCGTGGAGCAACTAAGCCCGTGCGCCACAACTGAGCCTGCGCTCTAGAGCCCAGGAGCCAAACTAGTGAGTCTGCATGCCACAACTACTGAAGTCCACATGCCTAGAGCCCGTGCTCTGCAACAAGAGAAGCCACCGCAATGAGAAGCCCGCGCACCGCAGCGAAGGGTAGCCCCCGCTCGCCACAACTAGAGAAAACCCACGTTCAGCAATGAAGACCCAACGCAGCCAAAAATAAATAAATAAATAATTTTTTTAAAAAAGAGTTGTTTCAGGGGAGAAAGGTTAAGGACTGTTGTTTGGAACATATATGGTTCTTTTAATCACTCTTTATAAGACATGGTTTCAGACGCAAATGATTGCTGGGCATCTTCATGCTCATTATCTCATATAATTCTATTTCAATACCACAACAATTCTTATTTTTCATTTTATTTTTTTTAAGAGATGGGAAAACTGAGGCTCAGAAAGGTTAAGCAATTTTCCCAGGTCACACAGCTAGCAGATAGGAGAACCTAGGTTCAGACCTGGCTCTTTCCAGTGCTTAAGTTGGGCTTATCTTTCTGCATTCCAACTGCCCTCCCTCCTTGTGACCTTTCCCTAGACAGGTCTCACTGGCCAATGAAATGCTATGAACAGTGGGTGACATCACACACTGTCCCGAATTGTTCTCTAATTGATTAACGAGTTTGTGTCTTGTTTCGCCAGCCACACTGTAGACTCTCTCCACTTACCCCACTGAGATCCCCTATGGGACTTGGCCCGTGGTAGGCAATTAGAGCAGGCAAGGTGTCTGAATACTGGCTCTGCCGGTTACTAGGCACATAGCCTTGGGATAATAATGGTACCTACCTCTCAGGGCTGTTGTGAGGATTAAGTGAAATAATGATGGAAGGTTCTCAGAACAGCATCTGCACAATTCAATAAGTGTAGCTATTATCATACAACCTTAATTAATTAAATTGTCCTAGATTCCTCCCTTTCTTCTTTACCCTACAATGATCCAATTTATAGCTAAGTCCATTCTCTCTTCTCTCTCCAGCCCACTGCCCTGCTTCAAGCCTCATCTTTTGCCTTGATTATCATGACAGCTTCTGAAGGGGTCTCTCTCCTTCCAAGATAGCTTCCACATGCCCTGTATGCCCCTTTTTGTAACATTCATCAAGTCTGCTGTGACTTATTCAACATCTGTATCCACCAACAAAGTTAAGCTGCACATGTCTGATTCATGATATCTGTAGCTGCTGAGACTGCACCGAACCCATATAAGTAGGCGCTCAGTAAATATTCGTCAAAAAATATTTTTTCAGAAAAATGTGCTGATTCCTGTCTTAGACACACCACAAAGTCCCCAAGACTTGATGGAACTATTCAGAGATGTAATTTATTCAATGCCAAAACCCCACGTGGACAGCCAGAATAAAATATGTAATACATCCATCTGGTCAGGTCACTCTCCTGTTCACAATACTTTGGGTCTCCATATTATTAAGCAAAAGTCTCCTTTGTTCCCATTTTATTGCTAGGAAAACCAGGGTACCCAGGAGAGCAGACAGGGCATAGAGAGTAAGGGATGATGGATTGGGAACCCTGACCCAGCCCAAAGCCAGGAAGTCGGTGTGCAAGAAGCAAGAAAAGGAACAAGGTCTACCTTGCCTGCCCTAAGCTGTGCAGGAAAGCTCAGTTTGGAAGAGATGAGGGTGGGCCTGTCCCAGCACAACCCAAAAGCCTCTCTCCTGCCCCCACTCACGCATTCTTGATCTGGGCATCTTCTGAATTGCGAGTGATCTGGAGCACAGAGTAATAATCCTGGCCCATGGCTGGCTGGATAGTCCTGAGTCCAGCGGCTCTGTTAGTCTGCATTCCGTGGTTGCTCCTGACAACCGCACAGGGGCACTCTGGGAGTTGTAATCCTTCCTGCCTAAACAAACCGCCTTCTCAGCTGTGCCCGTAGAAGAGGGATTGAGAAAACCGGGACTGATTCTGTGAGCCTAAGGATCACTCAACTCAGAAAACAGAGTTTTTCGTATGGACACCAAGGGGGGAAAGTGGCGGGGTGGTGGTGGTGGGATGAATTGGGAGATGGGGATTGACATACACACACTAATATGCATAAAATAGATAATAAGAACCTGCTGTATAAAAAAATAAAATAAAATTCAGAAAAAATAAGTAAAATTTAAAAAAGAAAACAGTTTTTTTGTTTGTTTGTTTGTTTTTGCGGTGCGCGGGCCTCTCACTGTTGCGGCCTCTCCCATTGCGGAGCACAGGCTCCGGACACGCAGGCTCAGTGGCCATGGCTCACGGGCCCAGCCGCTCCGCAGCATGTGGGATCTTCCCGGACCGGGGCACGAACCTGTGTCCCCTGCATCGGCAGGCGGACTCTCAACCACTGCGCCACCAGGGAAGCCCAAGAAAACAGTTTTTAAGGAGAGTAGCAATTGGTTTTAATTAAGTTTTCAGACAAATAGATTTGGCTATTTTTAAAAAATAAATCTTTATTTTAGAATGCTTTTAGATTTTCAGAAAAGGTGTGAAGATAGTAGAGCTCTCATATGCCCCACACCAGGTTTCCCCTGTCATTAACACGTTACATGAGTATGGTACGTTTATCACAAATAATAACCAATATCGGTACCTCATTTATAACATAACTCCATCCTTTATTCAGATTTCCTAGTTTTTACCCTAATGCCTTTTGTTTGTTTTGGTTTTTTAAATAATTTACTTATTTTTGGCTGTGTTGGGCCTTTGCTGCTGCACGTAGGCTTTCTCTAGTTGTAGCGAGCAAGGGGGAGCTACCCTTCGCTGCGGTGCGTGGGCTTCTCATTGAGGTGGCTTCTCTTGTTGTGCAGCATGGGCTCTAGGTGTGCGGGCTTCAGGTATGGCACGCAGGCCTCAGTAGTAGTGGCGCATGGGCTTAGATGCTCTGCGGTATGTGGGACCTTCCCGGACCAGGGCTCGAACCCGTGTCCCTTGCAAGCTCGTGTCCCCTGCATTGGCAGGCAGATTCTTAACCACCGCGCCACCAGGGAAGCCCCTAATGCCGTTTTTTGTTTTGTGTTGTTTTGCTTTTTCCTCTTCCAGGATCTGATCCAGGATATCACATTAAACTTAGTTGTGGAGATTTCCCTGGCCGTCCAGTGGTTAAGACTCCACACTCCCAAAGCAGAGGGTGTGGGTTCGATCCCTGGTCAGGGAACTAAGACCCCACATGCCGCATGGCGAAGCCAAAAAAATAAATAAATACAAATAAACTTAGTTGTCATGTCTCCTGAGGCTCCTCTTGGCTACAGCTGTTTCTCAAACTTTCCATGTTTTTGATGACTTTGACAGTTTAAGGAGTACTGGTCAGGTATTTTGCAGACTGTCTCTCAGTTGGGATTTGTTTGATGTTTTTCTTATGATTTAGACTGGGGTTGGGGTGCTTTGGAAGGAAGACCACAGAGGTAAAGTGTCATCCTCATGCCATCAGGTCAAAGGTACCATCACCATGACTTATCACTGTCAAAGCTGACCTTGCTCACCTGCTGAGGTAGTGTTTGTCAGATTTCTCCCCTGTAAAGTTACTTTAATTTCCCCATTTCTGGACTGTGCTCTTTCGAAGGAAGTCATTTCACAGTCCACCCTTAAAGAGTGGGGAGTTCCACTCCACCTCCTTGAGGGCAGCAGTGTGGTTTCCCACTCACATCCTGCACGCAGTCACCAAGCTCAGACCATTTTACCTCCTAGACGTCTCTCGAGCTCCTCCTCTGCTCATCCTCCTCCTAGCTATGGCCTTGCTTGGGCTTTCATCTTTCAGCAAGGTCACCACGACTTCCTCACTGTCCTGCCACCTTGTCTCTACCCTGCCGAGACCTCACTCCACTTGTAATAAGGGCAGGGCAGGCGCGACCAATAGCAGTCCCGCTCAACCATTGGTAGGCATCGCAGTGGGCCCCCACTCTCCCCTTCCTCTGTGTGAAAGGAGCCCAAATTTGTACTGAGGAAGATGGTTTTTTGAGACACTAGTCTGCCATCTTCTCGGTCTGCTGGCTTTCCAATTAAAGTCGTTATTCCTGCCCCAACAACTGGTCTCCCCATTTATTGGCCTGTCATGTGGTGAGCAGAGCGAGCTTGGGCTCCATAACACTGCCCAGAGTTAATGCAAGCCGTTTATCCTGGCACACAGGTGCTCAGTGATCTGCTCCCTCCTGTCTGCTCTCACTTCTCACACTTCACCCGCTCGTCAGAATTCACTACAGCACTTGCAGATGCCCAGCTAACCATTCTCTCCCATTCACCTATGCTGCCACCTCTACCCAGACCCTTCCCACCAAACCCACCACCAACCCTTGCTTGGCCCAGCTAACTCCTACTCATTCTTTTTTTTCTTATGAGATAGTTTACATGCAAGAAAGAGCAGCATTAGAACATTTGTTATTGAAGGACTGCTGCCCCTGTGTGCCCCTCCCTGTTTATTATTCTCTTGCGTTTCTTTATCATTTTACTACTACGCATGTATCTGATGGTGTACTGCTAAATGTTTAACAGGCTCACCAGAAGGAAAAAAATAGCTCTGATTTGTAGCATTTGCCAATTTCTCCCAAGTTGGCACAGCCAGCTCCACATACCACTGCATGTATCCAAAACAACATATTTACCTTTTCATATTTTTAAACTTTATATAAATGGTATCATTTATGCAAACGGTATGTGTTTGTGCATGTGTGTGTGTGTGTGTGTGTGTGTGACTTGTCTTCACAGAGGTTGTATCGCATTCTCTGCTGATCCTGAACATTTGGGCATGTGTGTCAACTCCGCAAGGTAATATCAGACAATTTTCTGATGTGGTGATTCTAATTTACAATGGCAAAATAGCGGTGTGTGAGTTCCTTTTTGATCCACATTCTCACCAATTCTTGTTGTCAAATTTTCAAATGGTTGCCAATATAGGTGTGAAATAGCATCCCACTGTGGATTTTAATTTGCATTTCTTGGTGGAGGTCTTTTCATTTTTATTTGCAATTATTTTTCCTTATTGTGAAACGCCTATTTACATCTTTTGTCCATTTTTCTATTGGGCTATTCTTTTTTTACAAATTGATTTGTGACTCTTTATGTTTCTTTGTTGATAATATAAAATACAAACCCCTTCCATCTTGGAGCTTGTCTTTTTACCATTTTTTTAAATGGGGTCAAATTTATCAATCTGTTCCTTTTTGGTTATCTTTTTGTGTCTAGTTTAAGAAATATTCCCTATACAAGGTCATAAAGACCTTCACCTACATATTCTTCCAAAAGTCCATTTTACTTTAAAACCTTTAATCCACCTAGAACTTATTTTTCTGTTTATGGTGCCAAGTAGGTATTGTTTTTTTCTTTTAGACATCCCACTACCCCAGAACCATTTATTCAACAGTCCATTGTTTCCCCACAAATCTGTAAGACTGCTGTGTTATATACAAATGTTACATATATGCATGGGTTTGTATCTGGATTATTGTTCCACTGGTCGATCCCTGGGCCAGCGCCACACTACAGCCCTTCCTCTCCTCCTCCTTCTTCCTCAGGAGTATCTTCTCTAAGTACTTAGCTTCTTACTCCTCTCAAATGGAAACGTATTCTTAAGAAAGGATCAGATATCAGTCATACAGGGAAAAGAGGGGTGCTACATTTTAAACCTCATCTCTAACTGTGGATGGAAAATCTTGATAGTTCCCTGATGGCACTTCAGATACTAATGACTGAGATATTTAAGAACTTCCCTGGGTCCTCTGAAGCCACACTATCACAGAGGAGGGCCTGCCTTAAAGTAGATCTTTCATATTACTTGAGGCAAAAGATCTATTTTAGGTATATTTAGGTATATCTGGAAGTGGTAAAACACAATTTTGGAGTTGGGCCAAAGGACAGAGAAATCAATTAAAAAGCTAAGAAGTAAAGTGTAGGTTTTGGGTGAGTTGACTGGTCAAAGTGACCCTACCTTTTATTTTTTTATACATCAGGTTATTAGTTATCCATTTTATACACATCAGTGTGTGCATGTCAATCCCAGTCTCCCAATTCATCACACCAACACCAACACCGCCCCGCCACTTTCCCCCCTTGGTGTCCATACGTTTGTTCTCTACATCTGTGTCTCTATTTCTGCCCTGCAAACTGGTTCACCATTTTTCTAGATTACACATATATGCGATATTTGTTTTTCTCTTTCTGACTTACTTCACTCTGTATGACAGTCTCTAGATCCATCCACGTCTCTACAAATGACCCAATTTCGTTCCTTTTTAGGGCTGAGTAAT
The DNA here is from genome assembly GCF_964374135.1 of Grampus griseus. Lineage (NCBI taxonomy): Eukaryota > Metazoa > Chordata > Mammalia > Artiodactyla > Delphinidae > Grampus > Grampus griseus. Next base: position 57,811,324 of record NC_139002.1, read on the forward strand.
ATTCCATTGTATATATGTACCATATCTTCTTTATCCATTCCAGAGTGACCATATCTTGATGTTGCTGTATTCACATGCCATTTGTGCGACCTGAAGCAAGTTTACTTAATGGCCCCAAGTCTAAGTTTCCTTGAATAAATGGGATTAACATGAACTCCACCACAGGGTTGGTGTGAAAATATTAAATAAAACTATACAAAAGCACGCATCACATAGAAGATGCTCCCTCAGCATTGAGGCAGTAGACTCAGAGCCAAATCCTATCTGTTAGCTACTAGTTTTATGACCTTAAAACAGTTATTTCTTAGCTACAATTGCCTAGTTATAAAGTGAAAATATGGAATTACTCTTTATATTTTTTTGCATTTCTGAGCTTTCTTATGTATTTAATTTGCATTTTTATTTAATTACTTAAATTGAATTTTTTCTTGTGTATTGGCCATTTGTTTTACTCTCTCTTTTTTTTTTTTTTTTTAGCCACACAGCTTGCAGGATCTTACTTCCCCAACCGGGGATCGAACCCAGGCCCCCCGCAGTGAAAGTGACGAATCCTAACCACTGGACTGCCAGAGAATTACCTGTTTTACTCTTATTGCCAGAAAAAAGTGTTGTTAAAAATTAAACTCAGAGGGTTGGGGGAAGGCCTTGCTTAGTCTGGGACTGGCTGAGGTGAATGGAGAGGAAGGAGGCGACTCTATCTGAGGGGCACCAGGTGTGCAAAGGCCATAGTAAAAGGGGAGGAGATGGCCTGTGTGGCCTGTGTGGCTGGAAGATTGGTTACTCACAGAGGTATTGAGCAAATAAGTGAATATACTAAGAATTATGAGAGTGAAGCTTCTCATTGTTGGAGAAAGGAGGTAAATATGTAAAAGGTGGAGCTGGATTGGAATTGGTGACATCAGTGTGAATGCATGATTTTTAATATATATATAGAATGATGGATGCAGAAAGAGAGGTGTGTATATGTACTATCTACTGATAGGGCCAAGAAGCAATAATACCCCACTAGTAAAGAGCATATTATTGCCCAGGTTTTGGTTTCTGAATACTATTCTCCACTAAAAGGAACCAGGGCTATTTAGACAAACAACTGATTCCAGGGCTGGGACTGGAAAGTATAAGTTGAGGCTTGAATATCTTGTTGTACCAGAGAATATGGAAGTGCTCAAAGAATGATGGAAACATGTCAAAAGGACACAGGATCCAGCTTGAAGGAGCTCCCATTGACCCAAATGGGACACTCTAAATAGCAAAATAAATAATAGTAATAACGGATTATAATCCATAGAATAAAAGATGAATCCATGAGTAATCTATAATAATATATCTGACGAATGAATGAGTGAATGAATGTATAAATGAGGGAGAAGGGAAAGTTCTTCCTTACAGTAGAATGCTGATTATAAATGTAAAAAGAATAATGGAATTAGAAAATCACCATTTGGCAATTATCATAGGAATAACTGATTCAGACAGAAATTATTAAAGAATGCTAAAACTAGTTCATACAAGATTGATGAGGAATAGGATATTTATATACTCTCAAAGTAGCTCCCCCCAAAATACTTATTAACTTTGCTGTGGAGAAACCTGGTAGATACCATTTTAACTGAGTTAACATTGGCTGACTAAAATAAAAAGGATGGACAAAAACAAGCATTGGCAAGGACATGGAGAAAGCAGAACACTTATACATTGCTGGTGGGAATGTAAAATGGTGCAGCCACTTTGGAAAATAGTTGGCAGTCTCTCAAAACATTAAACATAGAGTTACCATATGACCAAGCAGTTCCACTGTTAAGTATATACCCAATAGAACTAAAAATATATGTTCACAAAAAAACCTGTACACGAATGTTCACAGCAGCAGCATCCATAATAGCTAAAAAGTGAAAACAATCTAAATGTCTATCATCTGATGAATGGATTAAAAAACTGTAGTATATCCATACAATGGTGTATTAGGGTTCTCCAGGGAAACAGAGACAATAAGATGTGTGTGCGTATGTGTGTGTGTGTGTGTGTGTGTTGTGTGTGTGTGTGTGTGTAGAGATTTATTTTAAGGAATTGGCTCATGCAATTATGGAGACTTGAAGAGTCCAAAATCTGCAGGGTAGGCCTGTGGTATAGCAGGAGACCCAGGGAACAGTTGCAGTTTGAGTCCAAAGGCAATCCTTCGGTAGAATTTCTTCTTGCTTGGGGGAGGTCAGTCTTTCTCTATTAAGTCCTTCAACTGATTGGATGAGGTCTTACATTATAGAAGGTAATCTGCTTTACTCAAAGTCCACTGATTTAAATGTCAGTGTCATCCAAAAAACACAGAAACATCCAGAATGTCTGACCAAATATCTGGGCAACATGGCTCAGTCACACTGACAAATAAAATTTTTTTTTAATAAATTTATTTATATTTATTTTTGGCTGCATTGGGTCTTCGTTGCTGCACATGGGCTTTCCCTAGTTTCAGCGAGTGGGGGCTACTCTTGGTTGCGGTGCGCTGGCTTCTCATTGCAGTGTCTTCCCCTGCTGTGGAGCACGGGCTCTAGGCACGCGAGCTTCAGTAGTTGTGGCACACAGGCCCAGTAGTTGTGGCACATGGGCTTAGTTGCTCCACGGCATGTGGGATCCTCCCAGACCAGGGCTCGAACCCGTGTTCCCTGCATTGGCAGGCGGATTCTGAACCACTGAGCCACCAGGGAAGCCCGACAAATAAAATTAACCGTCACAAGTGGGCTATTACTTGACAACAAAAAAGAATGACGTACTGATGCATGCTACAACATGGATGAACCTTGAAAACTTTATGCTAAGTGAAAGAAGCCAGACACAAAAGGCCACATATAATATTCCATTTATATAAAACATCCAGAATAGGCAAATCCACAGACAGAGAGTCATCTGATTAGTGGTTGCCAGGGCTGGGGCATGGGGAGTGACTGTTGAAGTATATGGGGTTTCTTTCTGGGGTGATGAAATGTTCTGGCATTGGTGGTGATGGCTGCACGACCTTGTGAATATACTAAAAACCACCAAATTGCATACTTTAAAAGGGTGAATTTTATGGTTTGTGAATTATATCTCAAAAAACAAAACAAAACAAAACAAAAACAAAACAAAACAAAACAAAAAGTTAACATCACCAGTAATGAGACAAATCGACATTGTGCGGCTCCCAATACCATGCTCTTAGGATGGAGAATCACATCGGGAGTATTCTTGCCCAAATACATAACCTAAATCTAATCATGAGGAAACATCAGACAAACCCAAAGTGGCCTACATTTCAAAAATATCAGGGTTATAAAAGGAAATACTGAGGAAGTACTCCAGACAGAAGGCAAATAAATGCAACGTATGATCCTGCATTAGACCCTGGACCACAAAAGAAAGAGTGATTGTGAAGGACATTGTTGGGACAACCAGCACAACTTGAATGGGGCTGGCAAACTGGATGATAGTATAGTATCAATGCGGGTTTCCTTGTTTTGACAGATGTACTGTGGTTATGCAGGAGTGTCCTTGATTTCAGCAAATGCATACTGAAGTATTTAAAGGTAAGAGGACATAAAATTTGTGTATTACTCACAAGTGATTCAGAAAAACTATATACAGTATAAAAAATATATCTATATATATATAAAGAAAGAGGGAGAGAGAGGATGATAAAGCAAACATAAGAAGTTAACAACTGGGAGATCTGGGTGGGAATATACTGGAATCCTCTGAACTATTCTTACAGCTTTTCTGCAAGTTTGAAATTATTTCAAAATAAAAAGTAAATTAGAAAAATATATAAAATATATCCACAAAGAGACTTGTTCAAGAAAAATAAACCTTTGCTTTGCAACACTATTGTGAGGACTGTGCCTGGCACACAGTATATGCTCAATAGCTGCTGCCACTGCCAACTTCTCAGGACTGAGAAACAGAGGCACTTCTCACAAGAAGTCACAAGGGGGCATCTGAAAGCCAAGAAACAAGGTCTAGCACAGAGCTTCCCTGGGCCTGCAGTGCTGCAGATGGGGGTTGTCAACCCTTCCTTACCCAGAATGCATTCCTCAACCCAAAAGGAAAACAAAGCTTTGCCTGCTGCAAACTGGGGATTATTCCATTCACAGTAGATAAGGCTTTGGGGTACCTGAGAGCTAGCCTCTGCTCCTTCTGTTTGGGTCTGGACTTCAGGACAGCTGTCAAGGGTTACTGCATCTATCACAATCAGGATGTCAACTCTGGAGACCTGTGAAAAGGGGCTTGTAAATATGATGGCAATGGAGAAGAACGAGTCCTGGAATGGGAACTCAGAGACATACTGTGTGAACTTAGCTATATTCTTCCTCATCCTTTTTTGTTAGTCTGACTTCTTAGAGGTTCCACCTGGACCTCCTAGGATTCAATGTTTCTGAGCTCTGGAATATGTCCGTTTGGGTCTACCTGACCCTATCACAAATCACTCCTTGAATGAAACTGCTCTAGTCCCAGAGGTCTTGTGACCACATGGTATAGTGGAAGGAGCATGGGCCTTGGAGACAGACTGAGCAAGGTCCAAATCAAGGCTCTGGTACTTAATTCCTTGAGCCTCAGTTTTTAATTTAGTTGTGGAGAGCGGGGGCTACTCTTCATTGTGGCGCACAGGCTTCTCATTGCAGTGGCTTCTCTTGTTGTGGAGCACGGGCTCTAGGCACGCAGGCTTCAGTAGTTGTGGCACACGGGCTCAGCAGTGTGGCCCACGGGCTCTAGAGTGCAGGCTCAGTAGTTGTGGCGCATAGGCTTCGTTGCTCCGTAGCATGTGGGATCTTCCCAGACCAGGGCTCGAACCCGTGTCCCCTGCATTGGCAGGTGGATTCTTAACCACTGTGCCAACAGGAAAGTCCCTCTTTATCCTTTAGACAGGAATAATACCATTTCCTTTTTAAGAGTGTTATGAGGATTAAATATTTACATACAGTACCTAGAACAGAGTAGATACCCAGTAGATACTCAATGAATTATACTATTTTATTTTCAATTTGGTTTAGGCAAAAGCAACCAGAAAAAAAAATATGGGATTTAAAGTTAAGATAAACTGTGTTCAATTTCCTACTCTCTATGACCCTTGGCAAATCACTAGATCTCGTTGAGTCTCACCACTAGCCTTTTTTTATTTTTTTGGCTGCGCTGTGTGGCTTAGAGGATCTTAGTTCCCTGACCAGGGACTGAACCTGGGCCACAGCACCAAAGGCCCGGAATCCCAACACTAGGCCACCAGGGAACTCCCTACCACCAGCCTTTAAGAACTCTGTAAACCATAATGTTACCCCAGCTAGGAATTACCTTCTTCTTTTAAATAAATCCTGATCTTAGCCTACATGGCCCAGCACAAGGGTTGCTTTTCTCTAATAATGTAATTGATACGGTATTCATACTCTGGAAATGAATGACCATGCCGCACAGCACGCGGGATCTTAATTCCCCAACCAGGGATTGAACCCATGCCCCCTGCAGTGGAAGTGCAGAGTCTTGACCACTGTACCATGAGAGAAGTCCAAACTCTGGAAATTATTAAAAAGAATGAGGGATTGAGCTCTGCCCACCAGAGCAACAACCACTCTACCCACCACCAGTCCCTCCCACCAGGAAACTGGCACAAGCCTCTCAGATAGCCTCATCCACCAGAGGGCAGACAGCAGAAGCAAGAAGAACTACAATCCTGCAGCCTGTGGAACAAAAACCACATTCACAGAAAGACAGACAAGATGAAAAGGCAGAGGGCTATGTACCACATGAAGGAACAAGATAAAACGCCAGAAAAACAACTAAATGAAGTGGAGATAGGCAGCCTTCCAGAAAAAGAATTCAGAATAATGATAGTGAAGATGATCCAGGACCTCGGAAAAAGGATGCAGGCAAAGGTCGAGAAGATGCAAGAAATGTTTAACAAACACCTAGAAGAATTAAAGAACAAACAAACAGAGATGACCAATACAATAACTGAAATGAAAACTACACTAGAAGGAATCAATAGCAGAATAACTGAGGCAGAAGAACAGATAAGTGACCTGGAAGACAGAAGGGTGGAATTCACTGCTGTGGAACAGAATAAAGAAAACAGAATGAAAAGAAACGAAGACAGCCTAAGAGACCTATGGGACAACATTAAACGCAACAACATTCGCATTATAGGGGTCCCAGAAGGAAAAGAGAGAGAGAAAGGACCCGAGAAAATATTTGAAGAGATTATAGTCGAAAACTTCCCTAACATGGGAAAGGAAATAGCCACCCAAGTCCAGGAAGCGCAGCGAGTCCCATACAGCATAAACCCAAGGAAAAACATGCCAAGACTCGTAGTAATCAAACTGGCAAAAATTAAAGACAAAGAAAAATTATTGAAAGCAGCCAGGGAAAAACAACAAATAACATACAAGGGAACTCCCATAAGGTCAACAGCTGAGTCCTCAGCAGAAACTCTACAAGCCAGAAGGGAGTGGAATGATATACTTAAAGTGATGAAAGGGAAGAACCTACAACCACGATTACTCTACCCCACAAGGATCTCATTCAGATTCGATGGAGAAATCAAAAGCTTTACAGACAAGCAAAAGCTAAGAGAATTCAGCACCACCAAACCAGCTCTACAACAAATGCTAAAGGAACTTCTCTAAGTGGGAAACACAAGAGAAGAAAAGGACCCACAAAAACAAACCCAAATCAATTAAGAAAATGGTCATAGGAACATACATATCGATAATTACCTTAAACATGAATGGTTTAAATGCTCCAACCAAAAGACACAGGCTTGCTGAATGGATACAAAAATAAGACTCATATATATGCTGTCTACAAGAGACCCACTTCAGATCTAGGGACACATACAGACTGAAAGTGAGGAGATGGAAAAAGATATTCCACGCAAATGGAAATCAAAAGAAAGCTGGAGTAGCAATACTCACATCAGATAAGATAGACTTTAAAATAAAGAATATTACAAGAGACAAGGAAGGACACTACATAATGATCAAGGGATCAATCCAAAAAGAAGATATAACAATTATAAATATATATGAACCCAACATAGGAGCACCTCAATACATAAGGCAACTGCTAACAGCTATTAAAGAGGAAATTGACAGTAACACAATAATAGTGGGGATTTTAACACCACACTTACACCAACGGACAGATCATCCAAAAAGTAAAGCTTTAAATGACACAATAGACCAGATAGATTTAATTGATATTTATAGGACATTCCATCCAAAAACAGCAGATTACACTTTCTTCTCAAGTGCACACAGAACTTTCTCCAGGATAGATCACATCTTGGGTCACAAATGAAGACTCAGTAAATTTAAGAAAACTGAAATCATATCAAGCATCTTTTCTGACCACAAAGCTATGAGATTAGAAATGAATTACAGGGAAAAAAACGTAAAAAACACAAACACATGGAGGCTAAACAATATGTTACTAAATAACCAAGAGATCACTGAAGAAATCAAAGAGGAAATCAAAAAACACCTAAAGACAAATGACAATGAAACCACGATGATCCAAAGCCTGTGGGATGCAGCAAAAGTAGTTCTAAGAGGGAAGTTTATAGCTATACAAGCCTACCTCAAGAAATAAGAAAAATCTCAAATAAACAATCTAACCTTACACCTAAAGGAACTAGAGAAAGAAGAACAAACAAAACCCAAAGTTAGCACAAGGAAAGAAATCATAAAAATCAGAGCAGAAATAAATGCAACAGAAACAAAGAAAACAATAGCAAAGATCAATAAAGCTAAAAGCTGGTTCTTTGAGAACACAAACAAAATTGATAAACCATTAGCCTGACTCATGAAGAAAAAGAGGGAGAGGACTCCAATCAATAAAATCAGAAATGAAAAAGGAGAAGTTACAACAGACATCACAGAAATACAAAGCATCCTAAGAGACTACTACAACCAACTCTATGCCAATAAAATGGACAACCTGGAAGAAACGGACAAATTCTTAGAAAGGTATAAACTTCCAAGAGTGAACCAGGAAGAAATAGAAAATATGAACAGATCAATCACAAGTAATGAAATTGAAACTGTGATTAGAAATCTTTCAACAAACAAAAGTCCAGGACCAGATGGCTTCACAGGTGAATTCTATCAAACATTTAGAGAAAAGCTAACACCCATCGGTCTCAAACTCTACCAAAAAATTGCAGAGGAAGAAACACTCCCAAACTCATTCTATGAGGCCACCATCACCCTGATACCAAAACCAGACAAAGATAGTAGAAAAAAAGAAAATTACAGACCTATATCACTGATGAATATAGATGCAAAAATCCTCAACAAAATACGAGCAAACAGAATCCAACAACACATTAAAAGGATCATACACCATGATCAAGTGGGGTTTATCCCAGGGATGCAAGGACTCTTCAATATACGAAAATCAATCGTGTGATACACCGTGTTAACAAATCGAAGAATAAAAACCATATGATCATCTCAATAGATGCAGAAAAAGCTTTTGACAAAATTCAACAGCATTTATGATAAAAACTCTCCAGAAAGTGGGCATAGAGGGAAACTACCTCAACATAATAAAGGCCATATATGACAAACCCACAGCAAACATCATTCTCAATGGTCAAAAACTGAAAGCATTTCCTCTAAGATCAGGAATAAGACAAGGGTGTCCACTCTCACCACTATTATTCAACATAGTTTTGGAAGTCCTAGCCATGGCAATCAGAGAAGAAAAAGGAATACAAATTGGAAAAGAAGAAGTAAGACTGTCACCGTTTGCAGATGACATGATACTATACATAGAATCCTAAAGATGCCAACAGAAAACTACTAGAGCTAATCAACAAATTTGGTAAAGTTGCAGGATACAAAATGAATGCACAGAAATCTCTTGCATTCCTATATACTAATGATGAAAACTCTGAAAGAGAAATTAGAGAAACATTCCCATTTACCACTGCAACAAAAAGAATAAAACACCTAGGAATAAACCTACCTAGGGAGACAAAAGACCTGTATGCAGAAAACTATAAGACACTGATGAAAGAAATTAAAGATGACACGAATAGATGGAGAGATATACCATGTTCTTGGATTGGAAGAATCAATATTGTGAAAATGACTATACTACCCAAAGCAAGCTACAAATTCAATGCAATCCCTATCAAATTACCAATGGCATTTTTTAGAGAACCAGAACAAAAAAATCTTAAAATTCGTATGGAGACACAAAAGACCTCGAATAGCCAAAGCAGTCTTGAGGGAAAAAAGCAGAGCTGGAGGAATCGGACTCCCTGACTTCAGACTATACTACAAAGCTACAGTCATCAAGACAATATGGTACTGGCACAAAAACAGAAATATAGATCAATGGAACAAGATAGAAAGCCCAGAGATAAACCCATGCACCTATGGTCAACTAATCTATGACAAAGGAGGCAAGGATATACAATGGAGAAAAGACAGTCTCTTCAATAACTGCTGGGAAAACTGGACAGCTACATGTAAAAGAATGAAATTAGAACACTCCCTAACACCATACACAAAAATAAACTCAAAATGGATTAGAGATCTAAGTATAAGACCGGACACTATAAAACTCTTAGAGGAAAACATAGGAAGAACACTCTTTGACATAAAACCCAGCAAGATCTTTTTTGATCCACCTCCTAGAGTAATGGAAATAAAATCAAAAATAAACAAATGGCACTTAATGAAACTTCAAAGCTTTTGCACAGCAAAGGAAACCATAAACAAGATGAAAAGACAACCCTCAGAATGGGAGAAAATATTTGCAAATGAATCAATGGACAAAGGATTAATCTCCAAAATATATAAACAGCTCATGCAGCTCAATATTAAAAAAACAAACAACCCAATCCAAAAATGGGAAGAAGACCTAAATAGACATTTCTCCAAAGAAGACATACAGATGGCCAAGAAGCACATGAAAAGCTGCTCAACATCACTAATTATTAGAGAAATGCAAATCAAAACTACAATGAGGTATCACCTCACACCAGTTAGAATGGGCATCAGCAGAGAATCTACAAACAACAAATGCTGGAGAGGGTGCAGAGAAAAGGGAACCCTCTTGCACTGTTGGTGGGAATGTTAATTGATACAGCCACTATGGAGAACAGTATGGAGGTTCCTTAACAAACTAAAAATAGAATTACCATATGATCCAGCAATCCCACTACTGGGCATATACCCAGAGAAAACCATAATTCAAAAAGACGCATGCACCCAATGTTCATTGCAGCACTATTTAGAATAGCCAGGTCATGGAAGCAACCTAAATGCCCACTGACAGACGAATGGATAAAGAAGATGTGGTACATATATACAATGGAATATTACTCAGCCATAAAAAGCAACGAAGTCGGGTCATTTGTTGAGACGTGGATGGATCTAGAGACTGCCATACAGAGTGAAGTAAGTCAGAAAGAGAAAAACAAATACCGTATATTAACGCATATATGTGGAACCTAGAAAAATGGTACAGATGAACCGGTTTGCAGGGCAGAAATTGAGACACAGGTAGAGAACAAACATATGGACACCAAGGGGGGAAAGCAGTGGGGGGTGGGCGTGGTGGTCTGCTGAATTGGGCGATTGGGATTGACATGTATTCACTGATGTGTATAAAATTGATGACTAATAAGAACCTGCTGTATAAAAAAATAAATAAAATAAAATTCAAAAAGAAAAAGAATGAGAAAAAAAAAAAAAAAAAAAGAATGAGGAAGGTCTGGACTTCCCTGGTGGTGCAGTGGTTAAGAATCCGCCTGCCAATGCAGGGCACACGGGTTCGAGCCCTGGTCCGGGAAGATCCCACATGCCACGGAGCAACTAAGCCCATGTGCCACAAGTATGGAGCCTGTGCTCTAGAGCCCATGTTCCACAACTACCGAAGCCCACGTGCCTAGAGCCTGTGCTCTGCAATAAGAGAAGCCACTGCAATGAGAAGTACACACACCTCAATGAAGAGTAGCCCCCGCTCGCTACAACTAGAGAGAGCCCATGCACAGCGGCAAGGACTCAGCGCAGCCAAAAATAAATAAAAAAAAAAAATTGAGGAACGTCTAAATGTACTAAGATGGAAAGAACTCAGAGATACTAAGTGAAAATAAACCATGGAATACATACATTATGATTCCATTTTTATGTTTAAGGAAAAAAAAGAGGTGACCATGTTGTATCCTTACTTAAAACCCTTCTGTGGTTCCCCATAGCCAATCAAGTGAAGTTCAAGCTCCTTACCTGGCATTCAAGGCTGTTCACTATTTGGACCCTGTCAACCTCTCCAGTCTCATCTCCTATAGACCAGCCAGGCCATCCCTTGAGCCCTGAGTTCCATCTATGACGAAATTGCCCTTCACCATTTTTTTCTCTAGGTCTCAAGAATCAGAATCACCTGGGAGTCTTGTTAAAATACTGATTGTGGGCCCCATCCATAGAATTTCTGATTTAAGTCTGAAAGGGTCGGGGGGGGGCAGTGGTTTCCAAGAATTTCTATTTCTAACAAGTTCCCAGGTGATCAGATACAGCTGTTATGTGGTCCAAAGGGACCACACTTTGACAGCCGCTGCCTTTACAATTATATGATTCAACTTCATCACCTGTATTAAGGGTGACCAATCATATCAGTTTGCCTGGGACAGAAGGCATGTAGCAGAAAACCCCTCAGTCCGAGGAAAACTGGGAAGGTTGGTTACCCTACCTGTCTAAGAATCTTTCCCAGGTTGCGTATGGGATATTTACTGCTACTGTCAAGTAGTCCTACCCTACAGCCAGGATAACAGGAAGTGCCTAAGAAGGGAATCCCATCACCAGTGACTGACATTTTGCTAGAGCAGGAGTATTTAACAAAGATTCTCAAATTCAGACTCCTCCAAACATATTTTCTTTATTTCCTCCAGAGAATCGGCTTCAGTCCTCCGGTCCTTGTAAACATTTAACACAATCAGTGTGACAAACTATAAGCATCCATATCCTTGTCCTATGTTGCTGGGGTGAGTTTAAGGGAGAAGCTGGGACAAATGCAGCGAACAATTGTGAGCTTCTTACTCACTTCAAAGTGGGTCCTGTCATGGAATGATAGCTCCACATGGGCCAATGCAGCTGACTTTTTGTTTCTTCCAAAGGGTACCCAATACAATAAAGGGCACCCATGGTCCTTCCATGGTCCTTGATGATGTTTCTGCTCACTGCTGGTCAGAGTCAATCTTTTTCATTAACTGGGACTCCTCTTCCCAAGGGGTCAGAGGTCAGAGAGCTGATAGCGTCGCACAAGACCATCTCGACAACACGTGTAGATCTGCTTCTCCCATGTGGCTACCTGAAACACAAGAGTTCATAGCTCAAAGGAAGCCCGGGATTCTTCCATTTCAAAAAAATAGAGCCTTGTCATTGACCCCTACTAGTACAAATGAGTCTGGGAAGCTTTACTGACTCCAAAGACAAGACTTACATCCATGATATATATTAAAAAAAATTAGCTCGCCAGAATCAAGGGGGCTCATGACTACAGAACAGAGAAACTAAGTGGCCAAGTGGAGAACAAACCCACTAGCATTGTGCATGGTTTAGCGCAGACAGGGTGTACTGGGGGAGCAGATGGTCCATAGAAAGGCCTGCGTATCCTTGAACCTCATAAAATTATATGCAAAGGAGTTCTCAAAATGTGCCTTTTTTTTTTCTGAGGAGGATTTCATCAAATTCTCAAAGTAGTCTGAGACTCAAAGAAGGCTAAGCACCACTAATTTAATGGAAATGGCATGATTTCTGGAGTTAGCTTAATCACAGGTTTGCTAATATGTAGCTGCATGACCTAGAGCAACTTTCTCAACCCCTCTGGGCCCATTTCTTCATTTGTAAAACGAAAATGATATGTTAATTCACAAGACAGAACAATATGCAGGAATTTTAAAAAATGAAATGTATCTATTATATATTCATTTGTCTGGAAAGAGTTCCAAAATGTCACGTAAAATAACCCAAGTCATAGAGCAATACATATAGAATGATCCCAATTATGTACAAAGTAAAGACAAAACTATATTATTTACATAAATACACAAAGATGTAAGTGCAAATTCTCCAAAAACAGTCTTAAAAGATACATGTCAAACTATTAATGCTAGTTACTTCAGGAAAGAGTGGAACCAAAAAAGTCTTAAAGCAGACTTTGAAGTCTGTACCAGTCTGTATTGTTTGAATTTTTATAAGTATGCATTAATTATAAAATTTTTTTAAATTATAAGAAAAAATAGGAATAATAATATTATATCTCAAGGGATGATAACAACTATTAAATAAGATATGTAAAAACATCTAGAACAATGTCTGGTCAACAAATATTCTTTCCCCTTTCATTTTTCTCTTTTCACTCTAACCAAATCAGTCTTGAACTTAAATAATAATAATAACAACAATAGTAATAATAGCTAATGTTTACAGAATATTTAAAATATACAAAGAAATTTCATATGCATTATCTCACTGTTATCCTCATTTTACAGACAAATTGACAGACTGAGGAGGTAAAGTGATTTTTTAAGTTTCCAGAGGCAGTAAGTGATGAAGTCACTTCTGACTCAAAATTATTTCTTCCTATCCCACCCCTTAGTATTGTATTACCCCTAATAACCACAAAGTATCTGGATTCAGTCCCCTCAAAAGCTCTAGGTCCCAGGTGAGAATCACCCAGGCCTGGTCTCCTCTCAGGTCTGTACCTTGTACACAGGGTCACAGTCTGCCCCAGTGAGCTCAATGACATAGTCTAAGTCTTGCTGGACAATGAAACAGCTTCCATCACCTAAAAGGCAGAAAGAAAACTTAAGATAACTGAAGAGAAAGCTGCAGGCAAAGTTAAAAAAAAAACAAACCCCTCAACATTTTAGTTTATTTCTGTACATCACTAGCCTAAAGAAGATTGTCCTAAGACACAGAATGGTAGACAGGACTCATTATGTGGGCCAAATATGAGGACCTACAGTGACTGCCTAAAATGCTGACCTTGAGAGGATCTGAAGGCCAAGTGCAAGCTCAGAGTTGTCTTTGATTAGCAATAACTGCTAAGGGCACAGAGCAAGCAACTGTAGGCTTATACATATATTTGCAAACTTAAACTAGACAATGATTTTTAACAGGGAATTTGCCTGTATAAATGTTTTCTTTAAGAAAACTATGCTCCCGGGACTTCCCTGGTGGCTCAGTGGTTAAGAAACCACCTGCCAATGCAAGGGACACGGGTTTGAGCCCTGGTCCGCAAAGATCCCACACGCTGTGGAGCAACTAAGCCCACGCGCCACAACTACTGAGCCTGCGCTCTAGAGCCCACAAGCCACAGATACTGAGTCCGCATGCCATAACTACTGAAGCCTGTGCGCCTAGAGCCCGTGCTTTGCAACGAGAAGCCACTGCAATGAGAAGCCCGTGCACCGCAACAAAGAGTAGGCCCCGCTCGCCACAACTAGAAAAAGCCCACGCATAGCAACAAAGACCCAACACAGCCATACATACATACATACATACATACATAAATAAATAAATATATAAAACAACTATGCTCCCAAATTATTCTTCAATCTATAAACTTGACCACATAAATCAGGCAAAGGAGAAAAGTTATACCAAGAAAATAAAAGTATATCTAATTTTTAAACTTAATTTTCTCAGAAGAGTATGGTCAAATGAAACTTGGAATGATCTATAAACTGCTGAATGGGTGACTTTTTTGTTCCTGTTTTATTTAATATAAAAGTAGCATGTGCTCACTGAAGAAAACTTTAAAAATAAAGAAACAGGGACATCCCTGGTGGTCCAGTGGTTAAGACTCCACACTCCCAATGCAGGGGGCACAGGTTCAATACCTGTTTGGGGAACTAATATCCCATATGCTGAACAGTGCAGCCAAAAAGACAAAAAATTAAAAATAAAAGTAAAGAAACAGAAGCAAAAAAATCATCCATATCTACCACTAAATATAATTACTGTTCACATTTTAATGTATTTTTCCAACCTTTTCTGTGTAAATTTTTATTTTACATAGTTGAGAGCATACTGCATAAAAGAATATCTTTATGCATAAGGTTTTTTTCTATATTAAGATTATGACTTTGTATAGAACCCTGGAAAAGAATCAAAAGATATTAATTAACCATTTGAAACTTTTTGGAAATCTGAAAAACTGCTTTCCAAATTACCTGTTAATCAATTTTAATTTATCTGTTAATCTATACTGCAACCAGCAGCATACAGGAGGAATTTATCATTTCTTGCATTATTATTATTAAAAATAATCTTTTCCAAAAGAGAATTCGTATATATTTTAGAGATACATATAGAAATATTGACAGGGGAGATAAGAAAGTCTGATTACCATAGCTCTTATTCTGCACTCAGGTTTCTATACACAAATCTACTTGATAAGCCCCAGCTCTATTCCCAGTCCCTCTAGGAAGCCATTTCTAACCACCCCATATAGTAAAACCTTCCTCCCATCAACCTCTTGTAACACTTATTATTCCTTTGATACTTCCACATATCTTTCCCTATAGCATAATTCTACTTTTTGTGAGTGTGTGCTTTTTCACTGGATCATAATGAGAAGAAATACTTTTTAGGAGGGCTTATAGGGCAAGGGGTAGTTACAGGAGTAAGAAGAAACTGTCACTTATAGAATGTCTACTTTATGTCGAGTACCTATTTTATCTCTAAGTAAACTGAGACTTAGAAAAGTGAAGTGGTTTACAAAGGTCATAGGACTATTAGATTAAACCATATACAACCGCCGTTTTTATAAATCAAAAATGGCCATATAGGGCTTCCCTGGTGGTGCAGTGGTTGAGAGTCCGCCTGCCAATGCAGGGGACACGGGTTCGTGCCCTGGTCCGGGAGGATCCCACATGCCGCTGAGCGGCTGGGCCCGTAAGCCATGGCCGTTGAGCCTGCGCTCCACAATGGGAGAGGCCACAACAGTGAGAGGCCCACATACCGCAAAAAAAAAAAAAAAGGCCATATATTAGGAATTTCATAGAGGTGAATCTAATAGTAAGTGATGGAGTGAGGATATAAATTCATTGATTAGGTTGTCAGTTTGCAACCAAAATCTATGCTTTTTCTATATCATGCAACTGCCCAATAAAATAAAGGCTAAGTAGGAGATCAGGGCTAGAGCTATGGATTCCAATCATTAACAGCTAACACCATGAGAACAGTTGGTCCTTGAGGAAGCATGGAGAAGAAAAGGTGGAAGGACAAAGGCTGAACTCAGGAAGTATCTCTGGTTTAGGGATGGCAACAATACTAGGAAGGGCAAAAGGATTCAACGTCAACAAAAAATTAAGAGAACCTACAGTAAACCATGAATCATGCTAGGCACAATACCAGGGAAATCAGGGAAAGGAGCAGTAACTGGAGAAAGAGAATGATCAGGAGATTAATTAGTATCACCAAAGTCAAAAGACCTCATAGTTTTAAGAAAGAAATAACATAACAGAATCCATTACCACTAAGAATCATGAAAGATGAAACATATGTACTCACTCATTCAACAAACATTTGCTGAGATTCTTCAGTCCTGTGCAAGAGCTGGGGTTACAGAGACGAAGAAGACATGCCACCTGTCCTCAAGGAAGCTTAGGGACCAGTAGACAAGAGAGGACTGTACACATAAAAGGCCACTGGATCTAGCAAGAGGCTCATGATTGGTGGCCTTCAAGAGGGCAGTTTGAACAGAAGGATGGGGATGGAGGGCACACTGCAGAGATTTCAAGGGAAGAGTGTGGTATGGGAGCAAAAGGAATAAAATAAAATAGGATCATGAGTGCTGGCAGCAGCATCAAGGGAAGCTGTCACAAGCTTATGCCAGCTGTACTCTTTTTAAGGTTTTATATAGAGTACCACTGCATCACTAACTGATGCCCAGACATGTGGGAGAAAGAGATTGAGAGAGAGGGAGCGCAGACAGCTAGAAAACTTAGGTGTACAGATTCCTGATTACTCTTTTTTTTTAACATCTTTATTTGAGTATAATTGCTTTACAATGGTGTGTTAGTTTCTGCTTTATAACAAAGTGAATCAGTTATACATATACATATGTTCCCATATCTCTTCCTGATTACTCTTTGCTATGGTCTGGACATCAAAGGGCTAGGGAAATAAGGCACCAGTTTTGACAGGGATGAAGGGGACCTATATCAGAGAGATGACTATGGAAATCTGGATACTGTCGGTTGCCTATTGTTGTTTTCAATGTCTGTGAGTCTGTTTCTGTTTTGTATATAGATTCATTTGTATTATTTTTTAGATTTCACATGAGTGATGTCATATATTTGTCTTTCTCTGACTTACTTCACTTAGTATAATATTCTCTAGGTCCATCCATGTTGCTGCAAATGGCAATATTTCATTCTTCTTAATGACTGAGCAATATTCCATTGTACATATATACACACCACATCTTCTTAAGCCAATCGTCTGTTGATGGGCACTTGGGTTGTTTCTACGTCTTGGCTATTGTAAATAGTGCTGCTATGAACACTGGGGTGCATGTATCTTTCTGAACTAGAGTTTTTGTCTTGTCTAGATACATGCCCAGGAGTGGGATTGCTGGATAATACAGCAACTCTATTTTGTTTTTTTTTTTCGGTACGCGGGCCTCCCACTGTTGTGGCCTCTCCCGTTGCGGAGCACAGGCTCTGGATGCGCAGGCTCAGCGGCCACGGCTCACGGGCCTATCCGCTCCGCGGCATGTGGGATCTTCCCAGACCGGGGCACGAACCCGTGTCCCCCGCATCGGCAGGCGGACTCTCAACCACTGCGCCACCAGGGAAGCCCTATTTTCAGTTTTTTAAGGAACCTCCATACTGTTCTCCATAGTGGCTGTACCAATTTACATTCCCACCAACAGTGTAGGAGGGTTCCCTTTTCTCCACACCCTCTCCAGCATTTATTATTTGTAGACTTTCTGATGATGGCCGTTCTGACTGGTGTGAGGTGATACCTCACTGTGGGTTTGATCTGTATCTCTGATAATTAGTGATGCGGAGCATCTTTCCATGTGCCTGTAGGCCATCTGTAGGTCTTCTTTGGAGAAATGTCTATTTAGGTCTTCTGGGCACGTCATATATTATATAATTCTGGCCAATGACACAGGAGAGTAAGTCTGCTGGGCTGCTCCTGAGGAAATGTTCCTCATTCTTAAAAAGGGTAACAATTTGTATGTTATGGGAAGATAAGACTTGCAGCAGCTATCCTGCGCTGTAACCTGAGGGAAAAAGTCAGCATGCTAGGGAGGAGAGTGCCAAAAGATGAAGCAAAGCTGGGTTCTTGATATTATTTCTTTTTCCTTTGTTAAAGCTTTTATTCATTTTTTTTAATTTAGAATATTTTTAGAATCATTTTACATTTACAGAAAAGTTACAAAGATAGTTCAAAAAGTTCTCATATGCCCCTCGGCCAGTTTTAATTTATAATTTTTTGGATTTCACCAGTCTTTAACGTCCTGGATGCAATCCAGGATACCATACTGAGTTAACTTTTCTTAGTCTCTCTGTTGACTTTGTTTTCAAATCACTAAATTAATCTAATGTGGAGCCATCATAAACCCGAATGTCTTCTTAAGTGAAGTAGTACATTTTCCTAATTACTGAAGCCATTTTAGTTGGGTGTTCTGTTACTAACAGCCAAAAACATCCTAACTGATACACCAAAATACTCACATAAGGTGGTCCCTTCAGGCCTATAGACCAGTCCTCCTCACCTACACATTCCTATGAGGATTCAGTGTCCCTTAATGGACACCTTCTTCCACGTATTTTCCCCAACCCCACTCCCAAACTCCATTCTAAATATTTTGTACTGGCTACACCAAGGTACTAATTTTACCCAGACTATGCATGTAAAACATCAAACACAGTACCTACTGCATGCTAGGCACCTAATAAATGATAGATCCCTCCTTTCTGCCCCGCTTCACTTATTTATGACTTTGCACACACTATAGCCTTGGCCTTCAATGTGCATCTTTACATCTCCAGTTGGTAAAATATTTATTGGATTACACATCACCCAGTCCATGAAGACATCCCAGCAGCATTCCTACCACTCGAGTTAGCTGTTCCCCATGTTCCCATATAGTCTTCTGCTGCAGTACTTATCAAATGGTATTCAATCACATGTCCACATGTCTGTCTGTCTGTCTTACTAACTGTGAGCTCCTTTAGAGCAGAGACTGTAACTGATTCGTTATTGAATTCTCAATGATTTGCAATAAGGGCCAGTACGTTTACTCTGACAATGTTTATTGAGCACCGACTACATAGTGGGCACTGAACTAAATGCTGGGGATAACACGATGAATAAAGCGCAGTCATTACTCTCAAGGAGCTCAAATTGGAGGGGGCAGAGACAATTACAAGTAGGGTATTAAACACTATGTAAAAAGTACAGTACGCCAAAGAATCGTGTAGGACTATGAGCCTAGCCCTGCCACAGACCAGGAACTTAAACCAATGTTTAGTTGAACTATATAAAATCACCTCCCTCAATTGGCCCCTGGACCCACCTTGACTAGCAATGAATCCGTCTCTGAAACTCAGCAGGGACATAACTGGTGCTCCTGATCTGTGGATGACTTGTACTGGAGCCCTAGGATTCAGAATAAATGGGGCAATTTTACAATTTTTTTCCTTCAGAAGCAATGTTTGACTATATTCAACATACAGCACTAACTGCATAACAGCACAAAGGACAAATGTGGACAGAAATTAAACATTCATATGGTTTCTTTCCTGGCAAAATCCTTGAATGGTAGATCAAGGTAGTCTGTTCAAAACCACCTTGGAGTGAATCTAAACATGTTATTGAGCTGAATTAACTAAGTTACCACCGATATTTCCAGTTTTTAGGGGACACCTGACAAGGGTTTAAGATAACAATGTTAACAATATGTTAATCGTTTTACTTATAGACAGAATTAAGACAATTGTGAAATATTAAAATTGTCAGGACTCTGTAAAATGAAAAAGGAAGGTGAGAATCAATTACATATATGTGACTTTATAACAATAATCAGGTTCCCTATCTCCATGGAGGCAAAAACAAGTACAAAACTAAAATAACTTAAATTATGGAAGAAAAGGTATAAGCTAGTCATTCTTCAGCTGAAATTTTTTCACTGCTCTTGGAATAAAGTCCAAACTCCTTGGGAAGGTATGTAAGTCCTTTCTAAGCAAATTCCTGTTTTCCTGTCTGGCATCACTTCTCATCATTGCTCCATCGGCAGGGTACATACTTGTCATATTAAACTACACAGAGGTCCCTTAAAGTGCCATACTTTTACATGCCTTCATGCTTCTCTATATGCTATTCTACCTAAGGCAGGTCCTTCTCTTCTTTACTTGGTAACTTTCTACTAGACCAGATCCAATTAAAGCCTCATTTCCTTGGAGAAGCAGTCTCACCTTCTTCCCTCTCCTTCTCGATGTTTCCTCAAATTCTTGTGTATAGCCTTGTCAGACCACTGATCACACTGCGTCATAACAGTCTTTTACTTGTTCATCTTTACTATTAGACTCCAAATGCCTCAAAGGCACAGTTTTTACTTTTTACTCCTGTTTTTCACTGCCCTGCACAAAGCCCAATGCCTACAGAAGCCATTCAATAAATATCAGTTGAACAAAGGAAGGAAACAGAAGGAGGAAGGGACAGAATTGTAGAAACTGTTAAATCCTGGGACAAATAGGTTGTGGATTCCCTTTGGATATCTTTAAGACCAGGATAAAGCCTATTTTAGATAGGTTATGATCACAGCCAAATAAAGAATCAGAGCTGGCTTACCTGAACT
Organism: Grampus griseus; assembly: GCF_964374135.1. NCBI lineage: Eukaryota > Metazoa > Chordata > Mammalia > Artiodactyla > Delphinidae > Grampus > Grampus griseus. The sequence goes on from NC_139002.1 coordinate 57,832,168, forward strand.
AAAAATGATCAATCTTAGGCCAACCTAGATCTAATACCATGAAGAAAATTACTAAGCTCCTTAAAATGAAAAGTTTTACACAATTATTGTAAGTGAAATGTTAGTTCATTATTTAAGCTTAATTTCCAAAGCAATCATGACAATCATAACAGTATGAATCAAATTACCTTTTAATGTGATTCCAGGAATAATAAGAACAATCAGACAATTCACACTGGCAAACCTTTATAAACGGAAAAACATACTCTTGATTCAATAGCCATCTGTATGCCAGACTAAATCACTGTGAAAGCCAATAAAAATTTCCACTCTGCAGAAGACCTGCATCATGCAAACAAATGGTGACTCACCTTGGACTCCTCACATCCAGCTGATAAATGTTTCCATCCTGTGTCCCAGCCAACAGCAAGAAGCCAGAAAGAAAACTACAGCAGTTGAAGGCATCTGAGCCAATAAAGAGGAACACCTGGAACAAGTAGGAGACAAAGATGCAGGTTTCATACGATTTCCCCTTAACACATCGACTCATGGGATCCTTGAAACCAAAAAGTCTCCTTTACCCTCTTTTCAGCACAACCCTCCATTTGACAAACACTTGCAATTCACACATTTAAGTTTTGCTTCAAGGCACTTGTGACAACCTTTTGAAGGGAAAGAAACAAAGTGGCAATTTAAAGAATCACAAGTCACCCAGGTACCTGAAAAAAAAAAAAATCCAAACTATTAGACTTTTATTTATTCCTTAGTGTTAGTTCAAACAGTAAAGTTTGAAAGTTCTAAAAAAAGAAAACAAAACAAACAAAAACCCCTGATTTCCCTTTGGAAGTAAAAGCCAGCATGGAAATTCAGAGTATAAAGGCAATATGATCAAAAATAGTGATGTTCCCAGAACAAACTTTGAAAATGGAAACATCACCAGCACACTGAAGTCATGAGATGAAATGAAAATACAAAGCCTGTGGCCAAACCAAATCATTCAAGCTGTCTGGGTGATGATGACAGGAGCTGGAAAGAAATTTAGAAAATCTCAAGAAACTCAGAGTTTAATTAAGAGCAGAGTCTGCTTGGCAAAACCTCAGCAAATGAAGGAAGAAAATTCAATTCTTCTACGAAAGATATTCTGGTCATTAATTATCTAGAGCCCTGAATGCATGAGTCCTTTACTCAGAAAATCTTCACATTACCTTAGAGGAAGAAGGGAATCTACAGAACCTTATCATTTTACATACAGCACACTAAGGCCCAGAGGGAAAGTGACCTGATAAAGGTCACAAAGCAGTAGGACATTTAATCTCATCACATAACCCTACGTGGTAAATCCTACTATGACAAGTTTAGTGATGAGGAAACTGAGGCTCAGAGAGGTTAAGTAACCTGTCCAATGTCACAGCCATTAGGAAGAACCAGGATTTAAATGTTGCCCTTATTCCATATCCCATGCTCTTAATCACTATACTGTACTGCCTCTCACTCATGCAGCTTCTTCAAAAGGTGAACATACAGAGAAATCAGAAATGTTTTCAAAACAGCTTTCCAAGAATCAGAGTGACCCAGGTTGCCCCAGAGTTCAAAGGTCTTAGAGGAACCACTTACCGGCTGCCTGCTCTGCAGTCCCAAGCACTGAAGTTTCTTATCTTCTCGGGCCAAAAGCAGCATTTTCGACTCTGTTCCAACCTCCCGTTCGCCTGCATGACAGATGAGCTATGTCAATAATGGGCTAGGCTGATCAGCTGGCAGTACCCAGAAAGCACAACTATTGATGGCTGTTTACTGAGTTATTCTGTTAGTGATTCACTTATTAATATTAAAAAAACATTTATTATGTTCTATATCTTGACTGTGGTATTATTTATATGACTGTACATATTTGTCAAAACTCACAGAACTGTGCAATTAAAAAGGATGACTTTTACTACATGTAAAATATCTCTCAATAAACCCAACTTTAAAATATTATTATTAAGTCATCTGTAATATGGAAAGATACCATACTTGGAGCAGGAGTACAAGGCTGAACAAAGTAGACAGTCTCTGCCCTCAAGGCTCTTATGGTCTGAAGGAAATGAGATCTATCCATTCACTAAACAAATATTTACTGAGGGACAAGGTACTTACTCTCAAGGAGTAGTAGATTCTAGATTCTAGTAGAAATAGGAAATAGTAAAATAAGCAAATAAACAAGTAGGATATCTTCAGACAGTGATGAGTTCCACAAAGGAAATAAAACAGGAAAATATGACCAAAAGGGAGTAGATGGTGGGAAAATGAGTGGGGGAAGGTAACTTTAAACTTCAATTTTATTTATTTTTAAATTTATTTTTTATTTTATTTTTGGCTGCGTTGGGTCTTCGTTGCTGCACATGGGCTTTCTCTAGCTGTGGTGAGCGGGGGCTACTCTTCGTTGCAGCGCATGGGCTTCTCATTGTTGTGGCTTCTCTTGTTGCAAAGCACGGGCTCTAGACGGGCAGGCTTCAGTAGTTGTGGCACGCAGCCTCAGTAGTTGTGGCTCACGGGCTTAGTTGCTCCGCAGCATGTGGGATCTTTCCGGACCAGGGCTCAAACCTGTGTCCCCTGCACTGGCAGGCGGATTCTTAACCATTGCACCACCAGGGAAGCCCTAAACTTCAATTTTAAATAGGTTTCATGGAGGTTATTTTTCAACTGAGACATGAATGGTAAACAGAAGCCAGCCATGTGAAAAGTTTTGGGAGGTACATTCTAGGCTAAGGGAAGAACAAGGCAAAAGCCGGGAGGCTGGCAGTCTGTTGTGCTCCAAGAACAGAGACCTATGGCTGGGACACAATGGAACTGGCAGAGGGTGGTGTGACTTGAGGCTGGAGAGGACTGCAGGGGTTAGAAAGTGTAAGCATTTGTAATAAGCCATGGTAAGGGGTTAGGATTTTAATACATAGTTGTCCCTCGGTATTTACAGAAGGTTGCTTCCAGGACCCGCCGCAGACACCAAGATTCGCAGATGCTCAAGTCCCCAGAGTTGGCCCTCCATATCGAAAGGTGCCACATCCGCAGATTCAACCAACTGTGGATTGTGTTCTGAATGAGGAACCCATGGATATGGAGGGCCAAACATATGTATAAAAGGAGGCCACTATGGACTTCCCTGGCAGTCCAGTGGTTAAGACTCCATGCTTCCATGGCAGGGGATGCAGGTTCAATCTCTGGTTGGGGAATTAAGATCCCACATGGCCAAAAAAACCCAACCAAACAAAAAAATACAAAAAGGAGGCTGCTAGAGGAGAGTAGAGACAAAGGAGAGTGATATGACTTATGTTTTTTATTTATTTACTTTTTTTAAATTTTAATTTATTTTGGCTGCACTGGATCATTGTGGCGGCAAGTGGACTCTTAGTTGCGGCATGCAGGCTCTTAGTTGTGGCATGCGTGTGGAATCTAGTTCCCTGACCAGGGATCAAACCCAGGCCCCCTGCATTGGGAGCACGGACTCTTACCCACTGGACCACCAGGGAAGTCCCTTGATTTATGTTTTTTAAATGATCATGATGGTTCCTCTGAGGAGAATAGATTATAGAATAGTGCAGGCAACAGATGATGGTAGAATGGATGAGGATGCTGGCAGGAGGAAGGGAGAGCTGGAGGAAGAACGTGAGGTGGAAAAATGAGCAACATTCTGAAGGTAGAGATGACAGACTTTGCTGATGCGGGACATGAGGAACGGTGGGGGTGGATCTTGAATGAATCTCAGGCTTTGGGCTTGAGCAAGAAGATGGTGGTGCCATTTACTGAGATGGGGAAAAACAGATTTGGAGTGGGAGGAAATCAAACACTCCATGTTATAAGTTCAAGATGTCTATTAGACATCTAAATAGAGTCTGAAATGCAAGTGAAAGATCTATGCTTTAGATGTACTTTTGGAAATCACCAGCTTAAATACAACATTTAAAGTCATGGAACTGATGAGATCACCTAAGAGAGAAATTGTAGAGCTGAGAGCCCTCCAATATTTAAAGATAGAATAAAGGAGACATGTAAAAGGAGATTGGGACTTCCCTGGTGGTCCAGTGGCTAAGGCTCCACGCTCCCAGTGCAGGGGGCCCGGGCTCAAAACCTGGTCAGGGAACTAGATCCCACATGCTGCAACTAAAAAAGATCCCACGTGCCGCAACTAAGACCCAACGCAGCCAAATAAATAAATAAATGGTTTTTTTTTAAAAGGAGACTAAGAAGCAGCAGCCAATGAGATAGAGAGAAAAGCAGTGTAGTGTGGTATTACAGAAGCCAAGAAAGAAAAGTGTCCTGAAGAGAAGAGTTTACTGTGTTGTATCCTGTTGAGAATTTGGAAGGATAAGCACAGAGAAGTAACACTGGATTATGCAACATGGAGTCACTGGTGACCTCGACAAGAGCTGCTGCTCGTTAAGTAGCTGGGGCACAAACCATCCTAGGCTGGGTTGAACAGTAAGTGGGAAGTGAGGAAATAGAGGAAACAAGAATATTTTCATTTAAATTACTTTAAACCAACAAATTTTAAAAAACTCAACCTTATTTTAAGTAGTATCTGTGAAATCTTAGGTTTGAAGTGAGATATGTGTGCATTAATATGTAACTATTAAAAATGTGTACTGCCTGAAATGATCTTGTTTACCACTCACTGCACATGTGTCACACTTTGGGAAATACTCTTCCTATTAATCGATTAATTCCCAAAGAGGGGCCAGGCAACATGTGGTAGTCACAACCATTTTAATTCTTGGACCACAGTGTATCTATATGGGAAGTTTAAGAGAGTGAGGAGAATACCTGCAGTGTGTCCACAGTGAGGGGCAAAATTCACCCAAATGAGCTGAAAACATATATCCACACAAAAACCTACACAGGGATATTTATAGCAGCTTTATTTATAATTGTCCAAACTTGGAAACAACCAAGATGTCCTCCAGTAGATGAATAAAACAATGGAATATTGTTCAGTGTTTAAAACAATGAGGTATCAAGGACTTCCTTGGTGGCACAGTGGATAAGAATCCACCTGCCAATGCAGGGGACATGGGTTCGAGCCCTGGTCCGGGAAGATCCCACATGCTGTGGAGCAACTAAGCCCGTGCACCACAACTACTGAGCTCGCACGCCACAACTACTGAAGCCTGCGCACCTAGAGCCCGTGCTCTGCAACAAGAGAAGCCACCGCAATGAGAAGGCCATGCACCGCAATGAGAAGGCCATGCACCGCAACGAAGAGTAGCCCCCACTCGCCACAACTAGAGAAAGCCCCCCTGAAAAACATTTAAAAATAAATAAATAAATAAATGGAAAAAAAGAAATGAGGTATCAATGCATGAAAAGACATGCAGGAACCTTAAATGCATATTACTAAGTGAAAGAAGCCAATCTGAAAAGGCTACATAGTTTATGATTTCAACTGCAACATTCTAGAAAAGGCAAAGCCATGAAGACAGTAAAAATATCAGTTGCGAAAGGTTATAGGGGATGAAAGGACGAATTGGTGCAGCAAAAGAGATTTTTCAGGCAGTGAAAAATCTGCATGATACTAGAATGATAAATACATGTCATTATACATTTGTCCAAACCCACAGAATATACAACATCAAGAGTGAATCCTAATTTAAACCTTGAACTTTGAGTGATAATGATGTGTCAGTTTAGGTCTATCAATTGTAACAAAAGTACCACTCTGGTGGGGGATGGTGATAACAGGGGAGGGTGTGCAGGTATGTGGGCAAAGGGTATACAAGAACTCTATCTGCTCAATTTCATGTGGACCAAACTGCTCTAAAAAATAAAGCCTCTTAAAAAAAAAATACAAGAAGCAGAGATGATGGTAGAAAAATAGTCCTATGGAAACAGAGAAGCAAGTATGTTATAATCATAGGAAAATAAGAAAAGAATGCAAGCTGCCTTATTAGGACCTTTATCATTCTGACTCAACCAGAGCTTTCACTCTACTCACCTATTTCCCCCTACTATGCTTACGCCAACTTCTGGCCCAAAGAAGCATATCTCTACCCAACAGTCAATTTTACCTCCACACTATTTTAATGTGAACTGCCCCTACCTCTATCCCTGCCCTAGTTCCCATTCTCCCATCCTTCCCATTCTTGTCTGTTCAACTTGAATCTATCCTTCAAGGTTCAACTTCTTTTGTGACATCTCTCATCTATACTAACCTAAAACACTCTCTTCTTCCAAAAAAACATTATATTTGCATTAAGTGAATCACTAAGTTACTTCAGCCAAAATTTTATCGTTCTGTTTTACAGGCATTAGTCTCATCTGCTAAATTAAACTGTACTTACTCAAATGCAATAACTGTGACATATACTTCCTTTGTAGATTCCAAAGCAACAGAAACATAGTAGATATGCAACAAATATTAATCTTATGGTAAAAATGGAAATACCAGCTACAGAGCAGGAGAGAACAAGGAAGAAAAGGAGAAACTAAGGCAAACACTGAAGGAATATAAGGAAACAAAATAAATTCATATACTGTTATCAACTCACTGGGCATCTGCTCAGGGGAGCCGAGGTTTATAGAGTTGTCAGCAGTACCCACAGCTACTCCGTTGATGGAAGACCCACAGTCTGCAATGACTCCCAAGCAGGCTGAGCGCCCACAGTCCCAAAGTCGTGCTGTCCCATCTCGAGAACCAGATACCACATTCTTCCCCCGATCAACAATGGCTGTATCCAGGATACCTGACAAGAGAAAAAAAAAAAGACCCTAAAATGGAGTAGGTAGTAAAAGAACTACAAGGGCAGAGAAGACATATCTGTATAAATGACTCTATTCCTTCACAAACAAGTACTGGATATGTACTACAGGCTGGTGCCAGAAAAACAGAAATAAACAGAACAGGGTCCCTGTTTCCCAATGACTAGCTGCAAGAGACAGACATGGAAAAGAAGCTTTGGATTTAATTTTTAGTGGCATGTGGTTTTCTAGAGCAGTGGTTTTCAAGTTATTATTTTGGCTTTAGAACCTGTTGTTTTTTAATTTATTTATTTTTTAAAAAAATCGTTACTGGAGTATAATTGCTTTACAATGGTGTGTTAGTTTCTGCTGTATAACAAAGTGAGTCAGCTATACGTATACATACATATATCCCCATATCCCCTCCCACTTGCGTCTCCCTCCCATCATCCCTATCCCACCCCTCTAGGTGGTCACAAAACACCGAGCTGATCTCCCTATGCTATGTGGCTGCTTTCCACTAGTTATCTATTTTACATTTGGTAGTGTATATATGTCCATGCCACTCTCTCACTTCATCCTGGCTTACCCTTCCCCCTCCCCATGTCCTCAAGTCCATTCTCCACGTCTACATCTTTATTCCTGTCCTGTGCCTAGGTTCTTCAGAATCATGTTTTGTTTTTTTAGATTCCATATGTTACCATACGCTATTTGTTTTTCTCTTTCTGATTTACTTCACTCTGTATGACAGACTCTAGGTCCATCCACCTCATTACAAATAAGTCAATTTCACTTCTTTTTTATGGCTGAGTAATATTCCATTGTATATATGTGCCACATCTTCTTTATCCATTCATCTGTCAATGGACACTTAGGTTGCTTCCATGTCCTGACTATTGCAAATAGTGCTGCAATGAACACTGTGGTACATGACTCTTTTTTTTTTTTTTTTTTAAATTTATGGCTGCATTGGGTCTTCATTGCTGCGTGAGGGCTTTTCTCTAGTTGCTGTGCGCTAGGGCTTTTCTCTAGTTGCAGCGAGCAGGGGCTACTCTTTGTTGTGGTACATGGGCTTCTCATTGCGGTGGCTTCTCTTGTTGCAGAGCACAGGCTCTAGGCACATGGACTTCAGTAGTTGTAGCATGCAGACTCATTAGTTTGGCTCCCAGACTCTAGAGCACAGGCTCAGTAGTTGTGGTGCATGGGCTTAGTTGCTCTGCAGCATGTGGGATCTTCCCAGACCAGGGCTTGAACCCGTGTCCCCTGAATTGGCAGGCAGATTCTTAACCACTGCGCCACCAGGGAAGCCCAACATGACTCTTCGTGAATTATCAGTTTCTCAGGGTACATGCCCAGTAGTGGGATTGCTGGGTCGTATAAAAACTGTTTTTTAAACAAAAATTAAGTAGACATCCTAGACAGTTCAGTGTGCAAATCACTGTCTTAAAAGATCCTGCTGCTTCCATTGGGAACTAATCATAAAAAAGGAGTGACTCCTCATCTGGCCAAGATGGAGTAGTCCCATTGCTCCCAGGTCCTCTCCTTACAACTAAAAAAACCTGGACATAAGACAACAAACAAGCACAAGAAGGTTGAAAGATGTAAAGAAGAAAGCAGTCCACCTAGGGACCTCAAGACTTGAAGAACAACAGGGCAATGAATTTCCTGGATTTCCTTACTGCCTCCCATATATCCTAGACAGGACACCGCAGAAGCCTCTAACATAGAACTAATTTTTTAAAAAAGGCACAAATTAAAAACAAAAAACAACAACCAAACAACTCCAAGAAAAGTCTGTTGCCTCTAGGCAGAAGACTTAGAAAAGGGTGGCCTAACAGTACAGAAAAGCTTTTTGGCAATATCCATCTTACTCAAACAGCAACAGAAAAACTGCTACCTCCCCTCTCCCAAAGAGTCAGTGGGGCTGAACAGGGAGTGATTTCTACCTCAACCCCCATGGAAGCAGGAGACAGCTCTCCAATTCCCCCCACCCAGCGACACTGACCAGGCCCAGCAGGGTACTGTCAGCGGGGAGCTGGGCCTCTACTCTCACCCAGCACCAATGGGGGAAAGAGGTAAAACATAAGGGACAGGGAAGTAGCACTCCACTTTCCCCAACCCATCCCCTAGTGTCAGTCAGCAGGAAACAGAGCTTACAAGCCCACTTTGGAGGAAAAGAAGTAGTGCAAGTTGAGGTGATGCAAGATGGTGCCCCACTTCTACCAGGAAGGCGTCAGCAAGGTCAAGGGGAAGCTGAGCTTCTACCTCACCTGTTTGCAGACAGGTAGCGTGAGCCAGTGCTCCACTTTTGCCAGAGCAGTGTTAGAGGAGCCCAGCAGGAAGCTGAGTATACACATCTCCTGGGCCCCTGTACCATACCTCGACAGGGGACCACCTGCTTAAAAAGATCAAGTAAGATGCAGAGTGTTATAATATCCAAAATGTCCACAGATTTTATGACTTTTGAAGCCCTTTGTCACCCCTTATCTGACTATTTTCTATGATCCCTGGCTTCAGGAGCACCCAGTGTAAAAAGGTAGAGACAGTCAAGGACATAAAGAGTTTCAGGGGCATACATGTGACAACATAGGACTGTAGAGTAGAAAGAGAGTCTGGCCCTATGGTGATACAGGCAGGGCTAGTACTTGCTTTATTAAAACCCATTTAATTATCCTATTATAGGTGCCCAATAAACACTTGCAGGCTGAGTAATAAGAGTACCTGATCAAAGGTTACTTAGTAAACCAGTGCCCTGGCTTGCTCCCATTCTGCTCAAGATGAGATGACTTCAGATATATAAACCTTGACAAAAACTCTACAAAAACTCAGTATAAGGTACAAGTGATGGATGAGCCATGCAGTTAACCACATGCCTCAACTCTCAGTGGAAATTTCACTTTGAAAGCCTTTTTCAGAAAAAAGATGAATTCATAAAAATGCCACAAATTTAAAAAGTAGCCAATTTAGGGCCTGTTTGATAAAATATGATTTTCTCAGGTGGGACCTAATTCACAGGGTAAGTTTCCCAATATATCCAATTTAAAATAAAAACTAAATACAATTTATATAGCTGGTTACAGTGGTTGGAAAAATAAAATGTAATCCTTGTACTTATATATCTACTGGATAAAGGCCATACAGATAAGTTTTTATTTATTTATTTTTGGTTATATGTTGGTTTTTTTAATTCATTTTTATTGGAATGTGGTTGCTTTACAATGTTGTGTTAGCCTAGATAAGCTTTTAAAAGTAGGCTTTCCCTCAGAAGCAGATCTAAGGAGGCAACATATCTTGTTGCTATTTTATGTTTCTTATTTACAACATATTTTGTAATCATAAAGTACCCTGAGTTTAGAAAATTCACCTTTCCACTCTATCTCCATAACACACTCAGCATTCTAGCTAGAAAAGGATCTTAGATCTTTCAAGAATCTTAAGGAATCACCAATAGGAACATAAGGAAGGGGCTTCAACTCTTACTAAGCCATCAAAGATCTGTTTATGTCTTTATTGGGAAGTTCCAACCACTATTTAAAAATGCTGAGTTCCATGGAAGTGATGCAAACTTAAAAAAAAAAAAAAGGTTCTGAAAAATATGTATCCAAGACAGGATGCTACAGCTGTGGCTAGGGAGCTATGAATGGTATTAACTGTGTACAAATTTCAACTAATACTCAGTAAAGAGCTGTCATCTAGGAAGTTTTCCTTTTTTATGAAAGTAGAGTGGAAAACTATCACTCCCTCTCTAATAAAATGTCACAACATAGTGGCATCTAGTGTGGGTCTCTTTACTCTTAGGTGACAAGAATAAAAGAAAGAGGAGCCTTACAGGAGCAGGAATCTGTGAGGAATTACCTTAAGAAGAAGCTATAAAGGAGCAGGAATGCCTTTGTAAGAGAAGTAGCCATAGCTAAGACCTAGCAGAGCTGCAAAGGCTTTAGATACCAAATCAAACAGACAGAAATCCTCAACATATAAACCGAGATGAAAAAAAATCTGCATTCAAGAAAAGATTCAGCTGATTTACAGATAAACATCATAGCCAAAGTCTGGGAAATAATAATAATGTTAGATGAAACTATGACTGAAATAAGTATTAGTAAGAAACAGCAAATTTCATATTTCTAGGCAGGTTTTTTAACAAGTTTACTCTATTCAGATCTCAGAAAATAATGAGCCTTGAAGCACCTATTACTTGGAGGCAGCATATCCTATTTCAGAGAAAGTATATAAGAGTTTGAAAAGAATGCAACCTGGTTTCTCAAATGTAAGCATCTTTCCTACCTTGGTGAGCAAAAAACCTCAACCAATCAACTGAAATGGTGTTTCATTTGGTCTCAATGTTTTCACAGATTATGAAAGACCTGGTGCTTATTACAAAGAATTAAGATTATGAATATATATCTCCAAATCCACCAACCTTGATTAAATGGCCTGGTCAATTAAAAATTTTCAAACTGATTAAAGTACACTTTAGAGCTACTTAGTAAACTCATATATTACAAACAGAACACTGCTTTTAGTTTATCTTTTCATTAGACAGATTTACAAAAATCTTATCTCTGCTTAAGAACACACTAATCCTTTAAATAAGTATAAAATATATATCTAGAAGTATTAGAAAAGACCAATTACATATCAACTAAGATCAAAAATGTCTACTGTATTAGAAATAACAATTTCTGCTTTTCACATTTGACAAGTATGTTAAAACATCACAAGGTTCAACTTCCCTGGCAGGGTTTAAAGTATAGTGTCATATTTTTTATGAACAATAATAGCATTCAGTGTGCACTTATTACATACCAGGGATTATACTAAATCTTTCATATGTATCATTTCATTTAATACTATTATCCCCATTTTACATATGAGGAAATTAAGGCTCAGAAAAGTTAAGCAACTTTCCAAGGCTTCCCAGACTTTAAATGGGAGAATTAAGATTTAAACCAAGATTTGTATGTCTCCAAATCCTATGTTTTGCCACTCTACTGTACTGGCTCCCTTACTATCATGTTTCCATATACTAGAAGCAGTAAGCAAGCCAGGGACTTAATTAAGCTAACGAAAGGTTATTCTTTATAACAGATCTTTATACAGAGCTATTCTATTAGTGTCCAGATGATTCTTTGCAATAAGCATCAGGTAATGTTCAATCCAGACTTCCTTTTATGTCTTGCTTGCCAAGACTTACCTAGGCAATAAAAGACCATGTCCACTTCAACACTATCTTCTGCTTCTCTTATTTAGTCACCACTTGTGAAAACACTAAAGATCACAAATGCAAATAATAATTCTTTATTGTTTTTTATGTGGTTCATGACATTTATTAAAATGCTTCAAAATCTCAGAACTAAAGAGATTGTTAAAAAGGAGCCACACAAAGCAACTTGGAAGTCAACTAGGTAAAGACAGTGACCCATATATGCCGCTGTTATTGGAGATTAATCTTGATTTTGGCTCCATACTTCTGAAGAATGGGCAACCCCAAACCCGGGGCTCCTTTATAGAATTAACTAGAGAGAAGCATTTAAGACCTGACAGACATTAACCTGGATCTGACTTCATGCAATTTCCCCTAAAGCTTATCATTTCTGTTCAATCTAATTTATAAAAAAAACAACAAACCCTCTCAAGGAAAAAAAAGTAAGGGTGTTATACTCTGGAGAAGCGCCTACCCCCACCCCAGAACTTTCTCACAAGGCCAAAAGAATGGAACAACTATATGAATAAAAGCTTAAATCAGATCAACAAACACTCTAGAGTTCAACCTAAGCTAAGTGACACACATGGATTCTTACGGAGAACTGAAGAACACTGGGAGACTTAGGATTCATGTGGAGGGCACAGTCAATAACTATAGTAATCCAAAGGTATTCTGAAGTTAAGTGTGCACAGATGTTAAATATGCATCTTCTTAAGTTCAATATGCAGAGCTATGCCTTGTTCACTGGAAAGGTCCCCCATGCCTTGCATCTTCAAGGTGGCCAGATCTAAGGTGAATCCCTCAGTGTTCTTCTAGACTCCTTTGGCTCCTGGATTCCCCAACAGTGCAGGCTGCTTTGACTCCTCAGACCTGTCAGTTCTTTGGACTGAACGTGAAGAAGGCTCTATATATCCCTTCTACTCCCTTTCAATGCATCCATGTACTTAAGTTTCAGAAGAAAACCCATTTATTTGCTAAGGTTAACATGTGTGTTTGCTAGATGATCTGTATGTAATCTGACAAACCATTATAAAGAAATACTAAAACTTAAAAAAATCAACTCTACACACAAGCTATTTATAATATAGTCAGGTAGACAAGGCAAAAACACTGGGTTAAATACCATAAGTATAGGGCAAATACATAATAAATTCCCAAATGAGTGGTGTAGATGATGTGTATCATGGTCCCAAAGGAGTGATCAAGGTAAGAAATAACATCCTTATTTGAGGATGTTATTACATTTTCAAAAATATCCAAACTTGGGGCTTCCCTGGTGGCGCAGTGGTTGAGAGTCCGCCTGCCGGGGAGACGGGTTCGTGCCCAGGTCCAGGAGGATCCCACATGCCGTGGAGCGGCTGGGCCCGTGAGCCATGGCTGCTGAGCCTGCGCATCTGGAGCCTGTGCTCCGCAACGGGAGAGGCCACAACAGTGAGAGGCCCGCGTACCCGAAAAAAAAAAAAAAAATCCAAACTTGTAAAAATAAGAATGACATATTTACCATTTTTTTAAAACATTCCAAATTAAGGATAAAACATCTCTAAATTAACTTTTTTCCCAACAAACCAACCAATCAGTTACAGAGGGAAGATGTTCTCACTCTGTCTCTACAATCCAATATCAACAGGTTATGTGGTTAATCCATTTTAAAAAACTGAACTGTGATTTAAATCCACAGGAATCGACCATTAATACCAAGGTCTATCTGATGTCTGGTGATGCAGCTGTTTGCAACACAGCTTTTACTGTCACCTCAGCCAAAGGACTAATGTGAAATAGTGGGCACACCTCTCTCTCTTTTTTCCCAGCACACAAGTAGATGATCTCTTATGGAGCCTTTTTTCCCCTTATCAACTGTGGAAAACAATGATCTATGTAAGTTAGTGAATTCTAGATAGCAATAATAAGACTGAGTAGGAAAGGAATTTCTAATCCTTGGGGAAATACCAGTTCATTTAAATGGCCAGTTGGATGAATTACTTGTGTTTTTGTGGATAACTAGATTCTGTTTCTATCTTTTTGGTGATTCATTTCTGGGGATCATTACAGAAACCTTTAGGAGAAATCCCTCTTCATACCTCCTTTGTGACCTTTGAAGGTCACCACACAGTTAGCATCTTCAGCTGACCAGATCTTCAGCTGGGCATCCATTCCCCCACTCAGAACCACAAGGCCTGATGGGAAAAACCTGCAACAATTCACATCAAATACATGTCCTTCCAATACTCTCTGGAAAAACAAAAGAAAATTCCATGCTAGTTCTCTTGTCCGTCCCTTCATGTTCTCTTACCTCCCATATCCTTAGTTCCGTAAATGATATATCTACATGCTGCATTTTAAAACAAAAGAGGTCCAAAGAATCTCTTTAGTTCATCTGTATAGGTAATGTTCTTAGAGCTGTTGGCTCCCTTTCCTGGGCTTTGGCTGCAAATGTTGTGAATTTGAATTCCATAGCTCTCATAGCCACCCCTAAGTCTAGTTCTACATATAAGGAGCTGAGGAGGCTTGAGGGCTCTTTTACTTGTCTTTTCTTAAAATCCTCTGTACAGGTTGGGGGGCTCAGCCATACAGTCAGTGTAACAGCCTAGCTACTCTGTCTTAGAAATGGGTCACTGAAGGCAGTTCATACCATCCACTCACAGACATTCACTAGCCTGGCTCTTCCACTGTTCCAGCCCCAATTTGTTCTGGCAAATCACCAAACTTGAGCATGGTTCTCAGATTAACAAATGGAAGAACAAAGATCAATTGAAGTGCAGTGTTCCTACATTTTCAGAATGGGCCACTCTTCTTTCCATGGCCCAGTCTAAGGTTTCTCAGACCACCCTAAAAGTGTACCCAAAGCCTTTACTCTGAGCTCTCCATTGGAAGCCTGCCAGATCTTCATGCTCCCATCGGTACTAGAAGACACACCAAGGCCTCCTCCACTGGAAATGTCCAGGCATGTTATCTGTTTAAACGACAAAACAACCAGTGTTACAAATAACGAAATGCTCTTCTTCCCTTGAAATATGTTACAAAACCTCTCTCATTTCACACTCTCTAAGACTTCTTCAAGCCTGTGCTTCCCAACACAAAGGACATGTGTTTCATATGAAGGCTGAGTTATCATCACCGATCTCCCAACAAGGCTGGAGCCAAAACCCTTTATTTCTCGAAACAAAAAACTATTCTTGTAGTCATCTATAATCTCCTGCTTCAGCTATAAAGTTACTTATTCCCATATCATTTCCATAGTTTCTATCTTTTGCTATTTCATTTTAAAATTAAGATACCTCTCCTAATTCTTAGGAACCCACTTACACAAAAAGACAGATTTCCAAGATGCACCAGGATTCAAGGAAAAGTAAAGATGCTTCCAATTTACTACTTTACATTCCCTCTGTAAAATCGTAACTGCCTGTGTGTGTATTTCAGAATAAGTAATAGAAAAATTCTCAAATTCACTTATGCAATTTCAATATTAGGAATCACTTCATGAATAAGCCATGATCAGAATGTCAAGTCGCTTTCATAAATCAATACATGCATACATAATATCCCCTTTTTATTAAAAAACACCCAGTTACAAATATTCCAGAAATGTAAGACTGAGATATATAATCACAGTCATATTCCCAGCAACTATGATTCCAATATGACCTAAATTATTTTTAAAAAGTAGGAACTTTCAACAACAACAAAAAATAGGAACTTTGCCTTTAATTATTCAACCTTCCACTTTACATCTCTATGCCAATTAAGCCATAATGAATAGGTCTGGCAAAAACTAAAGGGATATATGGGTCAACTCTAACACTTTCTAAGACTTTTTCTTCTTTATTTTGGTTCCTCAATAAAAGGACCATTAACTTAATTGCAGTTCTTTTAACTTTAAGGATTATGACAACAATTAACATTTATATCATGTTTTATCATTTATAAAACATTTTTAAATACACTGGATCATTTGATCCTCATAATAATCCCATTCTGCTCCTAGCTTCTCATCGGTGGATACTGCTTTCACATTCTAGTGTAGGAGACATTTCTCAGATGTATCTTTCTTCTCCAACACCACTGCTACCACCCTAATCCTGGGCCTTAAATCTGACTACCAGTACTGTCAAGTTCAACTCTATTCTGGCTCCCCAACTACATGATGAGCTTTATAAGTGTCAGAACGATGTCCAGCACTTTCTCACACAAATCACAGGCTATGTACACAGTAACTATTTAACAAATACCTAACAACAGTTTGGGAAGAGGGATGAAGCAGCTCATCAACACTAGATAAGAAAGTAAAGCCATCTGACCTATATCAATGAGACCAGCTACTGTCCCCATTCAAGGGCCCCAGAAACAAAACATATTTAAACACTTTCCTACTCACTCTGAAATCAATTTAATCCCTAAAGCAATACAGCCCAACCTCTTTCCTGACTCAGGCACCATCTATCCAACTGCCTGCCAGGCATCTATCTTTGGCTTTATAGTGGACACCTGAAACTTAACATGTCCAAAATAGAACGCTTATTTCCCCTGCTCCCTACCAATGCAACTACTTGTCCCCCAAGTAAATGACACCAGAATTTACCCAATTCTCAGGCCAAAATTTTTGGAATTATCCCAACTCCTCATTTACTCACATCTTATATCCAAGTCATTGGCAAATCCTGTCTGGACCCACACCCTAGAATACAGGCTCTATACCACAGTTCTATCCATTACTATATAGCCCCAGTGCCCAGAAGAGTATCTGGAATATAGTAGGTGATTAATAAATGGGTGAATCACCTAATAATGAGCTCAAATAAGAGAAAGGGAGAATAAGAAATAGAATAAATGAACTATTAATGATTTTTTAAAAAATGACCCACTCCTCAAAAGGTAAATGGTTTTCCCAACTCCCCAAGGAGTTCACCACTTCCTCCCCCAGTGGTCTTCAGCTTCTATGTTTATATTGGGTTGGCCAAAAAGTTCGTTTGGATTTTTCTATAACATCTTACGGCAAAACCCAAATGAACTTTTTGGCCAACTCAATATATCATAGTGGTTTTCAACCAGGGGCAATTTGTTTCTGGGGGGACATTTGGTGATGTCTGTAAACATTTTTAGTTGTCACAACTGGGGGCGGTGTCCAATGAACAACTTGTAGCTAGAGGCCAGGGATGCAGCTAAACATCCTACAGTGCATAGAACAGTCCCCTACAAAAAAGAATTATCTAGCTTAAAATGTCAATACTGCCAAGGTTGAGAAACTCTGATATATGATTTGGTACCCTCTCAGTTAATATACTCTTCCTGGAAAGGATAGGGATATTGTGTTATTTATCTCAGTTACATATCTTTGGGGCCCTAGTTCCTAGACCTAAAAAGTAATTAAGTCTGAACTATCTATTCTTCCAAAGTGATAGAACACTGAAAAGTAGATTATACATCATACCAGTTGTCTCCTTCCTCCAGATTTTTATTAAAGAGAAAGAGGAAAGAGAACTAACATTTATTGAATAGCTAGCTATTATGTGCCAGACATGTAACAGACACTACTCTCATATAATCCACTCAAAAATCTTTAAGTATTGGTGAGAAATCTGAGGTTTAAGAGGTAGTTTAATTTCCCCAAGGTGAAAGAGCAGAGCCAGGATACAAACCTAGGTCAGAGCCTAAGGCTAAAGATCTAGTCCTTAGTTACAGCAAAAGAACAGACAGATCAATGGAGCATTCCTAAATATTGGATAAAGATGACAATTCAGAGACCTTCAAAATGGTGGAGGAGTAAGATGTGGAGATGACCATCCTCCCCACAAATACATCAGAAATACATCTACATGTGGAACAACTCCTACAGAACACCTACTGAACGCTGGCAGAAGATCTCAGACTTCCCAAAAGATATATATATTTTTTTCCTTTCTCTCTTTTTGTGAGTGTGTATGTGTATGCTTCTTTGTGTGATTTTGTCTGTATAGCTTTGCTTTTACCATTTGTCCTAGGGTTCTGTCTGTCTGGTTTTTTTTGTTTGTTTTTTATTTTTTAGTATAGTTTTTAGTGCTTGTTATCATTGGTGGATTTGTTTTTCGGTTTGCTTGCTCTATTCTTTCTTTCTTTTTTCCCCTTTTTTTATTACTTTTTAATCTTTTTATTTTTAATATTTTTTTATGTTTTATTTTAATAACTTTATTTTATTTTTTCTTTCTTTCTTTCTTTTTTTCCTTCCTTTTCTTCTAAGCCATGTGGCTGACAGGGTTTTGGTGCTCCGGCCGGGTGTCAGGCCTGTACCTCTGAGGTGGGAGAGCCGAGTTCAGGACATTGGTCAACCAGAGACCTCCCAGCTCCACATAATATCAAATGGCGAAAGCTCTCCCAGAGACCTCCATCTCAACGCTAAGACCCAGCTCCACTCAACGAACAGCAAGCTACAGTGCTGGACACCCTATGCCAAAAAACTAGCAAGACAGTAACACAACCCCACCCATTAGCAGAGAGGCTGCCTATAATCAGAATAAGGCCACAGGCACCCTAAAACATACCACCGGATACGGTCTTGCCCACCAGAAAGACAAGATCTAGCCTCTTCCACCAGAACACAGGCACCAGTCCCCTCCACCAGGAAGCCTACACAATCCACTGAACCAACCTTAGCCACTGGGGGCAGACACCAAAATCAACGGAAGCTATGAACCTGCAGCCTGTGAAAAGGAGACCCCAAACACAGTAAGTTAAGCAAAATGAGAAGACAGAGGAACGCACAGCAGATGAAGGAGCAAGGTAAAAATCCACCAGACCAAACAAATGAAAAGGAAATAGGCAGTCTACCTGAAAAAGAATTCAGAGTAATGATAGTAAAGATGATCCAAAATCTTGGAAATAGAATGGAGAAAATACAAGAAATGTTTAACAAGGACCTAGAAGAACTACAGAGCAAACAAACAATGATGAACAACACAATAAATGAAACAAAAAATTCTCTAGAAGGGGGCTTCCCTGGTGGCGCAGTGGTTAAGAATCTGCCTGCCAATGCAGGGGACATCGGTTCGAGCCCTGGTCCGGAGAAGATCCCACATGCCATGGAGCTACCAAGTCCATGTGCCATAACTACTGAGTCTGTGCTCTATAGCTCACGAATCACAACTACTGAAGCCTGCAAGCCACAACTACTGAAGCCCACACACCTAGAGCCCGTGCTCTGCAACAAGAGAAGCCACCACAATGAGAAGTCAGTGCATCACAATGAAGAGTAGCCCCCACTTGACACAACTAGAGAAAGCCGCGAGCAGCAACAAAGAGCCAACACAGTCAAAAAATAAAAATAAGTAAAATAAATAAATTAAAAAAAAATTCTCTAGAAGGAATCAACAGCAGAATAACTGAAGCAGAAGAATGGATAAGTGACCTGGAAGATAAAATAGTGGAAATAACTACTGCAGAGCAAAATAAAGAAAAATGAAAAGAATTGAGGACAGTCTGAGAGACCTCTGGGACAACATTAAACGCACCAACATTCGAATTACAGGGGTCTCAGAAGAAGAAGAGAAAAAGAAAGGGACTGAGAAAATATTTGAAGAGATTATAGTTGAAAACTTCCCTAATGTGGGAAAGGAAATAGTCAATCAGGTCCAGGAAGTGCAGAGAGTCCCATACAGGATAAATCCAAGGAGAAACATGCCAAGACACATATTAACTAAACTATCAAAAATTAAATACAAAGAAAAAATATTAAAAGGAGCAAGGGAAAAACAACAAATAACATACAAGGGAATACCCATAAGGTGAACAGCTGATCTTTCAGCAGAAACTCTGCAAGCCAGAAGGGAGTGGCAGGACATATTTAAAGTGATGAAAGGGAAAGACCTACAACCAAGATTACTCTACCCAGCAAGGATCTCATTCAGATTCGACAGAGAAATTAAAACCTTTAGAGACAAGCAAAGGCTAAGAGAATTCAGCACCACCAAACCAGCTTTACAACAAATGCTAAAGGAACTTCTCTAGGCAGGAAACACAAGAGAAGGAAAAGACCTACAATAACAAACCCAAAACAATTAAGAAAATAGTAATAGGAACATACATATTGATATCTACCTTAAATGTAAATGGATTAAATGCTCCAACCAAAAGACAGACTGGCTGAATAGATACAAAAACAAGACCTGTATACATGCTGTCTACAAGAGACCCACTTCAGACCTAGGGACACATACAGCCTGAAAGTGAGGGGATGGAAAAAGATATCCCATGCAAATGGAAATCAGAAGAAAGCTGGAGTAGCAATTCTCATATCAGACAAAATGACGTTAAAGACTATTACAAGAGACAAAGAAGGACACTACATAATGATGAAGGGATCAATCCAAGAAGAAGATATAACAATTGTAAATATTTATGCACCCAACATAGGAGCACCTCAATACATAAGGCAAATGCTAACAGCCATAAAAGGGGAAATCGACAGTAACACAATCGTAGTATGGGACTTTAACATCCCACTTTCACCAATGGACAGATCATCCAAAATGAAAATAAATAAGGAAACACAAGCTTTAAATGATACATTAAACAAGATGGACTTAATTGATATTTATAGGACATTCTATCCAAAAACAACAGAATGCACATTTTTCTCAAGTGCTCATGGAACATTCTCCAGGATAGATCATATCTTAGGTCACAAATCAAGCCTTGGTAAATTTAAGAAAATTGAAATCATATCAAGTATCTTTTCTGACTGCAACGCTATGAGACTAGATATCAATTACAGGAAAAAAATCTGTAAAAAATACAAACACATGGAGGCTAAACAATACACTACTTAATAACCAAGAGATCACTGAAGAAATCAAAGAGGAAATCAAAAAATATCTAGAGACAAATGACAATGAAAACATGACGACCCAAAACCTATGGGATGCAGCAAAAGCAGTTCTTAAGACGGAATTTTATAGCAATACAATCCTGCCTCAAGAAACAAGAAACATCTCAAATAAACAGCCTAACCTTACACCTAAAGCAATTAGAGAAAGAAGAATAAAAAAACCCCAAAGTTAGCAGAAGAAATCATAAAGATCAGATCAGAAACAAATGAAAAAGAAATGAAGGAAACAATAGCAAAGATCAATAAAACTAAAAGCTGGTTCTTTGAGAAGACAAACAAAATTCATAAACCATTAGCCAGACTCATCAAGAAAAAAAGGGGAAGACTCAAATCAATACAATTAGAAATGAAAAAAGGAGAAGAGAAGTAACAACTGACACTGCAGAAGTACAAAGGATCATGAGAGACTACTACAAGCAACTATGCCAAAAAAATGGACAACCTGGAAGAAATGGACAAATTCTTAGAAAAGCACAACCTTCTGAGACTGAACCAGGAAGAAAGAGAAAATATAAACAGACCAATCACAAGCACTGAAATTGAGACTGTGATTAAAAATCTTCCTACAGGGCTTCCTTCGTGGCGCAGTGGTTGAGAGTCCTCCTGCCGATGCAGGGGACACGGGTTCGTGCCCCGGTCCAGGAAGATCGCACATGCCGCGGAGCGGCTGGGCCCGTGAGCCATGGCCGCTGAGCCTGCACGTCCGGAGCCTGTGCTCCGCAATGGGAGAGGCCACAACAGTGAGAGGCCCACGTACAGCAAAAAAAAAAAAAAAGAATTAAAAAGTAACTTATAAAACAACAGGTACTGTAAAAACCTGTTGTGGTAAAATATTTATAAAGAAAAAAGACTGGATCAAGTAAAATAATGATATGTAAAGCTTACCATGTGCTGGCACATAGCAGGTGATCAATAAATGTCAGCTATTACTACTATGATTATTATTTTTTAACTTTTTAAAATCGAGATACATTAATATACAATATTATATAAGTTACAGGTGTACAAAATAGTGATTCACAATTTTTTAAAGGTTATATTCCATTTATAGTTATTATAAAATATTGGCTATATTACCTGTGTTGTACAATATATCCTTGTACCTTATTTATTTTATACATAACAGCTTGTACCTCTTAATCCCCTACCCCTATTTTGCCCCTCCTTATTTCCCCCCCCCACACTGGTAACCACTACTTTATTCTCTATATCTGTGAGTCTGTTTTTGTTATGTTCACTAGTTTGTTTTATTTTTCAGAGTCCACATATAAGTGACATCATACAGTATCTGTCTTTCTCTGACTTATTTCACTTAGCATAATGCCTTCCAAGTCCACCTATGTTGCTGCAAATGGCAAGATTACTATGATTATTATTAAGTGCTACATAACAAAAGCTTACAATAGTTATCTTTAGATTATAGAAATAAGTGATTTTCACTTTTACATTTCCTAAATTTTCATCACTAAATATATATTTGTTTTGCAATAAGGATAAAAACAGCTATTTTTGAAAATGTACCAAACACTAAGAAGAAGTAGGCTTTAATACAATCAGTTTATTCACCTATTTCTCATTTCTGCTTCTAAAAAGCTTATGGTAGTAGAAAGGGCTTTATCACAAAGACCTTTGAAAATTATCCCTCAATATGCTGTACTTGGAATTTTGAGAAAATGCCTCTTCCATTAGGCAAAGGGACAGAAATATGAGCAGTGGCAAATTACTCAAACATCAACTACTATCATCATTATCCAAAAGCTGGTAAGTAGCTCTGGTAAAACATATATAAGGAAATTTCATACAATTCCTTTATTTGAGATTACCAGTGAGTGGATTTGTATATTTATTCTAAGTGGACCCAAGTACCAGTTTTGCCAAACCTATCACACTTTATCAGCTGTGTCATCTTATAATGCAAAGTAAATGAAAAACACATTAATTATGAATATGTTTATAGCACTAGACAAGCATGAAAAATTAACATGTTATTATATTTTCTCCTCATTTTATCAGAATACTTACACTCTTTGTATGAATTCTGGAAAAAGTAGTATATGGTGCCAAAAACTTCGAAGATGCATTTTCCTTTGGACATGAAATATGAATGCTTTTCTAAACAGAGAAGGAAAAATGAAATCCATCAGTAAAGCTACTCCAAAGGAATTAAAGCTTCTTAAAGAAAACATTAGGACAAAAGAACACTCTTACCTTCTAAGTGTACCCTAATCCTCCTTCCCCAACCCAAGACACTATCACTCCCCTACAGATCAGCAGTCCTTTTACTGCAGAGGGCTACAATGTAATTTGGTACTGCTGAGCCATTATGCTTTTATGTTGAAGAAAACTGTTCCATAGAAGACAAACCAACAATAAGATACAAATGACAAACACGAGAACATTAATTTTCATAAGAAAATCTAATACCAGTACTCTCAGTCAGCAGTGTGGCAAGGAACAGTACCAAGAGTTGTGAAAAAAACAGCACCAGCTCCCGGGCCTAGGGCTGAAAAGACTAGTCTAAAAGTAAACTTGCTGCCTATAAAAGAACTTTCAGAAAAAATGTTAGACTACTGACATGTATAGTTACCAGAGTAAGAAAGTAGGTAAAGTAAATTACAGTATACTCACACAATGTGTAGGCCCTGGTCAGGCTTGTGGTGCTCATTCCCAACTAGGACTTAAACTGACTATACATGTTCATAGACTGGTCATCACCAAATGGCTGTCTTATGATTTCCCACATGTTTTGACTAGTCATTATCACATATATTTCAGCTACTATAGCAAGATAACACTAGTGACGTAGTAGTAAATTACACCTAGAACCAGATGTTAGATTCAAGTGACATGACTTGCTGAAGGCAGACTGCAACCATTTAGGGTAAGTATGTTGGTGTTTCAAGGCAGAGGTATAAAAGGCTTGGTAAACATCGCCTCAAGGATTCTTGCAGTACAAAAATCCCTTACTCTAATTTGCAGAATACTAACACCATCCCCTAAGTGTATATCTCCTACACAGAGCTGAGGAGCTGCTCTCACCAGATGGCCCCTAACCTGTTATCTCTTCTGCAGTAGTACTTGAAAGTTTCTGGAAATTCTGCTGGACAATGAAAATGCCTTCAATAATCAAGATTTTCTGAACCTCTTTAATGAGGCTAATCTATGTACAACAAGCACAGTCCTCATAGTTCATTAGAAAGAACAGTTTCAAAGTTATTCTCATCACTGAAAATCAATATATTCTTATTACAGGTCTTCTCCTTTAAAAAGAGAATTAGATTATCTATACAAACAGTACTTTCTTAGCCAGTGTATCTATGCCTGGCTGCCTGCAGGCCTTTCATTAAATGAGTTTTTGTTTCTAACCACATGACAAAGCCCATACAGCTGCAAGAGAGCTGACCCGGATTTGGAATTGTCTCCTGTACCCGAAACTAAAGTGTCAGCTAAACTTTCCTGGCTAAATATTCATACCAAGCAAGGATATGAGGAGCTCTGAAAGCTTAGTGTTCGAGCCTCTGTAAGAACTGTGTTTGCTCTCAGAAGACTATTTCTTTGGGGCTAATTATGTAAAAGATTTCAAGAATCAGTGGTTTTCTCCTGCTTATCGATCCTGCAAATCACCCTTTAACCGTAAACAGACTATGAAGGAAGATAAAAGTTGTTACATCCCAGCAGTAGAGAATCATGCTGTTAATGAAAAGATATTAAAGAAAAGCTACAGGAGATATCAAAACAGACAAAATTCAGTGTCAGGGGGAAGTGTGAATATTCCACATTAAGATAAAATTAAAAGTCAAACTTTTTATCTTTCCAAGTTAGGTTTTTAAGCATAATGACAGATCTGTATAATAGAACACTGTAGCAACATCAAACAGCAAAGTGACTCATGGCAGTTAGGAAACAAATGAACGTTCAACCATAAGCATTTACTGTCTGACTTAGCAAGTACACTGCAGAAATTAGTAATGATATTGGAAAAGGTAAGGTTTGTATCACAGCCTGAGTACAAAGGGAAGAAAGGAAGTCAGTGCCCAGGCTGTGGATGGATACTGGCAAACACCTGGAAAAAATGTAGGCTTGCAAGGTGGTGTCATACTTGAAGTTAATAGAACTGGGTTTTAATTCTGACATAGTCTAACTAGCTTTGATTATTAGGGGTTAATTAACCTCTTTGAATCTGTTTGCTTATCTGCAAAATGTAAATTTAAAATGCCAATCCCACAGGATTGTTATGATAAACAATAACTCACTTTTAATATCTTAGTTTCTTTCATATGCAATTTCACTCCCCACTAATCAGCCTATGAGGTAGAATACTGTCTCTGTTTTATAGATGAGGAAACTGAGGCTCAGGTAACTAAGTTATTTGTCCAAAACCATATTGCTAGTAAGTGTCACAGTAACTAAGACTTGGACTCAGACCTTCTGGTACTTTCTACAATACTGTTCATGAAAAACAAATATAAAATATATAATAACATGTAGCTTATTATTTTGCACAGAGGGTAATGAATGAACATCTGCTAAAGATATGTAAAAAACAAAGTATTCTCTACTCTTGTCAGTACACCTGAAATATTTTACAACTAAAAAAGCTTAATTATACACACACCAAAAAAGGCCGTTTCACCCTTTGGGAATCATCTCACCAGAGCACACTGACTGCTGCCATCAGAAAGAGGAAGGAGGGCTTCCCTGGTGGCGCAGTGGTTAAGAATCCACCTGCCAGTGCAGGGGACATGGGTGCAAGCCCTGGTCCAGGAAGATCCCACATGCCACGGAGCAACTAAGCCCATGTGCCACAACTACTGAGCCTGCGTTCTAGAGCCCACGAGCCACAACTACTGAAGCCTGCATGCCTAGAGCCCTGTGCTCCGCAACAAGAGAGGCCACCACTATGAGAAGCCTGCGCACTGCAACAGAGAGTAGCCCCCGCTCTCTGCAACTAGAGAAAGCCCGCGCGCAGCAACGAAGACCCAACACAGCCAAAAATAAATTAAAATAAAATAAATAATTAATTTTAAAAAAAAAAGAAAGAGGAAGGAAAGTCAGATCATGAGTTCTGCAACTTACATGGCCACCTACTCACCTCAAAGACCAATGAGAAAAACAATTAAGTACTACTAATACAGGTCTTCACCAAGGTGTGCCCAGACACATTATAAAACTACGCTGTACAATATGGTGGGTACTAGCCACATAAAGCTACTGAGCACTTAAAATGTGGCTAATGCAAATGAGTAAATGAATTTTTAATTTTATTTAAAGTTTAGTTTAAAAACATACTTGATTCAGTTACTGGAAAACTTTTTAAGTACATTTGGAACTACTTAGATATGTGAATCTGTTTTCAACTGTAAATTTTTTAAAACCTAAATACATATCAAGTATTTCCAATAAAAATTTAGAGTCTGGGAGTTCCCTCATGGCACAGTGGTTAAGAATCCGCCTGCCAATGCAGGGGACATGGGTTCAAGCCCTGGTCTGGGAAGATCCAACATGCTGCGGAGCAACTCAGCCCATGCACCACAACTACTGGGTCTGTGCTCTAGAGCCCAAGAGCCACACCTACTGAGCCCGCGTGCCACAACTACTGAAGCCCGCGCACCTAGAGCCCGTGCTCTGCAACAAGAGAAGCCACCGCAATGAGAAACCCGCACACCACAACGAAGAGTAGACCCTGCTCGCCGCAACCAGAGAAAGTCTGTGCATGACAACGAAGACCCAACACAGCCAAAAATAAATAAATAAATTTTATATTAAAAAAAATTAGAGTCTGAATTGAGATGTGCTCTAAGTGTAAAATATACAGAGGATCTCAAAGACTTAATAAAAAAAACTATCTCTAATAATTTTTTATATTAATTACAGGTTAAAATAATACTTTAGATATACTGGGTTAAATAAAATACATTATTAAAATTAATTTCACCTGTTTCTTTTTACCTTTTTTAGGTGGCTACTAGAAAATTTTAAATTACACATGTGGATACACACTACTATATATAAAATAGATAAACAAGGACCTACTATATAGCACACGGAACTATATTCAATATCTTGTAATAACTTATAATGGAAAGGAATATGAAAAAGAAAATAAATATGTACATACATAACTGAATCACTTTGCTGTACACCTGAAACACTGTAAATCAACTATACTTCAATAAAAAAAATTACATATGTGGCTCACATTCATCTATTGGACAGCACTGGTATAAGGGAAGTAAGAGGAAGTTTGCATCTAAAAGCATATGTATATATAAAAGAAAAAGAAAACTCTTGACATTCAAAGGCAGTAAAAGCTATGATTATTATACAAATGAAATGGAGACGACACTGATACGCAGATAACAGTATAAATCTTTAAAGTACGTATATAGGTACTACCATAGTTTTGGACACAGTGCTACCTAGAAGACATAAAAACCTACCTTGTTTATTTCGTTCACAATAAATCCTTCCGAAGCTGTAACCTCTGGGATGCCATCAAGGCCAATTCCTTGACAAGTCAGGCTGCCATACAAAGTTGGTTTCCCTATATAGCACAAAAAAGCATGTCTCAAAAAAATAAGAAGAATTAAACATTTTTCTCCTTGAAGACCCAATTCAGGCATCTGTATAAATGCGAGGAAATTGGCTCATGAAAGAAAAGCAGGCACTTGTGTTAAAAGTGAGGTGAAGTAGAAAGATCACTAGTAGTCTAGGCAAACCTAATTTGGAAGAAATATATTCAAGGGCTAAAAGCCAGGAACAAAGATTTTGAGATATAATATAGTATTTGTAGAGAAAACTACTAGAGTAATCTCAACCTCAGTTTTACTGGCTGTGAAATGGAATTCTACCAGGACGAAAGGTGAAGATGAACATGAACATATGCATTTATCCACAGTATATACACATAATACAGAGTAAAGAGTTAAGCTTCAATAACTGGAAAATTTGCTTAAGTAGGACACTGCTTTTGCAGTGATATGGGCTAAATAAGATATTATCCTACACATAAACATATGTAGATTGTAGAATGGAGTTAAAAACATTCTATTCTTCTTCTGCACTTTATACATACACTTCTGCAACAGCCCATAACACGCTGTTTACATTTCTGGCCTCCCCACCAGACTGTGAAGTCCTTGAGCTCAGAAACTAGCAAGGTGCTACAAATTATTCAGTTAAGTAACTTGCACCAAACTGAAATTCTAGGAGTAAGAGGGAAGTAAAAACCATCATGGATTCATGCAGAGTAGGAGAGCTTCTTAGAGAGGGTGGGACTTAAGTAGGATTTTGAAAAAAGATAGGACTAGGCCAAAGATAAGGGAAAGGAAGCCCCAAGTCAGGGAGGGGTGTGTCAAGAATAAGAAAAAGTCACAAAGAACAAGGGGGAAGGAGGCATCAATTAATATACCAGTTTGGTAGTTGAAAGATACTAATGGAGTAACTCACCATCTAGGGTAGAAGTATGGACTAGAGAAGATCTAGTGAAGTAGGTTTTGCAGAGAAATGGCATGAAATTCTAGTTCAGAAAGATGCCACAAAAATAGGATTGAGTGAACTCTGCTTTTTGTCACATTTCATGATTCCCTCCTGACTTCACCAACCATCCTATGAAGTTTAGCCCTTTTGGTACATTATTTCAACCAATCCCCTGTCATCACCCTCAATGACCTCTCTACATTTGTAAAGTCTCTGAAATGATCTCAGTCTCAGTATTTTGTCTATATAACAAAAATGTGAATGATCCAAATACTCACCTTCCACATTTCTACATGTAGGCTGCTGAGTGCAGATACAGAAAAGGACACAACTGTGCAGACTGGCACCACTACAATTTACCAGTTTCCAAACCCTGCACAGTTTTGCAGTCCTTTTGCCCCTTTTGTTCCCCAGAGCAGCCAATTCTTATAACACCTAGCCTGTCATCAAAACCTTCTTCCTTCATAACAGCCAAAAATTGGAAACAATTCAAATGTCCATCAACTGATGAATGGACAAAAAATGTGATATATCCTTATAACAGAACATTACTTGGCCGCAAAAACAAATGAATGCTACAAAATGGGTGAACCTTGAAAATGTTATGTTAAATGAAAGACATAAAAGGCCACATATTATGATTCTATTTATATGAAGTGTCCAGAACAGGCAAATCCATAGAGACAGAAAGTCAATTAGTGGTTGCTAGGAGCTAGGAGGAGGGCAAAATGTGGAGTGACTGCTAAAGAGCACAGGGTTTCTTTTGGGGGTGATGAAAACATATGGAATTAATGGTGAAGACATACAACTCTATGAATATATTAAAATCCATGGCATCGTACACTTTAAAAAGACAAACCTTATCATATGTGAATTATATTTCAATACAGCTATTATCTAAAAAAAATTAGAATGCTAATAGTACCTACCTGATACGGTTGTGAGGAACAGAAATAATGCATGTAAAGCATCTAGAACATAGATAGCGCATATTTTATTTCGAAGAAAAAGCTGACCCTACCTCCAACATCACAAAGAAAACTGAGGCTATAAGATACTCTCACATTTCCATATTCATGTATTTGCATTTATCTACATCTACACTTACCCTCACCTTCTTTCAGGCTTTTAGACTTAATTCAATCTCCTCTCTCCTCTAAGACAATGGTTTTTCCATTAGTCCTTCTCTTCTCTACCTACAACCTATATTTTAATTGCTCTCCAATTAGTTCCCATCTTTAAAAATAAAACAAAAACGCTTGATTTGTAAACCTTCTAGCTACCCTGTCTTCTTCGATGCAGCATCAATTTCCTCAAAAGAAAATTCTGTTTAAAACCCTAGTTCTCACAGAAATAAAATATCTTATTATAAAAAGATATCAAAGGTCTCTGAAATGACAAATAATCAGTAAAACAAAGGAAAATTTATAAACCTTGGGAATGATAAATGGCAGGGTGAGGTGACCAGGTGTTTTACTCTGATGCCTAGAATGGTGGTAACTTAAGAACTGAGAAAATCAAGGAGAACCTGTTTGACAACAGAAGTGCTCAGCTTCAGGTTTTGGATTTGATAAACTCAAGATGACAGTGAGAGCTTTAAGCAGAAATGCATAGCAGACAACTACTCGATGTCTGCTTGAAACTGAAGAGAGGTCAGAACTAGAGCTATAGATCTAGGAATCATAATCAGGAAGGTCACAACTGAAGCTATAGAACTGCTTAGAATACAATAATATATGGCTAAGAGACTGATTAAGAAGCATCAGCAATGTCTCCATGAATAAGTCTGTGGCTTCCAAATGGAAAACCAATCTGAAGGTCTTCCCCTAGAATGGAGTTGCAGAATCATTACAGCAGAGTGGTCAAGAACATTTGAAGACTCTTAGCACTATGCAAGAACTTTGGGCTAGGAGAAAGGAAGCTCTCTCCTAGGGGTAGTAAATCCTTTTTCTCTAAAGAGAAGGCATATAGATTTAAGAACATTACCTGGGGGGTGACAGCTCAGCCAGGCCTCCCCTTCGTCCTTCCTATGAAGAGAGACAAAAACCTAATTAGGCTCACTCAGTGTCAAAAAAGGATGGTACTGATGCAAGGGAGAAAGATCATATAATTTCTAGTTTGGTCACAGCACTTAGACATGATCTAGTCTAACATCTCATCCAGGCACAGACAAATTTTATTTGTTGAAGAAATATTTGTGGATTAAGTGTTTAATGAATAGATCTGCTGGTTAAATGAAGCTCAAGTATTTCATCAAACATTTCATGAAGGGGCTTCCCTGGTGGCACAGTGGTTGAGAGTCCGCCTACCGATGCAGGGGACACGGGTTCATGCCCCAGTCTGGGAAGATCCCACATGCCGCGGAGCGGCTGGGCCGGGCCCGTGAGCCATGGCCGCTGAGCCTGCGCGTCGGGAGCCTGTGCTCCGCAACGGGAGAGGCCACAACAGTGAGAGGCCTGCGTACCGCAAAAAAAAAAAAACAAAACACACATTTCAAGAAATACTTATTAGTTGCACAATCTTGGTCAAAGTTACTTCTTGATTCTGGTCTTGCATTCTCTCAAAGGCACTTGGTGTGGCCCTCAATAAATGTCACTGGTCTTCCTTTTACACATTGTGTTGTAGTAAGCAATGTGTATTTTATTTCAGCCCACTTAGAAAAGTGTAAGTTTCTTAAATGCAGGAGACTATGTTTTATTCATCGTCACCACTGTTTCAATTTTAAAAACGTATTAATATAATAGTTGCCATTCATGGCACTGCTGTACTCATTCTAGTGCCTAGCATAATAACTTGAACAGTATATGATTAATATATGTTAAATAAATGAATGGTTTGCTGTGCATTCCAATTAAGCTGTTTCCTTTTGGAGGGCAGGAACCACCCCTTAACTTTAGAGTACACATCTGAACTCCGCCGAGCATCTATCTAGGTCAGAGACTGGACATGGTAGGCGTTACACTGTTTCCTGAAAAGAACTGTACAATATGACTAATATACCACTAGGGGTCGAGGAGCATACAAAGACTCCATCACACAGTCAAAGACAATGTGGTGGTGGAGAGTACTGGGACTTTTGCAAATAACTGAGGACCAATAAATATTTGCTAAATGACCATGACTACTTGGCCAAAAGTCTTCCTGCCTCCCACTTTTTCTGTCTTTCTCCAACTCATTGATCCTATTCTGTCTCTGAAATCACACGGCGCATGTTTCCTCGGCCTCAGCCCAGCTCTTGCGAGAACGAAAAACAATGACCATGTGGGTTTCAGACTTCATTTTCTAGACCCAGGGTTCCCTCAACAATTGATGAGGTAACCCCTACGGATATCTTGGATCGGGCATGGCTCTCCTTAACGTAAAGACAACATCCGCTACCCGCCTCTTCCGTCCCGGTTCTGGACCTGGATTCACCTGAGAGCCTGGGCCCAGTCGCTCTGAATCCTCAAAGGAACCGCCATCTTGATCCCGCCTCCACCAGCCCGCGTCTTCCGCTCTTTCACGGAAGTGGGTCCGCGCTTAGGCGCTGCGTCGAGAACGAAGGGCCGGATCTACACCGAGAGGCCACCAATGAAAATGCGCAGTGGATCCTCTTCCCCTCCCCGCCCCTTTGTGCGCCCGCGCTTCCTACAGGAGGCTGGTTCCTGACAGGAGTGTCGGAAGAGTTCCAAGTGCCTGCAAAACCGACGCAGCTGTGCAGGAGCGCGCGTTCGGGTCCTCTTGTCCGCGTGTTCGGTGAGCACTGTGTGCCGCGATCTTGCGCCGTGAAGCCTAGCTGGCACAACTGGGGATGTGCCAAGCGGCCGCGCACGCGCATGCGTCCTCTTCTGAAGGTGGGAGAGGAGCCAGAGGAGCCATAGGTGACTTAGCCACCTGGGTTTCTCTGCTTTCCCGTCCTTTCCGTGCCTTCCTCTGCCCGGCCGGTTTCCGCGAACCAGCTACCGACCATTTATCCTGTCTTGATCTCTGAGCGAGGGTCTTCCTTTTTTTATTCTAGGGAAGACTGAAGCTAGGTTGTAGTGGGGAAAGAATACGGCAGTATTTACTTGAGTCCTGCTGTAGCCCATGCACTCACTTGTGACTTATTAGGATATTAATCCTTACAGTAATTCTAAGAGTTAAATATTACCTTAAGAAGGAAACTAAAAAAGATTGCACGCTAAGGTGTGTGCATAGTAAAGTGAGTAAAGTATTTGAACCCAGATTTCTTGGCTTAGGATCCAAGGCACTGTTCTTTCCACCGCACTGTTCCAAGAGGTTTGCCCTTGTCTTTATTTATTTATTTATTAGATTTTTTTTTTTGATGTGGACCATTTTTAAAGTCTTTATTGAATTTGTTACAGTATTGTTTCTGTTTTCTGTTTTAGTTTTTTGGCCACTAGGCATGTGGGATCTTAGCTCCCGGACCAGGGATCGAACCCACACCCCCTGCATTGGTAGGCAAAGTCTTAACCACTGGACCGCCAGGGAAGTCCCTCCCCTTGTCTTTAAAGAGCTCACAGTGTATTTAGGAAGAGAAAAACATAGGAGCTATTACTTATCCAACTCTTTGGACGTGCCAGGCTCCTTACATGCATTATCTTATTTAGTCTTCAACAATCCTGTGAGGTAGATTTGATCTCTATTTTTCAAGAGAGATTATGAAGTGCTTTGCTCAAAGTCACCCAGTGAGTCAGTGACAAAGTTAAGTTTCCAATCCAAGTCTATTTTCAAAGCCCAGTTTCCCCCTCCTCCCTTAGGTTATACTGCCTCTAAAGCAAATGAGTTTTGTGTAGGTCTATAGAGTTCTTAAATCCTTCTTGTGACTTCCCCATTACCCTCTGGATGCCTTAATATGAGGCCTTCCTATGATCAGATACTTTCTCAACTCATCAATTTCATTAATTTTCCTTCTCATACTCTGTTCTCCAGTCATGTAGAACTTTCAGTTCCTCTCATGTCAAATTCTGTCTCAAACCCCCACCTTGCTGTTCCATTGATCAGGAATATTCTTTACATCTCTGGCTTACTCCTTTTCATCCTTCAAGCCTCAGTTTAGAAATCACTTTCTCCAAGAAGCCTTCCCTGCCTGTTCCTGCCCTTGTCTGGATTAGGTATTCCTCCACTGTGTTCCCAATCTTAGCTGTCTGTACACACTGTACACAAGTAAACAGCCTATTTACTTATCTAAATTGTAAACTCTGTGAAGGCAGAAAATGTGTCTGTCTAGGTCACTCCTGTATCTTCAAATCTAGCATAGTGCTTGGTACATGATAGGTACTCAGTGATCATTTGTTGAATGAATCAGAGACCCAGGAAAAGCATTAAGTAGTTTTAGCTCATTTACAGTCTGTCATGGTAAAATTTGTACAAAGGCTGAGGTCATTTATCTTCAAACCTTTCTTAAGTTCCTTCTGTATGCTACCTTGTGCTGGGTGTTCTGAAGCAGATGATTGTAGGAAGGCAGTCTGGGCAGATACACCTCATGTTAAATACTCTCACACCTCACAGACTCATTTCTTGCCCTGGACCCTGTATGCTCTATGTTACAGCCACACAACTCTCTCCATTCTCTCATATGTCAAACTCTACACATATCTGGATACTCTCCCAAGTGGTAAACTTTGTTCTTCTCCAGCCATAGAATAAGGCTAATTGGAGAAAAGAACATAGCTTCTCCAGAAAGGAAACATTTCACTTAATTCAGATTCCATTTGTAGAATCCATTCGAGCTTATTAGTGCTGTGCTAAGCATTCTCATATACTTTATCTCATTCTGTTCAGTTCAGACCATTTTGCAGGCCTGTTCTCTGCCAGGCCTAGTGCTCGGGGTACCAAGGTGAATCAGGCCCAGTATCTGTCCTCAAATAGCTTACAACCTTCAAGGGGAGACATATGCTTCAATAGGCTATAACAGTGCAGTGGTCAATGTTATTTATAACAGAGGAACAGTGTCATATATAATCATGTCTCTACTCTAACCTTGCCTCCTTGATGTTCTAGAGACTCCTAAAGATGTCAGCTCAAGGCCATACCTGGTCCCGACAGGTGAAGAAAGAAGATGAAGAAGAAGACCCACTGGACCAGCTGATCTCCCGCTCTGGCTGTGCTGCTTCCCACTATGCAGTGCAGGAGTGCATGGCCCAGCACCAGGACTGGCGACAGTGCCAGCCACAGGTGCAGGCCTTTAGGGACTGCATGAGTGAACAGCAGGCAAGGCGACGGGAGGAGCTGCAGAGGAAGAAAGAGCAAAGCAGTGCCCACCGCTGAGAGCCCACACCACCTGTCCCCAGAGGATGGCCCTGCAGAAACTAGCACCCAGAGAGATCATGGGAGAAAGAAATCCTTCCACAGTGGAAGTGTGGGCCGAGAAGTGTAAGACTTGGGGATAGTATTTGGGCCTGGGGTTGAGAGCCAGGCAGCCATGGGTTTGGACATGACTGCCATAAAGAGCAGTCATATTGTCATGTTGAGATCCCACACATCCTCACCCATCTTATGTCACCGATATTAAATATTGACCAGTATTTGCCATGTAAAACAAAGAAATGGGTTAAGGGATGCTCTCTACGCTACATCTTGGGTCAGTGCGCCAAGTACTGCGCTAATTACATGGACATTTAATTTTAAAGTAAATTTACAATCTAAAGGTAAATTGGTTACCTAGTCAGTTCTTCATTTATTCAGGCATTGGTTCAAAAATATCAAGTTTTTCTGAGACCTTCTCATATGCCAGGCACTGTGTAGGAAATTGATATGATGAAAATATGATCTCTGCCTTTATGTTGCTTTAGTCTGGTTTAAGAGAAACAAAACAACACTAGAACAACTAATTAATTCCTGACAATGATGTAAATGACTTTCTCTTTCATCAATTGTTCTGGATGTTTCAGTCAGTCTAATGGAAGGAAGAAGGCAAATGGGAAAACAAATACTGAGTGCCTCTCATATGCCAGACTCTGTTGCATTAACAGGTAAAGAGTCTGACCTCAACATGTTCCCAAACAAAAAAACACACAATGTTGGCTTGACATTTCAAAAGTACATTTAACATACAGATTTTCAGCTTTTGAAAAGTGGAGAAGCTGTCAACATGGAGCTTATATTCTTACTTAACAATTTGCTGGAGCTGAATTAACAATTTCTCTTTTAGGTGGATGTGTTTTCCAGTTCACAACAGTTGCCACCACTTTTCATTTTTCTTCCATGGAACTGCGTTACCCAGTCTATTTCTGTCTGACATTTGGGAGTGGGAAGGGAGTTGGGTGGGTGACCCCTGCTATAGAACTGGAATGCAAAGGGGCATATGCTCTCATCATCATCAGTAACATTTCTTAAGCATATATATATATATATATATATATATATATATATATATATATATTAGAAGCACAAGTCTGAAATATAGTAGGCCTTAAAACTACTTTGAGCCTTTGTGTTGGTATTCGAGAAGGAGAGAAAGAGAGAAGGGGAGAAGATATGAGGAATGTGAGTTCAAAGAACAATAAAATCCAATTTCAGCCTTCAGGCAGAAGAGGATGATTGTGTGTGTGTGTGTATATATATATATATAAAAGGATGAGTGAATCTCTGTTGGGCCATGTGTACCCAATGCTGTGGGTCATCAGAGGTAGCAGTGTGGACTGCAGCTGTCAGCAAGAATCTCAAAGAGAAGGGAGGTAGTTGAGTTGACACCATTAAAGATGAAGTAGGCACTACATATTTGTAACATATATAGCAGAAAGGATTACCATCTGCAACAAATAAAAAGTCCCTAGAGGGATTTCTCTGGTGGTCCAGTGGTTAAGACACTGCTTCCATTGCAGGGGGCACGGGTTTGATCCCTGGTCGGGGAACTAAGATCCTGCATGCCGCATGGTGCGGCAAAACAAACAAACAAACAAAAAAACTAGAAATCAGTAAGAAAAAGCAAATAGCCCAACTGAAAAGTGAGCAAAGTTAAATATGCCCCCAAAACATAGGAAAATGTAAATATATTCTACATCACTTATAATCAGAGAAATACAGATCTTAAAAACAAAAGTAGGGCTTCCCTGGTGGCGCAGTGGTTGAGAGTCCGCCTGCCGATGCAGGGGACGCGGGTTCATGCCCCGGTCCGGGAAGATCCCACATGCCGCGGAGCAGCTGGGCCTGTGAGCCATGGCCGCTGAGCCTGCGCGTCTGGAGCCTGTGCTCTGCAATAGGAGAGGCTACAACAGTGAGAGGCCCGAGTACCGCAAAAAAAAACCAAACCAAAACAAAACAAAACAGAAGTACTATTAGATGATCCTGTTGACAAAAATTAAAAGTATTTATAATGACCAGTGTTGGTGGGGATGGAGAGAAACAGACACATTCACACTATTGAAGGGATCATAAATTAGTAAAGCTTTTCAGGGCAATTTGGTGAGATCTACAAATGTTTTAAATATTTAAACAGCAATTCCTCTTTTAGGAATCCGCTTAAACATCTATTATGTTCATTGCAGCATTGTTTATAATAGTGAATAAGTGGTCATAGTGTGAAGTTCCATCAGTGAGGACTGTATTCTTATATATTCAAATATGTTACAACAGAAATGTACCTATATATTAATTTGTATAATTAAAATAGAAATAATAGGTCATGGGGGGCAGGGTATTCTAGCAAAGGGAAAGGGTGGAAGGACCTCAGCAGGAGGAATGGCTTTCAAACCAGCTAAGTGGAGGGAGCAGGATTGGAAGGACTCCAGTTGACAGGAAGCTAACACTGGGACGGTCACAAAATGTGTTTGGGCAAAGAGGGCTCTATTGCCACCCAAGACTGTTTCCTCAAGTATCAATAAATGGGGATAATTCCTATTTAATAGGCACACTAAAAGAATTAAATGAGAGGTAATATATAAATACCTGGTAATAAAAGTTGTATTTATTGAACTACTGTAACTAATATGTATGAAGCATTTAACTCAGGCTATCTGGTTCCAGAGTCTGTGCTCTCAATCCCTATGATATGCTGCTTTCAAATTCCACTATGCCACTTATTAGCCATGTGGTTTTGGGCAAACTACTTAACATCTCAGGATCTGTTTTTTCTTCTGTAAAAATGCAGTTATAATACCTTCCTCAAAGGCATCAAAGCTAATAAGTGTAGATCTTCCTCACAGGGTTGCCGAAAGAATGAGTCAATATTGGTAAAGAGCTTAGAAATAGCATCTGGCACATTAGTAAGCATTCACTAAATGTTAGCTATTATTATTATTGTGTGCTAGTCACTGTCCTGAGTTACATTATCTCATTTAATCCTCATAACACTATTAACTCTCCTTTACAGAGGAGGAAATAAAGGACAGATTGGGCATCAGACTCCAAGTGTATGTTCTAAAGCCTATGCTATTCTCAGCTCTGTTCTCTCTCACAAGCATCCAGTGCCTAGTACGGTGTTCCCCACAGTGTTCTAGATTAGTATGGTTTTTTAGTCTCTCAGCTCTGTAGCCCACAGCCATGGACCTGGAGTTTAGGGTGGTCCATGCCTATCCCTATACACTCTACATCTACCTCTGCAGAGAGGCCTGGTGCCAGGGATGAGTGGAGAGATCTGTTGGCTGGGTGCCACCGTTGGCTAGGCCTAGGGCAGACTCATGATTTGGCTCTTCCCTGCAAGTTCCTTGGCTGGAGATATGGCCAGTGCTCAGTACAAAGGTGCACTGTAAAGTGTTTTACTAGATGAGTAATGAGATACTCCTCCCACTCTTCCCCCCTCAGGTAAAGTTGCCAGACCAAATCGTGGGCTGCTGACTTTAGAAATCCGAGGAGAACTGGAGGAAGTCCAAGTTGAAACCTTATATACTTTTCCACTGTATGGAATGCTAGGGCTCCGTGCTCTGCTCCAGCAGGGACTTAAAACAGGCAGAGGACGCAGGAGGGATTCTTTCCTTCTCTAGCAGTTATCTTCTGAAGAGTTGTCATTCCTCAGAGCCTGGACATCTTTCAGAGCCTGGCTATTCTGTCTAAACATGGAGCTGATTCTCTAAAACTGAAATGTCTGAGAATAAAAGTTATTCCAGGGGGAGTATAAGAACTAAATGAATCATTTCAGATTCTCCAGGGAGATCAGACATTTGAAGACAA
The DNA here is from genome assembly GCF_964374135.1 of Grampus griseus. NCBI lineage: Eukaryota > Metazoa > Chordata > Mammalia > Artiodactyla > Delphinidae > Grampus > Grampus griseus. The sequence goes on from NC_139002.1 coordinate 57,870,483, forward strand.
AAATGGCACGAAGATTAAAGTACAGATTAAACAAGCACAAGACACATTGGCTGCTTCTGTCTGTAGTGCCTTGTCAGCAGGTCTAGTTCCAGACATAACCCAATGCATGCTCAGAGAGCTTTCCTTCCCTAAATATACTTTACATCCTAGAACAGTGGGGACTGGGGTCTCTGAGTGTTGCTACATTGTCTGAATGGCCAGAATATCCAGATTCCATTTCTTTCTCTCCAACTAAAAAATACTCTTTCAGAATCCACAGCTGGCAATTTTTAGGCTCGATGGTGGAGGAACAAGGCATCCCCAGCCAGAACAAAGGGACTAACAAGCTGAGAAATCCACTGGCCTTCACTAGGAAAACTGCCCATTTAACCTGGACATTTGGTCCTTCTTGAAAGTTACTGATCCACATAAAAATCCATTTCTAAAAATCTCAGTAATGTGTACTCAACCAGGAATCGAGTGACCTGCAGCTATCCCTGTGAGTGACCTTGGACAAGTTTCTTTCCCTCCTGGGCCAGTTAAGTCATCTGTAAAATAAAGATCAAAATAGATTATTTCAAAGGTTATGCATTGATAGAGCCAAAACTAGAACCCAGCTACCCTGATTTCTAATCCATTGACCTTCCTTTTTTTTCTTCCCTCTTGCCTAGCTCTCATGTTTTTGCAGCGGTACTAGGCATAATTTAACCCTAACTGGGTTCAAAACTAAAAGTATGCTGAAGGAATGAACTATGGCTACATGCAACAATGTGGGTAAAACATCAGGGTAAGTGAATGAAGTCAGACACAAAAGGTTATAACTCTATGATATTTATATGTTGTTCTAGATAGGTGAAACCTATGGCAATAGGAATAAGATTAGTGGTTGTTTCTGGGAAGAATGACTATGAAAGAATGTAGGGGAACTTTCTGGGGAGATGGAAATGTTCTTTAACTTGATATAAGTGTAGGTTTCATAGGTGACTGCATTTTCAAAACTAATCAAATACACACTTAAGATCTGTGTGTTTCACTATAGATAAATTATACCTCAATGAAAAAATAATCTTTTACAAAAGTATAGTGAGGGACTTCGCTGGTGGTCTAGTGATTAACAATCCACCTTCCAATGCAGGGGACGTGGGTTCTATCCCTGGTCGGGGAACTAAGATCCCACATGCCACAGGGCAACTAAGCCTGCGTGCTCTAAAGTCTGCATGCCCTGGAACCTGTGCACCACAACTAGAGAGAAGCCTGCACACCACGACCAAAGATCCCACATGCTGCAAGGAAGATCCCGTGTGCTGCAAGTAAGACCCGATGCAGCCTAAATAAATAAACTTTTTTAAAAAAAACTGTATAGTGAAGTTTAGATGGGAAGGCAATCTAACATTTACTGAGCACATGCTTGCCCATTGTGTTCATGATCTCCATCTCAAGCTCCTACAAGGGATTATCCTCACTTTACAGATCAGAAAACTGAGGCTTAATGAGGTTAAAATAACTCACCTGAGGCCTCAAAACTAATAAATGTAGAAATTAGGAATAGCTCAGGTTTGTCTGCCTCTTTTCTTTATAATATTGTAGGTTGTCTCAGGAAGGGAGGGGACGGTATTTTCAACCTAGAGCCCAGAGATTTGCACTCCATTTGATTTCACTGCCATGTGATCCTAGGGAAGTTCATTTCCCTCTGGAAAATCAAATGAAGCTTATAATTGTTTTGTAACTCTGAGGTTCTAGCAATCAGAATATCTGTCCCTCTTACCAGGATAAGGCATTATGAGCAATTTCTATTTGTTTCAGGTCAGACTAATCATGAGCAACAAAAGCCCTTTGGCTCTGGTCAGAGGATAAATCAACTAGGTCAGTGACACAAGAGCTCCAAGGTGACAGAACCCAGCAGCCTCCAGTTTAAGAGATAAGCCTGACTCATCCCTCAGTGATGTAATGGAAAGTGATGCACTGGGAATCAAGAGATCTGAATCCTGCTCCCACCTCTGCCAACGAGGTGCCCTGTCACCTTGAGTAAAGCACTGCCCTTCCTGGGCCCCTAACCTGCACTTGCTTTAGGCTGGCTGGGTTCCAAGGTCCCTTAGCTCTAATATCTTGTCAATTTATGAAACCTTACATCTTGCTTTCACAAATTAATAACAAGGAAATGTGGGCAACTGGAAAATACCACTGTATTCCAGACTCCTAAATGGGGTCCACATGACATTGCCCATTGCCCACATGATATGGAGGCAGCGTGTATCTGTGTGTATACATGCGTTTATTCACCTTTTTATCTTCAAGTCACTACACATCCTCCAACTTTACACTCATCCATTAGCTGCTGCTCTTTCATCTTCCCTAAAGGAGACTCAGCAATGAGCAATTCTGAAACCAAAATATCAGTCCTCACCTGGCAAATTCTGCCCACACTCCCAGTGGGGTTCACTTGTAAGTCCTGGCCTGCTGAGCTTTCAATTTGAATTCAGAAAAGCATTTTAATTGAAGGCACCTGCTATCTTGACAGCCCTCCCTTTGTGTTACACCTTGAGAGGAAATCTGAGTTTCCTCTTGTTGCCTTTGGAAACCAACTCGAAAAAAAAACAAAATAACTTCAGGACTGAAACTGATGAGTTTCAGAAAAGTACACACAATGTTAAGAATGCTCTAAGGTCCCACAGACCTCTATGCATGGGTATCCCAGAAAAGTACGGGGTGACAGGGTCTGCCACTTAATAACTGTGTGACCCTAGGAAGTCACTTCATCTCTCCAAACCTCAGTTTCTCCACCTGTAAGACTGAGATAATACCATCAATCTCAAGGATAATCTGTATAAAGTACATAGCAAATTAGGGCTCAATAAATTTGAGTGTGATACACTCAGATACCACACACACTCATATATACACCCTAAAAAAATGGTGTGAGGATTAGAGCTAATATAGTACCTAGCATAGGGTCTAGCTCAATAAATTATAGCTATTCTGTACAAAAGTAGGAATGCACTAATGCTCAGAATAGGAAAAACATTAGAGGTCAATTTAGACTAATGGTTCTGAAAGAGGTAACTCTGGACCAGCAGCAGCATCACCCTTGCTCAAGATCTCCTAAGTCAGAAAATCTGGGGATGGAGCCTAGTAAGTTGTGTTTTAAAAAGCCGTGCAGGGGCTTCCCTGGTGGCACAGCGGTTAAGAATCCGCCTGGGGTTTCCCTGTTGGCGCAGTGGTTGAGAGTCCGCCTGCCGATGCAAGAGACACGGGTTCGTGCCCCGGTCTGGGAAGATCCCACATGCCGCGGAGCGGCTGGGCCCATGCGCCATGGCCGCTGAGCCTGTGCGTCTGGAACCTGTGCTCCGCAACTGGAGAGGCCACAACAGTGAGAGGCCCGCATACCGCAAAAAAAAAAAAAAAAAAGAATCCGCCTGCCAATGCAGGGGACACGGGTTCCAGCCCTGGTCTGGGAAGATCCCACATGCCACGGAGCAACTGAGCCCATGTGCCACAACTACTGAGCCTGCTCTCTAAAGCCTGCAAGCCGTAACTACTGAAGCCCACGTGCCACAGCTAGTGAAACCCGTGTACCTAGAGCCCATGCTCCGCAACAAGAGAAGCCACCGCAATGAGAAGCCTGCACACCACAATGAAGAGTAGTCCCCACTCAGCACAACTAGAGAAAGCCCGCGCAGCAACAAAGACCCAACACAGCCATAAATAAATAAATAAATAAATTTTTAAAAAAGCCTTGCAGGTGATTCTAATGTATGCTTAAGTTTGAGAACCAATGACTTGGATCAGGGTTTGACAAACTATTTTTATAAAGGACCATGTAAAAATGTTTTTGCATAACAGTCTCTGTCACAGCTACTCAACTCTGCCATTGTAGCAAAAAAGCAGCCACAGACAGTGTGTAAATGAATAAGCAGGGCTCTATTCCAATAAGCCTTTATTTACAAAAACAGGCAATGGGGTTTTGGAACTGGATAGAGGTTGCACAACACTGCAAATGCATTAAATACCACTGAATTATTCACTTTAAAATGGTTCGTTTCGTGACATGTGAATTTCGCCTCAATAAATTATTTTTAAAAAGCAAATAGGCAGGCTTCCCTGGTGGCGCAGTGGTTGAGAGTCCGCCTGCCGATGCAGGGGACATGGGTTTGTGCCCCAGTCTGGGAAGATCCCACATGCCGCGGAGCGGCTAGGCCCGTGAGCCATGGCCGCTGAGCCTGCGCATCCGGATCCTGTGCTCCGCAACGGGAGAGGCCACAACAGTGAGAGGCCCACGTACCGCAAAAAAAAAAAAAAAAAAATGCAAATAGGCAGTTGTTGGGATTTGGCTCACAAGTAGTAGTTTTCTGACACGTGACCAAGTTCAACCTTTAATTCTTTGCTTAAACTCCTTCCAGGCAACCCTAATTTGCAGTTATGTAACATCTACCTGCATACTTATGACAGGTCACTCACTACCCCACAAAGTACTTTTTTTTCACTTATGGACAGACCCTGATCCTATCTGGAGGGTTTTTTCATATACAAAATCTCCCTCCCTATGCCTCCTATCCACAGAGAGTTTACTTATGATTGTCTGCTTCACTAAAGGGACTCCATGCCAGGTTGATTTAAAGGATGAGTTCACTCTAATTGGAGAAATACTGAAGGGGGACATGCTTATGTGCTAAAGCACCAGGCAAAGAGAAATTGAATCCCTTAGTTAAATATACTCGACAGGATGGACTGACTTCTCACATACACACACATCCATCATTAGCAGATTTTTATTAGATGGAAGATACCTAGGGTTGGCTCAAAGGAAAGTGGTGACAGTCGGCAAGCACTCCTTCACAGAAGAGAGGAGGCACTCCTGGCTGTGGAGATGGGTACTTATGATATTGAGGGTCAGGGTCTTCTTAACTTTGGCCACCCAGGAAGCTCTTTCCATTGCCACTCAGTGTCACCAGTGCTGGCATGAAAGGGTCTACAGTGAGCTAGTTCAACTTGGCTAGCAGTTCTTCCAGTTCTGGCCGAGCTTTGAACCTTCCTTTGAAGTCTTCTTCAGTGTGCTGAGGAGAAGAAAAAGAAGATAAGAGGGAATTACTACAGAGTTACTCAAATATGCCCAGCATCAGAAAAGGATCCATCAGCCAGCTCTGCAGAAAATGATTTAGATTCAACTAACTTTTACTGAGTAGCTACTATGTACCAGACTTATATTAGGCATCAAGGATTCAAAGTTGAATTGGACTTTCTCCCTGCCTTAATTATATTTCCCTATTTGTGTTCTGTTTAATTACACTGTATGGGATCGTAAATCATGTTCTTTCTGCTATACAACTGCCTCAAGGGAGGGAATTTGTGGGTGTAATGGGCTCACGCCTAATATCAGGATGCTGTGATGGAGTTCAATTTCCATGGTCTATAAAGCATCATCCCTGATGCACTGGGAAAGCCAGAAAAATGATCACGGTAAAGCAGGCTGCACACCTTTCCTTATTATTTTTATCTGGGCTAAATTATTCATATGTCTTTGTTTCTAAAGCCAGCCAGTTCAGATTTTCTATTCCACATTTTGAGCCCACCAGCAGGCCTCTTCTCATATTAGCACATACCTCCTTCACTGACAGTTTGACTCCTTCAGGAAGATTGCTTTGGATTATTTCCAAGAAAATCTCTGCAAATGTAGCACTCAAACCGCTGATCTGCAAAAGGAAAGAAGATGCTCTAAGAGAGGCACTGAAACCTAGGTGATTGGGCAGACATGGCAAGGGCTCAAATGTCAGCTCCAGCAGAGCTAGAGGGCCTTTGGGTGAAGGATTAACATCCAGAGCTGTGTTTGGAGCCCAGACTTTCCAGGATTTCTCTTGCTGATCTGCCAAGTTGTCTGGTTACTAAGATGGTCATGGCCAATATCTGCTCTTGTAGGCAATGAATGTCATAACTGGATCAAGAGGTCAAGTCCAGGATGACTTTCTGAATCAACTCAGGTTTACCCACATAGACTGGGACCTGTTGTTGTCAGACCCTGTGCTGAGAATCCAGAGTTAAATCAGATGTGTGGTAGAAGGGCATGCAGTGGGCTGTGGGAACCCACAAGAGAAACACCTACCTAACAATCAGGAGGGTCAGAAAAAGCTTCCAAAAGAGGTAACATCTGGTTAGAGTCTTGAAATACAGGACTAAATTGGGAGAATTCAGCAGTAGTGTGGAGTTTTTTTTAAGGCAGAGGAAGCAATATTCAGTAAAATGTGGAGGAAAAAGTACAGTACTAGGGAATTGAAACTAGTGACATGTGTGGCTGGAATGAAAGGGGGTGTGAAGAAGAAAAGCAGGAGGAGTAACATGAAGGCACTTAGGTGCTAATCAAAGAGTTCAAACTTTATCCTGTGAGCCTCAGTGGCAAGTTAGAGCTGTCACAAAGTGTAGCTCAAATAATTTATTCCTGATAATATTTAAAGAACCAAGATTGTAAGTACTTTAATTATTTAAAATTTTAACACAAATTTAGGGTTTTACTACCTTAACATACCTCTGGTTACCTTCCTGATATGTTTCTTGAGTGGATCAAAAAGGGGTGATGTCCATTTGTTGGAATATTACTTGGCAGTAAAAAGGAATGAAATACTGATACATGCTACAACATGGATGAACCTTGAAAACATTATGCTAAGTGAAAGAAGCTAGATATAAAAGGCCATATTTTATATAATTCCATTTGAAGAAATGCCTAGAAGAGATAAAACCATAGAAGTGGAAAGCAGATTAGTGGTTGCCAGGACCTGGGGGGATGGGGAAAGAGGAGTGACTGCTAATGGGTACAGAGTGAAAGGGAAGCCACTGAGGTGTTCTAGGTAGGACAATGACACGATCACATTGATATGATCGTACAGCAAAGTGGATGGATCTGAAAGATTTTTAGGGGTAGAAGCCACTGAATTTGGAGAATGAATGGATACCCAAGGGCAAAGAAGGGTCAAGCATTAAGCTCAAAGGTGAGGAGGATTACAGGAAAAAAACATCAGTCCCTCTACAATTAGTTTTGTATACACTGTGTGAGGGCACCTGTGGACCATTTTAACGGAGAAACCCAGTAGACAACTGGAGAGCAGGTTTGAAGCTCAACCAAGAGATCAGGATAGAGAAAAGAACCAGGAGAGGCAAATACATTTCAAATTTCTCCCAGAGTACCTACCTGAACCACTCGCTCATGGGTGGTAAGAACTGAGTCCAGGAGCATTTTCCTGCCTTGGTCCTGCAACTGCAACACCTCCACGGTTTTGGTGGGCATCGCATAACTGTGGGAAGGAAAAGTCAGCTATTGGGAGGGTTCTCTTAAGCCAGCAGCACCACTTCAGTCAGGGTAGTCCCTGAGTACAGCCACTACTGCATGCAGTAGCTCCTGCAATCTAATCTAGGGCTCTTTATCTTCATCCAGGAGCAAAGTAACCAGATCCTCTTATGCCTCCTCCAGAAATCTCTAAACTCCGTGAGGGGACAGACCATGTCTAATACTTTTCTGCATCCCCAGTCATGCCTAATATAACACTCTGAATAAAACCTGGTGATTACTAAGTATTTACTGCTACTAAAGAATAGCCACTTCTGAAAGAATCAAGCTCATCACTAGGTACACTTTGGAGGTTAACCTTGGGTATTTCACCTCTTCTGAAGAAATGAAGCACGAAACCCAATCCTGCATGAAATGAAGCACGAAACCCAAACCCAATCCCAATCCTTTTATTTTATTTTATTTTATTTTTAAATTTTTTGGCCGTGTCGTGCGGCATGTGGGATCTTAGTTCCCAACCAGGCATCAAACCCGTGCCGCCTGCGATGGAAGTGTGGAGTCTTAACCACTGGACCGCCAGGGAAGTCCCCTGCTCCAGTTCTAGAGCAGGATTTCTCAACAGCAGCACTACTGACCCTTTAGAACAGATAATTCTTGTTGTAGGGGCTGGAGTATGCATCCCTAATCTCTATACCCAGAGAGTGCCAGTAGTACCCCCGAAGTGATAACAATCAAAATTATCACCATTGTTAAACGTCCCCAGGTTGAGAACCATTGTTGTAGAGTCTCTGCTCACTACAATCGGCTTCAGCAGATCTACATGCCACAATAAAGAGTGCTGGACTTGGGGTCAAGTCTTGGCCCTGTCACTTATTAGCAATATTTACTTAGGCAAGTCCCTACCCACCCTGGGCCTCAGTTTCTCCATGTATAAAGGGGATTACAATCTAGGCTTATATCAACAGATTATTGTGAGAATCAGATATGGTGATGAGATAGGACTGATGGCTACACAGAAATATGGTATTAGTGTTGTGTTCATCTTATCAAAAATTCCTCAAACTGAAGATAAATGGAATAATAATAACAACAGTAGGATTGCCGAATTTTCATGCCACACAAAGCTTCATCAATTAAGAGTAAGGAGTATGGCCCTCTACAGATGGACTGCTACGAAAAGAAGTTTGGTGCGTAACGGAAAATGGATTAGAAACATGAGAGTCAGTACTGGATTTAAATGTTGGCTTCGCCACTTACTACCTATTTGACCTTGGACAAACTAATTCAGTTCTCTGAGTCTTAGTTTCTTCAGCTATTAAATGAAGATAATACTACCTAGTTCATAGGGTTGTAGCAATAATTAAATAAGATTACATAAGTAATTTGCCAGGTATACTGTGCCTACAAATGCCAATTCCCTTGCCCTTATAAACAGTGAGTAAATGCTAGGTATTGCAAACTTCCAGATAGCCTCCCTAAATAACATCCCCTTCCATTTTATAGCACAATCTCTGATCTCTTCAAATTTACCTTTGGTAATAACTTCCTTATATAAAAAAATTGGGGGGCTTCCCTGGTGGCACAGTGGTTGATGCAGGGGACACGGGTTCGTGCCCCGGTCCGGGAAGATCCCACATGCCGTGGAGTGGCTGGGCCCATGAGCCATGGCCACTGAGCCTGCGCGTCCGGAGCCTGTGCTCCGCAATGGGAGAGGCCACAACAGTGAGAGGCCCGTGTACAGTAAAAAACAAACAAACAACAAAAAAAAAAATTGGGGACTTCCCTGGCGGTCCGGTGGTTAAAACTCCACGCTCCCACTGCAGGGATCATGGGTTCGATCCCTGGTCAAGGAACTAAGATCCCGAATGCTACGTGGTGCAGCCAAAACAAAAAAAAAATTGGGATGCATTCATAGACTGGTTATGGAAAATCAAATAAAGTAATTATGTAAAAGCTTTCAGAAAAGTAAACAGCACTCTAAAATGCTCTTTTTCCTTTTTGACATTCCACAGATAAGACTGAATAAAGTGAGAATTGTTCATTCTTGCCACTAAACATGCATTTTATTCCTCAACACTTACAAGATTCCATTGATTTGTTTATTCATTCATTTACTCTTTCAACAAACATTTACTGAGATCCTATCTGTCCTAGGCAGTCTGGTGGGCACTATGCAGTCTATGCTTTCAAGGAGCTTGCTAAGAGCGTTTTGGAGAGACAGGTATGTACACAAACATCCGCACTACAGGAAGACAAAGGCAATATAGGTATGTACCAAACGTTACAGGGACAAGAGGGAGAGAAGGGGGAGAGCTTGGGGATGGCTTCATAGGTGAGGTAGTTAATTACAAGATGTAAGGAATGAACATAGATGTTTGCCATTCCAAAAAACGGCATTCTACAAAAGTAAGGAGGCATGAGACCCTCGAAGAGAACCAACAGAAAAACCAGACATAGTTCGATAAAAAAAAATACTGAGAACTCTAGTCATTTCAAAGTATAATAGGCCTTTGAGTAGTAAGAGTATAGGTATCTTTTTCTTTAGTATCTACTCTTTTCTGTATGTCCCAAATTTTCTGCAATAAACATTACTTGGATGATCAGATAGTAAAAACAGAAGGGAAGGGACTTCCCTGGTGGTCCAGCGGGTAAGACTCCACGCTCCCAATGCAGGGGGCCCGGGTTTGATCCCTGGTCAGGGAACTAGATCCCGCAAATGTACTGCAACTAAGAGTTCGCATGCCGCAACTAAGAAGTCCGCACGCTGCAACTAAAAAAAGATCCCACAGGCCGCAATGAAGATCCCACATGCCGCAACTAAGACCCAGCACAGCCAAAATAAATAAATAAATAAATAAATATTAAAAAAAAAAAACAGAAGGGAAGAAATGAAGTAGTTGAATTTCAAAAGTCAACCTAACATGACAAAATAGTGCTAGCTTTTAAGAGTAGTGCTGGGATAGGACCCAAGGGACCCTGCTGGGATGCTAGGGAACTTAGAATCTGTGGACTCTACTATATATAAGTTATACCTCCATTTTAAAAAATGTAAGTGGACTAAAAAATAAAAAAAAAAGGAAAGAGCAGCCTTACAGAGAATGATGATGAATGATGCTTTTACTCTCCACAGAGAACAGGAGCTGGGTCAGCTTCAGGCTTGGAAACTGCTCCCAGATGAGTAAGATTTCCATCTCTCCAGACACCTGCTCAGCAAGGGATGCAGGCAAATTAAAGGACCCACAGGAGAGGCCCCTTCCTCTCATCTTCTGGGTGAGCTGCAGCTGCAGCAAGGCAGACCATTTATAGAACAAAAGCTAGCGCACAGTTCCCCTGCTCAATTCCATCTCAAGGTCAGAGCCGTACCCCCAACTACTAAAGGAAAAATGGATCAAGATAAAATGAAAATCAGAAGAAAAGAAAATCATTTTATCTCTGAAAAGCTGGGCAGTAAGAATGCCTGATATGATGGTCTGAAAACCTCAATCAGTGCAGAGAAGTGAATTGCTAAAAATGAACATCTCTTTATGCTCTACTGTTTGGAGCAAAGAACCAGGAAAGAGGCAAAAAGCAGCACATCATTCATTTTGTTATCCTAGAATTCATGTTCATGCCTACTGAAACTCAATCCAAGTCAACAAATATTCATTCAGTGCCTACTATGTGTCAGGTACTGGGCAAGGTTTTAGTGTGACTGCTGATGCAGACAGAAACAACCCCTGCCTTACATATCTTAGAGTCTAATAATAATCAAGTAATTATGAGAGTAAGGAATGAGCATTTTGAAAGGGAAGTTATATACCCTTTTTTAAAAAAATAAATTTATTTATTTTCCTTATTTATTTTTGGCTGTGTTGGGTCTTCATTGCTGCGTGCGGGCTTTCTCTAGTTGCAGCGAGCAGGGGCTACTCTTCGTTGTGGTGCACGGGCTTCTCATTGCGGTGGCTTCTCTTGTTGCAGAGCACAGGCTCTAGGTGCATGGGCTTGAGTAGCTGTGGCACACAGGCTAAGTAGTTGTGGCTCAAGGGCTCTAGAGCGCAGGCTCAGTAGTTGTAGCGCATGGGCTCAGTTGCTCTGCGGCATGTGGGATCTTCCCGGATCAGGGCTTGAACCCATGTCGCCTGCACTGGCAGGCGGATTCTTAACCACTGTGCCACCAGGGAAGAAGATACCCTTTACTTCTCCTAAATATATAACATAAAGACCTAACTTAATGAGGTTCTCTGAAGAAGTGACATTTAAAATAAAGCCTAAGAAAAAAATAGGGGCTGATTAGCTGAAGGGGAAAGAGTATTCTAGGCTTTAGAGAGCATATGCAAAGGTCCTGAGGTGGGAAAGGACAAAAAACAAAGTCAGTGTAACTGGAGATAGAAGGAGAGGGAGAGAGAAGTGTGAGTTTAGGTGAGAGAGGCAAGCCCAGGCCATGGAGCACCTAGCAAGGTATGTGAGAAACTTTTATTTTGATCCTAAAGGAATGGGAGGCCATGGAAGGAATTTAAGCATGAGAGTGACATGATCATATTTCCATTCTAGAAAGATTACACTAAAAGCAGTGTGGAGAACCAGTTAGAGGGAATTATGAATTTGGAGGAAGAGAAGTGGGTTCAAATCCAGACCTTGCCATTTACGACTATAGGCAAGCTTTTATTATATTATTAATAATAATAACAACAATAATAATAGCAGCCAAAGCTTCTGGACTTAGTTGTAAGCATTTTAAATATATTAACTCCCTTTATTTTCACAATAGCTTTATTAGATAGGTACTTTTATTAACCTCATTTTACAAATGAGGAAACCAAGACACAAAGAGGTTAAGGAAACTGCCCAATGTCACACAGTAAGAATGTAGCAGAACAAGAGCACAACCTAAGCAGTCTGGCTGCAGAATCAATGCTTTGATACACTATGGCAAGGTGCTTGTCTGAATTAAGTAAAGTAATATACAAAAAAAGTATTTAGCAGAGTGGCTTGCTGTTATGATAGTAGGTGCTCAACAAATGTTACTGCCTGCCTGCCTTTACTCAAATGCAGCCAGAGCTTTTCACAGTAGGGTATTAAAAACAAAATATTTTAAAAAGTCCTTCTGAAAATTTAAAACACTATTCCAAGGAGCTGATCCACTGTAGGTATGATAACTTTCTGTAAATGGCATTTAATGCCTCTTTGCCACCACCTAGTCTGAGATGCTGCCCCTAATCCCTGCCAGCTGAAAAACATCTTGTTAATTACTAATAACAATAATATTATTTAGAGTGTTTAAAACGTTCTGTTAAGTGCTATTATATATTTTCTTATTTAATTTTCAGAACTCAAAGAAATAGGAAAATTACCATCCCCATTATGAAGACAAAGAAACTGAGGTTCAGAATTTCTCAAGGTCATATTGCTAATAACTGGTAGAACTAGGATTTAAATGCAGACAGTTTGATTCCAGAGCTTTTACTCTTAACCACTTGTTACTCAAAGTGTGATCCAAAGACAAGCTGCTGGTAAGCAAACTGCTTGTTATCAGTTCAAGACAAGATAAGAAGCATGACACAGTCAGTAAACACACTTTAATTCAATCAACATTTTGTTTTCAATAGCAAGAGTTTCTTGATGAAGGAAGCAAAGCGTTAATGTACATTTTGGCATAAGCTCCTAATATCTTCGCAGAGTGGTACTTTGAGAAGCATTGCTCTAAATTATTATGCTACTCTGCCTTCTTGAACTGATATTAAACTTTATCTTTCACTTATCACTTCCACATTATGTTATAATTATTTTTTGAATAATTATAACTCTCCTTGAAATCGGGCATTTACCTTTGTATCCTCCAGTCAGAATGTCTAGTCCAATGCCTACCACAGAGCAAGAAGAGGCTCAACCAGCAGTTCTTTAATTAAGTACTTAAAAGCACTTTCATTAAACTTTAGGAAATGTATACTACACAACTGGATTGTGTAGTCATATTCAAGAACCTGTCATTCTTTCAAGAATGGCTTAATGTTCCCCATGTGGCAGGCTTTATGCTAGGTACTGAAGAAATGAAGAAGAACACAAGTCAGGGGGGAAGGGAGCTGGCAAATGAATAGATGATTACAGCCCAGAGCACTAAGTGACATGACAGAGGTATGTGTCAAGTGCTGAAAGAGCAACCAACTCTCTGGGGCATCAGAAAAAGATAAAGTACATCTTTAGGCCTAAAACAATTGAAGTACTATCAGCTGTGAGAGCTAAAGTCACAGCTGATTATCCAATCTTCTCAGAAGCACATTTAGCACAGTTATACTCTAAGTAATAAAGGTTTAAAAGTTCAAATTTGGCTTAAGGACTTAAAATACTATATAATTAAAAATACTGGAGTCAGGGAGAACTGGGTTAAATCCAGGCAACTTACTGGTTCTGTGAATTTTGGCCTTTCAGAGCCTTGGTTTACTCATCTATAAAATGGGAATATACTAATATCTAGTGAGTAAGAAAGTATAATTTTTGCCATATCCACATATGATGCCACGTATTACCTTGCTACAATGGCAAACCAACCACCCAAACTATTATTTATTAAATATTTTTCTTTAAATCAACTCACTTAAAAATTAATTTTAAAAAGAAACTTGAGATGTGGAACAACTGGAACTCATGTTGCTGGTTAGAGTGAAAAGTGGTATGGCCACTGTGGAAAGCAGCTTGGCAGTTTCTTACAAATTTAAAAGTACAGGACTTCCCTGGTGGTGCAGTGGTTAAGAATCTGACTGTCAATGCAGGGGACACGGGTTCGAGCCCTGGTTCGGGAAGATCCCAAATGCTGCAGAGCAACTGAGTCTGCGCACCACAACTACTGAACCTGCACACCACAACTCCTGAAGCCCGCACACCTACAGCCCATGCTCCGCAGCAAGAGAAGCCACCACAAGGAGAAGCCCACTAACCACAACAAAGAGTAGTCCCCGCTCGCCGCAACTAGAGAAAGCCCGCATGCAGCGACAAAGACCCAACGTGGCCAATGAATAAATAAATATATATATATTTTAAAACTAAATAAAAATAAAAATACACCACTCTTACCATTTAACCCAGCAATCACACTCCTAGAGAAATGAAAACTTCTGTTCTCACAAACACCTGTACATGTTTATAGTAGCTCTATTTGTAACTGCCCGAAACTGGAAACAACACAAATGTCCTTCAAATGAATAAACAAACTGTGGTACATCCACTCAATGAAATGCTACTCAGCAACAAAAAGGAACAAACTACTTGACACAGGCAACAACATGGATGAATCTCAAATGCATTATCCTAAGTGAAAGAAGCCAGACTCAAATGGAAAAATACTGTATGATTCCATTTATATGACATTTTGGAAAAGGCAAAACTACAAGGACATAAAATAAATCAATAGTTGCAGGGACTGGGGGTGGGACAAGGGATTGACTACAAAGGCAGGAGGGGACTTCTTGGGATGATGAAGATGTTCTATATCTTGATTATGATGGTATTTATTCTACTGCATGCATTTGTCAAAACTCACAGAAACTGTTCACTAAAAGGGTGAATTTTACTAACGTAAATTATACCTCAATAAGCCTGACTTTATATCACTATAGTAAATAGAAAAAAGAGTATCAGTTGACATATAAAGAAGTTAAGGGCTTCCCTGGTGGCACAGTGGTTGAGAGTCCGCCTGCCGATGCAGGGGACACGGGTTCGTGCCCCGGTCCGGGAAGATCCCACATGTCGTGGAGCAGCTGGGCCCGTGAGCCATGGCCGCTGAGCCTGCGCGTCCGGAGCCTGTGCTCCGCAACGGGAGAGGCCACAACAGTGAGAGGCCCGAATACCGCAAAAAAAAAAAAAAAAAAAGAAGTTAAGCTAAAAATAAATACAGTGAAAACAAAACAATGTTATAAAATTCTAGCTAGATGGTGGTGTTTGCCAAAGACTCTGAGCCTGAGGTCCCCTCTTTCTTATAAAGATTAGGAAGTACTTCAGCGGTGTTAAGGACATACCAGCACAACACTAAGAATTTCTCCTTCACATAATTAGGTTTAAAAAGAATTAAAAAGGGAAGAAATTTCTCACCATGTGATTTAATGTTATTTAAGGCATCCCACACTTTCTCAAACATTGAGATAAGATATGTAAAGTGCCTGGCCTGGCATGGATAGTCAGTAAATGTTAGTTCTCCTCCCCTACAGTTTTCCAGCAAACCCAAAGAGTATGTAAAAAGCAGAGGAGGCGAAGAATATCTATATAAATGGGGAGATATACCATGTTAATGGATCAGAGGACTCAAAATAGATGTCAATTCTCCTCAAATTGATCCTCAGATTCAACACACCCCACCAAAATTCCATCAGGCTCTTTTCTGTAGAAATCAACAAGCTAATTCTAAAATTTTAATGAAAAACCCAGGGACCTAAAATAGCCAAAATAATTTTGAATAAAGAACAAAGTTGCTTTTTCAGTAATCAAGCTACTGTAATCAAGATAGTGTGGTATGGGGAATTCCCTGGCGGTCCAGTGGTTAGGACTCGGCGCTTTCACTGCCGTGGCAGTGGTTCGATCCCTGGTCAGGTAACTAAGATCCCACAATCCGCGCAGTGCAGCCAAAAAAAAAAGAAGAAGAAGAAGAAGAAGAAAATAAAGCCACTATGAAATACCACCATATATCTCCTAGAATAACTTTAAAAAAATGTGACAAACCAAGTGTTGACCAGGGTAAGGAGTTATTGAAACTCTCATATACTGATGGTGGGAATACAAAATAGGACAGCCGCTCTGGAAAAAGTTTGACAGTTTCTTATAAGGTGAAACACACATTCACCATAAAACCCAACAATCCCAGGCTTAGGTAGTTTTTGAAGAGGAAGGAAGACACATGCCCCTACAAAACTGGTATGAGAAAGCTTATGGCAGCTTTATTCATAATTACCAATAAACTAGAAACAATCCAAATGTATATCAACTGGTGAATGCCTAAACCAACTAAGGTTCACCATTTAATGCAATACTATTCAGCAACAGAATACTTGCAAAACCCCAGATGAATCTTAAACCCATTATGCTAAGTGAAAGAGGCCAGAAACAAACAGCTACATACTGTATGATTCCATTTATATGATATTCTGGAGAACTTAAAACAATAGGGACAGAAAATCAATCAGTGGTTGCCAGGGACTTGAGAGGAAAGAGAGAGGAAATTGACTACACCTTGGGCACCCAGGAACTTTTTGTTTTAAGAACTTAATAGACTTGTTCTATATTTTGATGGTGGCAAACTATATATGTAAAAAGAGTGAATTTTACTACATGTAAGTTATATCTCAAAACTTCATTTAACAATAACAAAGCAGAGCATACTACCCGCACCAAGAACATCCCATGCAAAGGCATCTTTCATACCTTTCCTCGACTTTAATGGAGAGATGGTTGCAGAGGTTGTGAACATACTGGGCATAACTCTCTGCCAGGGCCATATCATATGCAATCAGGTGAATGTTTAAAACCCCGTATTCATAATCTGTCCCCAAATTAATGGGTCTCACTTCCACTTTTCCCCTCTTCTTCTTGGGCTAAACAGGAAACAAAAGAGAAAGAAACTAAATCAAAGTATTGTACAAGAAATTCTAACCATACCATCTTGATATATATATATACATTAAAAAAATCAATCTTTCAGTTAAACTTGTTTACCATTTTTCTCTCAGGTTACCCTACCTATAAATTGAACTTTTCCTGGGAAGGAATGGGCAGCCTCCCTTGACACTGGGCTGTAGCATCAGTCAATGAAAGGAGAGGGAATATTGCTGGCATTATTTAACATAAATACATGTGACTGTCTTCTGCCATTAACTAGTTTTGAGATTCACCTTCCAAATCTGGCCCTCAGTTTCCCAATTTTTATATTAATGGGGTTATGCTAGATAACAGATTCTTGAGGATTTTTTGGGGGGGGGGGCCATGCCGCGCAGCTTGTGGAATCTTTTTTTTTTTTTTTTTTACAGGAAATAAAGAATCCTTTTTTATTTTTTTTGTGTGTGTTAGTTTCTGCTTTATAACAAAGTGAATCAGTTATACATATACATATGTTCCCATATCTCTTCCCTCTTGCGTCTCTCTCCCACCCACCCTCCCTATCCCACCCCTCTAGGTGGTCATAAAGCACTGAGCTGATCTCCCTGTGCTATGCGGCTGCTTCAGCTTGTGGGATCTTAGTTCCCTGACCAGGGATTGAACCTGGGCCCTTGGCAGTGAGAGCACACAGTCCTAACCACTGGACCACCAGGGAATTCCCAACAGATTCTTTTTTTAATAAATAAATTTATTTATTTACTCATTTATTTTTGGCTGCGTTGGGTCTTCGTTGCTGCGCACGGGCTTTCTCTAGCTCCGGTGAGCGGGGGCTACTCTTTGTTGCGGTGCCTGGGCTCCTTCTCATTGCGGTGGCTTCTCATGTTGCCGAGCACCGGCTCTATGCGCGCAAGCGGGCTCAGTAGTTGCCGCTCACGGGCTCTAGAGTGGAGGCTCAGTAGATATGGCGCTTGGGCTTAGTTGCTCCGTGGTATGTGGGATCTTCCCGGACCAGGGCTTGAACCCGTGTCCCCTGCATTAGCAGGCGGATTCTTAACCTCTGTGCCACTAGGGAAGCCCTCCCAACAGATTCTTAATCTAGAATCCATAAAGGAATTTCAAGGGGTGTGTCAACCCCAAAACTTATATGCAAAATTTTACATGTGTGCACATTTTTTCTAAGGAGAGAATCTTAACTTTCATCGGAATCTTAAAGAAATTAATCACAAGAAAGTGCAGAATTACTTCTCTTCCAGCCCTCCTAGCTTTGAAATTCTGCAGTCCAATTATTTAGACAGCCTTCCTTTTAAAAACTTAGAGGCAGACAAATTATTTTATTTCTACCCTTCTCTTTCATATAAAGTATTGCTTCACTACATAACAACCTGTGCAAACTGCTGTAAAAAGTATGAGCCCTGGGAAAACAGATATGTAACACGACATAGATCAGGATCAAGAAAGCTTCTCAACCAGAAATAATTTAACCTAAATGCCCACCAGGAGGGGAACTTGTTAAATAAAACATGGCACATCCATTCAATAGTACATTATGCAGCTGTAAGAAGACATAAGGAACTTCCTTATGTACTGATACAGAAAGGTTTTTAAGATAAATTAAATGCTAAAAGCAGACTGTAGAATAATGTTTTCAGAATATTGCCATACATATACAAAGGGTGGGTGGGGGAGAATAGATGTGTGTGTTTAATTACTTACATATTTATTTGTTTGCATATCAAAAACTAACTCTGGAAGGATACACAAAAATACTAATACCATTGGCTGCCTATGAGGGAGGGAACTGTATGGCTGGGGCACAGGGATGGGAAGGAGACTTTTTAACTACTTCCCTTCTATATTTTTTGAATTTTTAATAATATGAATCTTTTATCAATTCAAAGTTAGAATCTTAAAATCTACCTTGCTTTTTAAAATTTTTTAGTAAAAATGTTTTTACAATGTTCATACTAAAAATGCATAAATAAGGACACAGCTTAATGAATTTTCAAAGTGAAAATACCTGTTTAAACAGTATCTTGAAAAAGAAACAGACCACTACCAGCACCCGCAAAAGTCTCCTGCCTCCCAAATTGGTGACCACTAGTCTGACTTCTAGAACCATATGCTCATTTTGCCTTTTTTCTAAATTCATGAAAATGGAATAATATACTATGTTCTCTTTTGTGTCCAGCTTCTTTAACTCATTATGTTTGTAAGATTCATCATGTTTTAGGTGAAACAGGAATTCTTTCCTTCTCATTGCCCTAGTAAGTCTATTATATGAATATGTTATAGTTTATTTATCCTTTTTACTGTAGGTGGAAATTAGAGTTGTTTCCGGTGTGGAGCCATTATGAATAGTATTGCTACCAATGTTTTTGCATGTATCTTTCAGTGAACATATGTATGTATTTCTGTTGGGGATATACCCAGAACTTGAACTACTGATTTACAGACAATGTAGAGTTTCATCTTTAATAAGTTCTCTGTTTTTCAAAGTGGTTTCTAATTTAGACTCCCACCAGCAGTACACGAACGTTCTAGTTGCTCTACATTCTTGCCAATACTTACAAAACTTAGTATAGTCAGGTTTTCTGGTTGGTTTCTTTTAGCCATTCTGGTTGGTATGAGGTGGTAATGCATTGAGACTTTAACTTGCATTTTCTTTAAGTTTACTGAACCTGAGCATGTTCCCATATGTCCACTGGCCATTTAGATATTCTCTTTTATAACCTGCCTATTCAAGTATTTTGCCCATTTTTTAGATTGGGTTGCCTTCCTTTCCCTTACTGATTTGCAGAGGTTCCTTCTATATTCTAGACATGATCCTTTGTTAAACGTACATGTTGCAAATATCTTCTTCCTCCCTGTGTCTTCCTTTTTCACTTTTTAATGGTGCATTTTGATGAGCAAAAATTCTTATCTTTAATGTAGTCCAATTTACTCATTTTTTTCTTTTATATTTATAGTGACTTTTGTGTCCTGTTTAAGAAATCTTTGCTTACCTTAAGATCATGAGGATATTCTTGTATGTTATCTTCTAAAGTTTGATTATTTTAATATTTACATTTAGATCTACAATCATTTTAAGTGCTTTTTGTGTACAGTGTGAAATATGAGTCAAGTCAGTTTTTTTCACATGACTATTCAATCCAATTGACCCAAGTACCCCAGCACCATTGCAATGCAGTGTCACTTATGTCATATAATAAATGTTCAGAGATACTTGGATCTGTTTCTATATTCTTTATCCTGCTCCATTGGGCTATTTGTCTATTCTTGAGCTAATACCACACTGTCCTAATTATTGGAGATTTAGAATAAATCTTGCTATTTGGTAGAAATTTTTTTTAAAGAAAAAAATGAGGTGGGGATCTATTTACATGTCTTAAGTCACCCCTATCTAACAGCCAACAGCCTAGTTACTGCCATAGCAGAGGTGTTCCTGGCAGAGCACCTAGAGTGGTTCTCTCACATCAATGCTCTCCAGGTCAGTCTAAGAGAGCAGGGGCCCAATCTGGGGAAACAGGGGGAGGACCAAGAAATGGTCCTTTCACAAGGCCGGTAAAACTGATACAAACCTGATCTCACAGGGATATTCTGAGAACTGAACAAAACACTGTATATAGTTAATTCAATCTGTGGCACATATTTAAACACTCAATAAACATTAACTTTTATTATTATTTTTTAATTTTCATATTCCTCACATCTAGCACAGGGCCCAGCAGAGAGACAACATGCAGTGGATCACTATTTTAGAATTTTAGAATAGGATGGCATTTAGAGATAACTTTTTCCCAGTTCTTCATCCTTGCAGGGGAAGAATATGAAGCCCAGAGAGATTAAATATGTCCCCCAGAGTCACACAGCCACACCGGACAGATCCTAGGAACTAACCCAGACCTCCTGACTCCCAATGCAGAAATTTTTTCACTGAACCCTCTGCATTATTAAAGTTCTTAACAGTGGTAGTCACCCCAGGGTCCTAGACTTTGCTATGAGTGAGAAGCCAGCTTCTATAACCAACCATCAAGGTGCAGGGGTTTGGGTCTCCTGCAGAGCCCACCATACCCGAGGCCAAATGCAGCGATCCAGACTTCTCATCATGACAGCACTGCAGTCAGAGCTGTGAAGAATGCTAAAGTCAGAATGCAAAGGGGAGTGGCTGAAATTTTCCAGCAGGGAAGGGAGGAGCTTCTTTGAAGCCTGCAGGAGGCTTTTCTTAACCAGGGAAAATGCCAGGGCTCTTCAAAAGTGTCGCCTTAGGAGAACAAAAAGAAGAAAGCTGATTCTAGTATCCCTCTTGGCATCTCGCTTGCTTTTCCATGTTGGCCTAGATCTGTCTAGACCAATCCACACCATCAGGAGTCCACTGTGATATTATATTTCAGTTCTGAGCCAGGGCACAGCATAGCTAGCAAGAGCTTGAGTGCATGAGATTTCAGACACCAGTTCCTATAATTTTACCTGCTCAGTCTTTCTCATCCCCTCCTTTTTATTCCTACTGCCTAAGTTTAGACCTTCATGACTGCCATGGGGAGCTACTAAAGATATCTGTGCAAGAGATGTACATGACTAGGGCTGTGTTTCGGGAAGGCCACCCTGACTGCCCATGAAGGAGAGCTAGGCAGGAAAGGAATGGAGGCTACGAGAAAGATGGCAGGGAAGATGGACTGCTGTCCACCATCAAACTTTGGTACTCCTGTGACTGACCTGGATTCACCGTGAGTTGGCCCAGGGCGGCCATCCTTGGATCCCCGTAGAAGTACAATATAATGCCCAAAATGGGCCATGGGATAAATCACTAAACCATTTTTGTACAGAAATATCCATATTACTCCTATTTTACAGACAGAAAACTGAGGTCCTCTGAAGGATGTTATTTGGCCAAGGCTACTGGGGAACTTCGCTGGCAAAGAACAGATAGAGAAAGGACTCAGATCAGAATCACAGACTGTTATAGCTGCAAGGTAACTTAGAGATAACTTAGTTTCTCCTTCCTTCCTCCCCTAATTTTATATAAGGGGGAAGTCGAGGTCCAGAAAGGTTAAAATAAAGGTTACAATAGTAAGGAAATGGAAAAGGCAACCACTTTGGGTCTAGCCATGGCTAGAAGCTGAGTCTGTGGCCCCAAACCCAGGCTCTCTCCTCTAGATTCTGCAAAAGTAATGATAGTAGCTGCCTATCACTATAGGTGGCATTCTCTAGGGTGGGAAAGTTGGGAAGAAATTGTATCATCTGAATCCTCAAATGAAAAGCTGACAGGCCTGCAGCATATACAGCTTCCAGAAATTCTGCTGATGGAAATTTTAAAAGCTACACCTGGGGACTTAAATGATTTGGTGATGGTACTCTGAACAGTCCATAATGAGCCGTAGGGTACACAGAAATCAAGTGGTTATGTTTATAACTCAGTGTAGCACACTCAAGAAATGTACACCAGACAGAAGGTCTGACCCTGACTGGGATGGCAGAGAGGCTCAGCCTGGTGCTGCATAAAGAGCCCTAGACTAAGATGGAAGCCAAAGAATATCTGGGGGACTTCCCTGGCAGTCCAGTGGTTAAGACTCCACGGTTCCACTGCAGGGAGCACGGGTTTGATCCCTGGTTGGGGAACTAAGATCCTGCATGCTGTACAGCATGGCTGAAAAAAAAAGAAAATCTGGGCTCAAGTACTGTCTTAGTCACTACATGACATTGAGTGACCTCTCTAGGTGTCAGTGTCTTCATCTGTAATACCTAAGGTTCTTGTGAAGCTCAAAATAGTGAATTTCTGTGAAATGGAAATAGTATGGACATTAGATTGATTCTGACCACTGTCAGTTCAAATAATGGCTCTGGAAATTACTAGCCACTTGGGAAAGTCATTTAATGAGTCTTAGATTCCTTAAACAGCGTCCTTAATAACCACAGCATATCTGAGGATTAAATAAAATATACCATTTATAATACTGTAAAATGAAATAATGCTTTTAAAGCCTGGCACACAGTGGTTACACGTCTGGTATATAGTAGTTGCTCAATAAGTGGTATCTTTAAAGAAAGACTGAGTAATGTACACAGATAGGACATTATTTTTACTACAAATTGGAGGTAAGCATGCTCCTAGTATCCTATTGGTGTGCTTTACAGAATGAGACATTTATTAAGCACCTGCTGTGTGCAAAGTGCTGATTCAACCACTCTAAAGAAAGAGTCCAAAGAAAGAGAAAACACAGTCTCAGTTCTAAAGAGGCTTATAGTTCAGAGAAAGAGAGAGAGAGAAGACACACATGAAAGAACCAGTCCTCTCAGGACTTCCCTGGTGGCACAGTGGTGAAGAATCCACCTGCCCATGCCGGGGACACGGGTTCGAGCCCTGGTCCGGGAAGATCCCACATACCGCGGAACAACTAAGCCTGTGCGCCACAACTACTGAGCCCACGCTCCACAACTACTGAAGACCGCCTGCCTAGAGCCTGTGCTCCGCAACAAGAGAAGCCACTGCAATGAGAAGCCCACGCACCACAACGAATAGTAGACCCCCCTCGCCACAACCAGAGAAAGCCCATGCACAGTAACAAAGACCCAATGCAGCCAAAAATAAATAAATTAATTAATTTTAAAAAAAAAGAAGAAAAAGAACCAATCCTCTCAATTTAATCGTAACAAGCAGCCCACCTCCCATGGCAAGTTCAACACAAGCTACCTTGCTGCACCATGTCAATTAAAACCCAAGAGCAATGACCTCAGGTGGTCACAGCTGAAAGTGCAATGAGCAGGTCAGTACTCCTAGGTTTTTTGCATGACATATAAGGGTATATAGTAGTTCCTCAATAAATGGCAACTTTAAAAAAAGTTAATCTAGACCTGTCTACTTCTCAAGTCTCATGTACCATCATCCTCTAGTGCCCACTTGAGATTCCAGGATTAACAAACTGCTAAAAGTTTCCCAACTGCATCTCCAGGATCAATGACTTTCCACCTTTGCCCAGAATGTTTCCCCTCCCTGCAAAGTCTGACTCTTCACCCAACATCCTCAATGTAACTCCTAGTAATTTTTTGTTGCTGTTGTTGTTGCTTTTTGCGGCACCCACGCGGCGTGCGGGATCTTAGTTCCCCGATCAGGGGTGGAACCCGTGCCCCCTGCAGTGGAAGCGCGGCGTCTTACCACTGGACCGCAAGGGAAGTCCCTCCTAGTCATTTTTTTTTTTTTGCGTACACGGGCCTCTCACTGCTGCGGCCTCTCCCGTTGCAGAGCACAGGCTCCGGACGCGCAGGTTCAGCGGCCACGGCTCACGGGCCCAGCCGCTCCGCGGCATGTGGGATCTTCCCGGACCGGGGCACGAACCCGCGTCCCCCGCATCGGCAGGCGGACCCCCAACCACTGCACCACCAGGGAAGCTCCCCTCCTAGTCATTTTTTAAGGCTCTGTTCATGCTCTTCCAGGAAGACTTCCTTCATTCCTCATGCTGAGTTAGGTACTACGCCTATGTGTTCCCATAGCAACCCCCTCCCCATTATACACCACTATCACTTATCACATGTATCCATTTATTCAACAAATATTTTCTGACCAATAGTGATAAGCCAGACCAGGGTTAGCAATGGGGATATGATAGTAAATAAGACAGCCATAGTCTCTGCTTGCTGAAACTTGCAATCTATTGGGAAAGGCATACAGAGAACGATTATAAGAAGATGCATGTTTTGAGGGAGGGAAATAGAGTGCTATGGGATTGTAAAAAAGAGGGACTAATGCCATCATCAGCATCATCATTATCACCACCAGTAACTACTTATGGGCTCCATGCTTCAGACATTGTGCTAAGTACTTAAAACTTTCTTTTTTAACTTACTTCTCACAAACCATTTAAATAACATGGTTATTTAAAGGCAAGAAAATTGTGGCTTGTAAAAGTTAAGTAACTTACCCAAGGACATACACTAGTAAGCATAAGAACTGAATCTTTAACTTGGGTCTGCCTAATTCTAAAACATTTCTCTTAATCTCCATCTTTCTCTTTAAGGAAGGTATGCAGAGCCTGTCAGTTTCCTCAATATCTATTCTCTCTTTTCTCTTTAATCACGGACCTGCTGAATTTTACCTGGGCACATGACCATTTATAATAAAAATTACATTTCCCAACCACTCTTGCAGCTGGGTATGGTTATGTGACCAAGTTCTGGCCAGTGGGATACAAGCTCACACATACTGCTTTCCCTTTCCCCTTCCTGCTGGTTGGAATGTGGACATGAAGGCTTAAGGGAGGCAGCCATCTCAGACTATGAGATAGAAGCTGTATGATAAGTGTTGCAAAACAAAAGGCGGGACTATCTACCTATACTTTATATGACAGAAAAATAAACTCTGTCTTGTTTAAGCCCCTTGACTGAGTGGATCTCCCTCTTGTGGCAGCCAAACCACTACCTCAATAAGAAAGTATTATGTCTCATTCATTTCTCTATTCCTAGAGCCCAGCAATATTAAATGTTGAGTTGAGCTGAATTAAATTCTGGTTCTAATTCTGTTATTTACTAGCCATATGGTCATAGAGAAATCACTTATGCTCCTCAGTTTCCTTTTCTGCCCAGTCTACCTCACAGGATAGTTGGTGAAGCAAAAAGCATGGTTTTCAAATCTGTTGGTTACAAAGGGCCTAAGAAAAAATCACGTTTCCCTTTGTGAAGCACATGAAATACTCATCAATGTGCTTTCACTGTATAAAACAAGAATGACTTAACTAGCAGAACATATGGTTAGATTATATAAATGGAGTTCTCTGCATTTCAAAAAATATGAAAACATATGAGTTTCTCTGTTAACATTTATTTTCATCAAGTAAAACTGATGGGAGAAAAACTTGTAATTTAGAAAGTTCTATCCATTAACTTAATTGTCTTTCTAAAATGTGGAAGATTGCCATTATTAAACCTGAGGAGAGGTTCCATTCTAGGATCACCAGTGTTCCAAGGGCCTATGGTTTGAGAGGCACTGAGATAATGGATGGAAAAACACTTTGAAAATGGAAAGAGATCATTACTTTTACTCATATCAAAAATGAATCTCTCTAAAACTCTGACACTGTTGTAATTTAGCAGAACAGGCAAGGCAGGATGAGAGCCCAGTGGGTTGGAGACCAGGGTGCTCTAATGGCACAGGCTAAAAGTCAGGTCTTCACAGGAATTGTTCTGTGCCTGGAAAAGCTCTGGGAAACCCTTTTATAGTTTTTACAGCCCCAGTGTTTCCAGCTACGCTAAGCAACTGCATACTCCTAGATGAGTGTCAGTTCACTTTACATACTCAGTGTAAGAACACAGGTAGCATTTAATAAATGTTTGTTGAGCTGAACTCTATAACACCTCCACTGACACTTTCAGGGAGAACTGCATCTTTAACTTTGCTCTCTTGATATTTAGTTCATTTCCCAAGCAAAGCACTTCCCACGTGTACCTTAGTTACATTTTTGAGCACTATCCTTCCCAGGCCACTTCATACTTTTTGTAGTTAAGAGACTGTGTCCCACTCACCACAGCGTCATCTGTGCAAAGCACAGTGCCTGGCACATAGCAAACACTCAATAACGGTTGTTCTTTTCAATGAGTTACAAGAGGCAGACTTGAGGGAAAACATGGATGCTAGTTTAAAACAACTCTCTGTAAGCCAGTCCTATAATCCATGTCTAGCCCTACAGTCACCAGGCCAGCAAAACCAATCTTTCTGTTTCCAGGAAGCTAGGACTATCACCACAAAGTGATTCTGATCTGCTGATTTTTCTGGGAATGATGTCACAGTCTCCTCACAGACTTGTGGCTGTTAGAGCTGATCAATCTATGAGTGCTACAACAAAATAAGTAGGTGTCAGAAATGACAAACACCTCCTCTATGTCAACAGTCAGAACAGCATGAAGTTTCCAAGAGAAAAGGTATCTTGACTCCTAGTTGCCCTTCTACAAAGAGGAAATAAACTGTCTGAGTTCAAAAACCTTACTCTCTTGCCCCAGAGCCTGAAAAATAGAACATATAACAGCTAAAACTGACAGCAATTTATGTTGTCTCCATTTCATCCTCCCACATCTTCCTCTTGGCAATGCTTTTATTCTTGGGCTGCTATTACCCTAAAATTGGAGGCTGAACAACAGCTGAGGGCAAGTAAGTAAGTGGTCTTGGGAGATATGACCTAGCACTATACAAATGTGAAGGACTATATTCTTTTTATTTTTATCAAATAAAAATCACTCCAAACAATCTGAAGCCTTTTAAATTTAACAGAATGATGCAGGGCCCTTGAAGGAATAATGAGATTACACACTGAGACACAGTGCTATGGCTGCAGATATGCTCTGAAGTGTGAGCCCCCACTGCCATGAGTCAAGGTGGGTCTTACATGATGAGAGAAGAAAAAGGAAGATATCATGTCTTAAAGAAGAAAGAGCATGTACAAAGAACAGAAGCATGAGACAGAATGGGTGTATGAGAAAATGTGCCTGAAGTATAGTGTGCAAAATGGGAAATCACTGAGAAGGAGATTGGGTCTGTGCTGAGAGACCCGAAATCCCACTGAGGATACAGAAAAAATGGTTTGCTATCATCCCCCATGCTGCCACCCAAGAGGAAGCTTTGTTTTCACCTCTCTTCTCACTAACTCCTCAGAGAAGCATCAATGACAAGGGCACAGGATGGAGGGATGGAAACCAACCTAGAGTTATAAACCAGGCCATGCAAGATAGAGATAAAACCAGTATTGACAAGGAAAGCTGAGGTGAGGTAGATGTGCCTTTTCCTTCCCAAGGTTCAGGAGTCATAAGGCTGAGTGTGGAACCTTTGGAAGGAGGAGTGAAGAGATTATACCAGCAGAAAAGGGACAAGGGTTGGCCACTTTGTGCATGAGAATTAACTCTTGTCTCAGGGATGTAGGGCTCAAGAGAGTAGAGGAGCTAGCCTGAGAGTCAGAGAAGAAAAAATGGGAAAATGGCTGTTTATTGTTTTTTCTAGGTTCTAAGTTCAGGGAAGAAAGGAAGCCAAAAGATGACTTCTAGCTTTTCCAGTCCAGTTCCCCAGGGGTGCAAAAGAGACAGGGACTTGGGACAGAGCCTCTGTAAGCTGGCGGATGAAAGTTTTCATTGTGCTGTTCCATGCGGAAAGTGAGGAGCCTCTAGCAGCTTCCATCACCATCCAGCCCTATAGTGCTAGCCACCCTGGAACAATGAATGACATCAGAGAAAAGCCTACAGCCCTAACAAAAGGGAGCATCACTCCCTTCAAGCAACCAAGGTCATCTGGAGGCAGCTGTTTGCAGAGAATGGGTTGTTTGCCAGCTCTGATTTACAAAACCTCGGGGCAGCTCCAATAACCACATTTAGGTTCAGCTCAGTCAATATTTATTGTCCTCTACTTGATGCCAGGCTTTGTGCTGGACACTAGGGATACAGAAAAAATATGAGACATGGCCTCTACCCTGAGTATGCTCATCATCTAGGAGGAGAAACAGTCATCAAAACAGGTGGTTAAAACAGAGCAGCAAGTCCTAGGATAGAGGAAGCACAAGGAACTCCAGCAGCTCATGGTAGGACAAGTAACCCAGTGCAGGGAATCAGAGGTTTCTCAGAAGGAGAGATTTGTTCTTCCCCTCCTCATCCTGCTTCCTCAATGGGATTTAGATGCTCAGAATGTATTGGCCAAGTGAAGAAGGAGAGCAGGTCTTCCAAGTAGACAGAAGAGCAGGTGAGAGGTCTCAAAACAGTATGATGGGGCTTCCCTGGTGGCGTAGTGGTTGGGAGTCCGCCTGCCGATGCAGGGGATCCAGGTTCGTGCCCCGGTCCGAGAAGATCCCACATGCCGCGGAGCGGCTGTGCCCGTGAGCCATGGCCGCTGAGCCTGCGCGTCCGGAGCCTGTGCTCCGCAACGGGAAGAGGCCACAGCAGTGAGAGGCCCACGTACTGCAAAAAAAAACACCCCAGTATGATGATTTGAGTATGGTATCCATGAGATGGGAGAGGAGGCTGGAGAGAAAGATGGGACAGATGGCATTAGACATGCCATTAAGCTTCCTTTTATAACAAGCCAAGGAGTGGGCCAGAGCATGGTATATACAGAAAATTATCTATGAGGGAGGATCCCAAGAAATTAAAAAAAACAAAAAACTCACACCCAAACAAAACTAATTTTATTTTCTGCTAATTTATGTGAGACTTTTAGAAGGGGGATATCGCAAAATAAAACAACTCCAAGAACTTACTCTGAGGTGTCACAACTCAGAAAGGGTGTAAATCACTCCTTCTTCTGAATTTTAAATAGCACTTTGTATCTTCCTTTCAGCACTTGTCACTTTCTGCTTGGGAGCATAATTATTTGTGTCTTATCTCTAGTGGTTTATCAGCTCCCTGTGAGCATGAACCAGGTCTTGTTCATTCATACTATAAAATTTTATTGCAACTCAGTCTGAATAGGCAAGGCACCCCCAACAGTACCTAGCACATAATAGATGTTTGAAAAATGTATCATAGCATTATGGAGTTACATGATATCAGAGCTGAAAGACTCTTGAAGATATTCTAATCCAGAGTTTCTCAAACTTTGTGAAGAGTCTGACAAGAGCTATGGACTCTCTTCCCAGAAAAAGTCACACATAGAAAACATTTTACATATAATTTCAGGACCTGCCATGCCCAAAGAGGTTAGGTTAACTTACCCCAAATCACGAAGCTAATAACTGGCAGAACCAAGCCTAGAACACAAGTTTCCTGGTTCCCAATTCAGTACTCTTCTCATCACAAAGGAACAATTTTAGTAGGGCTGTTTCCTGCTGGGAAGGTGCCTGATACAAGCCTCAGGTGTGGCAACATTCCTGTCATGAAATTCCTTGATATAAGGATGTTGCTCAGGAGAACGTGGCAAGTTTAGTGGCTTCTGAGGCCCAAATGCAGTGGTACTGGACTTCTGCCAAGGTGAGAGAGGCAATGGGAGATGTGCGGGGTTGCATGGGAGCATCGAACTAAGCCAAAGAACCAAAAGCGATGTTGAAATCTGCCCAAGTAGAACAGCAAAATCTTCCTAACTATACTGTTTTCAGGAAGTGATAGAATCGTGACTCAAAGCTAGACTGTCTGACTTTCAAGCCAGTTTTGTGTCCATCCCACTACAAAATCCTCTGCAAATGCACAAAAAATCCAACCACCACAGAAGCAATCCTTCAGCTGGAGCCAAAGAAATAGGCTAAATAATCTTACAATGCTTAGAAATAACTCCCAGTTATCTGTGATAATGGATTAAAGAAACACATACATATTTTAAATCTGTAAATACTGTAAAAATCAGCTATTTGGCTGAAAATGTGAATCCACCTCTATGTGCCACAAACCATTCATTCAACTGAACTGAACATATCATTTCCATTGTGAGGTCCCTATTGAACTAAGTACTAAGAAGATACTTTCTTTACGTGTCACAAATAATAAAACCAAAGAATTTGCTTTTCACTGTGATAACCTGGCCTAGGAACAAGATTAGGAACTGGGAAAAACATCTCCACTCTGGATCATATCCAAACTAATGAACTGGAGAGGACTGAGGGACAACCCTCTATCCTTTCTAGCTCCAGTATAATCCAACCTATGCACATCTGATCTTCAGGGTCTTTGTAAAAGCTGCACACTATCCTTTTCTAAAGGACCCCTGCCCCTCTTACCTCTTGTGCTTTAACTAGGTGCTTGTATCTTCCAATGCCATGCGTGGGCTGTGACCTGTAGTGCCGACTGATGCTCAGCAGAACGCCACCTAAAAGACAGAAAATAAGACAAACCTGTTTCAAAGCTCCTCCAGGGACAGATAGATCATACATGAGGAGACAAATTCTCCATCGTGAAATGGAATATTTGGGGATAGTGAGCCTCTTGCTGGTTTAAAGAACCAGAGCTATTTCTCGATCCTGAGCTGACACTCGGTTTACCCCATTTTTCTCTCCGTTTGGCCCCTGGACTATATCTAATCCCCACCACCCATCTTTCTTTGAGAAATTCTCTCCTGCTAGAGCCACTGCTGGTAGGGGGACAAAATGCATTCTCACAGGGCTCTCATTTTCTCCGTTCCTCAACAGGCAATAATCCTTTTGAAGTTTTCCAATGAAGATTGTTCAGAGAAAGAGACAGGTGGCAAATACAACCAGGAAAAAGGACAATCACAGATTTCCACAGTTTTTTAAACTATCTAATTTGTTTTATTTGTGTTGATATGTAACAATCTCCAACAGACTTTGTTAAGTGAATAACAATAAAAACTAAAAACCTAAGGTACAGAACAGTGTGTATGTAAAAAATAGGATCTGTATACACATATTCACTGTGGTAGACCCAGAGATATGCCACCCAGATTCCCTTCAAAGAAGGACTTGCTGATATATACATAGTCTCCTTTAATCCTCATTATTTTTATCTTCATTTACAAATAAAGAAGCTGCAGCTCAAAAAAATAGGAATTGGCCAAGGTCAACCAGCAAGTAAAAGGCAGAACTGCAATTTAAACCCAGGTCTATGTGACTGAACAGCCTGTTCTCAGATGTGTTATAACATCTGAATTTCTGGAATACAAAATCTAGCTAGGGACTTCCCTGGTGGTCCAGTGGTTAAGAAACCACCTTCCAATGCAGGGGATGTGGCTTTGATCCCTGGTTGGGGAACTAAGATCCCACGTGCCGCGGGGCAACTAAGCCCACGCGCCACAACTACTGAGCCCGTGCACTCTGAAGCCCATGAGCCACAACTAGGGAGCCTGCGTGCCGCAACTAGAGAGCCCACACACCACAACTAGAGAGAAGCCCACGCACCGCAACAAAAGATCTCACATGCCACAGCAAAGATCCCGCATGCCGCAACTAAGATCCGATGCAGCCAAATTAAAAAAAAAAAAATCTAGCTAGACTTGATCGTTTCCATATCTGATATCAGCTCCTTATCTGTACCCTTCACTGGAACCAGCCCTACACAGCTCTGTTATGTCTGTCTGTCTCTCTTGCTTGTTCCCTACCTTCTGGAAAAGTACTAGTCCTAGGTTCTGCTCCCTTCCCTCCCAGCTCCTGTGGTCCTGCATCTCCCCAGGGCCACCACTTTGTGGGGGGCTAAACACAAAATGGTGTGGAAAAGTCTAACGACATCAAGTGAAATGTTTCTTAAGCTTCTCTTTTCTAAAATGTGCTTCCAAGCAGGTCTGCTCTGTGCCAGGCCAATCAAGAATCGTGGCTTCAGAGACTTTCCCTATGTTTACAATCCACAGTATTTCATCAAGACAACCCTGGTATATCATGGATCCCTTCCATGATGTGTATTAGTCCGCATTTACTATTATATGCCAACAACTGAATAGATACTGGGACAGTTACAAAGATGACTAAAATATACTACTTTCCCTAGAGACACTCAATGTGTACTGGGGAAGGATGATGGGAAAGCAGATAATTACCTTATAGTGTACAAAATACTTTAATGGAGATGAGAGCAAGGAACTTAGAGGAAAGAACCACTAACTCCACCTTAGGGGTGAGCGGGGCGAAGTGGAAGATGGTACAGAGGAATAGGTTCATGGAGGTAACAGCTGAATTCTTTTTTTTTTTTTAAGTCAGTTTTCTCATCTTTATTATTTATTTGGCTGCATCAGGTCTTAGTTGCGACACGCAGGATTTTCGCCGCAGCACGCGGGATCTTTCGTTGCAGCGCATGGGCTTCTCTCTAGTTGTGGCGCACAGGCTTAGTTGCCCCGAGGCATGTGGGATCTTAGTTCCCTGACCAGAGATCGAACCCGCGTCCCCTGCATTGGAAGGCGGATTCTTAACCACTGGACCACCAGGGAAGTCCCAACAGCTGCATTCTTGAAAGAGGAGTAAGAGTTTAACACGCATGGAAGAAGGAGGTATTTTTGGCAGAGGCTTCCAAAGAGCACTGAACATAACTGAGGTATCTTCTTGGCCACAGTCCCAGCTGACTCTTTGAGGCTTTAGGTTCCAGACTCTGCAACCTGGGGCCCCGCCCAAACAGCTGATATCCAAATCCCCTTGATTGGGTACACAACCATCCTCAGATCAGAGCCTTGAAAATTAATCCATCCCAAAAGATTTTATTATGACTTTAAAACATGACCTCCTAAAAAGCACTGAACTCTCCAAAGCATGTTTACTCATTCAACAAATATTTATTACTACCCACTGGGGTAGCCAGAAACAATTATACCCTCACAACCATGTGAATGGCACACACTAGAGTTGTGCAATGTACAAACAACCCAATATCCATGGCAGGCCCGGGTTGGTACCAACCACTGCCCTAGATGCTGGAGCTGTAACAATGGGCAAAGACAAAGTCCCTGCAAGACAGAATCTATGATCTAGTGGCGAGACAGTAATATCAATGCAGGTGATAAGGGCTACCTACAATAAGGGCTATATACATGAGAGAGGCACTAAGGCTGGACTTGTGGTGTCAGGAAAGGATTCTTAGAGCAGGTGGCTTTTAAGTAAAACCTGACAGATGACTAGGAGTTAGAGAGAACACAGTATGGGGAGGGGAAGACTCAGAGAGAATTTCAAGGCAGAGTATAAGCAGCAGGGTGGCAAGAGATGAGTTTACAGAAACAGGCAAAAAATTTAGGAAGGGCTTAATTATTCAGTACTTATGATGTGCCAGACACTGTGCAATGAGGTGAAGATATAACAGGGGACAAGGCCAACAAAACTCAGCTTATGGAGCTTATAGTCTAGTAGGAGGAGGGAATCATTAATGGAGGAGGGAATAGTCACAAAATAAATATGAGGGCTTCCCTGGTGGCGCAGTGGTTGAGAGTCCGCCTGCCGATGCAGGGGACACGGGTTCGTGCCCCGGTCCAGGAAGATCCCACATGCCGCAGAGCGGCTAGGCCCGTGAGCCATGGCCGCTAAGCCTGCGCGTCCGGAGCCTCTGCTCCACAACGGGAGAGGCCACAACAGTGAGAGGCCTGTGTACCGCAAAAAAAAAAAATAATAATAAATAAATAAATAAATAAATATGAAATTACAAATTGTGATGAATGATAAAAAGCGCTATGGCAATACAATCAGTGGATCTATTTTAGATTGGAATATCAGGAAAGGCCTCTAAAAAAAAATGACATGTGAACTGAAACCAGATTTCAGAGGAAAATAGTAATAGTGGTTATCCCAGGGAGAAGTGGCTAGATGGCAGGGGAGAGAGACCTACTGTTGACTTTATACTCATGTATCTTTTAAAACTTGTTCCATGTACATGCATTATCTACTCAAATAAATAAATTAAATAAATTGAGACCTGAAAGGCAGATAGGAGTTTATTAGGTAAAAAGATAGAGAATGAATATTCCAGGCAGAGGGAATAGCGTGTGCAAGGGCCCCAGAGGGGGACGCAGATTGGCACATTCAAGGGACAAAAAGACTGTCCATGTGGCTGAAGCAAAGTGAGAGGGGCTGAGTGCACCAGAGATTAGGGCAGTGGATTGGAACCCACCACTCTGAGCCATGTTAAGGGTTTGGATTTCATGCTGAACAGCGGAGAAATTATATGTCTAATGTGTTTCTAAAAGATCACTTTGGTTGTTGTGGGTGGAAGGTGGTTGGAGGGGGAGTGTGGATGGAAGTTCAAGCAAAGATTCAAGTAGTATCCTTGGCTGAGTTGTTGTTGTTAGTCTTCCTGTATCCACACCCGCCCCCTCTATTCCATCCTTTAAAGCTGACAAATTAATCCTTCTAAAACACAAACCTAATCATGTTATTCTCTTTCATTAATTCAACAATTTATTCACTGCACACACACAATTTTTAAAAAGGACTTACTCTGTGCCAGGCACTGTATCAGGCACTACAGTAACACCAATAAATGAGACAAGGAAGGTCCTTGCTATATTTCAAAATGTTTGATGATTTTCCACTGCCTGAAGTTCATACTCCTTAGGCAAGCATTTAAGAGTCTCAATTTTATAATCTAGTTCCAACCACTTCACGTCCTCACCCTCCATCCTCCAGGCTTTTAAAACCTTGCTTCTCAGCCACAGAGCTACACTTGCCATTCTGTATAAACCATGCAGTTCTCATGCCTCTGTGTGGTGCTGGGCTGTCCCCCATGCTGGGACTGCACCTCTCTGACTGGTGATATCCTTCACAGCCTCCATGGCCAGCTTAAATGTCGTCTCTGTGCTGCCCTAAACATACAAACATCATCAAGAGTTTACAGTTGCAGCTCTCCCATGCCACCATTATATAGTAAAATATTTTGTGCAAATTAAAAAACAACAACAACCCAGGCACTCGTCACCATCTTTAAGTACACAGAAATTCAATCACCCACCAGTGGTTTCAAGTAGCAGAACCAAAAGTGATCTTTGAGATGATGACACATCTTAGGTGAAAATGCCACAAATGCTTGCCTCAGCCTCTAATCTACTGGAATTCCTTGACAAGGAGGCATTTTCAAATTTAGTTTGGGGCAATTTCTATAATTAGAGCAGTTGGTTAATTAAGAAGCTGGTTCAAACTACTGTTAAATTAACCCGTTTTGAAAGGTTTTTGGTCAAATTACCAGTGGTTAAACTGCTTAATTAGTTGTTTTAATTATAAAATTTACAAGTTTGAAAGCCTCTGATTTCCATTAAGTTCAACTGAATTTTTTCCCCTGCTTGTGTCATTAAGCTGGTTTCCTGCTGTCATATTAACATTGCAGCCTCCTGAGAGAAAAGGCAACTCTTTTCGTTGAAGAAGATACAAAACCCCATGATTTCAAAAGGAGGCTTTGAAAATCTTTCAGTTAGTACAATTATAGAATGTAATCATGTATTGACTTCTCCCACAACACATCCCTTCCCTTTATATATGCCAGAGCCAATTGTCCTTCAATGTCCTTGTTTACTAAACTGGGAACTAAACCCATCAATCCAGGATGGGGATAAACAACTTCATTTTAATTATTTCTCCTTCAAAATTAGAACAAGCATTTTGGCAGGGCTATGCAGGAGGGAAAGAGGAAAAAGCTGGGGTAACCCCAGCCAAGAGTCTAATTACAGGATATTTTCTCCAACCAATACACATCCCTGAAGGGCAGATACACCCCAGCACGTGGCAAATGGTATGTGCTCAGTAAGTGTTGGGGTGTTTTTGTTTGCTTGTTTTGTTTTGAAATTCTAGAGATATTTTACCAAGACAATCTGCAATGATTTGGCTCTGGCAGCTACCCACTTTTTTCAAAATCTCTTTTCAAACTTTTTTCAGTTTAGAATTTCTAATTACATTGAACTATTTGGACTTGAATGTACCATGTTTTTTTTTTAATAAATTTATTTATTTTTGGCTGTGTTGGGTTTGCGTTGCTGTGTGTGGGCTTTCTCTAGTTGCGGCGAGCAGGGGCTACTCTTCGTTTTGTGATGCGCAGGCTTCATTGCGGTGGCTTCTCTTGTTGCGGAGCATGAGCTCTAGGCACGCGGGCTTCAACAGTTGTAGCATGCAGGCTCAGTAGTTGTGGCTCGCGGGCTCTAGAGCGCAGGCTCAGTAGTTGTGGCGCACGGGCGTAAGTGCTCTGCGGCATGTGGGATCTTCCCAGACCAGGGCTCGAACCGCGTCACCTGCATTGGCAGGCGGATTCTTACCACTGAGCCACCAGGGAAGTCCCGAATGTACCATGTTTTGATGACTCCACCTTTTTGCTCATGCTATAATAAGAAGAGTCTGAGTTCCCTTCATTTAACCTCTTTAGACCTCTTTATATATTTACTTCTACCTCTCCATGTACGTTTAAATCAGTAAGAAAAAGATGGTTACTACAATGAGGTCCATCCCTTAGAGAGAGCAGCTGGGATGGTACCCAGGGCCCACAGAGAGTATGATGTGTAAAGGTAGGAACAGGACACTGCTTCCTATTCTTCTTTTCCGAACACCATTATAATTCAATTTTGAAATTTCTAACTTTAAAGAAATCTCAAAGACACATGAAAAATGCCAACAAAGCTGTGTCCTTTCAAAGAGAATTACTTTGGCATGCTGATATTGGTGAGTTACCCTGGGCCTTGGAGCCTTCTAGGCACTGAGATTCCACAATTGAAATGGGCAAAGGAAAGGATAAATGGCCAGTAAATGTATGAAAATATGTTCAACCAACTAGTAATCAAAGACATGCAAATTACAAATACAAGGGATGGCATTTTTTAACTTATTAATATTAACAAATATTAAAAAAATAACAATGTTGATGAGTGTATAAAAAGGGATTCTTAAATACCAAAAAAACTATAAAATGGTACAATCTTTCCAAACAGCAATTTGGCAATACACATCAATAGCTTTAAAAATGTGCATTTTGGGACTTCCCTGGTGGCACAGTGGTTAAGAATCCGCCTGCCAATGCAGGGGACATGGGCTCGATCCCTGGTCCGGGAAGATCCCACATGCTGTGGAGCAACTAAGCCTGCACGCTGCAACTACTGAGCCCACATGCCACAACTACTGAGCCTGTGTGCTGCAACTACTGAAGCTTGCATACCTAGAGCCCGTGCTCGGCAACAAGAGAAGCCACCACAATCAGAAGCTCACGCACCGCAACAAAGAGTAGCCCCCGCTCGCAACAACTAGAGAAAGCCTACGTGCAGCAACAAAGACCCAGTGCAGCCAAAAAAAAAATTAAAATGTGCATTTCCTTTGACCCAACAATTAGACTTTGAGAAATATATCCTATGTAAATAATCATAGAAGGGCAGAAATACTAATGTACAAGGATGTTTATCGTAGTGTTGTTTACATTGCAAGATTTTGGAGACAACTTAAATTTCTCCAAATAGGAAGCTGTTTGAGTAAATTGTTACTGTCCCTACCTCTCTTTTCAAAAGGATCTTTTATTCAATTGGACTTTTTTCAACAGCATTTAACATGCCCCATTTAATCCAGTTTCAAAAGCAAAATAAAACAAAAACTACCTCAGAATCAGATACTAAAATATACCTCAAAACTACAGTAACCAGTAGTATTAAAACAGCTTGGTACTGGTATCAAATATACAGACAGATCTATAAAACAATACTAAATTACAATACAGTAGTTCTAGATCCATATGGAAACTTAGTATATGATAAGGTGACATTCTCAAATCTATGGGGAAAAGATGGATGTTTCAATAAATGTTAAAACAACTGGCTATGGGAGTTCCCTGGTGGTGCAGTGGTTAAGAATCCGCCTGCTAATCCAGGGGACATGGGTTCGAGCCCTGGTTGGGGAAGATCCCACATGCCGCAGAGCGACTAAGCCCGTGCGCCACAACTACTGAACCTGCGCTCTACAGCTCGCAAGCCACAACTACTGAGCCCACATGCCACAACTACTGAAGCCCGCGTGCCTAGTGCCCGTGCTCTGCAACAAAGAGAAGCCACGGCAATGAGAAGCCCACGCACCGCAACGAAGAGTAGCCCCCGCATGCCTCAACTAGAGAAAGCCCACGCACAGCAACAAAGACCCAACGCAGCCAAAAATAAATTAATTAATTAATTAAATTTTTAAAAAGAACTTTCATTAAAAAAAGGAACTATATAAAAAGTTCTTACAAATCAAAAATGAAAAAGCAAACAATTCAAAAGAAAAATGGGCAAAAAATATGTGCAGGCAGTTCACAAGAAATACAAATGGCCAAAAAAATATGAAAAGATGACAAACTTTCTCAAGAAATGCAAATTAAAATGAGACATAATTTTCACCAGCAAAAAAGTAAGATGTTTTGTAAAACCCAGTTTGGGCCAGAAAATAGAAATGTAAATTAATACAACTTCTCTGAAGGGCAATCTGACAATACTTAACAAAATTTTCAACTGACAACCCATTGACTCAGCAATTTCAATTCCAGGAATTTAACTTACAAATGTACGGAACAAGTTTATAAAGATGTATAGAAACAGTTGTTGCAGCATTTTTTGAAATAACAAAAACTAAAAACAAGCTAAATGTCCAGCATTATAACATATATGTTAATATACGCATAAAACTTTCCTGAAAAATATACAAGAAACTGCTATCGATGCATACCACTGAGGAGTGAGACTAGGTGGGTAATAGAAAAAAATTCAATCTTTCATCATACATCCTTTTGTCAATTTATATTTATTTTTACCATTTGCATGCTTTTATAATTTTTAACAGTTGATAATTTTAATATATTTTTAAAACCTTCCTCGGAATACATACCAGTTCAAAATGAACTTTTTCTCTGGTTATGGGATAAGGGATGATACCAAGAGTAGGGAATAAATGGGTCTTGAACATAATCCTTATTTTTAATATACAAGAAAAAAAATGAAAGTCTAACAAAATGTTAATAATTGCCAAATCTGGATTTATTTGACATATCACCCTTTTCACTTTTTTATAACTTTTTATATCTTTCAAAATTAAAAGTATAATTAAGAGAAAAATAACCATCAAAAAAGTTTTTCCTTAATCCCACATCCCTCTCCAGCTTCTGCCAATTCTCTCTCCTCCCATTCAAAGACAAACTTCTTAAACGTACTGTCTGTAATAGCTTTCTCTAACTCCTGAACTCCCATTCACCTGTCAATGCAGTTGATTTCCACAACAGACCTCACCACACCTACACAGATACTACTCTCCCTAAGGTCACCTCTATGCTGTCGAAACCAAGGAACATCGTTAGTTCATGTCTTTTGCGATCCCCTCGCAGCAGCACACAGCTGAAACTGTAACGTGATTAACCACTCTTTCCTTCCTGAAACACTCTCCTTTTGGCTGCCATGAAACGATACTAACCTGGTCTTCTCCTACCACGTTGGCCTCCCTTTTCAAGCTCATTAGCCATATCTTGCACCCTCTACTCAATTTTTTAATGTTGGAGTTCCTCAGGGCCTGATCCTTGGGCCTCTTCTCTACTTATTCTCCTCAGGTAGTCTCATTCATTCCCAAGACTTCAATTAAAATCAACAATATGATGACTTCCAAATTCACATTTTCATCCCAGACCTACATTTTGAGCTCAAGATCGGTGTCTCCAATGGACTACTTAGTATATCTTCCTCACAAGCACTCCAACTCAACATGTTCAAAACCAGACTCAGATTCTTACCCTAAAAGTTGTTCCATTTAAGGCAGTATATTCAAAATAATTATGTAGATATTTATTTATTTATTATAGTAGAAACATGTTCACCATAGGTTAAGTAGAAAAAAAAGATTATGAAGCATTATATATAATTTGTTCCCATTACTGCAAGACAAAAAAATACACACACACACACACGCACACACACACACAGAAAGAGAGAAAGAAATGCCTAGAAAAAGACCTGGTAGGATATACTCCAGAATGTTAAGCAATAATCTCTGGATGGTAGGATTACAAGTGATTTTTATTTTCTTCAGCTTCTTCGTGTGTGTATTGTGTGTGTGTGTGTGTGTTTATTTTCCATATTCTCTAAAATGGCTGCTTTTCACTTTTATGATCAGATTTTCTTAGGTTTTTTTTCTCTCCTGATAGGATGCAATATGAAGTTCAGAGCATCAGTTATTAAGTTTTCTTGCTAAAACTGTGTAACTTGAATCTAGAAAAGCTTTTAGATGTAACTTCTAGTTTGTAGGAAAGGAACAGAAGAACATATTATAAAATACCGCACAGAAATAATCAAATTAAAAAGGGAGGAAATTTTATAAGTCAAATGGTCTAGCCTAATCAAAAAGCAACTGTTGTAGAAATAAAATAGTGAAAGATCTGTTCTGCATTAAAGGTGACATCATAGCAAAATGCAAAGCATGGACCATGATTGGCTCTTGGTTATAAACAACCCCATAAAAGACTTTTGGGGGACAACTGGGGAAATGGATAGAGTATTAGATGACATTGGGGCATTATTATTAATTTTCTTCAGGGAGATAATGCTATTGTGGTTCTTTAATAGAATGTAGAGAATATCCTTGTTTCTAGAAATGCATGCTTAAGTATTCAGGGGTGAAGTATCATAACATCTGATCAAGAAAGCTAACGTGGGGGCTTCCCTGGTGGTACAGTGGTTGGGAGTCCGCCTGCCGATGCAGGGGACGCGGGTTCGTGCCCCGGTACGGGAGGATCCCACATGCCGCGGAGCGGTTGGGCCCGTAAGCCATGGCCGCTGAGCCTGTGCGTCCGGAGCCTGTGCTCCGCAACGGGAGAGGCCACGACAGCGAGAAGCCCGCGTACCGCAAAAAAAAAAAAAAAAAAAGAAAGAAAGCTAACGTGGGTGCGTGCGCCCTCGGGCCACTGCGCCCGGGCCCTAACTCGCTCCCCGTCCTCCCTGCTCCCCAGGCCAGTCGGCCGCAGCCATGGCGCCCAGCCGTAATGATATGATCCTGAAGCCCCACTTCCACAAGAACTGGCAGCGGCGCGTGGCCACGTGGTTCAACCAGCCGGCGCACAAGATCCGCAGGAAGACCTCAGCCCCCAAGAAAGGAGACAGCTCTGCTGCAAAGCTCAAATTGGCCACCCAGCTGACCGGACCAGTCATGCCCATACGGAACATCTACAAGAAGGAGAAGGCCAGAGTTATCACAGAGGAGGAGAAGAACTTCAAGGCCTTCGCCAGTC
Organism: Grampus griseus; assembly: GCF_964374135.1. Lineage (NCBI taxonomy): Eukaryota > Metazoa > Chordata > Mammalia > Artiodactyla > Delphinidae > Grampus > Grampus griseus. The sequence continues at coordinate 57,911,857 of NC_139002.1, forward strand.
TCTGCATGGCCCGCACCAATGCCCGGCACTTTGGCATCTGGGCAAAAAGGGCCAAGGAAGCTGCAGAACAGGATGTTGAAAAGAAAAAATAAAGTGCTGTTGGCAACTTGTTATTAAAAAATAATAATAATAATAAAGCTAACATGACAAAATGTTTACAACAGTTGAATCTAAGTAATGGGTACAGAAGTGTTCATTATATTATTCTTTTGAAAAAATTATTTCTTATAAAACTGTAAGGTTCCAAATGGCAAGGATTATATCATCTTAATTTTGTACCCCCAGCACCTAAAACACAGCCTGGTCCTATAAATGTTTGTTGAACAAATAAATAAAAAGAAGCACATATTTTGAGAAGCTGGGCTTTAGGCCTGGTAGAAGTGGTGATTCTCTACACATTGCCACCATCTTCTGAAATAATTAATGGATGTAAAACTTCTTATGCACTGCATGGCACATACTAGGCACTCAGTAAATGTTAGTTCCCTTCCTTGCTCCCATTCCTTTACTTCTGATACTTTTTTTTTTTTTTTTTTTTTTTTTGGCCACACCACGCGGCTTGCAGGATCTTAGTTCCCTGACCAGGGATCAAACCCGTGCCCCCTACAGTGCAAGTGCGGAGTCCTAACCACTGGACCACCAGGGAATTCCCTGTTTCTGATACTCTTCAGTCAAAAAACAGATGTCATTACTATCCAATGGCTGCTTTGAAATGTGTCACATAATAGACAAAGCAAAATTGGCATATAATAGGGTTGAAACAGATTGAAATTCATTGAGTTGACCAGATTGAATGAACATTCATTTTGGATAAAATACTGGAAGAAAAGCCTTAGCCTGGTAGATAATGGACATGAAAGACAGGTCTGAAATAGTAGCAATAATAATAATAACTTTTTTTTTTAATATTTATTTGGCTGTGTTGGGTCTTAGTTGTGGCATGTGGGATCACTTTTTAGTTGTGGCATGTGGGATCTAGTTCCCTGACCAGGGATCGAACGTGGGCCCGCTGCATTGGTAGTGTGGAGTCTTAGCCGCTGGACCATCAGGGAAGTCCCAATACTAACTTTTTTTGAGCACTTTATATGTTTTATCTCACTGAATCTTCAAATAATTCACTGTAGTTTGTACTATAATTCTCATTTTTTAAAGTGAGGAAACCAAGCTATGGAGAGGTACTTAAAAGTCACAGAATAGTATGTGGTAGAGTTGGAATCCAAACTTACTACAGAACTCTTGCTCTTAAACCACTACTTTATGTTCTTGCCCTTTGTCCTGTTCCACGTGAGGGGTAGGATTTGGTCCCAGGCACTCTTCTCAAAGATATGTTAGGCATCTTTTTAGACAAAATTATTAGAGTGTTAGAGGGTCACTTAAAGCAGGAAGGCTACATCAGGAAATAACTGTTTACCTGCAGAACAGATGGGATTCTCTCCTGAGGTTCTGAACCTAAAAAGAGGAAGAAAGTATGTTGAATACAATTAGATACCCACATCTATTTGCAAAGCTACCAAAACTTGTATGCTCCTCATTAAGGATATATCAATGCTACATATTTCCTTATTTCCTCTTTCTCTTCTTTCCATAAACATTATTAAGTACTTACTATGGGTCAATCTGTTAGGTCCTGAGGATGCAAAAGTAAGTAAAATGTCTCTATCTATGGTCTAGTTGGGAGAGAGATATGTAAACAGATGCGAGCCACAATACAGTGCTGATCCAGAACAAAATCATGTACAAGATTTGGTGGAATACAAAGGAAAGCATGCTCATGAGGGGTGAAACTATTTGAAATGAGGTTTTAAAAATTAAGAACTATTCTCGATTATTGAGCCCCACAGGAAAAGCATTCTAGGCAGAGGTATGAAAGTAGTATATCTGGGGAACAGCAAGCAGGTGGATGTGAGTGGCACTTAAGCAGCAAGGAAGGGGGCAGGGTAAAAGAGGTAATCAGGGGTCAGGTTATGAAAACCTCAAACACTGTGCTAAGGAGTTTTGTCTGTACTTTGTGTGGGCAGTGGGAAGCTCCTGGCAGTTTAATCACAAAAGTGATTTGATCAAGTTTAAGTTTTAGAAAGTTAACCCTGGCAATAGGTGAGCAAAGAATAGGAAGACATGAAACTGAGGGAAGAGGACCAGTGAAGTCGTTCTTGCAATAGCCTTGCATTATTCGAACATATTTCAAAAGCAAGGCTGACAGGATTTATTTAAGAATTAGATGTAGAGTGAGAGAAACAACAGTGTCAAGGATGATTCCAAGGATTTTGTCCTGAGCAACTAGATGAATGGAGTTGTCATTTACTGAGAATGGGGAAGGAGTAAGTTTGCAGGGGAGTTAACGCTTGAGATGCTTAGTAAACATGTAAGTGGAGATGATGAAAGAAGAATGCTGTGTGAACCACCTAGTGGAATGCAAATATTAACTATATTTTTACTGTTATTAATATCCTTACCTCAAGAGGGAAAAGGCTTGCTTAAAAATGGTGTCATTCCTCAGACACAGCGCCTACAGCAAAATAGCCATGTTAGAACAATTGTAAGCATTCACAGATCTCCAAGTACCTCTTCACAAAGAGGCTAGAAACCCACAGTACACAAAACAAAATGGAACCAAAGTCTCTTGTCTAGCAAAGAAACTGCCCTACAGTTAATACCAAACGTGCAGGCAAACCAAGGCCATCTTCTTTCCTATTCTACCCACTAGAGAAAATGCTCGAAAAACAGAAGCCCAACCCCCCCATACTACTTGGATTGCTTTTTTTTCCACCCTATTTCCCCTTTCTAATTTGATTTATATTTTCTTTTTTTTAATACTTATTTATTTATTTTCTTGGCTGCGTCAAGTCTTAGTTACAGCATGTGGGATCTTTCGTTGCAGCATGCGGACTTCTCTCTAGTTGTGGCATGCAGGTTTTCTCTCTCTAGTTGTGGCACACAGGCTCCAGGGTGCATGGGCTCTGTAGTTTGTGGCACATGAGCTCAGTAGTTGTGGCGCATGGGCTTAGTTGCCCCACAGCACGTGGGATCTTAGTTCCCCGATAAGGGATCGAACCTGCGTCCCCTACATTGGAAGGTGGATTCTTTACCACTGGACGACAGGGAAGTCCCTAATTTATATTTTCTAATATCAGTCAACAACTATTATGTATGTGTCAAGCACAGTCGCCATGCAAGGGACTTTCTGAACTCTTCCCTAATTCTCAAAACACTGCAAGGCAATTTTACAGGTGAGGCAACTGAGGCCCATAGAATTTATATTCCAAGAAATTATAGCTAATAAGTGGCTAAGAGGACTGTTTTACTCCAAAGACTATGCCTCTATTACACCACACTCTCTTAGTAATAATAATGATAATAATAATATAGCAACATGAACAAAACAATAATAATGAGAGAAGGCAGTTGCAGTGGCAGCTTCCCCCACTGTTCACAATCTTACCCCCAACAACCCAGTTATTTTAATCTCACTCTGCCCTGCTGGCACCCACGCAAAAGGTCACTGCTATAGGTTTACTAAGAGAGTGCTTAACATAGAGGAGTTCTTTTTATAAAGTAACTAGATAATAAATAATAAATGCCCTTAAGGTTCCATAACACAAAGAGAAAATCCTGTCCACTATGAGGAACAATTTCAGTTCCTTCAACATTTATGTCTTAAAAGCCTATTATGTGTAAAAGCCTTCAGAAACAAAGGAAAGTCTGAAAAACTGTCATAGACAAGAGGAGCCTAAGCAGACATGATGACTAAATGTAATATAATATACTGGATGGGATCCTACCTAGACCAGAAAAAGGACACTGGATTTTAAAAAATGAAAGAAATATGAATAAAGTATGGACTTAATAATAATATGTCAATATCAGTTCATTAATTATGAAAAATGTACCATACTAATGTAAGATAATAACAGGGAAAACTGGATATGAAGTATATGGGAATTCTTTGTACTATCTTTGCAACTTTTCTGTAATTCTAAAACTGTTCTAAATTTTATTTTTTTAAAGCCTATTATGGGGACTTCCCTAGTGGTCCAGTGGGTAGGACTCTGCACTCCCAGTGCAAGGGGCCTGGGTTTGATCCCTGGCTCGGGAACTAAATCCTGCACGCATGCCGCATCTAAGAGTTCACATGGTGCAACTAAGAGTCCACATAACACAACTAGGAAGGCTGCATGCCACAACTAAGAGCCCGCATGCTGCAACTAAGACCCGGCGCAGCCAAAATAAGTAAATAAATAAATAAATATTTTTTTAAATTAAGAAAAAAAAGCCTGGACTTCCCTGGTGGCGCAGTGGTTAAGAATCCGCCTGCCAATGCACGGGACATGGGTTCGATCCCAGGTCCAGGAAGATCCCACATGCCACAGAGCAACTAAGCCCGTGCACCACAACTACCGAGCCTGCACTCTACAGTCTGCGAGCTACAACCACTAAGCCCGCACACCACCACTACTGAAGCCCGTGTGCTCTAGAGCCCATGCGCTGCAACTACTGAGCCCATGTGCTTAGAGCCTGTGCTCCACAACAAGAGAAGTCACCACAACGAGAAGCACACGCACTGCAACGAAGAGTAGCCCCCACTCGCCGCAACTAGAGAGAGCCCACGCGCAGCAACGAAAACCCAACGACGCCAAAAATAAATAAAGTTTTAAGAAATAAAAATAAATTTTTTAAAAAGCCTATTATGTGTCAACTACTGTGATGAATATGAAAGGGACTGTAAAAACAAAATATTGGAAACATTATGCTAAATAAAAGAAGCCAGTCACAAAGGGCCAATATTGTATGACTTCATTTATATGAAATAGCCAGAATAGGAAAATCTATAGAGAAAGAAAGACTAGTGGTTGCCTAGGGCTGGGGGGGTCTGGGGAGCTGGGGATGACAACTCAGGGATATGGGTTTTTTTTCTGGGGTGATGAAAATGTTCTAAAATTGATTGTAGTAATGGTTGCACAACTCTATAGATATTAAAAGCCATTGAATTGTATACTTTAAATGGACAAATTGTATGGTATATGACTTATATCTCAATAAAGCTGTTTTAAAAATGTAAGCACAACCCCTGTCTTATAGGAATTTGAATGGCTGAAGATACGAATACACATTTGTATTAAACAGCTAAGAAATACCACAGTATTATATGATTAAGTCAAAATAGGTGGCACAAACAACAAGCACCTCTGGCAGGGAATCCAGGTGTTGATGGCCAGGAGAAGTTCTTAGCTTTTGGGGTGTTACAGATCAGATATTGCTGATAATCTGCCCCAAATCATGAACCTTCTCCCCAGACAAATAAATATAGACACGAATATACAAAAATTTGCATACTTAGCACAGGGAACTATATTCTTATAATAACCTATAATGGAAAAGAATATGAAAAAGAATCTATATATATAATATGTGTATATATACATATATATATAACTGAATCACTTTGCTGTACACCTGAAACACTGTAAATCAACTCTACTTCAATTTTTTTAAATGTAGCAGGTGGGGACTTCCCTGGTGGTCCAGTGGTTAAGACTCCACGCTCCCAATGCAAGGGGCACGGGTTCGATCCCTGGTCAGGGAACTAAGATCCCGCATGCCGCATGGCGTGGCCCAAAAAAAAAAAATTAAAATGTAGTATGTAGAATCAAATAAATTAAGTAAGTAAGGGGGAAAAAGTTTGCATACTACTTCAAGAGATTCACTGAAACTCTTAACATCACCCATAGGCCACTATGCTAAACCAAGAGATCCTCAAGGGCAAGAGTCATATCATCTTCCTGTTGTTTTAGTAAATAAATAAATGATTAGGAAGAAGTGAATGAGTGACAATCATTGCTACCATTTATTACCACCCGCATCTATTTTGCTGAGCACCTACCATGTGTCTAAATCATAATTCCATTACAGGATAAATATTATTATCCCATTTTACAGTTGGGGAAACTGAGATTAAGTAATTTACCCAAAGTCAAACAGCTACTATCAGAACTAGCATAGGATCTTAGGTTTCTCTGACTCCAAAGCCTATAATTTTTCCACTATTCTACACCCTCTCTCCCATAAATGAATGTGTTAGTGTTTAGGAATTTAGGGGGGAAAATGATCAAATTTAGGAAAAGTCTCCCAGAGAATGTGAGGTCATGAAGATTGGGAAGGATATGAATAACAGAAGGAAGGACAAAGTATGCAGACAATCCTAAAAATGACAATTAAATCAGATACTAAAAGACTTTGTAAACATGTGTACAATATGCTTAACCTTTTCTTGGCCAGCATAAAAGACAGAGCAGGCAACTGGGAGCCCCAGGACACAGGAGCTCTGGCTGGCTCTGCCCCCACTGGTCACCATACTAGTGATTGGCTAGTCATTTTCCCCTCTCTGGACTTAGAACAGATGACTCTAACGTCCCTCCAGGTGCAAGATCTATCAACCACGACAAACAGAATAGAAATCAGAGTGAACAGAATGTATTCTTAAATGGGTCACTTCATACAGAAGAGGTATTGGATGGGAAGACAGATCTAGATGAGACTGATTTTTCCTCACTTTAATTGTTCAGATTTCTGAGTCTCCACAATAGCTATGGATTTAATTATCTAAAAGCCAAACCTTTTTAAGGGTTGACAACTGTCTGGAAGACATTCAAACTGTGGTGTGAACTCTCCCTTTCAGCTCTGGGAAATGTGCTTCCTCTCCCCTGCAATGCTCGGCATCATTTATCAGGACAAAAGTAATCTATTTTGGGACTGTATCCACAAATACTCTCTCCCCGCAGTCAGCAAATGAAGAGCAGCTCCAGCTCCGGACCAAATGGAAGAGAAGGCCAGTGACTCTACTGAATGAATGAATGAGGACAGAGCTGTTGCAGTGGGTTGCAAAAATACTTGTCCCATGAGCTCGGGAGTCAGGAACCAGAAAAGGACTACACAGCTACTTAAGAACTGAAGTCACGGGGCAAAATCTATGGTGTGTGAGTAACTTCAGACAACAGAGCCCTGGGGTGGATGGTGACAGAAGTGGGTAAGGGGCCCATGAGGCAAGCAACTGTCTTATGAATATTAACAGAATATATTTGTATATCAACAAATATTATTTAAAATAGCATTGTTACTATCACTTATTGAGTACATCCTTTGTGCTAAGCACTCTGCTCAATCTTTACACCAATCCTCTAATAGAGGCATTGAAATAATTGCCTCTATTTATAGAGGAAAAAACAGAGGCTTAGGTAAATTGCCTAAAGTTATAGGTTTGGTAAGAGGTGCCAAGAATTCAAACCAAATCTGACTCTAAAACCCATGTTTTCCATTCTGCCATACTACCTCTCAAAAGAACAATACCAATTTAATAGCAGCGAAATTCATATAATAATGATAATAATAATAGCCTAAATAATCCTACCATTTGTTGAGAACCTGCTTTATGCCAAATATTATTGGCATTAACCCTCACAACCATTCTGTGAAGTAGATATTTCTACCCCCATTTTACTGTAAGGAAACCAAAGCTCAGAAATGTTAATTAATATGTCTGATGCACACAGCTAATAAGTGGTATTCAAGCTGACCTTTTCCTAAGTTCTTTCGAAATTGATTGCTTGTAATTTTTTCTTTGGCCATTCTCTTCTGAATGTGTTTAATATGGTGACTATCAAAGCCTGTCTTTGCACTGAGTCTTTACCGCAGTTAGGAACACAGGTTATAGATTCACACAGACCTGGGTTTGAATATCAGCTCCTCCACGTTACTAGCTGTATGATCTTTCGCAAGTCACTTAAGAAATACTTGGGGCTTCCCTGGTGGCGCAGAGGTTGAGAGTCCGCCTGCCAATGCAGGGGACACAGGTTCGTGTCCCGGTCCGGGAAGATCCCACATGCCGCGGAGCGGCTGGGCCCGTGAGCCATGGCTGCTGAGCCTGCGCGTCCGGAGCCTGCGCTCCGCAACGGGAGAGGCCACAACAGTGAGAGGCCCGCGTACCGCAAAAAAAAAAAAAGAAAGAAAAAGAAAAGAAATACTTGGCCTCACATGCTATATCATTTCATTTATATGAAATGACCAGAACAGACAAATCCATAGAGACATAAAGTAGATGAGTCGTTACCAGGGGGTGGGCAGAGGGGGGAATTGAGGAGTAAATGCTTATGGGTACAACGTTTCTTTTTAGAATGATGAAAATGTTCTGGAATTAGTGATGATGGCTGAACAACTTTATGAATATACTAAAAACCACTAAATTATCCACTTTAAAAGGGTAAATATCATGGTACGTGAATTATATCTCGATTTTAAAAAGAAAGAAAGAGAGAGAGATTGAGAGGAAGGGAGGAAGAAAGGAATATCTGGCCTCACACCATATTGCTGGATGGCACTTCTAGGCCACAGCTGAGCTCTGTTAAGCCCAATTCCCTACCTTCCTCCAGGACTAAAATGTTTCAAAACAACTGTGGTCACTGAAATGTAAGCCCAATCCCCTACCATCTCCCCAACATCCCCATACTTCTCCTCACACTCTCCCTTGATACAAGCTCCCTTGCTTCTCTCCCTTCCAATTTCCTCTGGGCCCTCTGGAACTCCAAACGTGTTCTCATTTCAGGGCCTTCGCACATGCTCTCCCAGTCTAAATTCTATTATTCTTTAAGTCTTAGTCATGTAACATCACCAAGAAAACTTTCTTGACTGCTCAGACTTATTTGAATTCTGCTGTTATACACACCATATAGCACACAGAATCTTTTTTTTGAGGCATTTATCACAATTAGTTAAGTAATTATACTTTTTTATTGAAGTATAGTTGATTTACAATATTGTGCTAGTTTCAGGTATACAGCAAAAGGTAGTTATATGTTTAATTAGTCTATTTTGCTGGAAATATAAGCTCCTTGAAGACAGGAACTACTACATCCCAGCATCTAGCATACTCTCTGGCACATAGCAAGTGCACAATAAATATTTGCTGATCAAATTAGTAAATCTCTCCAAACCTCACTTCCTTATCTCTAAACAGGTTATAAAGCAACTCATATAATAAGAACCTGCTGTATAAAAAAATAAGTTAAATAAAAAAAACTCATAGAGTTGTTGATACTATTAAATTAGATATTATATGAAAAGGACTTAGCAAGTGCAAGGCACATTGTTAACGGTCAAATTGGGAGCAGTGACAATAACTGTGGTGATTGTTCAGTTCCTCATTTATTAAACAATATGTACTTTAGTATGTGACAAGTGCTGAAGATAAAACCATGAACAAAATAGAGAAATGTCCCTGTCCTCCAGAACTTACAGTCTAGTAGCGACCAGGAAATAGCCAACTTCTTAACCATTTTGCTCGGCTTTTGGACTCCCTGCCCTGCTAGGCCCTCTGAAATTTCTGTCCTGTTTCATATCTTCTTATGTCCTCCTAATTCATGTCTGTTGATTTGTCATTTTTTTCAATCCTCACTGCTATTTGTTCATATGAACTCTGCTCCACGTTAGCCTTCAGTGTTTCATTTGAAAACATCTTACTATGTGATCAGTCCCCAAGGTTGCTCCCTCTGGACTGGTAAGGCTAGCATATCTTTTGTGATCACCACCACTCCCCTAATCATATCCTTGTGGTTCAAGGGTATGGTAATCCCCGAAAAGAATGGTAATCTGAGGGTGAGTGACATCCAGACCTGAGCTTGACACTCCAACACCATCCATTTTCTCTGCAAAGTAACTCAGCAGGTGAGTCACTACCAATTTCCTGTGCATGTTGACTTCCACAGGCACCATCCTTCCATCTTGATCAAACAATGTTTTCTGAAGTCTGATGACTATCAGCATTAGTGTCTTAATTGGATCAATGCTGCTTTACTACTTCTGTTAACCTAAAGAGGTATGTGATCCCACCCAGTTTTATTCCAGTAAAGCTGAGCTTCTCACTCATCTAAAATTTGAGATGATTTCTTAGGGTCCCAGGCACTGAGCTAAGAGTTTGAAGTTCTAGTCCCAGCTCTACTGTGTACTTACCACATAATGTCAACATTTTTTCATTCACTTATTCATTCAATATTTATCAGGTCAAGTACACTGTAGGCTGCATATATACAGACATGAAGAAAATACAGTTGCCTACCCTCAATCTTTCTTTTTTCTTTAATTTTTTATTTTATTTTAATTTATTTATTTTTGGTTGCATTGGGTCTTCGTTGCTGCATGCAGGCTTTCTCTAGTTGCGGCGAGTGGGGGCTACTTTTTGTTGTGGTGCGTGGGTTTCTCATTGCGGTGGCTTCTCTTGTTGCAGAGCATGGGCTCTAGGAGCACAGGCTTCAGTAGTTGTGGCATGTGGGCTCAGTAGTTGTGGCTCGCAGGCTCTAGAGCGCAGGCTCAGTAGTTGCGGCGCACAGGCTTAGTTGCTCCACGGCATGTGGGATCTTCCCGGAGCAGGGCTCGAACCCGTGTCCCCTGGATTGGCAGGCGGATTCTAACTACTGGGCCACCAGGGAAGTCCCTACCCTCAATCTTGCTAATGAGGAAAGTAGATGTGCAAATTATTTATTACACTGAAATGAGATCAGTATAATGGGCTGCACAGGTCACAAAGAAGGGAAGGACTGACAACTGGGAAGGTCAAGGAAGGTTTTCATTCCTCATTTCACAGATGAGAGAAACCAAGATTATTATCAAATTAGGGAGATGCAAAATACTCAGAAGAGGAAAGGCAGTGGGGTTTTAGGAGGGGTAGAAAATCTAGGCTCCAGTTCAGCACTACCACAAAAGAGACTGTTGACCTATAAGCAAGGCATTCGTTCATTCAGGCATTTGGTAAAGAATTTGAGAACCTATTATGTACCAGACACTGCACCAGTAGCTTCCACCTCCTTATCTGTTGTGTCTGCCAGGATTATCTCATATCATGAAGCTCAAATAAAATTATGGAAATGAAAGCAGTTTATTAACTATAGAATAATATCAATATTCCTATTTGTATAGTCCTTCACACTTAGAAAATACTCTTACATTATCTTCTATAATCTTTACAACAATTCCATATGATGGGCACCGTTATCAGCATTTACAGATAAGAAACTGAAGCACAGCGAGGTCAAATAACCTGCCTAAGGTCACACAGCTAGCAAGAGATAGAACACAGGTCTGATGCAAATCCCATGTGTTTTCCTTATAAATGTAAAGCATTAACTAACACTTCCAGACAGGCTGAGACAAGGATGGTCACAGGACTGCATATGATTAGATGCCAAAAGATAATACCAGCTAAGAGTTCAAAAAATAAACAAGCACTTTGGCTGGAATGGTCTGAAAGCTTTTAAGGAAAAGATGAGACCTGAGCTGGGCCTTGAACCATGGAGCATTTGGATAGGTGGTGAAAAAGGTGAGGGCATTCCAAGTGAGAAAGCTCCACAAGATCAAAGATTAGGAATTCAGTATTTGGTAAATAAAGAAGAGACTACCTGGCCAAAGCAATAGGGCAGAACGGAAGAGTGAAGTCAGTAACAAAGGAGTCTGGAAGGGAACAGTGGCATCAGACCCAGACGGGCCCTATATGCCCTTGTATCTTTAGGTGATAGCCTATGACAGATTTCCATGGGCTCTTCAGGAGTATAGAATGGCCAAAAACAGTATTCCCTGAACAATGATCCCTCCCTTTCAGCATTCCTCAGAATCAAGGCTCTTAGAGCAGGAGCATGGAGCCACCAATCTGACCATCTTTAACAGTTAAATTTTAAAACTTTGATTTTTTTCTATTATCTTTTCACCAGATGTAGTTAAATTCTCACAATTTGGCTAAAGTGAACAACAGAGAGTTACTTCATTAAGGATGAAGTGAGGTTTGGGATCTTAAGGAAACAAACCTAGAGACATTCAGGGGCTGCCCCAAAGTTAGGACCGGTAGATCCATGAGCAGCAATGATCATGCTGTGTATCATGGAGTACAGTCTCCAAATTAATGCCTTGAATAAAATTTTAACATGAATTGCTAAAAAAAAAAAAAGGTCATTATTCTAAGCAGCATGGTACAACTGAAAAAGCACAGCTGAAATCTGTTAAGAGAACAAGGGAAAGTCAAGGAATGCTTTACGTGGTTCACACGGTTTTACTGCAGTCACGTAATTAAGGTTTTGTAAGTAAAAATATTTTTTTATTATTACCCTTCCCTTGTCACCAAGTAGCCTCACATCCCAATCTGTTCAGCGAGTCAAAACGGTATTCTTAGAAAAAAATCTGGAAGCTGATGACCTAAAGTAAAAATAAAATGACCTGCTCAAGGTCGTACATATTATTTGGACCTATTCCGCTGTGATTCCCATTGCGGGGCTCCGGCCAATGCGAGGCGAGGGGGCGTGGCGCGCGGGTTAACGCCCCGGGAGCAGACGACTAAGCGCAACCCTTTGACAAGGCGCCGCACGTGCTTCTGGGAAGAGCCTTGTTCTCTCCCAAGTCTCTTACCCGGATGTCTGCAGCAGCGTGAGAGCCCCGCGGCCACCTCGCAGCTCAGCTCTTTTCACCACCTCCCCCGCGCCCAGCGTGCGTGGAACCTACGTTACCTTTCCCAGAGCTCCATTCATCCTTTGCTGCTGCGCGGCCTGTAATTGTGCCAGCTGAAGATCGGCCCAAGAAGCCGCGACCGCTGGGCGTCCGAAAACACTGACGGAACGGCCTCGATCCGGTCCGGTAACAATATCCGACCGAGGCTCACTCAACTCCCGCAGCACCTTGGTTCCGGCAGCTTCTGAGACTCAGTGTCTAGAAATCGCCCACTACAGCTCAAGTGTCACCATCACTGCGAATTCTCCGGACAGAATGAATTGCCTGTGTTGCCCCAATTCTTTACACACAATTCTGCTATTTCATCTGCCATACTATGTATTATTTGTTACTTTCTCTTTCCCGTATTTGATTGCGAGTTCCTCAGGGACTGAAATTCTGCCTGATTAATTCATTCCAGCGTCTAGCACTGGACGTGGAGATCTGACTTCTAACCTCTATTTAAAAGCTGAGTGACCCTAAGTGAGCCTTTCTGACATTCAGTTGCCTCATAATAATTGATAATAACTATTTTTTATTGAGTGACCACTATGTACAGCGCATTATGCTCAGAGCATCACTTTACTCCTCATAACAAGCCTGTTAGATATTATCACTGGATTTTACATGTAAGGATATTGCAGGAGGTTAAGAGACTTGTCTAGGGCCAACCGACAGAGGCAGAGCTGAGTTTCAAACTGTCTCATTTATACAAAGTGTTTTCCCTCTGACATACCCTTTCTCACATGAGATAATGTCACAGCACACATTCATTTACTTATTTTACACATATCAACCATTTACTTAGCATGACTTTGTGCCAATCCTTTGAAACTTGGGAAGACAGAGATGAATATTTACATGGTCCCTGCCCTTAAGTGGCTCATAGAGGATTGCATCAAACTAAAAGTTTTTCTGTGCAGCAAAGGAAACAATCAGTGAGTGAAGGGACAACCTATGCAATGGGAGAAAATGTTTGCAAATCATTCATCTGTTAAGGAGTTAATATCTAAAATATATAAGGAACTCAACTTGATAGCAAGAAAACAACCTGATTTAAAATTTGGCAAAGGATCTAAACAGACATTTCTCAGAAGACATACAAATGGTCAATAGGTATATGAAGAGACGCTCAACATCACCAGTCATCAGGGAAATGCAAATCATAACCACAAAATATCATCTCACACCTGTTAGAATGGCAATTATCAAAAAGACAGAAGATAACAAGTGCTGGTGAGGATGTGGAGAAAAGGGAATCCTTGCACACTGCTGGTGGGAATGTAAATTTATACAGCCACTATCAAAAACAGTATAAACAGTATATGTATAATGGAATATTACAACAGCATTTAAAAAGAAGGAAATCCTACCATTTGTGACAACATGGATGAACGTGGAGAACATGATGCTAAATGAAACAAGCCAGGCACAGAAAGACAAATACTCCACGATCTCACCTATGTGGAACATAAAATAGTCAAACTCATAGAAGCAGAGTATGGAATGGTGGTTACCAGGGGTTGGGGCAGTGGGGGTGAAGGGGAGAGATGAAGAGATGTTAGTCAAAGGTACAAATGTCCAGTTATGCAGGATAAATAAATCTAGAGATCTAATGTACTGCATGATTATAGTTAATAACACCATATTGAACACTGGAAATAGGCTAAGAGAGTAGATTTCAGGTGCTCTCATCACGCAAAAAGCTAACTATGTGAGGAAATGGTATATTAACTAGCTTGACTGTAGTAATCATTTCACTAGGTATATGTATATCAAATCATCATATTTTACACTTTAAATATATACAATTTTTAAGTGGCTCATAGAGATTAGTAAGGAGGCCAAGTTGTAAACAATTATAAAGCAATGAGGAATTCCAGTTACAGAGATATACATATAAACTCTGTATGAAGGGAGTGCATGGTTACAAAGTCAACATCAAGTGAAATAACAAATATGCAGTTATTTTTATTGTTGCTGTTATTATTGCTGCTGCTACTGTTTTTGTTATTATTTTTGTACTTAGCAAGGAAAAGGTGTAAAAACTGGTAAATATGAATAGGTCTTCAGTAACAGGGAGTTTCCTTTGTTGTCAGAAACCCTGCCAAGTTACCTGGTCCTATTGCTTTATCAATCCTTCCTATGATGAAATTCCAAGGAGCTACAAAGGGCTGTGTAGGTAAATCTACGTCCCCCAGAGGTAGCCCTTAACCCCTGTGGAGAAGAGTTGCTAAGAGACCACCTAAAGAGACAAATTCACAGTTAAATGATGCACTGAGCATAATGCATTGCACATAGCGGCCACTCAAATAAAAAATAGTTATTATCGGGCTTCCCTGGTGGCGCAGTGGTTGAGAGTCCGCCTGCCGATGCAGAGGACACGAGTTCGTGCCCCGGTCCGGGAAGATCCCACATGCCACGGAGTGGCTAGGCCCGTGAGCCATGGCTGCTGAGCCTGCGCGTCCAGAGCCTGTGCTCCGCAGTGGGAGAGGCCACAACAGTGAGAGGCCCGCATACCGCAAAAAGAAAAAAAGTTATTATAAAACATTGGCTATATTCCATGTGCTGTACAATATATCCTTGAAGCTTATTTATTTTACACATAGTAGTTTGTACCTCTTAATCCCCTGCTTCTATTTTGTCTCTCCTCCCTTTCCTCTCCCCATAGTTTTTTCTCTATATCTGTGAGTCTGTTTCTGTTTTGTTATATTCATTAGTTTGTTTTATTTTTTGTATTCCACATATAAGTGATTACATACAGTATTTGTCTTTCTCTGTCTGACTTACTTCACTAAGCACAGTACCCTCCAGGTCCATCCATGTTGTTGCAAATGGCAAAATTTCATTATTTTGGGGACTTTCCTGGTGCAGGAAAGTTAAGAATCCGCCTGCCAATGCAGGGAACATGGGTTCGTGCCCCAGTCCGGGAAGATCCCACATGCCGCGGAGCGGCTGGGCCCGTGAGCCATGGCCGCTGAGCCTGCGCGTCCGGAGCCTGTGCTCCGCAACGGGAGAGGCCACAACAGTGAGAGGCCCGCGTACCTCAAAAAAATTAAAAAAAATTTTTAAATAGTTATTATCAATTTTTATGAGGCAATTGAATGTTGGAAAATTCACTTAGGGTCAATCAGCTTTTACATCGAGGTTAGAAGTCGGGTCTACACATCTTGTGCCAGATGCTGGAATGAATTAATCAGACAGGATGTCAGTCCTTGAGGAACTCACAATCAAACATGGGAAAGAGAAAGTAACAAATAATTAATACATAGTATGGCAGATGAAATAGCAGAATTGTGTGTAAAGTATTGGGGGCAGCACAGAGATGGCAATTCATTCTTCCTGGGGAAATAGCAGACAAGTCATAGCTCCACCACAGGTTATTGTCTGCATTGGTATCTAAAAGCTGTTGGGATTTTTAGAAGTGATTTTTTTTTTAATAAATTTATTTATTTACTTTTGGCTGCGTTGGGTCTTCATTGCTTGCTGTGTGCGGGCTTTCTCTAGTTGCGGCGAGCGGGGGCTACTCTTCGTTGCGGTGTGCGGGCTTCTCATTGTGGTGGCTTCTCGTTGTGGAGCATGGGCTCTAGGCGCACGGGCTTCAGTAGTTGTGGCACGTGGGCTCAGTAGTTGTGGCGCACGGGCTTTGTTGCTCCGCGGTATGTGGGGTCTTCCCGGACCAGGGATCAAACCAGCGTCCCCTGCATTGGCAGGCGGATTCTTAACCACTGTGCCACCAGGGAAGTCCCAGAAGTGAATTTTTAAATCGAAAAAACAAAACAAAACAAAACACTTCAAGTTCTTAGTGTGTCAGGTCAGATCTTTTCAGGTTATTCTCCCAATAACCCTGTGAAGCTGGGGATCATTATACTTATTTCATAGATGAGGAGCAGAGGCACAAAGAAGTTACCTAGTTAACATAAGGCACACTGTAAGCGATGAGCTGGCTAATTTCAACACCTGTGCTCCTTCGGCTCCATAGGACTGCAAATACAGGTTTCCAAAAGGACAGGTTGGCTAAGCCAGAGAGTTTTTTCCTTGTCTAGTCCAGGTAAATGCTATCTGGTAAGATACAAATCCATCTTTGTGTTGTTCCTACACTCTGAGGAGGGAGGAAGCTGAAGGGAAGAGGTAAAAAGAAGGGGACAATTAGTTCTATGTATCGAAGTAAAAGGCTTCCCTTTTACACTAGAATACTTTAAAAGGTCAGGAATCAAGGACCCAAAAGGGAGGTGAAATCAGCATACATGGATGTAAAGATACCTTAGCAATATCTATTAATGTATTGGAATCTATATTTTTGTTGCCAAGCTTTGTTGATTATGTCATGAGTTATGAAGGTATATGAGCTTACTGAACTTCCCAGAAGGACACTTTCATACAGATATCAGATACCCTTCCCTATCCATTATTTTGTAGCTTCTCTGACTTATTTTGTCTCCAGACTCTAAAAACTAAAACTCTCTTGGGGATACCAGGCATACCTCAACACAGGCTACTTTCCAGGTACTAAGGCTCCTACCTTCTTGCTTCATCCTTCTATAGACTTGTCTTTGTATCTCCAGTATCTACTCCAGGGCCTGAACCATGGTAATATGCATCTGGTGAACAGATTGAAATCTTCCTCTTCTTCTAGCTCTTTTTTCTCCTACCTCTAACCCATCTCTACAATGGCATTTCTGTCTGCACTTTCACAAGTGGCATAGTAGAGACATAAGCAGACATAAGGATGAGAGAATATGTATTGAATCCAATCCTGCTTCTGCCATTTACTCACTATGTGGTTTTGAAAAAGAGGGAGTGATGAATGTCTGGGGAACTTCAAGTTTGGCTGAAATGTAGACATAGAGAAAAAATGGTGAGAGGAAGATCAGAGGAGACTAGAGAGGAAGAACAGAGTCACATCAGTAAATCCTAGGCCAAAGGGTTGGGGAAGCTTTGACCAGTCAGGAGCCAGTGAAGAGTGGAATAGTGGAGGAGAGAATGAAGCCAGCAAGTCCAGCCAGAAGACTAAGGGAGGAATTTTTTAAACTGGATTCCCAGTTTATTATAAAAGGATATGATAAAGACTATAGATGAACACCCAGATGGAAGAGATGCATAGGGCAAAGTATGGGGAAAGGAGGAGGAGGTTCCATACTTTCTCTGAGCATACCACTCTCCCCAAATCTTCAGGTGCTCATCAACCTGCAAGCTCCCTAAGGGAGTAATATAAGAGAGAAGAAGGAAGGCCTAAATTAAGGCACTGATAGAGATGGAGAGGAATTAATATAAGTGATGTTAAGGAGGTATAATGACCAGGAATGGTGCCTGATTAGATGTGGGCAGTAAGGGATATTCTGAGTTATATCCTGGGATGAGTACCGAGTACCCGTCTACAAATAGGTGGCAGAGAAGCCAGTTTCCCATTCTCCCAGGCATATGATATGCTGCTTCCCCTCTCTTTATTTTCTAAAAGCCTCTTGGGCCATCAGCCTAGAGTAGGAAATAGATTGAGGCTCAACAAATCCCTTGTGACCTCCCCATTGGGAGAAATAGAAGAAAAGGGATGAAACATTTGAATGCCACCTGTAAGAGCTGCCTGAAGTAAATCCTTTAGGCCTAAATTCTGGATAGTTTTGCCTTCATGATGCGGGGATACTGGAGGGGAGGCAGCTAAGACAGTAGGGCTAAGGAAGAGGTAACCAAATAGTAAATTATGATCACTTCACTTTTAAAATGATTTGACAAATCCCTCTCTCCCTCTCCTCCAAGCCATTCTTAATGCTGCCATCAGAGTGATATTTCTAATCACAAATATGACCATGTCACTTCACTTCCCTGCCCAAGGACGTTTAATGCTCCCCACACACTACCTGTAGCAGTGCTGCCCAACAGAACTTTCTGCAAATATGTAAATGTTCTATTATCTGCTCTGTCCAGTATGGTAGCTACCAACCACCTATGGCAATTGAGTACTTGAAATGTGACTAGTGCAACCTAGAAATTGGATTTTAATTTAATTTTAATTAAAATGTAAATAGCAACATATGGCTAGTGGCTCCCTAGAGTAGCCTATAGTATTAAGTCCAAACTCCTGGATACAACATACCAAGTCCTTCACTCTGTAGAACTTGTCTACCTATCTAGCCTCATTGCCACCCTTTTCAACACAAATATTACTCCCCAGTCAACATAAATTCCTGTAATTCTTCAACCATGATATACTCTCTCACACCTCCTTACCTTTGTACCTGCAATTTTCTCTACTGAAATGACCTTTCTTTACTCATCCACCTGGAAAACTCCTACTTCTCTTTAAAAGACACAAGTTGAATGTTACCTTTCCTATTTAGCCTCTTGCATGCATTTCACAGGAAGGTATGGTCCCTCCACTATGCTTCTCTGGCCTATTTTTCATGTCCTCAACACAGCATATTGTAACTATTTGCTCACTTGTATGTCTTTCCCACTAGATTGTGGGCATTATTTATTTGTTTATTTGGCTGTGCCGGGTCTTAGTTGCGGCATGCAGGATCTTCATTGCCGAGTGTGGGATCTTCAGTTGCGGCGTGTGGGTTCTTAGTTGTGGCATGTGGAATCTAGTTCCCTGACCTGGTATCGAACCCGGGCCCCCTGTATTGGGAGCTCAGAGTTTTAGCCACTGGACCACCAGGGAAGTCCCAATTGTGAGCATTTTTTAAAGAGTATTCTTTTTTATTCCACCTCAAAGATTAACACAGATAATCAAACCACCTACATGAACATTATGCAGTTTTACCAAAGGTAGGATGATAGGTATGTTTTCTCACTTTGTAGATGACAAAACTAAGGGAAGAAGATAGGTGGCTTGCCTAAGCTTAAACACCTTGTACATAAGAAAAACAGGGTAATGACAATAGATTTTATTAGCTCTGGAAGTCCATTCTTACGGTCAACAACAGCAAAAAGCAAACTGGAGGCTCTGAGATTCTTCCATTGCCAATCCTAAATCTCAAACCAACACTTGGTGAATTGGCATTTACACAACACACATGAATTTGGGCCCCAAGCAACTTAACTGAGGAACTAACAATGAGGTCAGTCTTTTCCCAGATAAGAATGGAGGCTAAATGCACTGAAGCACCAACTTCTTCAGCTTTGTAAATTTCTCCTCCCCCTCAAGACAGATATCGCCCAATCTTTTTTTTTTTTTTTTTTTTTTTTTTTTGCGGTATGCGGGCCTCTCACTGCTGTGGCCTCTCCGTTGCGGAGCACAGGCTCCGGACGCGCAGGCTCAGCGGCCATGGCTCACGGGCCCAGCTGCTCCGCAGCATGCGGGATTTTCCCGGACCGGGGCGCGAACCCGTGTCCCCTGCATCGGCAGGCGGACTCTCAATCACTGCGCCACCAGGGAAGCCCATGTCTCCCAATCTTTGTCCACTTAATGTTATACTTAGTCCTGTGTAGCGCATTCTTAAAGGAATATTCTTCATTTTTCTTTGTAACCCCAGCATTTGGCACAGTTTGTAGAACACAATGAGGTTCCTAAAATGGTAAAAGGAATAATGAATGAGTGAATATTTATAGGTTCCTAGATATAATTATGAATTTTAGATTTTTTTTCCAGATCTTGCACCACACACACACACACACAAAAGCATGGAGAAACTTTTGCCTTTCTGGCTTTATTTTTACAAGCCAGTTGTCTTTAAAAGCTTTTAAAAATATCTGTTCCAGCCCACAGCACAACCACATCTGAGAAAGCTTTAGGGAACAAGAGAGAATAAAGGGAGACCCTTTAAAAGAATATGTTTGATCTCAGGTTAAACTTCCTTTAAAGTAATAATTCTGTGGTACCTATTATAAAAAGTTTCCCAAGGGTGTCAAATAGCTCTAATTTTTGGCTTAAGTGAAAATATATGCATTAAGCTACCTCCAACTGAAAACTATTTTAGCTTCAAGTAGGACTCTTCTGCTTCTATTTTTTGGTATAGTTTTGGTACAAAGAAAATCATACTTGAAAGGGAAAAAAAAAAAAAAAGAAGAAGGCCAGAGACGGAAGAGAGCTGGCTACCTAAAAAAAGCCAGAAAGAAATGGTGCTGACTCCCCAGCCTGTACTTTACCAGGAGTTTTCTGCTTGTGCAGGGCTGGGCCGAGTGAGTGGGGATTACCTAACTCCAGAAAGAGGGAGAAAGGATGATGGAAGAGGCTGCAAGAGGGAAGCTCAAGTGGTTAATGAGATCTTAGAAGCCCATAAGAAGAGGGGGGGAGGGTGCAAAGAACCTCTCACCAAGCAGCTACATGTTCAACTCAGTTGAGAATCTTTCTAGAAGCCCAGAACCTGTGTTCAGGTTGGTCCAGCCTGGGCTCCAGCACAGGGATACCGGGAGAGTACCTGCAGCACGAAGGTCCTCCAGCATAGGGATACTGGGGTACTTGGATACCTGAGAGGCCATCCTCTCCCTCCTCCTCCCATCCCTTTCAGGTTGGCCTGCACTAAACCACCTTTTTAATGTACACCATTACTCGACATATGAAAAACTCTTCTTACGGACTAGGAAGAATCCTTTGTGCTGCTGCTGCTCAAGCCCCAGATATCACATGTGTACTAAAAAACAGAAACAGAAAAGCTGTAATTTCACTCTAGCAACCTACTCAGAGTTGCTAGTGTAATTTTCCTCCCTGGCAGCTTGGCATAGGAGACACAAGTGCAGATTTTACAAAATCATGATGTGGAGGCTGATTTTGAAATAAATTCCTCAGAAGATGGGAATACTTTCTTGACCTACTGAGATAGGAGCTTCTAACCTTCATCTCCAATTAACCTATCCTCCAGTTATCTGACTTTATTTGAATGCCTCCTCCTCTTTACCTCCACATCTACTTCCCAAGATCCACTTTCACTGTCTCTCACCTGAACTATTGTGCTGGCTTCTAATTGATCTACAGCCTTCAGTCTCATCCCCACTCCAGTTTATTTCCAAAAGCTGCCTTCCTGAAGTATATATCATGGAGATCATGATTTAAAAAACAACATTAAAAAACAAACCAAAACCTTCAATAGCTACTTATAGCCTTCCAATTTAACAACATACTCCTTTCCTTGGAATTCATAACTCTCACAATCTATCTCCAATTTACCATTCCAACCACTCCTATTCATATACCCATTGCTTCTATTACACTGATAACTCTGTTCAACCTATTTTCCTATACCTCCCTTTTGGACTTTACCACTTGTATTATAGTTCTTTACAGATGTGTTTGTCTGACCCCCAGATGATGCTCTTTGATTTTAGAATCCCTGTGTGATTCAGCATTGTGTTTCTCTCAGCATCTTTATTGCACGTACATATTGGAGGCACCAGAAAATATCTGTGGACAAACACTGGGCTTGCTGATGTATACTAACATCTTTGCCCCCAAGTTTCCTAATCAAAATATAAATAGTTCTCATGATATGCTACTCCTATTTGAGTCTCTGAGGACTGTTTCTTAAAAATGGGGGGGAGGGCATACTTACTGCAAAATATTTGGAGAAGATAGAAAATTATAAACAAATAGGGCTTCCCTGGTGGCGCAGTGGTTAAGAATCCGCCTGCCAATGCAAGGGACATGGGTGCAAGCCCTGGTCCAGGAAGATCCCACATGCCGCAGAGCAACTAAGCCCGTGCGCCACAACTACTGAGCCTATGCTCTAGAGCCCGCAAGCCACAGCTACTGGAGCCCACACTCCTAAAGCCTGTGCTCCGCAGCAAGAGAAGCTGCTGCAATGAGAAGCCCGCGCGCTGCAATGAAGAGTAGCCCCCGCTCGCCGCAACTAGAGAAAGCCTGCGCACAGCAACGAAGACCCAACGTAGCCAAAAATAAATATAAATAAAATAAATAAATTTATTTTAAAAAACAAACAAAATCAACACTACCCAAAGACAGCCAGTATGGTAACATTTCATTATATTTCTCTTTTATCCATGTATTTTAAAAATAATTTTAATATGGTCTGCATCCAAGGTAGTTTTGTTTCCAGTATATTATAACATAATCTATACCCTAATTTACTAAAAGAACTCATTGCAAATATCATATTGTAGCTGAATAATATTCTATTACAAAAATGTATCATTGGATCCTAAATTGTCTACTTTTAATATTATAGATTATACTAAATTTTCATGTTAAAATTATTTCCTAATGATAGCTATCATGAGAAGCAGAATTACTTCCAGATAGATTCATTTTGAGGCTTTTGATATAGTTTGTCAAATTGCTATCACTTTATTTCTCTGTATTTCCTGTTTTACCACACCTCCAGAAACACTGAATATTAATATATTTGAAAACTTTCCAAATTTTGTTAAGTAAAAAATTTCATATCAAAAATCTTTTCAAATTTGATAGAGTATAAATTGCATAGTTTTCATTTTCTGTTGTTAGTATGATTGAAACTTTCCCATGGTTTGTTATACAATTTTATTTCCTTTGTGAATTGCTGGTTACCCATTTATCCTTTGGAGTCTTAATACATTTTTTTTTTTTTTGCGGTACGTGGGCCTCTCACTGTTGTGGCCTCTCCCATGGCGGAGCGCAGGCTCAGCGGCCATGGCTCACGGGCCCAGCCGCTTCGCGGCATGTGGGATCTTCCCGGACCGGGGCATGAACCCGCGTCCCCTGCATCGGCAGGCGGACTCTCAATCACTGTGCCACCAGGGAAGCCCATGGAGTCTTAATACTTTTATTCCTGTCAATCTCAGCCTTTTATACATACTCTTATCATGTTTTAGGAAGCAGCTTATATTCAGGGAAAGAAAATCATGCTGGGGTTCAAGAAACCTGTTTTCAAGTCCCAGCACTACCATTATGCGACCCCGAGCAAGTCACTTCTCTCCAGACTTCAATATCCAAAACTGTACAATAAGGATGATACCCTAGAAGCTCTAAGATCAAGGGAAAGGCCAAGTAAATAGGGCTACCCTCCAAAACTCCTGCCTTCTTCTTTAATTAGAACAGCTCCCTTTTAATCCATTATATGTATATACAATTCTGAAGGCCCTCCATCTCTAATGGTCTTGGATTCCATTATTCTGCCATACATAGGCAGTTCGTTATTCTTTCCACTTTATAGATGAGGAAACTAAAACTCAATCCAAGTGAACAGATTATTCTTCAAGTCTGGCTAAGAGGACCTTCCAACTCTATTGTGGGCCCTAGCCCCTTCTCAAATCTAGAACCACCCTCTCTTCCTGAATTCCAACTCTTCCTGAGACTGGACTGCTCAGCATTTCAGGGTCCTCCAGCAAGTGTATCCCTACCATGAAATGCTCAACAAATCTCTACCCTAAATCACTTGAGGTAACCCTGTTCCTTCCAAGCCAAAGAGGTAAATTCTTCTGAGTAAAACAGAAGTCACCCTTTGTTGATAATACTGTCATGATGTAAGAAGTGGTCACTGACCTCATGAAGGACTCCCCTACGTGCACAGTCATATAGGCCTAGGGGAGTTACTATGCCACTTGACCTTTGCCATATCTTCTCCCCCAATTTTTCCGGATTATGATTCTTCAAAAGTTTCAAAACTTTCTTTAAAAAATGTTTATGCCATCTAATAATAACAGCAACACAGTGCTTTCTTTTTCCTGAAACACCTTCACAGACATTTTCTCAAATATTCTTCACCACAATCTTATAAAGAAAGTAAAGAGGGACTTACATCCTCATCACAAGATGAGGAAATTAAGACTCAGAGGATTGAAGTGACTTGCTCAACATCACACAGCTAGAAAGTGGACTCAGGTTTTAGCCTCCTAGCCCAATGCTCTTTTCATCCAGCCTCTACATCTCAACATTATCTCATTTGATCATTGTTACTTGGAGACCCACATTCAGGCCAATTTATCATTATTACAGGCCCCCTGAGCAGTCAGTCCCTTTACTCCCATGGAAAGTCCCATGGGAGGGAACAAAAGAGATCAAAACTTATTTCTCTCCTGTCAAGTAAATAAATAAGTGAATAAAATCATGGAAAACTCCCCCTTCTCTATCCTGCTTATCTGCCTAATTAGAAACTGTAGGGCAAGACAACATTTAGATAACTAGGAAAGCTCCTACCAGAAGTTGGGACTGGAAGACCTAACATATTTCTTGACCAGGCTGTGAAGAGTTGTTACAGCCATTTTAACACAGGAGAAAGATTGAGTACATCTAGTAAGAGGTGACATCTTAAATGTAAAGGACCCAACTTTTTTTTTTTTTAATGTATGTGTTTATTTATTTGGCTGCATTGGGTCTTCGTTGCTGCATGCAGGCTTTCTCTAGTTGTGGCGAGTGGGGGCTACTCTTCGATGCAGTACAAGGGCTTCTCATTGCAGTGGCTTCTCTTGTTGTGGAGCCCGGGCTCTAGACATGAGGACTTCAGTAGTTGTGGCTCGCAGGTTCTAGAGCACAGGCTCAGTAGTTGTGGCGCAGGGGTTTGGTTGCTCTGCAACATGTGGGATCTTCCCGGACCAGGGATCGAATCCGTGTTCCCTGCATTGGCAGGCGGATTCTTAACCACTGCGCCACCAGGGAAGTCCGAAAAGACCCAACTTTTGAGAAGGCTCTGATTATTAGAAACTCCTACATTTGGTGAAAGTTTGGTTTTATTTCTTCAGAGATCCTTACCACCCCAAGATATTATGATTCTGAGTTTCTCGAGAGTGTAATACTCTAGAATCCTAAGACTGTAAAGTGTCTAAAGGCTCTAAAATCTTGTAATTCTTGTGGAACAACTTTACAAAGGGAAGATCAAGTTGTGGAGTAGCCAGTTCTTAGCTGTCTCTCCTTCTCTACCTGCCCCACCCCTAACCTGCTATTCACTTAAAACTCCAAGTATTTAATTGCCCATTGGAGAAATACAAAAATTATGGCACGTTCATCCATGGAATACTTTATACTATATATTCAATTAAAATGACGCAGAAAAATACTTACTTTGTAACAAAGAATACATGACTTTATATAGCATTACCCCAATTGTGTTAAAATAGATACACAGAAAAAAAAAAAGGAAGAATGACAAAAATCAGTCATGATTATTTCTGGCCGGTGGGATATCAGCATTTTTCTTTTCATTATGCTTTCCCAAATTTCCTAAATTATGCATATATTTTTATAATCAGAAAAAAAATGTTTTAAGTTCAAATGTGTTAGGCCACACCTGGCGCCGCCAATTTATTGTTGGGATACAGAGATGAGTCATCTCAAAGACGAGGGAGGGGCCAGCTGGGCACTGACAAGGGCTGGCTTTGAAGGGGAGGGACAAGCACTGGATAGGGTGAGGGCTGATCAGCTCAGTTCGAGTTCAACCCGGAAGCGCTGACGGTAGCTCGCGACAGGGCAAAATCCAGCCACAAGAACTGGGAATAACGTGGCAACCACAATATGCGAGCAAGGCCCGTCTCACCCAGGACGCGCCGGCTGCCCTCTGGCCCACGCCCCTGGCGAGTTCCCGCCCCTTGCCTTTCCCCATTGGTCCGCTGAAGCTCATTTGGCTCCTAGTGCCCGCCCCTCTGGGGCGTACGAGAGGTGGTGCATACCTCCCCCACTTCCGACAGGAGCAGCCATACTGAGTGTGGAGGGACCGAGACGGGCTGGGGGAGCACTTCGCTCTTTGGCCTCCGCTTTTATCCTCCCAGTGTTTCTCTTTAGTCTCGGGTTATCAGGACCCAGAGGAAAGGGCTGTTTGCCAGTTGGTAGCAGGGCGTTCGTGTGAAGTGCAGAGGTTTCCTTCACTGCCTCCAGTTCCCAGGAGGCCGGCGGGTTTTAGTTTTCAAAAGGAGATGTCATCACAAAACCTTTCCAAGGTCCTAATGCCCTGTGGTTAGGATCTCAGAACCACTTAAAATCAGATCCTTAGAGGTAGGGTGACCATATAATTTATTGTTAAAACTGGCACAGATTTGAAAGCCTAAGGTGATACTATTAATTACCATTGGCCCAACAGTCATATATGTGGACTGTTCTGGAATTTAGAGCCACCCTACTCCAGATCAAGTCTTAGGCCCAGGTTTTTGTTTGTGTGTGCGTGTGTGCACGTGCGCACGCACGCTGAAATGTATGTACGGAACACTTCCATTTTAATCATTTTTATTTTTTTATTTTACTGTAGTTGATTTACAGGGTTATATTGGTTTCAGGTTTACAATGTAATAATTCTATATTTTTATAAATTATTCTCCGTTTAAAGTTATAACATTGGCTCTACATTAGATGCTTGTATCTTATTCATTTTATATCTTCTACTTCGTGTCTCTTAATCCCCTTAACCTATCTTGTCCCTCCCCCACCCCTCTCCACAACGGTGACCACTAGTTTGTTCTCTATATCTGTGTCTGTTTCTGTTTCTTGTTATATTCATTTGCTTATGTTTTAGTTTCCACATATAAGTGAAAACACAGTATTTGATTTATTTCACTAAGCATAATACCCTCTAGCTCCAGCCATGTTGTTGCAAATCCTTCTTAATCATTTTTAAGTGGCATTAATTACATTCAGAGTGTAGTGCAACTGTCACCATTATCTGTTTCCAAAATTTTTTATCACCTAAAATAGAAACTCTACCATTTGGTAATAACTCCCCATTACCCCATTTCGCCAGCCCCTGGTAGTCTCTTTGAATTTGCCTTTACTAGATAATTCACATAAGTGGAATCATGCAATATTTGTCCTTTTATGTCTGACTTACTTCCTCAGTATAATGTTTTCAAGTTTCATCCATATTGTAGCATGTATCAGTACTTCATTCCATTTTATGGCTGAATAAAATTCCATTGTATGGTTATATCACAATTTGTTTTTGCATTTATTAGCTAGCTGATGGACACTTGGGTTGTTTCTACCTTTTGGCTATTGCAAATAATGCTGCTATGAAAACTCCCGTACAAGTATTTTGTTTGATTCCCTGTTTTCAATTCTTTTGAGTATATACTTAGGAGTAGGGTTGTTGGGTCATATGGTAATTCTATGTTTTAACTTTTTGTTTTAACTTTTAACCTGTCATACTGTTTTCCACAGCAGCTGTACCATTTTACACTCCCATCAAAAACAGATAAGGGGGGACTTCCATGGTGGTGCGGTGGTTAAGAATCCGCCTGCCAATGCATGGGCATGAGTTCAATCCCTGGTCCAGGAAGATCCCACATGCTTCTGAGCAACTAAGCCCCTGTGCCACAAGTAGTGAGCCCGCGTGCCACAACTACTGAAGCCCGAGCACCTAGAGCCCTGCTCTGCAACAAGAGAAGCCACCGCAACGAGAAACCCGCTTACCACAACGAAGATTGGCTCCCACTCGCTGCAACTAGAGAAAGCCTGCACACAGCAACAAGGACCTAATGCAGGCAAAAAATAAATAAAATTTTTTTTAAAAAATGGATAAGTGTTCCAATTTCTCTACATCCTCACAAAAACTTGTTATTTTCCATTTTTTATTTTATTTATTTATTTAACATAAATAAGCAGGATCAACAAGCAGGACCCTGGCTTACTTCAGGACATAAAGTTTATAGAACGGGTCTGTAATTCATGGCCTGGCATACCAAGATTTTAGAAATCTAAATCTTTACTGGCTGAGTTACATGAAGGGCTCCCTGTTCAGGCTAAGAGCCAAAATGTCAATTTCACTTAAATTTTTTTTCTACCAGTGTACATTAATAGAAATGCCCTTGCAAAATTTGACTTTAAAAAAAATTGGGCACATATGTCTGAAGTTTAAAATCATTTTATTCAACAAATATCTACAGAGAACTTTAGGTCTGTTACCATCTTTATTCTTATTTTGTTCATTAATTTGTAAAGTAAATATTATGAATTTCTCTTTCTCTGAGATTTACATGGTGCTTTCTATTGAGGCTTGAACGAGGCTAGTCCTTCCAGCATGTGTCCAAGTCAAGATGAAATGTGGCGTATATGTAGTGCCAATGCTTCCCCATCACATTCATTTCTGGATATCTTTAAGTAGCATATTTTTTTCCTTCAAGACTATAAGGTTTGGGATAGAGAGCAATTAGAAATCACAAGGATAGGAGGGATTTTTAGACCCTGTGCTAATTGGAGTAGGTGGTAATGTTGGTGGGGTCATATTATGTTCTTTTTTTCTTCAAATCATTTTAATAACCTGGCAGTGATTCAAAGTATAAGAAGATTCAAACGTCTTCCCTTTAAACGGAACATGTTTGCCTCACAACATGATTGCCTCACAACAAGCATGATCCAAGGCAATCATGAGACTGGATTCCAAAGAGCAAGGGTCGTAGGAAAGCTTCAAGGCTCACAGATTGAAGAGCTTGGTTTCAGAAAGTCTCTTGAGGGCGAGCAGACAGCAGAAGAGACCTGAAATTTTAAGAGATCCTCAGAGGACGGGGTGCAATTGCTGGGTCATGAACACCTTAAAGCATGCCTTGATGGTAATATGGTGTCAAGGGTATTTGTCGCCTGGGAGAACTGAGCAGGATGGGCCATGCAGGTCTGTTGTCTCATAGGGTCAAGCTTCTTCAGCGAATAGATCTGGTCTCCCTGCTCATTGAGATAATACTGGAGAAACATGACCACACCAAAGCCAGAGGGTCCAATTCCGTCTGCCCATATTACGTTGTGCTTTAAAAAAAATATGGAAGTTTTTACTTTGCAAATTAAAAAAAAAGAATCTGTCCAAAACAGAAGCTGCATTCACTAAGCAGTCAATTCTATAAGTGAAGAAATTGCCAATTAAAAACATTTTATTGGGCTTCCCTGGTGGCGCAGTGGTTGAGAGTACGCCTGCCGATGCAAGGGACATGGGTTCGTGCCCTGGTCCGCGAAGATCCCACATGCCGCGGAGCGGCTGGGCCCGTGGGCCTTAGCCACTGAGCCTGCGCGTCCGGAGCCTGTGCTCCGCAACGGGAGAGGCCACAACACTGAGAGGCCCACGAACCGCAAAAAAAAAAAAAAAAATTATTTATTTATTTATTTATTTATTTTGGCTGCACCATGTCTTAGCTGCAACACGCGGGATCTTCCTTGCAGCATGCAGGATCTTTAGTTGTGGCATACAGGCTATTAGTTCTGGCCTGCGGGCTTCTTTGGTTGCAGCATGAGGACACTTAATTGCGGCATGCATGTGGGATCTAGTTTCCCGACAAGGGATCGAACTCAGGTCCCCTGTATTGGGAGCATGGAGTCTTACCCACTTGACCACCAGGGAAGTCCCAGAAATTGCCAATTATAATGTTCTCTCTTTCAAACCTTTCCACAAACCTTCCCACCCCTTGAGCCAATCTTCTACCAGAATTGCCTTTAAAAATAAACAGACCTGGGCTTCCCTGGTGGCGCAATGGTTGAGAGTCCGCCTGCCAATGCAGGGGACACGGGTTCGTGCCCTGGTCCGGGAAGATCCCACATGCCGCGGAGCGGCTGGGCCCATGAGCCATGGCCGCTGAGCTTGCGCGTCCGGAGCCTGCGCTCCGCAACGGGAGAGGCCACAACAGTGAGAGGCCCGCGTACGGCAAAAATAAATAAATAAATAAATAAATAAACAGACCTGAAAGAAAAGTGCATCTAAATATGATTTTTGTACCTGCAGAGCATATCTCTTCTCAAGAACATATAAAAGGCATAATAATCTCCTTTGCTCCTTCCCAAATTTTCTGCAACTAGGAATTATAGTGAGTATTTTACTCTATCCTCTATAAAAATCAGAAAATTATAGTATGTGTTTTCTAGTTCAGTCTCTCTGTTGAGCATGTGAGATTGCTTGGTTCTAAACTTTGGATTAGGGCAGTCTCACTGCTAAAGAAAGAAACCCTTAGCCAGTCTGTGGGGCTGCAAGATCTGATTTCTTACTAGAGGTTACTCATAATTAGAGTTGCAAGATTTAGCAAACAAAAATAAGGATGCCCAGTTAAATTTGAATATAGAATTTAAAATTCTAATTTAATTTGGTATCCAGTATTTTATCTGGCAACCCAATCTAATTAATACACCAATATTATGCATTCATTATTTCAACTTAATATGTTTTTATTGAACACCCCTAGAGTAAAACACTGGGCTAGGTTTTGTAGGTCAAACCGAAGGTAAAATGTGTGTCCTCAAAGAATTTATAATATTGGAAGGTATAAGGCAGAACACTGAAATTACATGTAAACAAACGAAAACTACATGTATAATAATGTTACTATATAGAGCTGCCTGTCAGTCTCTCTGTAGTTTGTTTCTTTGAATGTTGAGTATTGGTCCCTTTCAGGTATTTGTATTTGGAAGAACAGAGTCCTTCCCCTGTAGTAAAGCTCTGTCTTGGAATTAGCATGACTTTTGCCTGTTCATTACTACCAAAGCATAAATACCTGGTATTGAACAGGGCTGTTCAATATTTTAACTGTCTATACAGCAAAGTGAAAAATTAGAAAGCTAGACACTTAAATGCTCTTTTTTCATTATAATTTCAAGCTTGCTTTATCTTAATTTGTGATTGATATTTAATCAGTAGTAGTTTGTTATACTTTGAACTTTTGGGTTTGCCTTCTGTTAAGAATTTAATGGAATTTAATGACTCTAAACAAACACTTAAGAAGATGGTACTTAAAGGAAGCCTATGACCCCTTTGCAATGGATGAATTGTTTTGCAATGTGAGTAATTTCATTCTCTAGTTTATGAGTTTATAAGTAAAATGGGTTAATAGTTCAGATACTAATGTTAAGTTTTCTATCAAATAATACAAAAGGGATGTTATCCCAAGGGGAAAAGAGTAACATCTCTATATAAACATTTTTTTTGCATCTTTCCCTCCAAATGATAACTATTTATTGAGTTCTTTCTCTGTGCAGGCACTATGCTACATGCTTTACAGACATCATTTAATTTAATTCTGATGGAGAAACCAAGGCTAGAGAGGTTGGAGATGTGACCCAATATTTTTTTAGGATATCTGGTGATCTTGTAAACACTAACAACAGAAAGCACAACTGCATGCAACATTTTTCTTAAATGAAGAGTTTTAAAGCACTCAATTTTTAAAAGAGAGATCCAAGTTAAATACAAGGAAAAACTTCCTGATAATGAAGAACTGGAATGCAGAGAGTGGAGAGATTTTCTTCACTATATAGTATACTAAAGGATCAGTTGATGTTTATATGCCTAGAAGCCGATAGAGATGAATAAGCACTACAGATCTTCTCTGAGCTCAGTAATTATGGGAAAAGGACTTTGCCTGGAGACCAGAGAGGGGACTTGTATCGGAGGTGTATTGTTCCCTTTCCAGCTTCAGTCCTATGTCCACCTACTGTGGAAACTTGCATGGCAATTGCTACTTCTAAAACAATAAATAATAATTATCTACCTCTAGCTATTGGATTCTTACTTCAATGAAATATGTGTAAAACTAAATTCACTATCTTCCTGCCTTTCTTGACCTTGTATGCCCCACTTCTTTATTTGCTACCTTCTTTTTTCTTTCCTTCTCTTCAGAACAAAATTCCTTAGATGAAAGAGTCTTCACTTCTTGCCTCCATTTCTTTTTCTTCCCTCCATTTCTTAGTCTCCCATTTCCTCTTAAACCCAAGTGTGGCTTCTCTCCTCCTCTCTCCATTGAAACTTCTTTGACTCAGGACAGTGACATTTTAAAAAAGGAAAACTTTATTGAAATATAATTTACATATGATAAAGTCACTCATTTTAAGTGGCTTAATTATAATTCAGTGATTTTTATTAAATTTACAACATTGTACAATCATCACCACAATCAAATCTGAAAACATTTCTATTGCCTTGAAAAGAGCCCTGTGCCCATTTGCAGTCACTCACCTTTTGAGAACAGATTCAATGAATGATTTTCAGTCCAAAACTTACCTAACTGCTCTGAATACATTTGGCCCTACTGACCATACCTTTCCTTTTGAAACTTTCTCTTCCCTTCTTTCTGGCCATCACTTTCTCCTGGTTTCTCTCCTAACTTTTTTTTTTTCTCTCCTAACTTTTTGATAATTCTTCACAGATTACTTTCCCTGCCAGGCTTTATTATTTTTAAAAATATTTATTTATTTATTTGGTTGCACCGGGTCTTAGTTGCGGCACGCGGGATCTTCCTTGCCGCGTGCGGGATCTTTGTCACGGTATGAGGGATCTGTTTCCCCGACCAGGGGTTGAACCCCAACCCCCTGCATTGAGAGCGTGGAGTCTTAGGCACTGGACCACCTGGGAAGTCCCTGCCTTACTTAAAATTTATTTATTTATTTATTTACTTATTTATTTATATCTGCATTGGGTCTTTGTTGCTGCGTGCGGGCTTTCTCTAGTTGCGGTGAGTGGGGGCTACTCTTCGCTGCGGTGTGCGGGCTTCTCATCGCGGTGGCTTCTCTTGCTGCGGAGCACCAGCTCTAGGCACGCGGGCTTCAGTAGTTGTGGCATGCGGGCTCAGTAGTTGTGGCTCCTGGGCTCTAGAGCGCAGGCTCAGTCGTTGTGGCACACGGGCTTAGCTGCTCCATGGCATGTGGGATCTTCCCGGACCAGGGATCGAACCCGTGTCCCCTGCATTGGCAGGTGGATTCTTAACCACTGCGCCACCAGGGAAGTCCCCGTCCCTTACTTTAACTATTGCTGTTCCATTGAGTTCTGTCCTGGCCTTTCAGCCTACACCTACTTAAGTGATTACATTCATCTTCATGGCTACAACTGCCATCTGTAAGCCGATGACTCCAAAATTTCTATTTCCAGCTCAGACTCGTGGCCTGAGCTCCAGTCTGGTATAGTATAGTATAGTAAAACTACTTATCATCAACAGTGGTTCTTCTCTTGGGCTCTCGCTATAATAAAATGCAAACAGAAAACTCATCAAATTAGCAGTTGAATCCTGTTCCTCTTTGAGGAGGAAATTAAGATTCACCTATATTGTATTAAGTATCAAAGTGCTAGATGAAATATGAAATATACATATGATCGCTGAAGTCTATAGACAATAATATACTCTTCTTGTCAGATCTTGTAAGTAAAATAGAATTTTAATGTACCTGCAACTCTATTACTTCATTCTAGCTTAATTTTTTACATATGTGTCTCACCAGGTGATTGATATAAACTCAAGAGCAGGAACCAAATCTTTTTCTGCTTTGTCTTTCCAGTAAGAAAGCACAGTTCTTGATATAAAGTAGGTAAAAGTATTGTAGAATGAATAAATGAATGTATCAAGGCAGAACATACTTGAAACTGAACTGGTGTGTTAGTGTAGTGTACATTGGTGGTGGACTACCAAATGTCATTTTCCATCTTTTCTTCCTTATTACAAAACTGTAATTTTTTTGTAATAACCCATCTCCCTCCACATAGCAATACACTTTTGTATTTATCATAGAAATCCTATTTCTCATGCCAGTGACAGATATAGGATGGCTATATGAAGAAATTCTTGCCAGTAAGATGTAATGGGCAGAGAAGATATACAGATTGCCAACAAACTCATGAAAGAGTGCTCAACACCATTAATCATTAGAGAAATGCAAATCAAAACTACAATGAGATATCATCTCACACCAGTCAGAATGGCCATCATCAAAACATCTACAAACAGGGTTTCCCTGGTGGCGCAGTGGTTGAGAGTCTGCCTGCTGATGCAGGGGACACGGGTTCGTGCCCCGGTGCGGGGTGCGGGAAGATCCCACATGCCGCGGAGCGGCTAGGCCCGTGAGCCATGGCCGCTGGGCCTGCGCGTCCGGAGGCTGTGCTCCGCAACGGGAGAGGCCACAACAGCAAGAGGCCCGCGTACCGAAAAAAAAAAAAAATCTACAAACAATAAATGCTGGAGAGGGTGTGGAGAAAAGGGAGCCCTCTTGCCCTGTTGGTGGGAATGTAAATTGATACAGCCACTATGGAGAACAGTATGGAGGTTCCTTAAAAAACTAAAAATAGAACTACCATACAACCCAACAATCCCACTACTGGGCATATACCCATAGAAAACCATAATTCAAAAAGAGTCATGTACCACAATGTTCATTGCAGCTCTATTTACAATAGCCAGGACATGGAGGCAACCTAAGTGTCCATCAACAGATGAATGGATAAAGAAGATGTGGCACATATATACAATGGAATATTACTCAGCTATAAAAAGAAATGAAATTGAGTTATTTGTAGTAAGGTGGATGGACCTAGATAGAGTCTGTCATACAGAGTGAAGTAAGTCAGAAAGAGAAAAACAAATACCATATGCTAACACATATATATGGAATTTAAAAAAACCAAAAAAATGGTCGTGAAGAACCTAGGGGCAGGACGGGAATAAAGACATAGACCTACCAGGGAATGGACTTGAGGACATGGGGAGGGGGAAGGGTAAGCTGGGACGAAGTGAGAGAGTGGCATGTACATATATACACTACCAAGTGTAAAACCGATAGCTCGTGGGAAGCAGCCGCATAGCACAGGGAGATCAGCTTGGTACATTATGACCATCTAGAGGGGTGGGATAGGGAGGGTGTCAGGGAGGGAGACGCAAGAGGGAAGACATATGGGGATATATCTATATGTATAGCTGATTCACTTTGTTATAAAGCAGAAACCAACACACCATTGTAAAGCAATTATACTCCAATAAAGATGTTAAAAAAAAAAAAAGAAAGATGTAATGGAGAGTCTGCTGGGGAGATTCTGGGGAAAGTTTTTCAGTTATAAATAGAGATACATCGGGGAATTCCCTAGCTGCCCAGTGGTTAGGACTCTGCACTCTCACTGCCCAGGGCCCAGGTTCAATCCCTGGTCAGGGAACTAAGATCCCACAAGCCACGGCAGGGCCAAAAAAGAAAAAAAAGAGTTGCAGCGAGGCATTTTCTTTCTTTGGACTTTATAGTGTCTAGAAGTGTCAACTTGAACTATGACAGCCATCTTGTGAATACTGGGGATGCTAGTATCTAAGGGCAAAGTCAATAAACCGAGGAAAGCAGAACAGAAAGACAGAAGAAGGTGGTCTCTGCTGACATTGCTGGATGGAAATTAACCAACTCTGAAGGTGCCCTAACTTGGGACTTCATTATGTGACTTGCCCTACTATTTAAACTATTTAGAGTTGAGTTTTCTATTTCTTCTAGTTGAAAGAATCTTAACCAATAATTTTAGTAAACAGATAACATAGCAAACAACCTATGTGGGTTTTTTTTCCTTATTAGACTACAGTGGAGTGTGGACAAAGAGCACATGTCGACCCTGTTGTCATGTCTGTTGTCTGTGTTTTACTCCAGCTGTAATGTAGATGTTCTTACAAACCTCCTCTGAAAAAGACCCTTTGCACACTAACCTTGATAGTCTCAGATCTAGGCAACAGAAACAATAATAGGCATGTCAGGTGAATCCAGGAAGACATATTTTAGGGTCAGTGCTATACGGAAACTTCTTGCTTCTACTGATGAAAATAATGAGAATTTTCAGGCTGATTCTACCACTCAATGCTGGCACTATTTAGCCCCAGGGGAGAATTCTAATGGTAATTATATTCAGGAGACTTTAAGATATATATTGATGCTGGTTCTTTGTAGTTATTATGATACTATTTATACAAGTTTCAGTACTTTTACCTTTTTCTCCTCCTTTTCCATCTATTCAAATTCTGCCTGTATGCCAAGATGCAGCTGAGATTTCACACTTCTCATAAATACAATGCACCATGATGTAACTCTGATGTACCAAAATACCTATATTTCTGAGCATCAAATACCTATAAGACCCTGGAGGTACGTTATACACATAAGGTACCTTGCATAGCTTATGATCTAATTGACAAACTAGGACACAAAAAAAGTATGGAGTAGCATACTGATTCTCAAACTTAGGGTGCATAAAAGTCCAGTTGTTACACCTGTTAAAAATCAGTTTCCTGGGCTTCCCTTGTGGTGCAGTGGTTGAGAGTCCGCCTGCCGATGCAGGGGACACGGGTTCATACCCCGGTCTGGGAAGATCCCACATACCGCGGAGCGGCTGGGCCCGTGAGCCATGGCCGCTGAGCCTGCGCATCCGGAGCCTGTGCTCCACAACAGGAGAGGCCACAACAGTGAGAGGCCCGTGTACCGCAAAAAAAAAAAATCAGTTTCCTAGGCCATACCTTCAGAGATTTTGACTCAGTAGTTTCAGCTTGAGGTTCCATAATCTTTATTTTTAATTTTTATTTATTTATTTATTTATTTTTTGGTACGTGGGCCTCTCACTGTTGTGGCGTCTCCCGTTGTGGAGCACAGGCTCCGGACACACAGGCTCAGCGACCATGGCTCACGGGTCCAGCCCCTCTGCGGCATGTGGGATCTTGCCGGACCGGGGCACAAACCCATGTCCCCTGCATCGGCAGGCGGACTCTCAGCCACTGAGCCACCAGGGAAGCCCCATAATCTTTATTTTTGACAAATTCCTCAGATTGATTTTGACTGTAGGTGTAATGAGACTCTCTGTTGGATAACATTGCGGAGTGGAGAGTGTGACAATTTTGTGTTTCTTTGGACTGTGGTGCCATGCTGAAATGGGCCTGTGGTAGGAGTATAAAGGCATATATTCATTCAGGTTATCTTAATAGTGGTAACGGTGAAAATGGAGCTAATTGTAACAGAGAGATGTTAAAGAGATAGCTTTCACAGGGTTTGGTGACTGATTACATATGAATGATACGGAAGAAGAAAAGGTCAAGGATAACAGTAAATATCCTGATTTAAGTGATTCCCATCTCTTGTTGGCTCTATGACTGATTCCCTTATTCCCTATATTTTAAATGAAGATAATAATATCTACTTCATAGCATTATTATGAAGTATAAATAAATTAGGGTGCTTAATAAATACTCAAAAATATTTAGTTTTCTAAAAGAAGTTTAATAAAAATAGAAGGTAGCATATGGTTAAGGCTTAATGAAGGACTGGTGCAAACTATAAGAATTAAAGGAGTCATGGAGGAGGAAAGATCATTGTGGTCTGGCATGAAGCATCTCAGTACTTTAAAAAATTCAATTACATTTTTAAATTTTGAGGGTTTTTTAGATTTTTTAAACATTTTATTTATTTATTTATTTTTGGCTGTGTTGGGTCTTTGTTGCTGCGCAGGCTTTTCTAGTTGTGGCGAGCAGGGGCTACTCTTCATTGTGGTGCACGGGTTTCTCATTGTGGTGGCTTCTCTTGCTGCAGAGCATGGGCTCTAGGCATGCAGGCTTCAGTAGTTGTGGCACACGGGCTCAGTAGTTGTGGTTCGCGGGCTCTGGGGCGCAGGCTCAGTAGTTGTGGTGCACGGGCTTAGGTGCTCTGCGGCATGTGGGATCTTCCCCCACCAGGGCTCGAACCTGTGTCACCTGCATTGGCAGGTGGATTCTTAACCACTGCGCTACCAGGCCTAGATTTATTTTTTATTGAGGGAACATTGGTTTATAACATTATATAAATTTCAAATCCAAAAAAGAAGGAACGAGGAAATCCAAAAAAGAGGGGATATATGTATACATATAGCTGATTCACTTTGCTGTACAGTAGAA
Source organism: Grampus griseus (assembly GCF_964374135.1). Classification (NCBI taxonomy): domain Eukaryota; kingdom Metazoa; phylum Chordata; class Mammalia; order Artiodactyla; family Delphinidae; genus Grampus; species Grampus griseus. The sequence goes on from NC_139002.1 coordinate 57,949,828, forward strand.
ACTAACACAATGGTTGTAAAACAACTATACTCCAATAAAAATTTAAAAATAAATAAATAAATTTCAAGTGTACAGCATTACATTTCTATTTCTGTATACCTCACAGCATGCTCAGAGCACTTCCTTCTGTCACCATAGAAGGTGATTCCCTTTATCCATTTTGCCCTCTGCCCCTTCCCTTTTGGTAACCCCTACTCTGTTCTCTATATCTATGACTTTGTTTTTGTCTGCTTTGGTTTGTTCGTTTATTTTGTTTTGAGTTTTTAAAAAATATTCTATATATGAATGAAATCATACAGTATTTGTCTTTCTCCATGTGACTTATATCACTTAGCATAATACCCTCAAGGTCCATCCATGTTGTCACAAATGGCAAGATTTCATCTTTTTTATGGTTGAGTAATATTCATATATATACATATATATGAATATATATATCTATTTTACATCTTCTTTATCCATTCATCCATTGATGGGCACTTAGCTTGTTTCCATACCTTGGCTATTGTAAATAATGCTGCAATGAACAAAGAGGTGCATATATCTTTTTGAATTAGTGTTTTCATGTTCTTTGGATAAATACCCAGAGGTGGGATAGTTGGATCATATGGTAGTTGTATTCTTAATTTTTTGAGGAATCTCCATACTGTTTTCCACAGTAGCTGCACCAATTTACATTACCCCCAACTGTGCACAAGGGTTCCCATTTCTCCACATCCTCACCAACACTTGCTATATCTTGCCTTTTTGATAATAGTCATTCTAACAGTTGTGAGGTGATATCTCATTGTAGTCTTCATTTGCATTTCCCTAATAATTAGTACTGTTGAACATCTTTTCCCGTGCCAGTTGGCCATCTGTGTATTCAGCTCCTCTGCCCATTTTTAAATTGGGTTGCTTATTTTTTGTTGTTGTTGAATTGTATAAGTTCTTTATATATTCTGGGTATAAACCCCTTATCGAATATTTCATTTGCAAATATCTTCTCCTATTCAGTAGGTTGTCATTTTGTGTTTGTTTTGTTTTGTTTTGGCTGAGTTGGGTCTTCGTTGCTGCATGCAGGCTTTCTCTAGTTGCAGCGAGCGGGGACTACTCTTTGTTGCGGTGCATGGGCTTCTCATTGTGGTGGTTTCTCTTGTTGTGGAACACAGGCTCTAGGTGTGCAGATTTCCGTAGTTGCAGCATGCGGGATCAGTAGTTGCAGCACATGGGCACTAGAGTGCATGGGCTTCTGTAGTTGCAGCACACGGGCTCAGTAGTTGTGGCTCACGGGCTCTAGAGCACAGGCTTAGTAGTTGTGGCGCACGGGCTTAGTTGCTCTGTGGCATGTGGGATCTTCCTGGACCAGGGATTGAACCTGTGTCCCCTGCATTAGCAGGCAGATTCTTAACCACTGCGCCACCAGGGAAGTCTCTGTCATTTTGTTTTGTTGATAGTTTCTTTTGCTGTGCAGAAGCTTTTTAGCTTGATGTAGTCCCATTTGTTTATTTTTTTGTTTCCCTTGCCTGAGTAGACTCATCTAGAAAGATATTGCTAAGACAAATGTCAAAGAAAGTACTACCTATGTTTTCTTCTAGGATTTTTATTGTTTCAGGCCTTACATTCAAGTCTTTAATCCATTTTGAGTTGATTTTTGTGTATGGTGTGGGATAGTGGTCTAGTTTCATTTTTTTGCATGTGACTGTCCAGTTTTCCCAACACCATTTATAAAATTCAATTACGTTTAACTCAAGTGTATATATGCATAGTTTTAAAAAGTCTAATAGTGCTAAAATGCTATTTTTCATTTGCTTAGCTTTTTTGCACTTGTTGGCAAGTTTTCCTTCAACTCCATTTTCTGTATGGTTAAATTTAACTACATCCTTCTGCTCTGTCTGGGTTGGTTACTCTTTAGACTTTTTTTGCTTTTCCTAGGAATACCTTTTACTTCTTTCCTGTGTAAGATCTACTATTTCTAGATCTATAACTTCCTTTTCTTTGGTTTAACTCCTTGTTTGGCTTCTTCAATAGCTTTTTGGAAAAGAGTGAATTTTTAAGACCTTGTATATCTGGAAATATTTTACTCTACCTGCACATTTAAATGATAGTTTGCCTGGGAATAGAATTCTAGTTTGAAAATCTTTTCACTTAGAAGTTTCTTTGTTTTTTTCCCCAATTTCCAATGTTATTATTGAGAACATTGATGCCATTTAATTTATTTTATATTTTTGACCGTGCCACGTGTTAGTTGCATCATGTGGGATCTTCGTTGAAGCATGCAGTTTTCTCTCTCTAGCTGTGTTTCAAGGGCTCCAGAGCATGTGGGCTCTGTAGTTTGCAGCACGTGGGCTCTCTACTGGAGGTGCCCAAGCTCAGCAGTTGTGGCACACAGGTTTAGTTACCCCGAGGCATGGGGGATCCCAGTTCCCCAAGCAGGGATTGAACCCTCATCCCCTGCATCGGAAGACGGACTCTTCACCACTGGACCACCAGGGAAGTCTCCCTTTTCTGTTTTTTAATCCTTTTGGTATGTCCTGTTTTAATTTCTGGGAACTTTTAAGATCTTCTTTTGTCTCTGATGTGGAATTTCATGATGATGTGAACTGAAGGGATTTTCTTTTATTTTTGCTGGGCCTGTGATATACACTTTCTTCTTTTTTATTTTTTTACAATGGAATCTATGATTTTTTAATTAATTAATTTAATTTATTTATGTTTGGCTGCACAGGGTCTTTGTTGCTGCACGTGGGCTTTCTCTACTTGCAGCGAGTGGGGGCTACTCTTCATTGAGGTGCGTGGGCTTCTCACTGTGGTGGCTTCTCTTGTTGCGGAGCATGGACTCTAGACGCGCGGGCTTCAGTAGTTGTGGCTCGCAGGCTCAGTAGGTGTGCCTCGCGGGCTCTAGAGCACAGGCTCAGTAGTTGTGGTGCACGAGCTTAGTTGTTCTGCGGCATGTGGCATCTCCCCGGACCAGGGCTTGAACCCGTGTCCCCTGCATTGGCAGGTGGATTCTTAACCACTGAGCCACCAGGGAAGTCCTGACATACACTTTCAATTTGGAAACTCATGTCTCCTAGGTGTGGGAACTTATTTTATATAATTTATTTTAAAATATTCTCTGCATTAAAGTTTTCTTCGTTCTCTCTCCATATAATTTCTATTATTTGCATGCTGAGTCTCCTGGATTAATCTTAGATACTCCTCAAATTATCTAGTGTTCATCTCTTAGCTTTTTGCTATGCTTTCTGGAATATTTCCTTAATGTTGTCTTTCAATTATTTTATTTTATTTTTAAACTTTAGCTATCATAATTTTAATTTCCAAGAAAACCTGTTTTGAAACAGTGTTCCTTTTTTAAAAATAGGATCTTGCTCTTCCTTCAAAAATGCAATAGTGGGACTTCCCTGGTGGCACAGTGGTTAAGAATCCGCCTGCCAATGCAGGGGACACAAGTTCAAGCCCTGGTCCAGGAAGATCCCACATGCTGTGGAGCAACTAAGCCATGTGCCACAACTACTGAGCCTGTGCTCTAGAGCCTGCAAGCCACAACTACTGAAGCCCGTGCGCCTAGAACCCATGCTCCACAACAAGAGAAGCCACTGTAATGAGAAGCCCACACACCACAACAAAGAGTAGCCCCTGCTCTCCCCAACTAGAGAAAGCCTGCATGCATCATCAAAGATCTAATACAGCCAAAAATAAATAAATAAATAAATGAAATGAAAAATGCAATAGCTTTTATCATAGACTTTCTTTCCTTTCTATCTATCTTTCTTTCTTTTTGCTGGCTTATTTGTTTTATTTTTCTTTATTTCATATTGGAGATTTTATCAAATATATGGTAAACTTTTACAGTTTGTTCAGATTTAAGAGAAGCATCAAAGTAATTGGAAGCTCAATGTGAGGGGTAGAATTTCTTGATTAGAAGTGTTCATTATAGATGATTTGGTGGTGAACTGGCTTTTTTATTGAAGTTACCTCTATATTCAGAACTTACAGGTCCTTTCTCTGGGATGTTTCAGCTTATATACAGAAGGATCTTTCCATCTCTTTTTCAGTCTTATAAGATGCTGCCAGTGTTATGAAAGGTGCTTGGAGAGAGACCATTGGTTATCAATCCCTGTATCTTCTGACAGCACCTCACCCTAGTAGTCTACTATGCCTGGTTTATGAGCCTAGAGCCTCTTATGTGCGATTCCTCCATAGATGGGGATAGGTTTATAACTACTGTTTATACCGTCTTTGATACAATTCCCTTGTTTTGGGCCCCGTTTCTCTTCCCTACCTTCTGTGCTACCTGGTATTTCACATTCCTGATCCTTTCTGGGGTTCAGCTTGGCTGATTGACTTGCTTCTTGTTGCTTTCCCCTTCAGTAAGCACTTTCTATCCTCTGTTTAGTCAGTTACCGTTGCTCTTTCTTTGTCTCCCAACTTAAAACATTATGGGTCTGGGTTAGAGATGTCACAGCCAGAGTTTGCGTTTTTACTTTTTCTTCTTGTTTTGGAACAATTTCAGAAAAGGAAGGAGGCAGAAACTCCTTTAATCTACCATCCTAAAACTGGAAGTTTGTTCAATTTTTCGGAATGGTGTTGCAGCTTATTGTCTCACTGGATAGTTTCAGCTATAAGCTACCATAATGATTTCAATATCTTTTGATTTTTATTTAAAATTCAAAAATCTGAAGAAATGTTCACTAATAGATGGTTTCTCTTAGCATCTTAGGCAAGTTACAATTTGGCCGTACAGTCTGTTGGCATTTCAGTGCAAACAGCATTGGTCTCATTTTTCTTTCCTAAGATGCTCTGTTCTTTACATAAACAGCAGTAGAAGCAGTTGTTCTCTTCTATTGTGAGAGAGATTATCTCTTAGTAGCAAGTGGAGTGATTCATTCTCCGGCACATCTTAGGGGAAACTTTATTATTTGTGGGGGTTAGAGTGTGGGGAGAGGAGAGTTCCAGCAATGTGTCAGATATTACACATTCTGGACCTACATAAAAAGAAGCAACCTCGGGGCTTCCCTGGGGCTTCCCTGGTGGCGCAATGGTTGAGAGTCCGCCTGCCGATGCAGGGGACATGTGTTCGTGCCCTGGTCCGGGAAGATCCCACATGCCGCGGAGCGGCTAGGCCCGTGAGCCATGGCCACTGAGCCTGCGCGTCCGGAGCCTGTGCTCCGCAACGGGAGAGGCCACAACAGTGAGAGGCCCGCGTACTGAAAAAAATAAAAATAAAAAAGATAAAAAAAGAAGCAACCTCTTCTCCCACTGCAATTTCAAAACCTAGAAGTAACACCTCACATCTAAGGCTCTGAGAAATCACATTATTTATAACAAGGACCATGATTCACATGAATGGAACAAAATGGAATTATCAAAAATAGATTTTGTAGATCATTCTGCAGCGAAAATATCTTGTAACATAGCTTATAAATTGGCCATAAACATAGGTAGAACAATTCCATTGAAGTTCTAACCGCCTTCTCCTCCACCTTGACTGAATAACATTTATACTTATACCATGGCACATCCTTGAATGTCAAGGTATTTGGAAAACAGGTTTTGACATGAGGCCTCCTATGTCTTTTTATTTTTTTTAATTGTAGTCCTTTTGAAATGAGACTTGCTTAAACATACCTTGTGTTAATTGTGCTTATTTAACTGGTCACCTTGAATTATTGGGCATTTGTCATTTTTATGCTTTGTGTATTGACCCACTATTATTTTTAGTAGCAATGATTCTAATAACTTGTGGAGTAGGTTAGAAGGGCTTCACATTTGATGGAATTTGAATTCCTGCCAGAGCTATTATTTGTCTCAAATATGAGCAATATGATTTCAGTCCTTTTACCTGGGCAGTTTTTCTCCTTTTATTGATTTCCTGCCTCTCCAAGAGTAATAAATCCTTTTTAGGGGGTAGTAAACAGAAAAAGACATTACAGTTTGGTAACCACTACTGTATTTTATATATATATATACACACATATATATATATACACACATACACACATGTATGTATACATACACACACACACACACACACAAGCACACACACACAGTATTGAGTGCCTAATGTTCAAGGAGTTGTGTGAGGTGTTTTAAGGGATCTAAAGATGAGAATGTCAGATGCTTTCAGCTGCAAGTAACAATGACAAAGACATATTATGAAGACATTAATACATATAAAGACATTTATTATTTTGCTAAAAAAAGTCCAGAGGAAGTCCAGTTCCAAGGTTGGTACAGTGGCCCAATGATGCCTTTTAGCTTTTTGCTTAGCCATCATCAGTGGTTGGCTTTTTTCTTCAGGATTATATATTAATGTTCACAAGATGTCTTTGCCCTAGATATCATGTCCTTATATAACCATATCCAATGGCAGAAAAATGGCAGTTTTTCCTCATCTATCTGTTCTCATCAAGGAAGAAAATTTATCTCAGAAGTCTCTGGCACATTTCCTTTGTATCCCACTGGCTCAGATCAAGTTAGGTGCCTATAGCTTAGCTGAAGGGAAGCTGGAAAAGTATCTGTCATTTCCAATATATATTGTGGAAATGTGTGTGTGCGTGTGTTTGTTGTTGGATAGGCAACAAATACTGTCTGTCATCAGGGAGTAAGATGAAATCTCAGTCCTCCCTCAAGAAGTTTTTTGTCTCTGGGGCAGAAAGTCAAGCTGTAATTATATTACAATTTTTGTGTGCTAGATTCCTGCTCATACTCATGGGCTTCAAATTAACAATCCCTTTTTTTTTTTTTTTTTGAGGTATGCGGGCCTCTCACTGTTGTGGCCTCTCCCGTTGCGGAGCACAGGCTCAGCGGCCATGGCTCACGGGCTCACGGGTTCACGGGTTCCGCCGCTCCGCGGCATGTGGGATCTTCCCGGACTGGGGCACGAACCCGTGTCCCCTGCATCGGCAGGCGGACTCTTAACCACTGCGCCACCAGGGGAGCCCCAATAATCCCTTTTAAACTGATCAGAAAAACAGCTCTAGGTACTTCCCTTTGGAGCTGCCAAAGCCGTCCTCTCCCATTGTCCCCAGTTTTTGGTTATGAGATCTGATCTGGGCATCTTTTTCATAAGTGTCGTAAAGGAATGCAGTATCAATTTACATCACATGATTTTAAGCGATGTTCTCTTTCCCCAAAACGCTCTTGCCCTTCCATCTCCACATGCTCAAATCCCATTCACCTTTTGAAGAAAACTAAAAATAATCTCTCTCATTTATTTCATTTATTCAGCAAATATCTGTTGCATGCTTGCTGTGGAGCAAGCACTCTGCAAGTGCTGGGGATACAAGACATGAGTTTTGACCTCATGAAGCTTATAGTCAGGTGGGGAAGACTGACAAATAACAAAAACAATTAAGTGATGGGGAAGAATAGGGTACAATGGGAAGACAGGCAGGAGTACTTACACTCTGTTGGAATTCGAGCAGACAGAGAGGTCTTTTTGAGGACTTTTAAAAGATGATACCTAAAGAATGAGTAGGAATGGGGACGAGGGAGGGAGGTGCACGTGTTCAAGATTAAGAGAAATCATTCAAGTGGAAGTGCTGGTGAAAGCACCCTTGAAAAAGGCCTCTTTAATTCCTCCTTCTCCCAAGTAATTTCTCCGTTTGATGAACCCCATAGCACATATGTAACTTTTAGACCATAAGATCTCTAAAGATAAAACATATGACTTACACAGAGCACTTGATAAATATGATTTTGGCTTCAGAGGAGAATGAGGCATTATATGTGTCAACGCAAAATGCTAAGTTAAAACATTAAAAACATCTGAGGTAAGAGGTGGATTATATCATATCGCTCTTCAAAATGATAGGAATAGCCTCACCTACCTAGGTGATTACAGAGACCAAAGCAGCAGGGAAGAATTGGTTCATAAAGTTCTGGAGGAAGTACAAAGTAATTATAGTTCCAATCCTCAGATGTTACTTTAAAGGCTATTTCAGGAAACATAATGAAAACCTGGTACCCATCAGAAAGAAAAAATAGCCACTCATTTTTGTTTGCAGAGCTTTTCTTCTTAAATATTGCCTTGGTATTGGCTGCTCTTTGTGTGTACTAGGGTTTTGGGTTACTGGTGGGGCGAGCCTTATCAGACCTGACAAGCTACTTTTAAAATCAAGTATTAAAAAAGAAAAAATCAAACATCCATGTCACAACTCAGGTTTCTACTGTTTCATTTTAGATGCATGATCTAAAATCTTTCTGCTGCTTGGCTGAGGGGAACTAGAAGTTAGTAAATTTTAATAGAGAAGTAGATTTGGGGGTATAGCTGTTGTCTTGATAGGCCAGAATAAATGAATATTTAAGAATCTCTTTTCCTCCCCTTAATTTATTCTAGTTCATTCAGCAATTCATCCTTGGGTTTGAGAAGGCACTTGTTTGATCCTGCCATTTCTACAGCTAAGTAAACAATAACCCTCAAATAATGAGAAAATGTACTTAAGTGTGTTTTGTGAATGGTAAGGCTCTATACACAATTTTAAGGACTTACTTTTTATTATTAACTTGGAACTATTTTTGATACCAATTTTTAAAAGCGTCCTTTTCAAGGCCAAGGATTACTTTTTCCAATGCTGTCCTATCGTATGGTGAGTTGTGGCTGAAGTATGGTAAGGTGTGGATTACAAATTCTCTAATTTGATAATTCTTAACCTTTATTTACCTTTTATTAATAGATCTTATTTTTTTAAAGTTTTAGATTTACAGAAAAATTGAGCAGGCAGTACAGAAAGTCCACATATACTTCTCCCCATCCCCAGTTTCCTTTATTAATATCTTACATTAGTACGATACATTTGTTACAATTAATGTACCAATATTGATACATTGTAATTAACTAAAGTCCATATTTATTCAGATTTCCTTAGTTTTTGCCTAATGTCCTTTTTCTGTTCCAGGATCCCATTCACCTTTAAACTTACCAGTTTAGTTATGTTAGTTATATCCACATTACTCCTAGTTGTCACGTATTCCTGAGCTCCTCTTGAGTGTGACATTAACCTTCATTTTTGGGTCATGAACTGGGTTGAAAATCTGATGAAAGCTATGGATTCTCTCCACAGAAAGATACACATGCTGCAGATGTCTGATTTAAGGGAGGCTCCCCCACAGCAGATTCAGAAGCCCTGCTTTAGAGGGAATGGGTGATCTTTTTTTTAAAATTAGTTTTTATTGGAGTATAGTTGAGTTACAATGTTGTGTTAGTTTCTGCTGTACAGCAAAGTGAATCAGTTATACATATACATATATCCACTTTTTTAGATTCTTTTCTCATATAGGTCATTACAGAGTATTGAGTAGAGTTCCCTGTGCTATACAATAGGTTCTTATTAGTTATCTATTTTATATATAGTAGTCTGTATATACCAATCCCAATCTAACAATTTAATCCTCCCCTCCCATAAACCATGTTTGTTTTCTACATCTGTAGAAAGGTGATCTTTTTATTTTATTTTTTAATATATTTATTTTTGGCTGCATTGGGTCTTCGTTGCTGCACGTAGGCTTTCTCTAATTGTGGCGAGCAGGGGATACTCTTCGTTGCAGTGCGCGGGCTTCTCATTTTGGTGGCTTCTCTTTGTTGTGGAGCACGGGCTCCAGGTGCGCAGGCTTCAGTAGTTACGGCACATGGGCTTCAGTAGTTGTGGCTCACAGGCTCTAGAGCACAGGCTCAGTAGTTGTGGCACATGGGCTTAGTTGCTCCGCGGCATGTGGGATCTTCCCAGACCAGGGCTCGAACCCATGTCCCCTGCATTGGCAGGCAGATTCTTAACCACTACACCACCAGGGAAGTCCCCAGGTGATCTTTCAATGTCCACTTCCCCACATCAGGGCCATGCTCTACCTCTAATTTGTTGTGTGACCTTTTTGCAACCCCATTTTCCTACCTGGGCCTCAGTTTCACCACCTGTGAAATGAAGGGTTTAGTTTACCTGACGTCTAACTCCTTTTCTATCACAGTAGAAGGTGGGGGTCACTTAAAACTGTCCATATCTGAGGAACAAATGTTGGTAAGAGAAGACCAAAGCAGGTCAAGCTAGGGAAGTGGATGGGTTTATCAACGAGGAGGTTGTGGAGGTTCAATTGGGGGAAAAGACAAAACCTGGGTTCCACTTTATGGCTCTGCGAATTTTGTAAATCATTTCCTTCCTGTGACCTTTAGCTTTCTTGTCTACAAAAATGTGGAGGCCCTGCTTCTGTTACGAAACTCCTGGGAGCAACAGTACCTAGTAGGGTATCGTCTGAGGAATTATAAGAAAAAAGATGGAGAAGGTGGGTGCAGAGGTGAAGGGCGTATCTGAGGACTGTGAGGCAGAGCTGAGGGCTGAGGAAAGAGGAACCTTCTGTACACCTTAGGGCCTTCCGACTTCACCCACACTTGGGGTCAGTTCCGCCTCCATTCTGGCCCCGTCTCCGCCCCAATGCCCTCCCCTCCCCTCAGGTTGCGACGAGTCACACTTCGCATGGCCGCCACGGTGAGACGCTTTCCACCGCAGGAGGGCAGCGCGCGCGCTCTGGCGCTGCCACCTCACTCGACAGCTCTGCCCGCCCTTAACCTCTTCCGATTGGCTCAGCCCGTAAGTGACATCAGTGCTCCTTATTCTACCCCGTCAGCTCCCCCAGGCTCCACCCCACCATCTCCCGGCTTCTCCCGACGCGAAGGGAAACGTAACCTCCCCACGTCTCCTCTGCCTGGGCGGAGCCGGGAAAGCAGGCTAAACCAGGAAGGCGCTGGCTGTGGCGCGCACGCGCTCGCACGCACGCACGCACGCACGCACGCCGTGGCTGGCTGGGCGGCAGGCTCGCGCCCGGGCTCGCCCCGCGCTGCGCCGCGCCACAGGCTCGCGCACTCAGCAGGTTGGGCTGCGGTGGCTGCAGCTGTGGAGCTGGAACGCTACGTGTGAGAGGTCCCAGACACGTCTGCGGCTCCGGCTCCGCCACCCTCGCCTCAGTCTCGGTGCCGGGTGCTGAGAGGGGAACAGCTCTAGCCTCGGGACCCCCGAGCACACCCCTGGCTGCTTCCGACACCGCCCTCCTTCCTTTCCTAGCTGCGGGCCTCGCTCGGTGCTAGGCGACTCCGAGTAGAGGCGGCGGCGACGGCTGCCTGTCTGTGAGAGGAGCCTTGTTCTCCAGCCTTGCTCCGCTGCCGGGCCCTGCAGGGGCCGAGAGAGCTCGGCGCCGACCCTTCCTCTATCCTCCCCGTGAACCGGTTGGAGCGGCGTCGGTCTGGGAGGTCTCTGGGCTGAGGCGGCGGCAGCTCCTCCGGCTCCATCATGTCCGCGGGCGGAGACTTCGGGAATCCGCTGAGGAAATTCAAGCTGGTGTTCCTGGGGGAGCAGAGCGGTGAGTGCGCGGCTCCCCCACTCCTGGCAGCTGGCAGTGGCTTCCCCGCACCGCCCCCAGTGCGGCCCTTCCGTCCGCGGAGGCTCCCTGCGGGCCTCGCGGTCGCGCTTCCTTCCACCCCCTAGCCCTTGAGCCTGTTTGCCGACCCCTGTTAGCCACGCATTCCTCTTCGCCATGATCCGTCGATCGGATTCTGACCCTTCCGCCCCCCACTCCGCCCGCTCCTTTCCCCGCCGCCCGGCCCTCTCCCGTGGATCTGCCCTCCCCACTCCTCACCCCGCCCAGCCCCAGCCTCCTGTCCATCCCTTTCTTCCTCCGGTCTCCGTCGTCTCACCGACGCCAGCTCCCTTCCTTGAGCCCCACCCTTGTTCCTTGCTCTGATCCCAGTTGCTCAGCTCGATGAGGCCCACCTGGGAAGCCCCACTCCGGGGAACCGGCCCTCTTCAACCTTGCGCCGGGAGGGTGGGATCTGGGCGTTGTTTTCCCCAGAGGCTTGGCCCCGAGAAGCGCGGATCTTGTGGAAGGCGGGGGGGGGGGGGGAGTCCTAGGAAATTCTTGGATTGTTTTCACCTAGGTGGGGAATGGGTCTGGGTTATAGAGGATACATATCTGAATTGGAGGCGACTTGATGGAATGGTTGGGGAGTGAGGGAGTGGCGGCGGCAGTAGCGGTTTTTGCCCCTTGGGTTAGGCTGTGGCCTGTTGGAAAACCTCGTTTTCTTCTCTTGACTTTCATCCCTGGCGATTCTTTTGGCTGTGTTCATGCTTTTCCAATCTCTGCCAGATGCTATGTCATGATCGTTTTACTTGGAATTTTTCACATCTCACCTCTCCTTTTTCTGCTTCAACACGAAGCGCAGTGTCTGATTCTCCTCACGGCGGTGCAAACAGGAATTACTGGAGAAATGTTAATTCCATTTCTTCTTGAGTATTTTCCAATTATATATTCAGGATTCCTTAGGGAGAGAAGGCTTTAGAATAACGAACATCTTTGTTTTGTAGGGTTTCCTTTGCGGATAGGGAGTAACAGAGTAGAGAAGGGATAGATTGATCATCCAGTTATCTAAATTCGATTCGAATATGTAATACCATTTTGGCTAAATGATTCTTTTATGGTTAATATTCCATAGTATCTGATGAGTGAAATTATTATCTCATATACTTGGTCAGGCTCCTGCTGTCGTTGTACTTTGTGTTAGGTATAAGCTTCTAATTTTCTGATGATTGTCTCTAAAAATTACTTCTTGTGGTAATTCCAATTTTATGCTGTATTATGCAAACTTCACACTCTGTAGTTTAGAGATTATCATCCTCCATTATTTTTCTCACACTTTTCCTATCTTTAAAATTGAGACATTGAGAGATTAGTTCCGAGTCATCAGACATTGAGTTACATGATAGGTGTTTTAGGTTAGGCTATAGAAGACATTTATTTCTTTTGATTGGAAGGAAAATAACTGATATAAATTCAGAGCTCTTATTACTGCTCTTAACTATTTATACTAATTTGTGTGGCATTAAAGTAGGTTAATAATAGTTGCAAAATTGCTTCCAGTTAGACCTGATAAATTGTTTTTCTCCTTTCATACATAATCTTTTCTCCCTGCCCTCTTACCAAGTCTCCTCTTTGCTTTTTTTTGCTATACAGATATAAACTTGTTTCTTCAAGTGACTTAGTAAGACCTATGAGATTGATCCCTGTCCAGGTATTTTATGACAGTTTCAGGACAGTGACATACATAAAATACAGCCTATTGGTCATTATTGATAAATAGGATCTAAAGTGCTTATTGTGCACTCAGGGATGTTAATGCCTGCCTTACATTGTGATGCAGAGCTATTTAGTTTGCATGAAAAATCCATTAATCTCTGTCCTAGAAAGTTTTTAGTATGAATAGAAATCATAATTTAAGTATCTGCAGGTTTCCTTTGAATTTCTTGGGTATTTATATTCTAATTCACATTGCAGAGTTTTATGGCTTCTCATTTCTTAGTTTCTTCAAGTCTTTACTAACTCCCCTTCCTTCCACCATAATTCCTGAAGCCATCTTAGATTTTTTTTTAAGTAGACTTGATTTTTTAGAACAGTTTTAGATTTACAGAAAAATTAAGAAGATCATGCAGAGGTTTCCCATATAGCCCCACCCAATATCCCATATTATTAACATATTAGTAAGGTACATTTGTTACCATTAATGAAACAATATTGATACATTATTAACTAAAGTCTATAGTTTACCCAGATTTCCGTAATTTTTATCTTTTTCTGTTTCAGCATTCAATTCAGGATACCACACTACATTGTTTGTCCTGTCTCCTTAGGCTCCTCAGTTTTTTTTAGTATTGTGTTTACATGCTTTTTAACTCTGTGGAACTGTGAGCTAAATTATCTTTTGAGGCTACTACATTGCTAAGTAATACCATCCAGTAGCTTTGGAAAGACGGATCTCTGTTTTCACAGGCAGTGTCTGTAGTTTTCTTATGCATTAGCAAAGGTCTGTAGAGTCAATGTCATCTTTTTTTCTTTTTTAAATTAATTTATTGATTTTTGGCTGAGTTGGGTCTTTGTTGCTACGCGGGCTTTCTCTAGTTGCGGCGAGCAGGGGCTACTCTTCATTGCGGTGCGCAGGCTTTCTCATTGCAGTGTCTTCTCTTGATGCGGAGCACCGGCTCTAGGTACACGGGCTTCAGTAGTTGTGGCTCATGGGCTGTAGAGCACAGGCTCAGTAGTTGTGGCGCATGGGCTTTGTTGCCCTTTGGCATGTGGGATCTTCCCGGACCAGGGCCTGAACCCGTGTGCCCTGCATTGGCAGGCGGATTCTTAACCACTGTGCCACCAGGGAAGCCCAGTCCATGTCATCTTGATTTAACTCTTAATGAATTTTTTATTTTTAGGTTTTAGAATTCTACAATTCAGCTTTCAAAGACTAATCTGTGGCAAAGCCTTGTTTGTTTCCTTAATGGCATTGACCACATTTCTATTTCTTACTTGTGTTTATGTTTGTCTGTTTCCCACAGCAGAATGCAGGTCCCATGAAGATTAAAAATTATTAATTTTTTTGTTCATTGTATCCCCAGTGCCTAGAATAGTGCCAGGCTTGTAGTGGATACTCAGAATGAATGATGGTTGAATCTAATAGTAACCAAAGCTAGTAGTCATCTTTGTTACGGTGAAGTCTACATTTTTTCCTTGCACATTTAATAGTTTAACAATAACTCTCTTTATTGGCCCCACATGCAGCTTGTGGGATCTTAGTTCCCCCACTAGGGATTGAACCTGGGCCCCGGCAGTGAAAGCGCTGAGTACTAACCACTGGACTGACGGGGAATTACCAACAATAACATTTTATACTTACATTATTTGATTGTATATAGGGATACTCCAGATGCTCCAGAGCAGGGATTACAATAATTTATATATAACCTTTACGGTGTAACTAAAAAAAACCAAAAAAACAACTGACCAGAATTTTATACTTTTGTTTTTGAGTTGAACAAAATTAGTTTTGTTAAAGTTATTGTTAAATTATTTGCTATTAGTATAACACCTAAAAGTATGTCAAATGATTATTAAAGACATGTTCATGGAACAGATTTGAAGTTAGGTAGACTTTTTTATTTAGCTTTTCAAAAACAAGGTTCTGGGACCTCCCTGGCGGTCCAGTGGTTATGACTCCACGGTTCCACTGCAGTGGGTACCGGTTCGATCCCTGGTCGGGGAAATAAGATCCTGCATGCTGCATGACACAGCCAAAAAAAATAAGGTTCTGTATTCTATAATGAAGATGAAGTGTTTCAGTGTATGAAGCCTCATATTGAATTAATGATATCAGTCTTGGTAATCTTCGTGTAAATTCTTAACAGTTTCTTTATATTTTAGTAGTATACATGCTTTAATAAAGAAATGTTGAAATACACAGCTTGAACCTGAAGTTTCTTTGAGCAACCTCTTTTGTTACCACCTTTGGCTATTGTCTTGAAATACAGAGGCAATTTTAGGAATGGTTTAGAGTAGAAGGTAATACTTACAAACAAATGTTATGAGTACAAATTAGGAAATGTAATTTCAAAAAGAAACACATACCTGGCCTGGTACTACTTATTTTTTCACTTTTTATTACCTTTTTTACATCAGTTCTTTTGAATTATAACGTGCTGTGTTGGGAAAAAGTGTCTTAATGTCAGAGACTAGGAACACTGAACAGTTTAGATTGGCTAGATCAGTGATCTTAAACTTTTTCTTCTCAAGAGCCTCTCAAGATGCTCTTACAAATTATTGAGGCTTCTAAAGAGCTGTTTATGTGGTTTATATCACTATTTACTGTGTTAAAAGTTAACTGAGAAAATTGTTTAATATTTAATTCATTTAAAAAGAGTAGTGTTAAATCCATTACATGTTGACATAATTTTAGTGAAAGAAAACTATTTTTCAAACAATAATTTAGTGAGGGAGTGGCATTGTTTTACATATTGGCAAATCTCTGTAATGTCTGATGTATTAAAAGTCATCTGCTTCTCACAGCTGCTTCTGCATTCAGTCTCTTGTAATATCACACATCACATAGGCTCTGGAAACTCCACTATACACTCATGAGAGAACAAAAGTGAAAAAAGCCAAATAACATCTTGATATTATGAAAGTGGTTTTGACCCTCAGGAGAGTAGTGGCCCAGCCAAAGGGTCCTGGGGATCCTGGGAGTTGGTGGGCTGCATTTTGAGATCTGCTAGTTTCTAGATGATATTAAGCCATTTGTATCTTGTAGCTTCATATTGCATTTATTTATTTTTTTAACATTTATTATTTTTGGCTGCGTTGGGTTAGTTGCGGTGCTTGGGCTCTTCATTGTGGTGCATGGGCTTAGTTGCCTCTGGGATCTTAGTTTCCCAACCGGGGTTCGAACCCACGTCCCCGGCATTGGAAGGTGGATTCTTAACCACTGGACTACCAGGGAAGTTGCCATATTGCATTTAGAACAGTCAAAAGGAGTTTATTCCATATCTTGTTTTGAAGTCTTAAAACTAATCAGTACAGCTAGTGATTACGAGCACAGAGTCTGGGTTTTATATTTTAGCCCTGCTCACTGACCTTGGGCAGATTATTGACTTCTTTATGCTTTAACTTCCTTATCTATAAAATAAATAATAGGACCTATCATATAGCGCTATTGTGAAGATTAAATTAGTTAATAAATGTAAAGCATTTAGAAGAGTGCCTGGCACATGTCTACTGAAAACTCCTACTCTGTCAATTATCAATAGTTTGATAGAGCCTACTCTTAAGAAATATACATTTCATCATGGAAGAAACATATAATACCTAATACAATATAGTGCAATGAGTGCAGCTGCTTTGAAAAGTACAGTTAAAAGATACAGAGAAGTGACAGGGGAGCATGGAGTTTCAGGGAAGGTATTGATACATTATAAATATGACTGACTAAAAGTTTAAGGATCTTCTAGTTGAAATTCTTGAATTAGAGCATTCCAAAGTTGGAGGAGACTTGAAGAAGTCACCCAATCCATTTCTCTTAGGGCTTTAAACTGGATTGCTGTTTTTCCCCTCTAACTTTATTTTTAACAGTTAACACAATCACATAGTTCACAAATCAAAATTATGTAAAAAGATATACTTTCAGAAAACTTACTGCTACCCCTGTTCCTGTGACCTCATTCCCCACCCCCTCCTCTATTAGTAATTATATATATATATACCATTATGTATATTCTGGGATTTCTTTATGCAGACACAAGCAAATATGAATACAATTTTTATTCTTCCTTACATACGAGGTATCAGATTTTATTCTGCATCTTGCTTTTTTTCGCTTAACAATAATTCCTAGAGATGTTTTCACATTAGTACTTAGAGCACTTTCCCATTCTGTTGTTTTGTTTCTAAATACAATTTTTTTCATTTAGAATAGTTTTAGATACACAGAAAAATTGCAGAGATAATACGGAATTCCTGTATACTCTACACCAGTTTCCTCTGTAATTAACAGCTCATGTGTACATTTTTCACAACTAATGTACCAATATTGATACATTATTATTAACCAAAGTCCATATTTTATTTCGATTTCTTTAGTTTTTTTCCTAATGTCTTTTTTCTGTTCCAGGATCCCATCTAGGATACTACATTTGATTTAGTTGTTAGAGCTCCTTAGGCTGTTCTTGTCTGTGACAGTTAAACTGGACCACTCTTTTTTGTTTGTTTGTTTGTTTGTTTTTTGCGATACGTGGGCCTCTCACTGTTGTGTGGCCTCTCCCATTGCGGAGCACAGGCTCCAGGATGCGCAGGCTCAGCGGCCATAGCTCACGGGCCCCGCCGCTCTGCGGCATGTGGGATCGTCCCAGACCGGGGCACGAACCCATGTCCCCTGCATTGGCAGGCGGACTCTCAACCGCTGCACCACCAGGGAAGCCCTGGACCACTCTTAAATTACTTCATTCTAAGAGATCTCCAGGAGAACATGTTTTGTAATTTTTAGTATTAAACTTCCCTGTTCTGAAATTCTCAAATCTATTCCCTTACTATTGTAGTTAAGTTTTTTCTTCTTAGGGAGGCAATATATACTGATAAAGACAGCTCTAGAGACAGTTACACTTTGGTTCTAATCTTGAAGCCCGTGTTTACAGTGTGATCTTGGACAGTTTATTTAACCTTTCTAAATTCTTTTCATTTCTGATATGCAGTACTAACCTAGCAGTGTTGTTTTCCCCATTCTCTAAATATAGATATTATACATTTTGGTTAGATCAGTATTTAATCTTCACATTATTGTTATTAGGTAATGGTATTCACAGCTGAGCTGTGTAGTATACTGATTTATTGTACTATATTTCATATATTTTTTTTGTTTTCCTTTGTGTCACTATTTGACTTGCTTTTTTCTTAATTATCCCCAAACTCTTTACCAGTAGTGTAGATCTCAGTTATTTGAATACATCAGGTTTGCCTGGGACATCTCTCCCAGAACCTTCTGACCTTGAGGGTAACTATTGTATAATAGTTACCCTCCAGAATTGATGTACAACTGTCAATGTGTGATCTCCTTTACTTTCATTTTGAGGGTTTCCTTCTCTCTTGTGTTGGATGGATCCCTTGTTTCTCAGATTACTTTTTTCTTCTTTGTTTTACTCATTACGTTGAATGTATCCACCAGTAAGTAGCTTCCTAATAAAGGGAACATGGGAGGAAGTTTTTTGAGACCTTGTATGTCTGAAAATGTGTTTGTACAACCTTTACACTGAAGTTTGGTGGAGTTTAGAGATTTGGGTTGGATATATTCTTCCTTCAGAAATTTGATGACATATATTGCCTTGTAGAGTCTAGTATTGCCATTTATGACTCTTGGTGTTTTGATCTTTCATAATGATGTGTTTATTTTCATTTTATGTGCTGAGTAATAGGTATAAATATTTTCAAACTGGAAACTTAAGTTGTTTATCTTCAGGAAATTTTCTTGACTTAACTAGTATGATATTCACCTCTCCATTTTCAGTTCTCTCTGGAATTCTTATTAGACCTCCTGGATTGATCCTCTAGTTGTATCTTATCTTGCCCCTTTTTCATTTGTTTCTGTTTTAATTCTTAAAAAATTTTCTCAACTTTCTTTTACCCTATTACGTTTTATTTCTGCTATCGTTTTAATTTCAAAGAGCTCTTTGTTTTCTGATTGTTTCTGTCTATAACATCTTTTTGATTCTAGTATCTTCTCTTGTTAAAATTTTTTTTAATTGAAGTATAGTTGATTTTCAACATTGTGATAATTTCTGCTGTATCTCTTGTCATTTTGAGGATATTAAAGAGATATATGGCTTTCTTTTCAATACTCAGTTTTTTGTAAATTGCTTTTCACTTATGTTTATTCTAGTTTCTCTATTTCTTGTTTGATGTGGTCCTCAAAGAACTAGTATTCTTAACTGTCTCCTTTTGTTTAAGAGTTGAGCACTAAAAATTTGATTTTAAGCTCTTTTGTGGGTTTATTGGGCTTCTCTGTAGGACAGTCTGGCTGAGTTCTTTTTGGGGGAAGAAGTCTCTGATGTTAGCTCTTTTAAGTCTTTTTGCCAGTCACATTTCCTTTTTTTTAAAATTAATTTTAATTTTTGGCTGCTTTGGGTCTTCATTGCTGCACGCAGGCTTTCTCTAGTTGCGGGGAGCGGGGGCTACTCTTGTTGCGTTGTGCGGGTTTCTCATTGCGGTGGCTTCTCTTGTTGCACAGCACAGGCTCTAGGCGCATGGGCTTCAGTAGTTGTAGCACGCAGGCTTCAGTAGTTGTAGCTTGCAGGCTCTAGAGCTCAGGCTCAGGAGTTGTGGCGCAGGGGCTTAGTTGCTCTGCGGCATGTAGGATCTTCCCAGACCAGGGCTTGAACCCATGTCCTCTGCATTAGCAGGTGGATTCTTAACCACTGCACCACCAGGGAAGTCCCGCCAGTCACATTTCTTAAAGAAGAGTTGTCCAGTGTCCTGCTGGAGAGGATAATATTGGTTGCCAGCTTTCTTGGAGCTGAATGGAGACAGGGTTTGAAGATAACATTAGAGTATATGAATTTAATTTACTTTGTTTTTTTTTTTTTTTTTGTGGTACACGGGCCTCTCACCGTTGCCTCTCCCACTGCGGAGCACAGGCTCAGCGGCCATGGCTCACGGGCCCAGGCGCTCCGCGGCATGTGGGATCCTCCCGGACTGGGGCACGAACCTGTGTCCCCTGCATCGGCAGGCGGACTCTCAACCACTATGCCACCAGGGAAGCCCTACTTTGTTTTTAATACAGTTTGTACTTCAGACTTCGCTTGACTCTTGTATTCACCAGTCCAGAAACCCTCTATTTTCCTTTCTCATAGCATAATCTATAATCTTCTGATGAAGTGGGAGAGGAACCTGGCTGTGTGGAATAGAGGAGGGGATGTGAGGGTGTCAGTCTCCCTTTTAAACAGATTTTCATCCATTCCTTTCATTTTTAGCACCACCTTTACCCTTATTTCTAGATGTACTTGGTGCCTACATTGGGGGGGTTCTCTGGCACAAATCAGATTGTTTCTCAGCTTTCCCCATTGTCAGTTTAAAATTGATCTTTATAGAATCTATTAGGTCAGGTACCACTTTGCATTTGCTTTCTAGCTTCTAACTGATTTTCTGAGAATCAACACATTTCGACATTTAGAATTGCTTAGGGTTTTCAGTTTCTGTTCTTTATTTTTCTCTTTTTTAAAAATAAATTTATTTATTTTATTTATTTTTGTCTGCACTGGGTCTCCGTTGCTGCGTGAGGGCGTTCTCTAGTTGCAGTGAGTGGGAGCTACTCATCGTTGTGGTGCACGTGCTTCTCATTGCAGGGGCTTCTCTTGTTGCAAAGCACGGGCTCTAGGTGCATGGGCTTCAGTAGTTGTGGCACGCGGGCTCAGTAGTTGTGGCTTGCGGGCTCTAGAGCACAGGCTCAGTAGTTGTAGTGCGCGGGCTGAGTTGCTCCATGGCACGTGGGATCTTCCTGGACCAGGGCTCGAACCCGTGTCCCCTGCATTGGCAGGCGGATTCTTAACCACTGCACCACCAGGGAAGTCCCTCCTCTTCTTTTTTAAAAGTACATTTTATAAAATTAAAACCAACTCATTTATATCCATGTTTATAGCAGCATTATTCACAGGAGCCAAAAGGTAGAAGCAATCCAAGTGTTCATCCATGGATGAATGGGTAGACGAAACATGGTTCTGTGTATACATACAATGAAAACTGATTCAGCCTTAAAAAGGAAGAAAATTCTGACACATGCTTTAACATGGATGAACCTTGGACATTATGCTAAGTGAAATAAGCCAATCACAAAGGGACAAATACTGTATGATTTTTTAAATTAACTGATAATAAGCATTACTGTTATCTCAACCTGCCATTGTGAGATTGCATAAAACCTTGCCCATACACCCCGCATAGACTTCTCTTTGAGATGAAGTCCAAGCTCTTCTGCCCTAGTCAGACCCTTTCAGAGTCTGGATTCTACCTTCCTATCTCTAACCTTATTGCTAGAACTCATCTTTACCTATTACTGTTAGACAGGTTTTTGTTTTTTTTTTTTAAGTTAAAAAAAATCATCATTAAGGTGTTACGTGCTGTACAGAACACACATCTTTGCATTTTAAGTTTTCTGTTCTAAGAATCATAGAATCTTACAGGTCATTTATGTATTTAATAGATGTCCACTGTGTGCCAAGCATAGAGCTAGGTCCCGGGAAATGTAGTTTTTAACAGATCAGGTATAATCTCGTTCTCTTCTTGTTTATGGTCTAGCAGGGAGCAGTAAAGTAGATTTAAATCTTTATATTTGTACCTTCCAACCTCTGTTCTTGGACCTCCCCTCCAATCCATCCTCCACATTGATATCAGAGTGAACTTTATAAAAATGTAAATCAGAGTAACTTCTTACTAAAAACAAAAACATCTTGACTGTGCTTAAAGCCACAGAATAGTACACTTAAAAATGGTTAAAATGGTAAATCTTATGGTATAGTTTATCACAATAAAATTTTTAAAAAATTGTAAAAACTCAAAAAAATCCCCACCTTTGCAGTTTTTTGGGGGTTTTTTTGCTTTTGTTTAAATCACTCTTAGAATAAGATCTTTCCAAATGATCTACATTGCTCACACTGAATTTTTTGGCTCCTCCCCATCCGTCCATTCTTGAGCATATCTCCCACCATCTCTCTCTGTTTCAGCCATACTGACCTTTTTTTTTTTTTTTTTTTTTTTTTTTGCTGTACGCGGGCCTTTCACTGTTGGGGCCTCTCCCGTTGCGGAGCACAGGCTCCGGACGCACAGGCTCAGCGGCCATGGCTCACGGGCCTAGCTGCTCCGCGGCATGTGGGATCTTCCCGGACCGGGGCACGAACCCGTGTCCCCTGCATTGGCAGGCAGACTCTCAACCACTGCGCCACCAGGGAAGCCCCGTACTGACCTTTTTTAAGTTATAACTCTTAACCAATCTCCATCTTGTTATATATTCCCTCTTCCCCTTTGTCAGATTAACTCCAGCTTATCCTTTAGCTTCAAGAAACTTCTTCAAGGCTTTGCTGACTTCCTCAGAGTGGTTTAGTTTCCCATTCTTTATAGCCCGTCAACACTGTCCTTCTCCTTGCTGCCTTTAATACAGTTGTAATTATTTGTCTGTTAAAATTTCTGTTTTCCATTTGTTCTGTAAGTTCCACAGAGGTAGCATTCATGAATTTATTGTTCATTGCTGTATTCTAAGCACCATTGCATAGTGCTTGGCATATAGTGGGAGCTCACTAAATATTTTCAAATAAGTGAATGATTTCTGATTTTTACCATACTTAGTTTCAGAAAGGCTTTGAGGTAGCTTGCTACCTCAAAAATACGCATAAAAGAGGATAATTAAAAGAAAAACAGAATAAGACAAAAAAACCTAACGTAGGAGAAAGGTTTGATATGCCAAGTATCTGGTATGAATCTGAAGAGTCAGTGGCTCAAGATGAGGAAAATGATAACTCGGAAAAGGCTATTGGATTTATCAAGAACTAATTGCTAATTTTTAAAAAGTGGTCTCAGTAGAGTTTTGGAGAGTCAAGAAGTCAGTCGTTGTAAATGGCATATTTGAAGAGTGAGTGTGATTTAACCAAATATGTTTTTGGGTTCTTAAAGTATTATTTAACCCCTTTATTATGGGAAAATTTAAACATATAAAAAAGTACAGAGAATAGTGTCATGAACCCCCATAAACTCGTACTCAGCTTCAACAATTATCCGCCACATACCAGAGTGAGTTGAAGAAAATCCCGTATATCCTATCATCGCAAATATTTTTGTATGATTGCTAAAAGATGAGAACTTTCTTATTGGTATATTCTTGACATTCATGGATATAGTTGCCCACAGAGGCCTTTATTTTTGGGATACTTTGCATTACATGGTTTGAGACTTAACATTTTAGGATGTCTAAATCTTTGCTATCAAATTGAACTTTCTCTGATGGAGGAACTGTCCCATATTTGTGCTGTTTAATATGGTGATGGCTACAGTGACTGAGAACTGATTTCAAAATTTTATTTCACTTTAATTTCAGTAGTCTCATGTGGCTAATTAACCCTTTATCTGTCTTTAACCATCCTCTTAAAACTGAAGAATATCCCTTTCAGAAATCTGTGCATGTGTACTTTAAATTATTTACATAATCAAGGTGAGTTAAGTTGATTATAATAGGGAAATAGAGCATGTGATGACTCATGAATTTAGACAGATTTTAGGCCACCTCTGGACTAAAGATATTTTGATCTGTAGTACTTAAGGCTGCATAAAATCCATTCTTAGATCTTTTAAATCTCTGCCCTTGGTGTCTAGCATAATGTCCTTCATACAGGCAACCATAAAATATTGAATCTGTCCAGTCATTAGGAATCTGAGTAAACAGGTCTTTCTTCTTTAAGCAGGTGACAGAAGCACTAATATATTGACATTAAGTAAATAGGACAAAACTAGATGGCTATTGAAGTTACTAATTTGCAAACCTTTTATGTTTGTTTATCAAGTTGTTTAATATGGAATGTTTCTTTCCTTTGGCCTGTGAAACTTCTATAGTTAATGTGATATGGGGGAAAAGTTATGGGGCAGGAGTTAGGGATACTGAACTGTGGTCTTTGCTCCGCCACCTTATACATTATGAGCCCTTAAAGCGTTCATTTTAACCTCTCTAGGTAAAATGAGAAGAATCTACCCATATAATATGGCCTGCATAGATGGTCCTCTGTAGGCTCCACCCAGGGACTTACTGTCAGCACCCTCTCATATATTCCTACCTATTTAATGCTCTCAGAGCTTTCAGAAATTGAGAGTAGTTCCTCTTCACAGAAAGACTGAGTACGTTTAGTTTTATTTATTTATTTATTTAAAATTTTATTTATTTATTTTTGGCTGTGTTGGGTCTTCATCGCTGCTCACGGGCTTTCTCTAGTTGCAGCGAGCAGGGGCTGCTCTTCATTGCGGTGCGTGGCCTTCTCATTGCGGTGGCTTCTCTTGTTGCAGAGCACGGGCTCTACACACGTGGGCTTCAGTAGTTGTGGCATGAGGGCTCAGTAGTTGTGGCTCACGGGCTCTAGAGCACAGGCTCAGTAGTTGTGGCTCACGGGCTTAGTTAGTTGCTCCGTGGCATGTGGGATCTTCCCAGACCAGGGATCGAACCCGTGTCCCCTGCATTGGCAGGTAGATTCTTAACCACTGCACCACCAGAGAAGCCCCCCCTTTTTTTAAAAAAAATTATTTATTTATTTTTGGCTGCATTGGGACGTTTAGTTTTAAATAAAGCATTCCTTTTGTTCTTTCAAAATTCTTTAGTTGAACTTTCCTCTCCAAAATATTGTACATTTGTTTTCAAAACCTCTGATACTGCAATAATTAGTCTTCTATGTGAAAACAATCTAAATAGTTATTTCAACCTCAGTCTGATTGATATTATTCTAAATACTGTGATGATTTATTTTTATTTTTCAGAATTTTTTCATTTGTGCCTGGTTATGGCTTGAAGTGTGTTCTTCCCAAATTCGTATGTTGAAGTTTAACCTCTAGTACCTCAGATGCAACTGGTTAAGGTGAGGTCCTCCTGGGGTAGGATGGGCCACTATACAGTATGACTCGTGTCCTTAAAAAAAGGGGAAATTTGGACACAGATATATACAGAGAGAATGCCGTCTGAAGGTGAAGGCAGAGATCAGGGTGATGCTTCTGTACACCAAGGGATGCCAAGGACTGCCAGCAAACCACCAGAAGCTAGGGAAGAGGCTTGGAACAGATTCTTTTCACAGCCCTCAGAAGGAACTAACTCAGCCAACACCTTGATTTTGGATTGTAGCCTCCAGAACTGTGAGACAATAAATTTCTGTTGTTTAAACCAGTTTGTGGTACTTTGTTACAGCAGCTCTAGCAGACTAATACAGTGCTTAATATCACTTTGCAACCAAATATAGAAATATAGCACCTCCTGACAGCTGTAATGGTTAATGTGTATTTCCTGTCAAACTGTCAATACTAGATATCAATTGACATTTGATTACTTAGTACAGATCAGACCCTGTTGTAAGTACTTTACAGTCTTAGCTAGTTTAACCCTTAAAACCAACCCCGTGAGATCTTTGGAGAAGTGGTTGATTTCAGGGCTGGGGCAGGGAAAATACAAAATAAGCTGGAGAGTATTCTGGTGCCAGAAAATAAGGAAGTGTTTATGAAAGGATGGGGGACATGTTGAAAGGGCACAGGAGCCAATGTGAAAGAGCGCCCAACAAGGAAAGTTGGAAATTTTTGAGCAACAAAATAAATAATGGTGATATTGGATTATAACCCACATAATTAAGATATTTATGAATACTTATTTAAATAAATAAATAGATAAGAAAGGACTGCTCTTATAGTAAATAGAATGAGGGAAATAGAAAATCACCGTTGGAATACCACAGTGCTAATTGCTACAGGCGAGATCCATTTGATGAATGCTAAAATTAGAGGGCAAAATTTTGCGAAGACACAGGATATTTGAATAATCTCAAAGTATATTCCTCAAGATATTTATTATTTACAAGGGGAAAAACAGTAACTTATGGTAAAGAAACTCTGTGGAGATTGCCATAATCAAGTGATCAAGGTTAACATCACTAGGAATAAGACATTAATATGACATCATGTATTTCTTTTATGATGCACTGAGAAAGGCACATCAGTTCTGTGGTGGTCTTGTCAAAAATGTATGACCTCGGGCTTCCCTGGTGGCGCAGCGGTTGAGAGTCCGCCTGCCGATGCAGGGGACACGGGTTCGTGCCCCGGTCCGGGAGGATCCCACATGCCGCGGAGCGGCTGAGCCTGTGCGTCCGGAGCCTGTGCTCCGCAATGGGAGAGGCCACAACAGTGAGAGGCCCGCGTACCGCAAAAAAAAAAAAAAAAAAATGTATGACCTCATTCTAATGAGAAAACATTAGACAAATCTAAATTGAGGGACATTACACAAAATAACTGACCAGTTTTCTTTACAAGTGTCAAGGTCGTAAAAACAGGAAAGACAGGAAATGTCACTGATGAGAGGAGACTAAGGAAGTTTGTAACTTTTCTGTAAAATAAAAAGTTGACATAGAAAACAAACTTATGGTTACCAAGGGGGAAAGGTGGGGAGGGATCATTTAGGAGTTTGGGAATAGAAGATACAAACTACTATATATAAAATAGATAAACAGCAAGGTCCTATGGTATAGCACAGGGAACTATATTCAATATCTTGTAATAAGCTATAATGGAAAAGAATATAACAACAACTAAATACATATATATATATATATATATAAAACAATCACTTTGCTGTATACCAGAAACTAACACAACATTGAAATCAAATATATTTCAGTGAAAAAAAGTTGAAATATTCCTATAAGATAGGTACTACTGTTATTCTTATTTTACCATGAGGAAATTCAGGCACAGATAGGTTAAATAACTTGTCTCAGTAGTATATACAGTTAGTAACTGGCTAAACTTGGGTTTCAGCTCAACAGCCTGGTTCTAGAGCTCCACTACTAAGACACTAAACTATACAACCTTTCCTTGATAAATTTTGTATAGGTAGAAGGTGTGCAGGAAGTAAGGATACTTTGGCGTTCCCAAAACCATGAGTGAAAAAACTGTAATCATCTCTGGAAGGTTGAGCTACATGAACTAAATGTTAGATAAGATTAAGTGTTTCTCAGGTATTTTGCTGTATTGGACTTTTGTAATTTATATGACAAAATTCTTAATACATGTAACTTACAGTTAAGTAGAGAGTAAGATAAACAAATTAGTTTTAAAATTCAGTGGCTTTGAGGACTTCCTTGGTGGCTCAGTGGTTAAGAATCCACCTGCCAATGCAGGGGCACAGGTTCGATCCCTGGTCCAGGAAGATCCCACATGCCGTGGAGCAACTAAACCTGTGCGCCACAACTACTGAGCCTGTGCTCTAGAGCCCGTGAGCCACAACAACTGAGCCCATGTGCCACAACTACAGAAGCCCACGCTCCTAGAGCCCGTGCTCTGCAACAAGAGAAGCCACCGCAATGAGAAACCCACACACCACAGCGAAGAGTAGCCCCTGCTCGCCACAACTAGAGAAAAGCTGTGTGCAGCAACAAAGACCCTACGCAGCCAAAAGTAAATTAATTAATTACAAAAAAGACAGTTTAAAAATTCAATGGCTTTGATAAAATTTGCTTTGTCAATGATTGTGTTACTGGCTGACACGTAATAAGAAGTAATAAGAATCACTTCATGTTGCTTATACACAAGGAAAATCATAGGTTTGTTTAATCATGGAATTAAAATGTGACATTCAAATGAGAATTGTCCAGTCACATCAAGAAGGCAAAAGTGCAACTGAAAAAAGTCTTTGGATTTGTAATATCTTACAGAAAAGATAATAGCTTGTTAATTTGCAATTCTAAGATCTGAACAATAAGAGAGGCTTAAGCTGAAACATAGTGAATTTTTTTTAACATCTTTATTGGAGTATAATTGCTTTACAGTGGTGTGTTAGTTTCTGCTGTATAACAAAATAAATCAGCTATACGTATACATATATCCCCGTATCTCCTCCCTCTTGCATCTCCCTCCCTATCCCACCCCTCTAGATGGACACAAAGCACTGAGCTGATCTCCCTACGCTATGAAACATAGTGAATTTAAGTCATATATATGGAAGAATTTCCTGACTAAAAAGGTTGTAGAAATATTAAGAGTGGGTTATGAAATCACCTGGAGATATTTCCTTTTTTAAACAGAGAAGTGATTTCTTGGAAGAGCTAGGCATACTCAGAACCAGGAGTATACCTACAATACTTAACAGATTTCTATTTTGTGTTGTATAGAACCATATTTGTTGATAATTAAATATTCTTGTTAGTTTTAGTTGGTCTTCCTTGCCTCAATATATGCTTCCTTTTATCAGAACTTCTTGATGACTGACTGAATAAATTTATATAATACAGAATAAATTATATGGCATGGGTTGGGAGTGGGATAGGAAGAAAAGTATTAGAACATAATGCTGTATGAAGTTTTGTGTGTATGGTGGCACAGGAGTATTAAGGACAAATGTTAAAATATTGTTGGAAGAAAAATGAATAGCCACAGTGTTCAGGATAAGATTAGTTAGGCTTTGATTGAAATGATCATTTAAATTGCCTTTATATAGGAGGATATAAAGAATGTACTATTAGGGATTTTGAAAACTATTTTGGAGAAATAAGCTTAGCTGAAGAGATTTGAATGAATACAGAAGAAATGCAAATACAGAAGGAATGCTGTTTTAAAATTAGATATGTCTAATCTTTCTATGAAAAGGAGCTATTTTAATTTCCGGAAACTAAATAGCTTCCAGAAGCTATTGATCATAAATGGGTAGTAATATATGAAAGGGTGCTAAAATATGTCTTTGGACAATGTAAAAGAGCCACCTAAGTGGACTATAAGTGGACTATACTCTTTCTCTGGAGTTTTGGGTTACCCTCAATACAAGGAAGATACAACAACTTGAATGCTGACCAGATGAGAGAGACATTGAGATCCTGATCTACTATTTGGAGATTCTGTCTTTTTTTTTTTAATTCATTCATGCATGCATGCATGTATGCTGTGGGTCTTAGTTGCGGCCCACGGGATCTTTTTTTTTTAGTTGCGGCATGTGGACTTTGGGGCATGCATGCGGGATCTAGTTCCCCAACCAGGGATCGAACCCCGGCCCCCTGCATTGGGAGTGCAAAGTCTTACTCACTGGAACACCAGGGAAGTCCCTGGAGATTCTGTCTTCAAAATGAAACAAAACAAAAACTACCTTGAACTAAAATATTAAAGAATTTATCCTCTATACCTAAATGTTATATACTTGTATTGTAAGGTATATGTATTGCCAGTTTTAAACCCCATGAGAGCAAAGACTTTATTTATTGTAATTTTTTAAAAATTGGTATGCTGGGGCTTCCCTGGTGGTGCAGTGGTTGAGAGTCCGCCTGCCGATGCAGGGGACACGGGTTCATGTCCCGGTCTGGGAAGATCCCACATGCCGCGGAGAGGCTGGGCCCGAGAGCCATGGCCGCTGAACCTGCGCGTCCGGAGCTTGTGCTCTGCAGCGGGAGAGGCCACAACAGTGAGAGGCCCGTGTACCGCAAAAAAAAAAAAAAAAATTGGTATGCTGGAAAATGTGTTTTACTAGAGTTGAAGGGAGGGTATTTTCGAGCTTTGTTTTTCTTTCTTGGGTTTTTAGTTTTGATTACTTCATTATTGTATTATTGAGAAATGTTTTTCCAAAGTCAAAACTTATTTGCTTAAATTTTGCTGTAGAAAAGTTAAGGTGCATATTAAAGGAACTACACTCACAGTTCAGAGAAAGACTTTTAATCGGTAACACAGACACTATGATAGTCTTAAACTGTTGCTTCGTCCTCCTTCAAAGCATGTGTCCCTTATTCTCCATGAAGAAAAACAAAAGGTGTATTTTTTTTTGAACAGACCAACCTATGATTGCTTGCTTTTTTCACTCTTAATGACAATTTTTAATGAACAGAAAATGTTAGTTTTAATGTAGATAGATGTATCAGTGTATAAAAATCTGATTTTTATGTCCCATTTTAAGTTTTTCCATAGCCTGAGTAATGAAGATAGTCTCCCCTATTATATTTTAGAAATTTTTTGTGTTTTGTTTTGCTTTGTCTTTCACATTTAGGTTTATAATCCAACTGAAATTTATCTTTATGTGTACTATGAAATAGATGTCAGATTTAATTTTTTTCAGTATGGATATGTAATTATCCGAGCATCATGTATTTAAAAACATTTCTTTTCCTCAGTTCTCTGCCATATCGGTTTTATAATGACCAACTGTCTATAAATTCATTGACCTGGTTCTGGAATTTCTATTCTGCTAATTGCTTAGTCTACCCTTGCAACAATACAAAACTTACTATAACTTAATATAAAAATTACTGATTTACCAGAGAGCAAATCCTCCCACCTTATTGGTTTTTTGTTTGTTTGTTTGTTTTGGGTTTTTTTGCGGTATGTGGGCCTCTCACTGTTGTGTCCTCTTGCGTTGCGGAGCACAGGATCCGGACGCGCAGGCTCAGCGGCCATGGCTCACAGGCCCAGCTGCTCCGCGGCATGTAGGATCCTCCCAGACCGGCGCACGAACCTGTGTCCCCTGCATCGGCAGGCGGACTCTCAACCACTGTGCCACCAGGGAAGCCCAAAGCTTACTTTGATGTTAGTATAGGTATACCACCTTTCTTTTGGCTAATGTTTTCATAGTATTTATATTTTTCTATCCTTTTTAATTAATTTATTTATTTTGGCTGCCGTGCCCGGCATATGGGGATCTTAGTTCCCTGACCTACCAGGGCTCGAACCCGTGTCTCCTGCATTGGCAGACAGATTCTTAACCACTGTGCCACCAGGGAAGTCCCTCTATCTTTTTACTCTCAACATTTTTGTATTCTTATGTTTCAGATGTGGCTTAGTAGTCATCTAGTTAAGTTTTGTGTTTGTCCAGTCTGATAATTGTTTTTAAAATTGGAACATTAGTACACTTACATTTAATATAATTATATATTTGGATTTAAAATAAATCTACCATCTTCTCAATGTGCTTTCTTTTTGTCCTGAGTGTTTCTTTTTCTCTTCTTGTGTTATTTGAATTTGTAGTCTTTTAAAAAAGTATTCCATATTCTTCATTAATTGGGAAGTTATACAATTTTCTTTTCTTTTTCTTTTTGTGATTAGCCCAGAAGTTGTGGCATGCAGCCATGACTTACAAAAGTTTACAGGTAATTGATTCCTTTACCCTTCTGGGCAGTGCAGGGACCCTGGCAGTCTAATTCTACTTACCATTCTTCCTTCTGACTTGACTTACTATGTGTACTTTAAGTGTGTGTGTGTGTGTGTGTGTGTGTGTGTGTAAAACCCCATAAGATGTTATTATTTCAGACAGTGATTATTTAGATTTTATTTTTACAAGGAAAACTTTTTATTGAAGTGTAACATATAGAAAAGCATACGAATCTTAAGTGTACAGCTTGAATGAGAAAAATTGCTAGTTATATTAACCTGAATATTCCCATCGTTACAAAATTATTTCTTACATTAATTAGTAAATTTGGCTTTCTGGTTCTAAAACCTCAGTTCACTGAGTTTTATCATAAGTGTGCCCCTGTGAGCTATATCTACTTTCATTTTTCCAAGAATGCAGACTCTGGACAACCTTAGTGAATACTGTCTACTTGACGGTTTCTTTCATTGATTATTTCATTTAGTGCTAGACAGGGACCAACATTGAGTGTAGCCATGAACAAGATAGATGAGGTTCCTATTCTACAGCTTATCATTTGTACGTTGGGAGAGGTAAACTATTAAATAAATGCACAAACAAGATAATATGAGTTAAGTTCCTTATATTGCCATTTTTTTCTTATTTTTCCCTGTAAGAAGTGGATCATGCTTTTCTACACTTAGATTTAAAAAGGTTTTGAGTAAAGTTAATGCTGGAAAAGCTAGTCTTATGCTAGTACTTATTTTGAACTTCCCACTGAACTGTTCTTTGAGGGTACAGATTATTTTCAAGTTATCTTTTTAAAAACATTTTTTTATTGAAGTATAGTTGATTTGTGTTAGTTTCTGGTGTAGAGCAAAGTGATTCAGTTATATATATGTATGCACGCATGTATGTATATATATTCTTTTCCAGATGGTTTATTATAGGATATTGAATATAGTTCCCTGTGCTATACAATAGGAGCTACTTACTTATTTCTTTACGATTGCATTGGGTGTTCGTTGCTGCACGCGGGCTTTCTCTAGTTGGGGTGAGCGGGGGCTGCTCTTTCTTGCGGGGTGTGGGCTTCGCATTGAGGTGGCTTCTCTTGTTGCGGAGCAGGGGCTCTAGGCGTGCAGGCTCAGTAGTTGTGGCTTGTGGGCTCTAGAACACAGGCTCAGTATTTGTGGCGCACGGGCTTAGTTGCTTCGCGGCATGTGGGATCTTCCTGGACCAGGGATCGAACCCATGTCCCCTGCATTGGTAGGCGGATTCTTAACCACTGCGCCACCAGGGAGGTCCCTAGGACCTTTTTGTTTATTTTATATATAGTAATTTGTATCTGCTAATTCCAAACTCCTAATTTATCCCTCCCCCAGCCCCCTTTCCCCTTTGATAACCATAAGCTTGTCTTCTAAGTCTGTGAGTCTGTTTCTGTTTTGTAAATAAGTTCATTTGTATCATATTTTAGATTCGACATATAAGTGATATCATTTGGTATTTGTCTTTCTCTTTCTGACTTACTTCACTTACTTAGTATGAAAGGTCCATCCATGTTGCTGTAAATGGCATTATTTCATTCTTTTTGATGACTGAGTAGTATTCCATTGTGTATATATACCACATCTTCTTTATCCATTCATCTGTTGATGGACATTTAGGTTGCTTCCATGTCTTGGCTAGTGCTGCAATGAACATTGGGATGCATGTATCTTTTTTAATTAGTCCAGCTCGTCATTTTATCCTTAAGATACATTCATAGATGAATGTTAACTTTGTTGTAGGAATAAAATAAAAGCCCTGCTGCTATCTAAAATACTTCTAGAAATACAATCTTAGGCTGAAAGTATTTTATTTTATTTTATTTTATTTTTTTGTCGCCCTGCATGCCTTGCGGGAATCTCAGTTCCCTGAACAGGGATTGAACCCGGGCCATGGCAGTGAAAGCCTAGAATCCTAACCACTAGGCCACCAGGGAGCTTGGCTGAAAGTAGTTTTGAGAGGTAATTTAGTTTTTCTCTCCTCCAGGCAGAACCACATCTGATACTGAATCCATAAGTTCATAATGTAACCAGGAAAGAAAAGTTCCACAAAACTGGTTTACATGAGCAAAATCTCAGGTTCCAAGGAACCTGTTATGCTTGAAGAATAACCAATAGCTTTCCATCATTGTCAGATGGTATTTGTGTTTGGCAAGGTTAGGAGATGAGACTAGAAAGGCTCAGCTCAAGTTTGAATGCCTGCTAAGGATCTTTAGCTTATGGAGACTGGGGAGCCTTGGAATGTTTATAAATTGTTGAAACATACCTCTGGCAGTATAGAGGATGGATACTTTGTTTGCACAGTGCTTTATTCTCTTGTTCACCCTCTTTCAGTGGTTGTAAACTCCTTTGCGTTCAAGGCCTTACTTACATTTGTTTTTCATTCTCATCCTCCAACCTCCTTGTTTCCTAGCGCTTGGAAGTTTTGGAATGAAGTGAGAAATAGTAGCCATCCAAGCATTAATATATTTGTTTATGTTTTATTCATCTTTGGTAAGAGTAGCCAGTGGGTCATTACCTTTATGTGAATATCTTTTCTGTCTTCACGTTTTGTGTAGTCAAATATTTTTTGTTTTTACTTTGGATGTCTCCATTTCATCATCCTGGAAACTCATATCACAGGTCTGATGCCTTTAACGTAAATATTATTATAAAGAAATAAAGCATATTTATTAAAAAAACAACTTTTGAGCCATAGATGTGAAATTACTTATTCAGCAAATATTTTATACAACCAAATTCATTCTCCCCATTTTTGAATGTAATTGTACAAGTGTAGTTGTAGTTCTCTTCTTTTTTTTTTTAATCATCTTTATTGGAGTATGATTGCTTTACAATGGTGTGTTAGTTTCTGCTTTATAACAAAATGAATCAGCTCTACATATACATATATCCCCATATCTTCTCCCTCTTGCATCTCCCTCCCATCCTCCCTTTCCCACTCCTCTCGGTAGTCACAAAGCACCGGGCTGATCTCCTGTGCTATGTGGCTGTTTCCCACTAGCTATCTGTTTTACATTTGGTAGTGTATATATGTCCATGTCACTCTCACTTCATCCCAGCTTACCCTTCCCCCTCCATGTGTCATCAAGTCCATTCTCTACGTCTGCTTCTTTATTTCTGTCCTACCCCTAGGTTCCTCAGAACCTTTTTTTTTTTTTTTTTTTTTTAGATTCCATATATATGTGTTAGCATACGATATTTGTTTTTCTCTTTCTGACTTACTTCACTCTGTATGACAGAATCTAGGTCCATCCACCTCACTACAAATAACTCAATTTCATTTCTTTTTATGGCTGAGTAATATTCCATTTCTTCGTTTTTTTTTTTTAAGCTTTAGGAAAAATGAAATCTTTATTCAGTTTAGGTCTTTAGAGAAAGGCTACTAGCTTTATGGAACTTCAGTGTTGTTGACTAGGTTCGCTACATTGGAGTAGTGTTAGCTTGGTTTAATTGATTTTCTGTTTTGCTGTAGAATTGCATCACCTAGATGAGATATTGCAGTGAGTTTTGCTTGCAGCTGAGCTTTTTCGCTATGGTCCCTAGGTACGTTTTTCAGGTGTCTTCATTACCATGATGGACTACAGGTAGTGTTGTTTTTGTGTGTTTGCTTGTTGTATTTTTATGCTTAACTTCTAACTAAAATCATAGCGTCTGATTTAAGGTACTGTTATTATCATAGCACATTAATCTTTTATAATGGCTTATTTTTGTGGGGGAAAATTAGAATATATAAATATCTTGTTGTCTGTTTCAGTATTATCTGACCAATATAACTGACCAGATTATGAAGCAGTTCATAAATGTTCATTTATATAGGTTGTAGAATAATTGAGACTTCTCCTTTTATGCAAACATTAGTCTTACAATCTTTGAATCCTAAGTATTCTTGAAGAGTATATTATGTGAGGAATTACTTTACCACTTACAGAAGTTATCTCTTAAATTAGTATACCTTGGTCTTTTAGAGGCCCAATAATTAGTTCCTCTAATCTTTAATAATCAGCCCCTTTTTTAGTTATCTTTGGTGCTCCAGTATTAAAATTATTATACATAGTAAAATTTACCATTTTAACTTATTTCTATGTGTACAGTTCAGTGGCATTAAGTATTTCACATTGTACAATAATCACCACAATGGATTTTATTTATCTATCTATTTATTTATTTATGGCTGTGTTGGGTCTTCGTTGTTGTGCGCGGGCTTTCTCTACTTGTGGCGAGCAGGGGTTACTCTTCATTGTGGTGCGCAGGCTTCTCATTGCAGTGGCTTCTGTTGTGGAGCACGGGCTCTAGGCGTCCCTTTCATTGGCAGGAGGATTCGTAACCACTGAGTCACCAGGGAAATCCATGATAGATTTTTAATAACAGCTTTATTGAGATGAAATCATATATCACACAGCCCTTTTTTCCATGGAATCTGAGGGAGCTCTCGCAGATTTTGATTTCCCACTCTAGGACTCGTATCTAGATCACCGTGGTGACTGAACAGAGGTTGATGAGAGCTATTAGAGTTTTTTAATTTGTGGACCAGAAGTGATGAAACTCCAGTCGGATGTTGCCATACCGATTCCAAAAGACCATCAGGTTCTAATCAAAGTCCAAGCATGTAGTGTAAACCCAGTGGACACACAAATTCACTCTGGTACCTACAGTAGAAAACCACTTCCACCTTATACTCCTGGATTAGATGTGGCTGGGATAACAGGAGCTGTTGGAGAAAGTGTATCTGCTTTCAAGAAAGGTGACAGAGTTTTCACTACCAGCATGATCTCTGGGGGCTACGCAGAGTATGCTCTGGCAGCCAATTACCCTGTTTACACACTGCCGGAAAAACTGGACTTTAAACAAGGAGCTGCCATCAGTATCCCGTATTTTACTGCTTATTGAGCTCTGCTCCACAGTGCCTGTGTGAAAGCTGGAGAAAGTGTTCTGGTTCATGGAGCTAGTGGAGGAGTTGGGATAGCAGCATGCCAGACTGCTAGAGTTTATGGCTTAAAAGTTTTGGGCACAGCTGGTACTGAGGAAGGACAAAACACTGTTTTGCAAAATGGGGCCCACGAAGTGTTTAATCACAGAGAAATTAATTATATTGATATAATTAAGAAATCTTTTGGTGAAAAGGAGTTGATGTGATTATTGAAATGTTAACTAATGTAAATCTTAGCAATGATTTGAATCTCTGTCACATGGAGGACGAGTAATAGTTGTTGGCAGCAGAGGTCCTGTTGAAATAAACCCACGGGAGACATCATGGCAAAGGAATCTAGCATAATAGGAGTTGCTCTCTATATATCCACCAAGGAGGAATTTCAGCAGTTTGCAGCAGCCCTTCAAGCCGGAATGGAAATTGGTTGGTTGAGACCAGTATTAGGTCCTCAGATTCCATTGGAGAAGGTGGCCCATGAAGATGATATGCAAAGCAGTGGGGCTACTGGAAAAATAATTCTTCTCTTAACCACTAATCATTTCATAGATTAATGAATTTCATAGATTAATCATTTAATCTATGAAATGATTAATCATTTCATAGATTTCCTATGGAGTTAGAGGTCTCTTACCTCAGTTTTATGTACACTGCATTTGCTTTAATTAGTATTCATTTGATTCAGTGAGTTTCTTATATTTAAAAAAAAGATTTATAAGGGCTTCCCTGGTGGCGCAGTGGTTGAGAGTCCGCCTGCCGATGCAGGGGACACGGGTTCGTGCCCCGGTCTGGGAAGATCCCACATGCCGCGGAGCGGCTGGGCCCGTGAGCCATGGCCGCTGAGCCTGCGCATCCGGAGCCTGTGCTCCGCAATGGGAGAGGCCCCAACAGTGAGAGGCCCGTGTACCGCAAAAAAAAAAAGAAAAAATAAAAAAACCGTTTCAACAAACAAGCTATTTTGCATTTCTTCACTATATATTTTATTTATAATGAA
This sequence comes from Grampus griseus, assembly GCF_964374135.1. Taxonomy (NCBI): domain Eukaryota; kingdom Metazoa; phylum Chordata; class Mammalia; order Artiodactyla; family Delphinidae; genus Grampus; species Grampus griseus. Next base: position 57,986,934 of record NC_139002.1, read on the forward strand.
GCTCCTTTGCTTTTATCCACCACTGTTTCCCCCACCACTATTTTGCCTTTTATCTCTTCAGATTTTTAGATTTACTTTTTAATAGATTCTGATCAGTGTTAAATAATGTAGTATGTGTATTGTTCCTGACTTTACTATGATTGGTTCTAGGGTTTTGCCTTTAAGTACATAGGTATTCTTATATATAAAAAGTATTTTGGAAAAACATATACCAAAGTTGTAATGTTAGTTATGTATAGGTGGTAGGATATATGTAATTTTCACTTTGTTCTTGGTCTTTTCTGTGTTGCCCGCTTTATAACATGCATTTTGCTCTTTTATATAAAAAAGGAGGGACATTTTTCAAAACAAAGTAAAAACTGTATGTACTATTTACTAATGAAGAAATGCGTAGATCTACTCATTGCTCCAAAAAGAGACTTCTTCCCAAACATCAGTTTGCTTTTGACCAGGGTCTAGGGAAACTAGCTTTAGCTGTTCAACCTGCTATTTTAGATTCTTTAAAATAAGATGTTTGGGAGTAGGTGATTTTATGGGATTCTTCCTTCTTTGGCTCAGTTTTTTCCTCAGGTTTTCATATAGCACATGGATGGAGGACATTTTAAGAGGCCGGGATCAGGTCTCTAAAAATCAAAAGTTGAAATCAAAAGTTACTTAAATTCATACAAAACCATGAGTGACTAGGTATTGTTTTTTTTTCCTCCCCAAAGTATTTACATTTAGGAGAGCATTTGAGATATTTATTTGCTCAGTTCTTTTCCAATTGATATAATTTCTTGTATCATTTAGTATTTATTGAATCTATGCCAAGCTACTGGAGATATAGGAAAATTAGATATGGTTCTTGCCCTTGAACACTGTGCCCATTGGTAAGGATATTGGCAGTATACCACTATTGTTTACCTAGTGGCACTTTCATGTGGATTAACTTAAAAATACCAATACAAAGTAGTATGAATCTTTGGGATTGCCCTGCCAAAGAATAGAGATGTGATCCTGAAATGAGTTTCAAAACAATTTTCCATGTCATTTCATTCTTACTCTTAAACAGTCAAGTTCTTGCAGCCCTCATACCCCTCCTAGAACTCTTCATATTTAGTTTTTATGCTTCCCTAGATTAAGCTTTGATTCACTGAATGAAGTGGACCTGACCCTTATATTCCCCAGGTTACTGTCCGGGAAGTTAACTATAATTTCTTCCCAGTGTAATCCTAGTTCTTTTTGTTAGGGGTCAAGTAAATATCTGCTTACCTTTTGTGAATTAGAGATGTCAGCATAACTGATTGTTTTCCTCCATCTCTTCTCTTCATTTTCCTCACCTCTTAACTAAATAAATATTCTTTTACCTGTGCTCTCAGTTTGAGAGATTATCTTTTGTTTGTTTGGTTGGTTTTTTTTTTTTTATAAGGAGGAGGAGAGGAAAAGGAAGGGGGTGGGGAAGAAGAACTTATTTAGTTGTTTTGGCTGGGCTGAGTCTTAGTTGCGGCACACGGGATCTTCGGGATCTTCGTTGCAGCAAGTTTAGTTGCAGCATGTGGGCTTATTAGTTGCAGCCTGTGGGCTTCTTAGTTGCGGCCTGTGGGCTTCTTAGTTGCAGCATGCATGTGGGATCTAGTTTCCCAACCAGGGATCAAACCCAGGCTCCCTACATTGGGAGCGTGGAGTCTTACCCACTGGACCACCAGGAAAGTCCCGAGATTATCTGTTATTAAAGAAAGACATTTCAACAAACTCAGGCCTGTATGGTTTTTTTGTTTGTTTTTTTTTTAGTGGTTATGTAAGTATTCTCTTTTTATTTGTCACATAGGCCTGTATGTTTGTAAATTATTGTTAGTTGAACCATTGCAGATATTTCCCAATGAATTGAATCGCAGTTCTCTGTAAAAAAATTGCTTGAGAACCCAATTTAATGTGTTAACTGAATCAATCTTTTTTTTCCTTTTCATTTCAGTTGGAAAGACATCACTGATTACCAGATTCATGTATGACAGTTTTGACAACACCTATCAGGTATTTTGTTTATGCCAACCTACTAGTTGTCTCTTATGTGTTACAGGTCCTTTTAAAAATTCATTTATTTACATTCAGACATGGATATAAAAGCATTTTCTGTAATCTGTAAAATTCTCTATAAATACAAAGTATAACTGATGATGCTCATAGTCCTCAACTTTTTCATTTGATTTCTTTAGCTTCTCTTCCAAAATCTGTTGAAAGATTATTGCTAATACCATCTGGGATAGAAGTAAGAGTGATTATAGCTATTCTCTTGGAGAGATTTCCTCCAAGTCTAGGATTCTGTGACATTTTCATCTATACTTGAAGTCAAGAATAAGTGAGTACTATAATTAGAAATCATTAACAGAAGGAGATTTGGGAGTTCACACATATATGGAAAATTAAATAACTCATTCGTAAATAACCAGTGGGTCAAAGACAATCACAAGGGAAATTAGAAAATACTTCGAGATAAATTTAAAAAAAAACCCACAGCATACCAAAACTTATGGGATACAGCTAAAGCAGTGTTATAAGGAAAAGAATAGATACATTAAATCAGTAATTTAATCTTCTATCCTAAGAAACTAGAAAAAGAAAAGTAAACCTAAAGCAAGCAGAAGTAAAAACTACTTTAAAATGTAGGTTTTATTATTCAGGTGTGGTGAGGCCAACAGATCAGGAGATGATTGCCATTGTAAAGATAGTTTACTATACTCACAAATTGCAAGAGGAAGGGACACTCCAGGCCATATGAGGGGGGCACATGGAAGAAGTACTGGTATTGGTCAGGAGGTGAAGGGGGGGTGGGCAGGAAATGTAGGCACTAGCCTTTATTGGGATTTCTGTGGGAAGGATGGGTAAGACCAGGTAAGGAAATATAGGATTGCCTACTTTGAGTAATTTCAGTGGTCTCTGGGCTGTAGGGGCTGTTCCTAGTTGTCTGCTACTTGGCCCTAGGGTGATTAGGGCAGGGGAGTAATGACCCTGAGTGTGATAGAGAAGGTGGTTGGGGTATGGGTTTGGATTGGTTGGTTTTCATATTAAAGGCCCTCCACAGGCAAGTTTTACTTCTCTAGGAATTGGCAAACCCTGGGATGGCCAGTCCCTCCAGTATAAGGAAGGCTCCAGGTGTCAGGACAACAAAAATACAGAAAATAAAGACGTGCTTAATTCAGAAGCTGATAAAGATTAGAGCAGAAATATATGGAAGAGAGAACAGAAAAACAAGAAATTCAGTGAAACCAAAAGTGGTTAGAGAAGATCAGCAAAATTGACAAACCTAAAGGTAGACTAATCAAGAAAAAAGAAGGCTCAAACTATTAAAATCAGGAGTGAAGGAGAAGACCTTACAGAAATAAACAGGATTATAAGGGAATACTGTGAACAGTTATATGCCAACAAATTAGATAACCTAGATGAAATGGATAAATTCCAAGAAAGATACAAACTATCGAAACTAACTCAAGAAGAAATAGAAAATTTGAATATACCTATAATAAGTAGATAGAGTTATCAATCAAAAAACTTCTTACAAAGAAAATCGCAGGACTAGATGGCTTCACTGGTCAATTCTATGAAATATTTAAAGAACAACACTAATACTTCGTAAACTTCCAAAAACAGAAGAAGAAATACTTCCCAACTTATCCCATGAGGTCAGTATGACTCTCATACCCAAACCAGGCAAAGACATCAAAAATAAAACTACAGACTAATATCCTTTATGAATATAAACACAATAGTCCTCAGCAAAATACTACCGAACTGAATCTGGTAACTTGTAAAAAGGTTCTATACCATTTACCAAGTAGGATTGGTAGGTTAGTACCAAGATTACAAGGTTGGTTTAACATACAGAAAGTGATGTAATACGCTATATGAATAGAATAAAGGACAAAATCAGGGGAATTCCCTGGCAGTCCAGTGGTTAGGGCTCCACACTGTCACTGCTGAGGGCCCGGGTTCAATCCCTGGTCGGGGAACTAATATCCTACAAGCCACTCAGTGCGGCCAAAAAGAAAAAAAAAAGCCACGCAGTGTGGACAAAATCACACGATTATTTCAACAGACACAGAAAAAGCATTTGACAGAATCCAGTAGCCTTTCATGATAAAAACACTTGGCAAATTAGGAATACAAGGGAACTTTCTAAATGTGATAAGGGGCATCTCTATGAAAGACCCACAGCTAACATCAGACGTAATGTTTAAAGGCTGAATGCGTTCTCTTTAAGATCAAGAACAAGACAAGGATGTCTGCTCTCAGTTGCATATGTATCTAAGTTATATGTTTGTATGTATCTTAGTTTAAAATGCTTAATTGTGAAACGAAAATCAAAGAAAAAGCTAAAACGAATAAATTAGTAATCTTCATACCAGGTACTTTCACTGAGGCCCTAAGCACATTATAAATCTTTTTCTGTATTAACTTTTTTGCTGCACGGCCTGTGGGATCTTAGTTCCCCAATCAGGGGTCAAACTCACGCCCCCTGCAGTGGAAGCGCAGAGTCCTAACCACTGGACCGCCAGGAGAGTCCCTGTATCAACTTTCTGAAATATTCTTATTAAAATTTTTTAAAATCCCTTTTAATTGAAGTATTTTACATCTGTATTACTGTGTAGTTAGTATAAAAACTTGATTTCAATTATTTGTCTTAGGAGTGTATCAAATGTTGATCTGATTAAAGGAATGGTTAATTTCCATAGTAATTAACTGCCTCTGTCTCAATTATGAAACCATTTTTTATTTTTCAGAAAGCTTTTAGGGTAAATATAAAATCTGAATCCTGTCCCTTTTTTAGTATGTATTTTCCCATATTTGAAATATTTATTTTATTTCAGGGATATGCCTTCTGGTTTGAACACTAAGAAAACTGAAAAACTTGGGCATTTGTTTTCTAGGAAAAAGTTTGTCCAAATTTGTACAATTTGTCCAAAACCATCCAACTACTAAATGGTAGAACTAAGATGTAAACAAAGGTTTTTCTAATTGATCTTTGACAAAGGAGCAAAGGCAGTACAATGGAGCAAAGATAGTCTCTTCAACAAATTGTGCTGGGACAGCTGGTCATCCGCATGCAAATGAATGTAGACACAGAGGTTATTCTCAGAATGGACCTAAACACAGACCTAAATGTAAAACTCTGTAATAAGCTACTGGAAGGTAACATTGGAGAGAACCTAGATGATCTTGCATATGGCAGTGACTTTTTAGATACAATACCAAAGGCATGATCCATAAAAGAAGCAGTTGATAAGCTGGACTTCATTAAAATTAGAAACTTCTGCTCTGCCAAAGACAGTGTTAAGAGAATGAGAAGACAAGCCATAGATTTGCAAAAGGCACACATGACAAAAGACTTATCCAAAATATTCAGTGGGATCTTATAATCGATAGTAGTAAAGAATTATTAATTCCTTACATTTTGATAAATTTTGACAGATATGTACACCTATGAAGCTACTACTACAATCAAGATTAAGAACATTTCCATCTCACCCCCAAAGGAATTTGTTTCTAATTAAGCCTTTTATTAAAACCCATAACGATCATGAAACAGGAATGACTAAAACATAAACATGACATTTAAGAAAAGTCACTTCTTAAAAGCCAATGAATATGTATAGTATAAATTTTATTACATTCTTTTGAATATTTCAGAAATGGTTTAGTCACATCTTAAGACACTATAAAAAGAACAAGTTTAGAAATGAAAAAATAGTACAGTTAGCAAGAGTACTTCGGGTTTTTTTGGACCCGTTTATATCGGATATCCTCAATTTTCTAGGTCCCTGCAACTCTACAGCTTATAGCTTCACCTAGATGACCTCTTGCATACCATATTTTGATTCTGAGCAATGGTTCTCTCTCTCTTCAGCAGAGAAACTATAAATACCAGTCTTAGGGACTGAAGAAAGTATTGATGTCATTGAGCCATATGTAGAAAGTTCCTGAGAGTGTTGAGCTCATATCTTTGGGAGTGGAACCAAATACCATACGCTAAAAAATTTGAACTAGAGTCAGAGTCTTAGGCTAAAGAATTATGAGCTAGAGCCTGTAGTTGGAGTCCTCTGAGTATTTCTGAAGTATTTCATTTTACCCAAGTTCTCTGTGAAATTAAGGAGATATTTCCGGCACACCTAAAGTGCTGTTGCTACTTATGCAGTAAGACTATTGCTGCTGTTCATTCAGACATTTATAAGGGCAGTGATGTTGATGGGGTGAGGTTACATAGAATTTGAGAGATAAGGAAAGATTTTGATTCTTTGTGAAGAAGTTGTTGCTAGTGAAGCCAAAATATCATTGTACTTTGGCATTAATAGGAGATACTGATTTACAATGTAAACTACAAGTTTTTGTAAGAATTAGGTACAGTCCGAGGTATTATCTTAGTTTAGCTCTAACAGGAAAATTTGGATAATGTAGCACCCTACATCCTTACCTAGGGAAATCAGCTTGACAGCATATCAAGTATTAACTTGATATATGAAGAATTGACCATATGTCGTTAGCTGCAAACTTAGTTATCAGGTGAAGAGTTGTTCAGTGGATTATTTGAAGATTCCCTACCCCTACCTCCACCATACACACAAGAGAAAGACTTCTGAAATGAATAATTGAAGAGCTAGTCTCATAGCTAGAAATGTATTATTGAGCCGTATGTAATATATATCTGAAACTTAGTGAAGTTTTATTTCACAAAAAAGATAAATTTTATGTAATTCATAATTCATGCCCTATTTATGATTCCTTTGCACTGAATTAATTTCATTTGAAAAAGACTAAACTGGTTGGCCAGAAGAGTCCTTAATTGACCATATTTTGGTCATTATTTCAAAGTAAAGCAAAAAATCTAAGTTATCTGGGAAAATTATTTCTAGTTAGAGAGTCTGGAAGCGTTTCTCTTAAGTTGCTCTAGCATTCACCACTTCTTTTTCTTTTACCGATTATAAACCAACAGATTTTTCTAACAGTTTCAACTATATCAGTTTGAACCATACTACATTGCTATTTTTATCATTCAAAAATGGTATAATATTGGCCATTTTATATAGTTCAGCTTAATGTAAATAAGCTCGAGAAAGATTCCCACAGTTGGAGTAGTTTAATTCTTTTATTTGAGGAAGATTATATTGCTCAGAGTAACCTTAGAGATTACTTTGAATTTAGAGAATTTCTTATTCCAAAGGCTGTTACAAATCAACAGTTAAGTTCAGGACAGCATAGATAAAACAGTGAGTTTTATTTATTTATTTTTAAAATTTTATTTACTTTTGGCTGCATTGGGTCTTCGTTGCTGCGCGCAAGCTTTCTCTAGTTGTGGCGAGCTGGGGCTACTCTTTGTTGCGGTGTGCGGGCTTCTTATTGCTGTGGCTTCTGTTGTTGCAGAGCATGGGCTCTAGGTGTGCAGGCTTCAGTAGTTGTGGCACGTGGGCTTAGTAGTTGTGGCTTGCAGGTTCAGTAGTTGTGGTGCACAGGCTTAGTTGCTCTGTGGCATGTGGGATCTTCCCGGACCAGGGATCCAACCTGTGTCCCCTGCATTGGCAGGCGGATTCTTAACCACTGCACCACCAGAGAAGTCCAAGCAGTGGGTTTTAGACACTCTAATGAACTTGTCCAGAAAGATGGTGGTGGTGAATAAATATATCCTTAATCTCTTTAAGTTAAAGCTCTAGATTATTCTATACAGAATTCTAGATTATCAGTAGAAACAAAATCCTTAACTAGATGGACTGTTTTGCTGATTCTGTGTTTGATTTGTCTTTTTATTTTTGTTTAATTTTTAATGACTTTTTTTTTTTCCTTTTCCAGAAGTATTGTCATTTTATTTGGGGTGGGGGTGAGGTTCTTTTTTTTCACTGTGGTAAGAACACTTACATGAGATTTTACCTTCTTATTAGATTTTTAAGTGTATACAATGCAGTATTGTCATCTACATGCACAATGCTGTGCAGCAGATCTCTAGAACTTGTTCACCTTGCAGAACTAAAATTTTATGTCCATTTTAATGACTCATTTTTAAAATTCACAGACTCTACCTAGTTTCTGTCCTAATTGACAGAAATATAATATGGCACAAAGGTATCTAGGGGGGAAATGTATATACATATATTTTTTCCCACATATGTACATATACGTAAACATATTTTTAAATGGGATTCCCTTCTAAACTGGATTCTGTATCAGCATCTTCTTTCTGGGGTCGTTTTCCTTTCCTCATTCTTTTTATTTATCTCTGTTACTCAATTTTAAATTCTTTTAACTTCCCCACTCTTTTCTTCCTTTGGTCATTGCCTCTTTCAACTCATTATTTCTCTATTTTCTCTTGATAGAGAAGGCAGCAACCAGGCAACAGAGCTTTACGTGTTTGGACCACAGAAGGAAACTGATTATCATTGCTTCATACGGAAGAAAACTTGTTTTCCGTACCTAGTTAGTTTTGTATTGGAAAAATCATGTCCCATATGGAAAATCATAATGTTTATGGGTCTCTGGCTTCTGTGGCATCAGGACAGGTGACAAACCACTATTTATGGAGTCAGACAGAATAGTAGCTTACATCTGAATCTTTTATAAAATAGCTGTAGGGGTAAATAAGCACCATTCTAAGTGGAGAGCATCCAAATAAAATAGCTAAACAAGTAAAAGTTACTGTTATCTTGGCTCCAATATATTTGGATAACATTGTTCAATCTTGAATTGTGAGCTCCTTTTATAAGTACTCAGTTTAATTTGTTTTTTTTTCAAAGCAGACCCCTGCCCCCTCAAAACCAATGAATTAGTTAACATTTAAGATAATATGAAGTTGTAAATTAAGATACATGGGAGAATTTTCTCTTTGGTTTCTTCTGCAGTTATTGCCTTTTGCACTTTTTTAAGGAGATGAGCAAGAAGCAGCACTAATGTCTCATCCATCTTTTATGAAAATTTGAATTAGTTCCTCATCAGTAGCATTCAAGATGCTGGAAAAGCTGATAACGATTAGTTTCCCAGCCATCTCCTTTCTTTTCTTCCTGCTGTTGGCTTAATTCTTACAGCTGATCGACTTCTATGCTGTAGTAGCTCAGCTTGGAATAAAATTAACTAAGAAGAAGAGTAACAACAGGATGTTTTTCAGGTTAATCTTGATCTTTATAAGTTCAGTGGTATAACTGATGCCCCAAAACTAGGATAGTACAGTGCAAGGAGGGGACTGTTGTACATTTTATCATAAAGTCTGACTTTGTACTAATTGTAAAAACATTTATGTCTTGACTGTGAGATCTGAAAATGCTTGTTTCTATTTATAGCCATTAAAAATTATTTGGGGCTGTTTATAACAAACACAAAATAACATTGATAAGTGACATGAGAATTTTTTTTCATGTAAAAGAAGTCTAAAGGTAGTGTGTTTCAGCACTTGCGTGGCAGCTCCATGGTCATCCAGGACCAAGACTCCTTCTAACTTTCTTTTTAACCTGATCTAATATATGACTTCCATATTGAAATTTGCTTCATGGTTACTGAATGGTTCCTGGAGTTCCAGCCTTGGTAGCCACAGTTCAGGAAGAAAGACGGAGGGAAGGGGGGAAAAACCAAGAACGTACCTCCCGACTGAGTTAACCCCATTTATTTAAAGTTCAAAGAAGCCTGGAAAATGTAATTTTTTCTTGGGAAAAGTATGGTTTTAAGTAAATGTTTGATTGTGTTAGTAGGGAGGAAAGGGTAGATGGATATTTGTGTAGGTAACTACCTCTGCCACACTGTCTGAGTAAATGAGGTTCTACTGGTGAGATTTCTTAAATGCAGCTATGCCACTCCTGTACACTCCTGAGGTTTGTCAATTAGATGCTCTTGCAAAGTAATTCAAGTTTATAAGCCCATTGTCCCACCCTATGGCAGATATAATTTTCAGATTGAATGTCATAAGGTGGAATTAGTACTTAGGTTGTGTATTAGTCACATAGTTTGGGATAAAGGAGGAAGCATCTTCTTCTGTTGTTGTTGTTGTTTGTTTTAAAATACAAGTCCATGTGAAAAGGAGATCAACAAAACTACTCAAAAAAAATAAAGGAGACCTAATTAAATGGAGGGACATCCCAGGTAAATAAATCAGAAAACTTAACATTGTTAAGATGTCAGTACCAACCACCCAAAGCAATCTACAAATTCAGTGCAATCCGTATCAAAATTCCTACTGCCATTTTTGTAGAAATGAAAGACCTGATCCTAATTCACCAAGATATTAATAGCCAAGGTATTATTGAAAAAGAAAAATAAAGTTGGAGGACTCACACTTCCCAATTTCAAAATTTCCTACAAAGCTACAGTAATTAAAACAGTGTGGTAATGGCATAAGGGTAGACATACAGACCAATGGAATAGGATTGAGAACCTATAAATAAATATATATATCTCTTGACAATTGATTTGCAGTAGAGGCACCAGGCCCAACCTACAGAATAGGGGGAAATATTTGAAAGTTACATATCTGATAAAGATTTAATATCCAGAATATATAAAGAACTCCTACAAATCAATAACAAAATGACAAACTCAATTTAAAGATAGGCAAAAGACTGAATAGACATTTCTCCAGAGAGGATATACAAATGACCAATAAGCACCTGAAAGCATGAAAAGATGTTTAGCATCATTAGTCATTAGAAAAATACAAATCAAAACGACAGTAACATTTCACTTCACACCCACTAGGATGGCTATTTATATAGAAAAGGGAAAATAGGAATATATCACTAGTGGGACTTTAAAATAGCACAGCTGCTGCAGAAACTTTCCTCACAAAGTTAAGTAGAATTACCATATGGCCCAGCAATTTTACTCCTAGGTATATACCAAAAAGAATTGAAAACAGGAACTCATAGTAGCCAAAAGTGTCCATCAATAGATGAATGGATAAACAAATTGTCATATATCCATACATTGTAATTTGGTATTGCTTAATGGGTACAAAGTTTCTGTTTGGGGAGGTGAAAAAGTTCTGTAAATAGTGTTGACAGTTGTACAGTTGTGAATGTAATTAATGCCATTAAATTATACACCTAAAATAGTTAAAATGTCAAATTTTATGACAATTTAAAAATAAAACCTATCTTTATTATTTTTTTTTTAGAAAGTTTTTTTTTTTTTAATATTTATTTATTTGGCTGTGCCAGGTCTTTTTTTTTTTTTTTTTTTTTGCTGTATGCAGGCCTCTCACTGTTGTGGCCTCTCTCGTTGCGGAGCACAGGCTCCGGATGCGCAGGCTCAGCGGCCATGGCTCGTGGGCCCAGCCACTCTGCGGCATGTGGGATCTTCACAGACCGGGGCACGAACCCATATCCCCTGCATCAGCAGGCGGACTCTCAACCACTGCGCCACCAGGGAAGCCCAGAGTTGGACTTTTATTCCCAACTCCACAGCAGAAGCTTTGTGTCTTTAGACAAGTTATTTAACTTCTCCAAACCCCAATATTGTTATGTATAAAATGAGAAAAATAATGATGCTACTAGCTACTTGTAGAGATGTATTAGCATTAGAGATGATCATGTAAAGGGCTTAAAAGAATCTCTAATACACAGCAAGTGCTCAGTAGGTAGAAGCCATTATCACTGAAAATTTTGTTCATTTTTATTTGACTATGATATGTTCATATGTTTATTCATTATTTCTTCTACAATCATAATTCCCACTTGAACCCTAAACTGCTGACTGCCATTAAACTATTACTATTTTTAACTTCTTTGTTTTGTTTTGTTTTGTTTTGTTTTACAGGCAACAATTGGTATTGACTTTTTATCAAAAACAATGTACTTAGAGGATCGAACAGTGAGTAATGTTTTCAGTGTGCGATTTTCTGCAACACTCCAGGATAGAAAATTATGATCAAAACTATAATCGATGATTGTCACCATAAGAAGTACTTAGCAAAGTTGCCAAAGTTAGTTTACAGGCCTTGAGAAAAACTGTTATTATAGAGTGAGTAGTACTCAGCACTTTGAGTTTTTTATCCCCAAGTAGAATCCAAAGGGGAGAGAAAGCTGTTATTTGTAAAACTCTGATGGCCCTAGACTTGTTAAACAAAATTTTGTCTTGATTTGGAAAATTATAACAAATAGCATTGAGATAAGAATATTTTCAAGAAGAAATTAGAGCTGCTAAAGACCTTTTGAATACCACTCTTGAGGCATTCAAAAAGATTTCATTTGAATATCACACAGTTTGTGAACTTCAAGGTTTTATTTGTCAGAATATGATATGTACCAAAGTGACTATGAATAGAAAAAATTAATGTGCATTTACTTGTTAGATTTTTGTCTTCCATCTTTTGGAATACTCCTTTTAAGTGCAATATAAACCCTGTATTCTAGCCTGCTATCCCTTGAAGAGATTTCTGTCACCTAAACAGTGACTCTCTTAAATGCATTATTTTGGGATCTGTACCCAAAAAAGTTATCTCTAATGCTATTTCTTATAAGTTTGTGAGTTTTTTTCTTTTGTATGTTCTCTTTTATGTTTTAACATATAGCATTCTATTTCTTAAAATTTGAAAACAGAAACGGCTTTATGATGGTAAGAGAACTTAATGCTTGTTTTCAGGCTTTTCTTCCTGGAATGTAGATGTGAAAAAGTAAGAAAGTAAGGATATTTTTACGTAGGGTTGCAAAAAGATATTTCTCCTTTTTGCTAGATTATATACAGTGTTCTAGGAAGAAATGTGTGGGAGAAGCATAAGCACAGTAATCAGAGATCCAATTTCAAAGTGTTCTGAATCCAATAGAGAAAAGAGACATTTTATTTTAGTTTCAGAGAGGCTTGCAGAAAAGGGGATGTTGACAATGATCACTGACATTTACCTTTGTTTTTCCCTTTTATGTTCACTATTTGAACATTAGCAGTCTACTTTTGCTCTCCGGAACATATAGGATTCAAAGAGAGGTTACAGGGAGGGGGAAAAAAAGGAAGCTGTACTTCTGATTCTGTGAAATCTTTCATATTGCCATTTTTTTTTTGCATTATGTACCTTCAGAGCAAGCCAAATTTAAATATTATTCCCTTTTGAAAAAGGAAAGGAGTTTTGTGTTATTTTCATTCCTCACATCCCTGTAACCTTTTGCATGAGTTTCCTTTTACCTCCTTGTCACCCTCCTCCCTTTAAAAACATTATTTCTTTTTAGTATGAATTTGGTTTTTTTTTTTTTTTTTTTTTTTTCCCCCATCCCACAGATCAGGCTGCAGCTATGGGATACTGCGGGTCAGGAACGTTTCCGTAGCCTCATTCCCAGTTACATCCGTGATTCTGCTGCAGCCGTAGTAGTTTACGATATCACAAGTAGGTATTTTGCAACGGGTTGACCTTTCTTATTTTTCTTGCTTGTTTGACTGATTTTATTGTTAGGTACGATTGCAATTATGGGACACAGCAGGTCAAGAGCGGTTCAGGAGCTTGATTCCTAGCTACATTCGTGACTCCACTGTGGCAGTTGTTGTTTATGATATCACAAGTGAGTGGGGGGGGATTATGCATTTCTAATCTTTCAACCTTTAGCTTAGTTGCATGCATGTTCTTGTCTTGTGCTTGTTTTCTATACTGGCATGTAAAAATGAGTTTTATCATAGCAAACCTTATCACAGGCCAGCTAGGTCAGAGTATTTGCTTTGGTGTTTGTACCAATATGCCTTATTTCTACTGTGCCAGGTTTTTTTGCCCTGTAATTTTTCCTTTAGATCTAATTATGAATCCTCTCCAAGGCTTTCTTAGTATCCTATTATCCCTACACCATAATTATGGTTGGAAGAATGTCTCCTTTTTTATTTAACTTGATCTCAGATTTCTCTAAAATAAAATAATCTGCATTTAAGTCTCTTGCCAAGTTCTCCAGATCCTTCAAGGCTTCTGTTGAGACTGTTAAAAGCTTCCGCTAGCCAACTTTTCTCTGCTTTCCCCTTCCAGCCATCCTCTCTCTATAGAGGAAGGCAGAGAAAACATAATATGCAGTTTTCTATTAATCATTTTCATTTGAATGAAATCTGGATTCTCTGACTTATTTACTTGGTTGCTAACGAATTATACTTTCATTTCTCTCCAAGAAAAAAATTTAAATGGGAGACTAAAAAAAGTAATGGTCTTTCTTTTTCTTTTCCTTCAAGACTGACTAATAGTGCCTTTAGCTTTTTAAGTGACTGCAAATTTTGAATGGAGCATTGGTGACTGACAGGGAAATGCTATCTGATTAAAATTGTCTTTGTGAATCAGTTTATGATATATTAGGCAATATTAAGCATCATTCCGTATAGTGCTCCATAATTTATAGGAAGACCAGGATAGTACCACATCTTGGACGTATTTAAAAACATCTTACATAAACAATCTACCGATTTGAGCTAGTAATATTATTAGTATACATTTTTGCATATTTGCTCATCCAGAAATCATATCTACTTAACAATAATTGCAATGGCAGGATTATAAGAGGTTTGCATTCAGAGACTTTTTATTTTGGTTAGGTGCCAAATGCAGTCTTTCTTTTCTTGAAGCTTTTCTTTGGGTTGCTACTTGTTTTAAAAATGTATGTTCATTATTGTGCATTCACAAGTTTTGCAGCTTTAAAATGTTTGTGCTTACTTTAACCAAATCAAGTAAAACCTGGTGTATTTTTCTTTGAAATTTGTGCACATGCCATTAAAATATTAGCAAGTTGTTTTCTTTAGCTGCTGTAAGATGTATTGAAGTACTCTACTTAGAATCCAGGGCTAGAAAAGATGGATTTTGTTATAAATGATTCTGGTACATTAAACTAATAAGCTTCAAGTTAAAGTGATCACAAACTGAATAAGCAATGCAAACAGAGTGGTGTTGAAAGCTATTTAAAGGCTTTACAAATTTTGTGGATGTGTTGGGACTTACTGGCTGACATACTTTTGGAGATGCTTTCTTTGTCATGTTTGGTATGTTTAAGTAATCAAAAAAGCATTGTGGCAACATGACACCATACTATCTGCCATAGCTGTCCTTACATTAAAAAAAATTTTTTTTCAATTATATATAGTACATTATACTCACTTGGTCATGTCCAAAAATTTTAAACTATTATAAAAGATACCTTAAGGACTTTACTGCTGTGATTTGTTTAGATCATTGATATTTATACTCAGATAAAATGGAGTTATGTTGCAGGCACATTAAAAGTGGGTACTAATGTGCCAACCCCCTTCCAACTTCCAGTACTTTTTTCTTTTCCTCTTTTTTCTTTGTTTGGTCCTTCACTTGGAGCACTTGGAATAACACTAATCTCTCTATCCACCCTCCTATATACCAGATGTTAACTCATTCCAGCAAACTACAAAGTGGATTGATGATGTCAGAACAGAAAGAGGAAGTGATGTTATCATCATGCTAGTAGGAAATAAAACAGATCTTGCTGACAAGAGGTATGGAATGATTTCATTTGTATGGAATGTTTGATTTCTTTGTTAAGCAGCCTGTTATTTTTGTTAGTGAAAAATTGCTTTAAAAGGAGACATGTTTAATCCTTAATTTTATACCCCTGCCCCTTTTCTTTAGTGTGGGGACCTGAAATAGAAAGGTAAACATTAAACTCAGTCCCGGGAACTCCCTGGCGGTCCAGTGGTTAGGACTCTGTGCTTTCACTGCCGAGGACCCAGGTTCAATCCCTGGTCGGGGAACTAAGATCCTGCAAGCTGAGCAGCACGGCCCACCCACCCTCCCCACACCACACACACACAATAAAACACACATTAGGGCTTCCCTGGTGGCTCAGTGGTTAAGAATCTGCCTGCCAATGCAGGGGACACAGGTTCGAGCCCTGGTCTGGGAATATCCCACATGCCACGGAGCAACTAAGCCCATGTGCCACAACTACTGAGCCTGTACTCTAGAGCCCCACGTGCCACAACTGCTAAAGCCCGCATGCCTAGAGCCCGTGCTCCGCAACAAGAGAGGCCACCGCAGTGAGAAGCCCGCACACCACAACCAAGAGTAAACCCTCGCTCACTGCAACTAGAGAAAGCCTGCGTGCAGCAAGACCCAACGCAGCCAAAAATAAATAGATAAAATAAGTAAATTTATTTAAAAAAAAAGAAAACACACATTAAACTCAGTCCTTAAAGGAAACTAAATTTTTTGGGTTTGTGTAAGCTCCTGTGTAAATAACTCTTGTGTAAGATTGTTTACACGTGAAGCTGGTAACTATTTTGCATTTTTTAGGGCTCATAAATATGAGCAGTGTTCTGTTAAAGAACAAAATGTTTTACAAATCCTATCTTTAAAAAAGTATTCGTAATGATTAAATGCACACTCTTTTGGTAGTCTTCTTATAAATATTCATTATAATTCAGTGGTGTAGTTTTTTCTTTTCTTTTCTTTTTTTAATTGTATGGTTGAGCCAGACTGTGAGGTTGAACTGAATAGCTTGATTGTGATACCTTAGTCAAATGAGCAAAGACATATTCAAGTCACAGGATGCAAAATGTATTAACATTCACTGTAGAATCTGTGGCTTGAATATCTGCCTTTAGCATTCCTAAGTGATCTACTGGATATTCTTTCTGCTTTAAATAGTCTTGACCATTTATTTAATATTCGAAGCTTTTACTATTTATTATTTGTTTATTCATTAGTTGGATACTGAAATTCCAGTAATGAACTTTTGCTATTAATTATTATGTTACAAAGAAACCCAATATGTTCAAAGACTTATGAAATATTAAGCCCATTTCTGTCATGGTACCTCATTTGGAATTGTCAAGAAAGTCTTTGCTAATTTAAAAGTAAATTCAGCGTATGATTTCAACTTTTCTTTATGAAAATCATTTTTTGGACATGAATTGCCATCATAAATTTTCACTATTTTATTTATCTTCAGTATGAGAATTTGAAGATCATATAGGTATATATTCTTCTATATTCTTCTATATATTCTAGTGGAGAGTCGCTAGATATCTTCACTGTTAAATAGAAAAATTGTATATCTGAATTGTTTCCCTTTATAGCCAGAGTTATCTAAAAGGATGCTTACAAGCATCTGTTCTTTTATTGCATAATATTTGAGTATACAAATGCTAGAAACATCTAAATTATGTTTACAATAATTTTTCTTTAAGGTAATATTTGTCCATTGCTTTAGAATTAACATATTTCTCAGTAATTTTTGCCAGACTATCACCCTTCAGTTATTCACATTTAAAAGAATTAAGAGTCTTTAAAAGAAAGGTTTTTTTAATTTTAAAAAATAAAAATTAGAGTTTTGTTCGTTCCACTAAAATAATTGGGGGGGTTCATCTATTTTTATTATTTAAATTTTAATGTAATAGTTGCAGGAATTTTTTTTTAAATTGAAGTGTAGTTGATTTGCAGTGTTTCAGGTGTATAGCAAAGTGATTCAGTTATACATATATATATGTATTTATCCTTTTTCAGATTCTTTTCCATTATAGGCTATCACAAGATATTGAATATAGTTCCCTGTGCTACACAGTAGGTCCTTGGTGTTTTTCTGTTTTACACACAGCAGTGTGTATCTATTAATCCCGAATTCCCAATAAAATAATTTTTAAATGAGTAAAAGTTTTAAATTTTTTTAAAATCTTTCGGGGGCTTCCCTGGTGGCGCAGTGGTTGAGAGTCCGCCTGCCGATGCAGGGGACGTGGGTTCGTGCCCCAGTCCAGGAAGATCCCACATGCTGCGGAGCAGCTGGGCCCGTGAGCCATGGCCGCTGAGCCTACGCGTCCGGAGCCTGTGCTCCACAACGGGAGAGGCCACAACAGTGAGAGGCCTGCGCACCGCAAAAAAAAAAAAAAAAAAACAAGAAAAGATAATGAAGGCCAGGTCATGTAGGGCAAAAGTAAAGACTTTCCGAATGAGATTGGAGGGTTTGAGCAGAGAAGTAGCTTTTCATAAGTCACTGTTTGCTCTGTTGAAAATACATAAGGGTAGCAGAGAGGAGGCTAATCTAGACTTTATTCCAAGCAAGAAATGATGACTTGGACCAACATAGTGGTAGCTTTTGTGGTGACCAGTAGTCAAATTCAGATATTATTTTGAAGATAGAACTGTCAGGATATACTGATGCAATTGATGGCATGCATACAGATGGATGGAATATGGGATGTGGGGGAAGGAGGAGTCAAGGATGACACCTAGATTTTTGGCCTGAGTAACTGTCATTAACTGAGATAGGAGAGACTGCATAAAGAGACAGTTTGAGAGGGAATATCATGACTTGAGCTTTTGGTGATTTTAAGTATAGGATGGCTATTAGATATCCTAATAATTAGATGTCAGGTAGGCAGTTGGATATATGAGTCTGGAGTTCAGAGCAGCAGTCCAGGCTAGATATATAAGTTTGAGAGGCATCAGCATATAGGTGGTATTTAAAACCATGAGACTGCATGGGATTGCCAAGAGAGTAATTGTAGATAGAGAAGAGGTCCAAGGAGTAAGTTTTAGGGCATCTGAAATAATTGTTTTTAGGAAATTCACACTCTGAAGTGTTTGTGTTTGGGCCTAAACGTCTGCTGCTGATTGTCAACTTACTGTCAAATTAAGAAAAAAATGTGTTTTTTAAAAAATTTATACACACATAAATACATAGAGAACGAGTGGCTAAAACAAACAGATGTAGTAAAGCATTAATAGTTGCATTGTTATATATAAGAATAATTTTGGGGCTTTCCTGGTGGCACAGTGGTTAAGAATCTGCCTGCCAATGCAAGGGACATGGGTTCCAGCCCTGGCCCGGGAAGATCCCACGTGCCGTGGAGCAACTAAGCCTGTGCGCCACAACTACTGAGCCTGAGCTCTAGAGCCCGCAAGCCACAACTACTGAGCCCACGTGCCACAACTACTGAAACCTGCACGCCTAGAGCCCATGCTCCGCAACAAGAGAAGCCACGACAATTAGAAACCCGCGCACCGCAACAAATAGTAGCCCCTGCTCACCGCAACTAGAGGAAGCCCGTGCACAGCAACGAAGACCCAACACAGCCAAAAATAAATAAATTAATTACTTTTTTAGAAAAGAGTAATTTTGTTTTTAGAGAGTGGAGAAATTCAAGAATAACATCTTCTTGTAAACAAGAAGACAGTGGAATCTAGTACATAGGTATAAGTTTGGGGAATAAGGACAGTTCCTCCATAGTAGGATTAGACATAGAATATAAAAGGCACACACATAGGTAGATTGGAGGATAGATATGGTGGGAGCTTGTAGAAATTCTCTTTCATTGCTTTGGTGTTCTGTGTTGTAGGAAGCAGGATTTATCAGCTGATGGGTTAGATCCATTTAATTAGAATAGTTGCATATTTATTAAACACCTATGTGATTGCTAGGCACTAGGAATACCAAGATAAACAGGATAGTCCTGCACCTGAAGAGCTCACAGCTTGAGAGACACCGCTAATTATGATGTACTACAAAATTCCCTGTAAAAGAAGTACTAATTTGACTCACTTGTTCCACTTGTAGAAATCCACAAAATCCAACCTAAAGAAATGATCCAAAGTCACAAAGCACAAAGATGTTCATAGCAACATTTTTGACAGTGGTGTATTGGGTTGGCCAAAAAGTTCATTCGGGTTTTTCCATAACATCTTATGGAAAACCCAAATGAACTTTTTGGCCAACCCAATAAAATTTGAAAACAACATACATTTCTAACAGTTTGAGACTGGTTACATAAATTATGGTAGTAAATTGACAAATTGTCTAGCCATAAAAAGTTATTTTACATAAAAGTTTTTAATCGCAAAGCTTAAAGCTAAGAGAAAATAGCATACTATTAAGATTTTTAAGGTTAAAAAAATACAGGATGAGCTCAGCAGGTAAAAGTAAATCATTAAAAAATGCCTTTATAAAAACATTTGGTTAGATATACACACAGAAGTGCACAGATTTTTTTTTTTGAAGTATAGTTAATTTACAATGTGTTAATTTCTGCTGTACAGCAAAGTGATTCAGTTATATATATACTCATATATTCTTTTCCATTATGGTCTATCACAGAATATTAAATATAGTTTCCTATGCCGTACAGTAGGACCTTGTTGTTTAATCCATTCTCTATATACTAGTTTGCATCTGCTAACAAACTCCCACTTCATCCCTCCCTCCCCCCAGCAACCACAGGTTTGTTCTCTATGTCTGTGAGTCTGTTTCTGTTTCATAAAAGTTCATTTGTGTCATATTTTAATTCCACATATAAGTGATGTTGTATGGTGTTTGTCTTTTTCTTTCTGACCTAAGTGCACAAATTTCAAGTGTATTGCAGCTTGATAAATTTTCAAACTAGTCTTGCCTGTATAACCAGCACCATATCAAGAAAAGTTTTTTTCAGAACCTTGTTTATAATCTTTATATCATTATCTTTCAAAAAGATGAGTTTATCTTTTTTATTTTCTACAGGCAAGTGTCAATTGAGGAAGGAGAGAGGAAAGCCAAAGAGCTGAATGTTATGTTTATTGAAACTAGTGCAAAAGCAGGATATAATGTAAAGCAGGTAAGTGTCTTTTCAGTATGTGTGAGTTGAGGTTATCAAATTGAAAAAACATATTATAAAATAATTGTGTGAGTTTTCTGTTCTCTAGTGTAAGATTTTCTTCCACTTGACAATAGCAGGCCTCATGAATTAGCGACATATCACAATGAACAGTGAAAAATCTAAATGTGGCATAGTTTTGGAAAAAGAGAAAAGGCTTGCCAAACTTTTCAGATTGTTCATAGGACACGTATTTCATTTTGATTATAAGATTATGATTGTAAGATGATTGCTAGGTTGTAAACTCACCATACACTCACTACATCCCAACTGCATTGTTTCAAGGTAAATTTTCCTTATTTTAGTGTTTGATAGTAAGATTATGGTAAAGCAGGTATTTGCTTTCAGGCACGGTATTTTGCTTGTTGTTGTAAAAATACATTCTCGTTACTTTGTCCTTAATAAACTGCTGGTGTTTTAACAGAGTTTATAACAGGAGTGTTTTGGGGATAGGAAAATATGGGGAGATCTCACATTGTCAAACTGTTTTCTAAAAGATGGGGTAACCAAAAATTTGCCTGCTTAATTCTTCAGGGCTATGTGTCATATAGAGTAGTGGTCCCAGATTTATAGGATTTACCTCCCAATAAATTATTTTTTTAATTCTACATTACCAGTAGAGGGGTAAAGTAAAATCCTTGAAACTGAATAAGTAGAGCTTTATGAAAAATTCTCTATATTGTTTTCATTTTTGGTCGTCCCATCTCTCTTTGCCTTGAAACATATGTAAGTAATACTGAATTGTCACTAATTCCCTCCTCCTAGTATACTGTTCATTGTTATGGCTTCTAATTTAATTCTGTTGTGATCAGAGAATATACTCTTTAACATTTCAGTCATTTGTAATTTATTGAGACTTGTTTTATGGCCTAACATGTGGCCTGTCTTGATGAATGTTCCATGTGCGCTGGAAAAGAATGTCTTTCTGCAGTTGTCAGATACAGCGTTCTATAAATAATATAAATGAGGTCAAATCTTAGATAACACAGTTGATAGCCTTGTTCAAGTCTTAGATAGCCTTAGTAATTTTGGAGGGTAGTTCAATTAGTTACTGAGAAGGGGGTATTAAAATCCACAACAACAATATTTGTATCATGTGTTTTGTATATAGTTCAGTCAGCTTTCTTCTTTTTTTCCTTCGCCATGTGGGATTTTAGTTCCTGGACTAGGGATTGAACCCAGGCCCTTGGCAGTGAGAGCACGGAATCCTAACCACTGGACACCAGGGAATTCCCTAGTTCTGTCAACTTTTACTTCATGTGTTTTGAAGTTCTGTCTTTGGGTGCATACATGTTAGCATTGTTAACTGTCCTCCTAATGTGTTGACTTTTTTAATGTTAAAAAATACTGCTCTTTATCTCTAATAATATTCCTTTTCTTTATCTGATCTTAATATGGCCACACCAGCTCTCTAATTGCTTATTGTTCATATGGTATATCTTTTTCTTTGTAAAGTGGGTCTCTTGTAGATGGCACATGGTTGGAACTTCCTTTTTTTTCCTCCAGTCTGAAAGTCTCTGCCTTTTAATTGGAGTGTTTGGTTTATTTAGATTTAATGTATTAGGACTTATGTCTACCATTTGTTCTTTGTTTTCTGCTTGTCCCTCTTTCATTTTTGTCTTAATCAGATATTTTTATATTGTGTTTTAATTCCTCTTTTGATCTTTAGCTAAATTTTTTCATAACCTTTTTAGTGGATGCTTAGGGGTTAAACTAGAGTTAATATTATACCATTTCATGTGAAATAATGCACACTGTCCTTCGTGTTATTGTCACATTTTATATTTACATATATTATAAACCTCCATAATAAACATTTTAATTTTTCCTTTAAACAGTAATTAAGAGAAGAAAAAAGATAATCTTTTCTCTTTATCCATATATTTATCATTTCCAGTGCTCTTCATTCCTAATTATAGATCTGAGTTTCACCTGGTATTTTTCTTTAGCCAAAATAACTTTCTTTACTGTTTCTTATAGGGGTATCCTGGTGATAAATTCTCTCTGCTTTCACATACTCCAAAAGGCCATTTGAAGAATAATTTTGAAGAACATTTTGCTAGTTTTTGAATTTGGGGTTGACAGATTTTTTTCTTCCAGTACTTTAAAGACGCCTTTCGATTGTCTTCTGGATTCCATTGATTTTAATGAGAAGGGAACTCTAATTTATATCATTCTCTGTTTGTAATGTGTTGTGGTTTTTTGTGTGTTTTTTAAATAAATTTATTTATTTATTTATTTATTTATTTTTGGCTGTGTTGGGTCTTCGTTGCACATGGGCTTTCTCTAGTTGTGGCAGGCGGGGGCTACTCTTCGTTGTGGTGCGCGGACGTCTTATCACGGTGGCTTCTCTTGTTGCAGAGCACAGGCTTTAGGCTCACAGGCTTCAGTAGCTGTGGCATGCAGGCTCAGTAGTTGTGGGCCACGGGCTCTAAAGCGCAAGCTCAGTAGTTGTGGCGCACAGGCTTAGTTGCTCTGCGGCATGTGCGATCTTCCTGGACCAGGGCTCAAACCCCTGTCCCCTGCATTGACAGGCAGATTCTTAACTACTGCGCCACCAGGGAAGTCCCTGTAATGTGTTTTGTTGTTGTTGTTGTTGTTGTGTGTGGTACGCGGGCCTCTCACTGCTGTGGCCTCTCCCACTGCGGAGCACAGGCTCTGGACGCGCAGGCTCAGCGGCCATGGCTCACGGGCCCAGCCGCTCCACGGAATGTGGGATCTTCCCGGACCGGGGCACAAACCCGTGTCCCCTGCATTGGCAGGCGGACTCCCAACCACTACGCCACCAGGGAAGCCCTAATGTGTTGTTTTAAAGTATTTTTTCTGCCTCATTTTCTTCTTTTCTCTTCTGGAATACCAGTGGCACATCTGTTAGATGGCTTGATATTACCCATGCCCCCTGGTCACTGAGGCTTTTGCTCATTGTTTTTGATACTTTTTCCCTCTCTTTTTTTTTTTTCAGATTAGGAATTATTATTGATGTGTCTTCAAGTTCACTAATCCTTTTTCTGCCATATTTAAACTGTTAAGTCCATCCAGTAAATTTATTATTTCAGATATTGTAATTCAGTCCTAGATTTTTTTCATTTATTTCTTAAAACTTCCATTTCTCTGTCGGAATTCCCCATCTGTTCAATCATTATGGTCATTGTTACCTTCGAGTTCTTGAACATATTAACAGTAATTGCTTTGAAATTCTTGTCTGCTAATTCCAACATCTGGGTCAATTCAGAGTGTATTTCTATTGGCTATTTACTTTTTCTCTTGCCTCTAGGTTAGATTTTTCTGCGGTTTTTGTTTTGTTTTGGTTTGGTTTTTTATGTGTATCCAGTAATTCTTGGTTGTATGGTTGGCATTGTGTATGCGTAGAGACTCTGGTTTCTGTTATTTTTCTCTGCTAAATTCTGGGGTTGTATTATGGCAGGTTGTTATATTGCTGGCTGATCACCATGGACTTGTGGAGTCTTGAAGTTACGCATTGTTTGCGTGGATCTATAGAAAGCCTGAGATGTTTATCAAGCTTTTCTATCTTGGTGGGATTGAAACTCTAAACTGTATACCTGGAGCAGGCAGTAGCTGAAATCTCTGCTCATTTCTTTCAGCCTTCTAGCTGTTGCTTTCAGATGGGCTCCTTGGAATCTCTCCTACATATGTACCATTAAAGAGGTAACTGAGGATTTGCAGGAATTTTATGTGTAGATATTAGGGCTCCTACTCTTGGCTCCCTCCTTTTTGTTATTTTCTTCCTTAATACAGCCACTCTGGTAGTCAGTTGACACCTCAAACCTGTAAAACTCTAGTTTTCTGCTTGAGTTCTAACCACCCCATATTGTTCAAACTAGGATTGGCTCTTGGGAAAACCTGTATAAAGGTGACCCTCACCCAGTGAGTGTGGGTTCCCTTCTAGTGTGAATTCCTCCTAGTTTGTACCTGCTTTTTGTTGCTCTTGAGAGCCTTCAAATAGTTGTTGTCCACAGTTAGTAAATGCTATCTGCAAGAGTGTTAGTCCTGTATACGCTACTCTGCTGTTACCAACACTGGAGTCTGTATTGAAATTATGGGGTAAAAATTAAAATATCTGATAAATGAAATAACTGAGACTATTTAGCATGTACATACTTAGTTTTATTTAATATAGAAGACCAGTTTGTTCCACAATTCCATACAGAATTCCTGAATTCTGTATGTTATTGCTTATCTAAGGTTAATGTAAGTAGGTTTTTGAATTAAATTATTTGGTCAGTGAGTAACACATATCAACAGAAGTGATTATGAAGAAATAATCTCAAATTCCTTTTGAGGTTTTCTTTTTTTTTTTTTTTTTTTTTTTGCGGTACGTGGGCCTCTCACTGTTGTGGCCTCTCCCGTTGCGGAGCACAGGCTCCAGACGCGCAGGCTCAGCGGCCATGGCTCACAGGGCCCAGCCGCTCCGCAGCATGTGGGATCTTCCCGGACCGGGGCATGAACCCGTGTCCCCTGCATCGGCAGGCGGACTCCTAACCACTGCGCCACCAGGGAAGCCCCCTTTTGAGTTTTTGTTGTAGGTCAGTCATAATTCAGAAATGGTGCTAGTATTCAAAAATTTACCAGGCAAAATTTACAGTCCAGTCACACTCTTGGAAAACATTGAGAGTCACAGTCTTACGAGCTGTTAAGTAAGCATTGTGTATGTTTGTTCAGCCATGTGTCTGCAAAATGCAGTTACTTTTGATGATTGTGCATTGTACTTATTTTATTTGACAAAATCATGCTGTTCACCAAGAGGTACACAGAAGTCTTTCTGTATATAAGACATATATATCAGTACTGAAGGTACCATCTAGCTGTACTTTACATGTACAGAGATGTCTTTTTAATTTTCTGCTAATTGGATTCCTCCTCCCCACTCCCTCATGTACTAGATTATAATATATATAATAAAAGCTTAAAATGGGCTTTCTCTATTGCTCTTTTTCCTTTTTAAACAATTCTAGGAGAGATTTCACTAATGCATCATTTAATGTCTAACCGTGGTTCAAGTAATTGGACCTTAATGCCTGAGAACTTTGGCTTAAAATAAAACAAATTTATTCCTACCCAATATGGCTACTTTTTCTTATTATTTAAAGATGTTCTTTGATTAAAACCTTTTGCCCTTTAGTCTGCTTTAAGCATTTAACCCTAAAATCTTGTTTCTGTCTTAAAGAATATTTTGTAGTTTTTAAATAAAAGCTATCAGGGTTAGAACTAGAATATATAATAATAATCTAACATGATCACTTGTAGTATATAGGATATTTAAATAATGATTTTTATCCTTTCAATATTTCATTAAAAGACAGCCTAAGAAAAATTTACCCTTTATTTTTCTAAATTTGTTTTTAAAAAAGCAATAATATTGCTTTCTTTATGAAAGTTGTCTGGTGTTTAAATTGCTGAAGGAAATGGTAATGATAAGGTGATTATTTAAGGCTCCAACTCATTTTTCATCTGAGAATTAGTACATTCTTTTAATGAAGTATTTAGTGTGTGGGTGTCACCCTTATTATATTCTCTAATTTTACAGTACTGGAAAATGGAATAGGAACTGAAATGCTCCTTGATCTTTAACTTCTAAAATCATCCGTGCTTATCAGAAGAAAAAGATTCGTTTGAAAGAGAAGGGAGGACTTTGCGAGAAATTAATGGTAGCTGATGGGCATCAGCACTAACAAGTCAGTGAAAACTTGTGTACCATTCACAGTGGAGTCGTGTGTGTATGTGCACGCGCGTGAATGAAAATTATTTTATACCTGCTGAGAAAACATATTTATTTTAAGCATTGGTAGGGATGGTGTCTTTCCTACACCACTGAATCCCATGTCAACCACAGTTCTTGGCTCGTAGCAGGTCTTAATCTTATACTTTATCACATACCTTATTCCACCCGTATCAAGTGCCTACAATATGTAAGACCACTGTAGGTTCTTTGGAGAGCATAAAGTTATGTAAAATATGGTTCTTGACTTCAAAAAAACTTATAGTTGAAGAGAAGAATTACATTCTCATGAAAATTATGCAGTGAAAGGTAGATAGTACGTGATAAATGCATAGCAAATGCTACAAGATAGTAAGATCCACAGTAATTATTGAGATGTAAAATGAATGCTGGCACAAGGAGGTATATTTGTTGCAGAAATGAATAAGATCATATACAATTAGGATGATCAAGGAAGGCTTTGTTTAAAAAATGCCACAAAAGGGACTTCCCTGGTGGCGCAGTGGATAAGACTCCCTGCTCCCAGTGCAGGAGGCCTGGGTTCGATCCCTGGTCAGGGAACTAGATCCCACATGTGTGCCACAACTAAGAGTTCACATGCCTCAACTATAAGGAGCTTGCATGCCACAAATAAGGAGCCTGCAAGCCACAAATAAGGAGCTGACCAGCCACAACTAAGGAGCCTGCCTGCCACTACTAAGAGCCCATGCAACCAAATAAATATTTAAAAATAATAATAATAAAGATTATTTATTTTTAAAAAAAGCTACAACAAAAGAGCTAAACCCTTGAGGTGTATATTTGATTTGTATAGATAAGATTGATACTCCAAGGAAGAAGAGAAATTAATACATAATACAAATGACCTACTATGCATTGTATAAATATTATGTCATAAATATTAACTTTAAGACATTTCTTTGTTGTCTTCC
Source organism: Grampus griseus (assembly GCF_964374135.1). Lineage (NCBI taxonomy): Eukaryota > Metazoa > Chordata > Mammalia > Artiodactyla > Delphinidae > Grampus > Grampus griseus. The sequence goes on from NC_139002.1 coordinate 58,014,138, forward strand.
TACCAGGCAGTTTACATACAATATGTAATGTTTATCTATACCCCTAATTTATCCTTTTGTGCTTTATATCCCTAACACAGTAGGACTTTAATATCACTAAATGTCAGGAAGCCACATACATGGTGAACATGAACTGGTTGAATGAGAAATTATTATATTGACCACGCTCTTTTTTTATTTTATTTTTTAAAGATTATTTATTTATTTATTTTTGGCTGCATCGGGTCTTAGTTGCAGCATGCGGGATCTTCGTTGAGGCATGCAGGATCTTTTGTTGCGGCGCGCAGGCTTCTGTCTAGTTGTGGCATGCGGATTTTCTCTTTCTAGTTGTGGCACGCAGGCTCCAGGGTGTGTGGGCTCTGTAGTTTAAGGCACGCAGGCTCTGGTTGAGGCACGTGTGCTCAGTATTTGTGGCACGCAGGCTTTAGTTGCCCCGCGGTATATGGGATCTTAGTTTCCTGACCTGGGATCGAGCCCACTTCCTTTGCATTGTAAGACAGATTCTTTCCCACTGGACCACCAGGGAAGTCCCTGACCATGCTCTTATTAAGTCAATTCACTCATCAGATATTTGTTGATCACCTCCTACGTGCCTAGTTCTGTTACGTTATAGGCAGTGGATATACAATGGTGAGCAAAATATCCTAAGTCCATACCATTATGAAGTTTACATTCTAGTATGGAAAGTTAGGCCATAAATGAAAATATAATACTTCATGAGGTTATAAGTGCTGTGGAGAAAAGTAAAAGTAAGGTCAGGGAGATAAAGAGTACTGGTGAAAGGGTTAAGATATTGATGTTTTGTAAAAGGTAATCAGGAAAAGACTGTCTGATAAGGTGATATTTGAACAGAGATCTAAAGGAATTGAGGAAGTAAGTTGTTTATGTATCTAGGGAAGAACATTCCAAGCATCAAGTGCAACAACAAGTTCAAAGGTACTTGGCATGTTTAAGGAATAGTAAGGCTGGTTCAGTTAGAGTGGAGTGAGGGAGGGGGGCAAGTGTTAGGAAATAAGCTTACAGAGGGATAGTTCTAGGGGACAGAGGTCTAAGTCCATGTAGGCTGTAGCAAGGATTTAGGCTCTAGGCTTTTATTCTGAGTAAGATAGGAAGCTATTGGAAGGTTTTAATCAGAGATTTGACATGTTCTGATTTAGGATTTAAAAGAAATCACTGGCTGCTCTGTGAAAAATAGGCTGTAAAAGGGTAAGGGTGGAAGGCAAAAAGATCCATTAAGAGCTGATTGCAAAAAAAAGAGAAAAAAACAGTAATAAAATAATCTTTCATTTAAGAAATGCTAGGCTACCAAAATTAAAATAGAGATCTAGCAAAAAATCAAAGTTAACAAATACTGAGCACTCATCATATGAGAATTGTGGTGTATAAAACACTCCCTGCCCTTACAGTACAAAGACAACTTTCATAATGGAAAATTTTCTGTATGTTGATGGAACTGATTAACTTAGCTTACTCTTTGAAGAATGGAATATCCTCTTGCTTATAAAGTACTTAGTTAATCTTATAATAAAGGTAAGAACTGGTAGCAACAATGATTTTACTTTGAAATCTTCATTTTACCCCTTTAAATTAAATACCTAAAATCATAGCCCAAAATATTCAACTTGAAAGTTTCTATGGAGAGCCAATATTCAGCTTGTCATCATCCCCAGAGCTAATTCCTGTAGCTGTCACTGCAACTTAAATATGCCTATTTCTCCTTAGAAATTACAAGTAAAATACCATACACCTGGAGGTTAGAGTGGAATTGATACCATTTTTCCAGGAAAAGAAAATATTCTGGTAAGCATCCTGAGAAGGATGCCCCAGAATGCCTATAGGAAGTGGATATTCAGTTAATCCAAGTGAGAGGATTTTAAAAAAAACATTACCAAATGTACTGGCCCCATAGTTACTCCTCTGTCATTTCTAATATAGCAGAAGCCTCTTTTAGCATATCATTGGCATTTAAAATATGGGTTCTCCTTTAATAATTATTTAAAACAACTTAAACCCCTAGAGTTTTTTCCTTCCTGTCTTACATATATTTATGTAAGGATAGAACTTGGCTTTTGTAAAGCATTTTTTGGCCCATTTTGGGATGTCCTAAGTATAGTATAAGTTAGTGAAATTGATTCTTTTATTGGGTTGGCCAAAAGTGCCTTTGGTTGTTAAATAAAAATAAAAGACATTTTTCATTTTCACCAAGAACTTTATTGAACAAAGTATTCACCGTTTTGTTCCACTACCTTCTGCCATTTTTCAGGCAACTTCATAATTCTGTTTTCCTAAAACTTTTTATCTTTTTGAGCAAAGAACTGTTCCCGGTGCCTTTTACAGTCTTCCAAGGATTTTTTTTCCATTAAGAGAATTTTGGAAAGACCAAAATAAATGGAAATCTGAAGGTGCAATGTCTGGTAAATACGGCAGATGAATCAGAACTTCCCAGCCAAGCTGTAAGAGTTTTTGCCTGGTCATTAAAGAAACATGTGGTCTTGCATTATCCTGATGGAAGATTGTGCATTTTCTGTTGACTAATTCTGGACACTTTTCGTCGAGTGCTGCTTTCAGTTGGTCTAATTGGGAGCAGTACTCGTTGGAATTAATCGTTTGGTTTTCCAGAAGGAGCTCATAATAGAGGACCCCCAATCCCACCATGTACACAACGTCACCTTCTTTGGATGAAGACCAGCCTTTGGTGTGGTTGGTGGTGGTTTATTTCACTTGCCCCACGATCTCTTCCCTTCCACATTATTGTACAGTATCCACTTTTCATCGCCCGTCACAATTTGTTTTAAAAATGGAATGTTTTCATTACATTTCAATAGAGAATTGCATGGAGAAATATGGTCAAGAAGGTTTTTTTTGCTTAACTTATGTGTAACCCAAACACATAAGCGATGAACATAACCAAGCTGGTGCAGATGATTTTCAGTGCTTTAATTGGATATTTTCAGTGTGTCATCTCTCTCCTGCATGGTGTAACATTGTTCTCAATTAATGTCTCGATTTGATCGCTATCAACTTAAACTGGTCTACCCGACCATGGAGCATCATCCAGGGAGAAATCTCCATCACGAAACTTCGCAAACCACTTTTGACATGTTTGATCAGTCACAGCACCTTCTCCATACACTGCACAAATCTTTTTTTGCGTTTCAGTTGCATTTTTACCTTTCTTGAAATAATAAAGCATAATATGCCAAAAATATTGCTCTTTTCCTTCCATCTTCAATATTAAAATGGCTACACAAAAATTCACCAATTTTGATGTCTTTTTTTAAATGCACGCTGATATGACAGCTGTCATATAAAATCTAACAAAATTATTTCGAATGAAGTTAAAGACAACTGAGTGCTACCAGAGCCATCTTACGGAAGAAAACGAACGAACCTTTGGCCAACCCAATAATTTAATTGAAATATTTTGAGGGAGCACCAAATTTTTCAAATACATTGATTAAATTTTTATGTCTGTGATTTTTGTATATCATAATAGTGTTTCACAAAGCAAATTCCTCTTCCCAAGATTGTTAGCTGTTTCTTCACACAGCCCTTTCCACGGTGCTTTCCATATAGAAAGAATTTCCATTTATACTAGGCAACATAAGGTAGTAGGAAAAATATGAACTTTAGAATCTCGGCTCTGCTATTCATTTGGTGGATGGCAAATACTCTCTTTAGCCTTAGATTTCTATAAAATGGAGATATTAATACCTTCCTCACAAGTTACTGCAAGGATTATGATGAGAAAATATGTAAAGTTAAGCACTCAGTATTACCTTTTTTCTTGCCTACATGATTTGATTGATTACTTCACACTCCTTACAGATTATTGTTACAGCACCCTCACAGCACATTAGAATCATCTAGAGATTTTGGGGGTTTTTGTTGTTTTTGGCCACACCGCGGGTCTTGAGGGATCTTAGTTCCCCGACCAGGGATTAAACCTGTGCCCCCTGCAGTGGAAGCGTGGAATCTTAACCACTGGACCACCAGGGAAGTCCCTCATCTGGAGAATTTTAAATGAAATGTACTAAGGACCTAGCCCCACCCAAACTAGTTGAATCTGTCTTTGGGGGTGGGACCCAAGCATCTGGTGTTTTGCTTGTTTTTAAGTTTCCTGGGTAATTCCAATGCACTATAGGTGTTGAGAACTACTGGTCTTGAAGGAAGGACTTCACACATAACCTTTCAAGAAAGCTTTCCTGAAGTATTTAGTTCTAATTCTCAAAGGTAAAAATAAAAGAGTGGGGGGACCTATGGGGTCATGTTAACCCATTTACTCTTCTGTGTCGAATATATTTAATTTTGTAGATAATGGAGGCTTGTTGCTTTCTTTGAGTGTATAGTTCTCTGGGGAATTCCCTGGCGGTCCAGTGGTTAGGACTCTGCACTTCCACTGCAGGAGGCACAGGTTAGATTCCGTCAGGGAACTAAGATCCCACAAGCCGCGCAGTGTGGCAAAAAAAAAAAGTGTGTATTTCTCAGATCTACCAGTTAATGTTCTGGTCCCTCTTTTTTTTTTTTTAATTAATTTATGTATTTATTTTATTTTTTGGCTGCATTGGGTCTTCATTGCTGCACGCAGGCTTTCTCTAGTTGTGGTGAGCAGGGCTACTCTTCTTGTGGTGCGCAGGCTTCTCACTGTAGTGGCTTCTCTTGTTGCAGAGCACGGGCTCTAGGTGCGCGGGCTTCAGTAGTTGTGGCACGCGCGCTCAGTAGTTTTTTCTGGCTCACGGGCTCTAGAGCGCAGGCTCAGTAGTTGTGGTGCACGGGCTTAGTTGCTCTTCGGCATGTGGGATCTTCCCCACCAGGTATCGAACCCGCGTGAACTGGCAGGCGGATTCTTAACCACTGCACCAACAGGGAAGTCCCTGTTCTGGTCCCTCTTAATTGTTATTTCCTCCCATTATATTTGCTTGTGTTAATTGAATCTTTGTTTTTAAAAAATCCTTTTTCATATTTGATTGGAGAGATTCAGTGGCATTTGTTTTTCCATCTAGTTGAAGTTTATCAGCGTTTTCCTTCACTGTCACTCTGCATGTAAATTTAAAATTCCTTTTATAATTCCTTTTTCTACAAGAAACTGAGTACATTGATTTCTTTTGTTTCCTGTTTTCTGGGGTCGGGAGGAGTCAATGGGCATAAGTGTTGCTAATTTTTCTTTTACTTGATTTAAAAAAACAGGCTTGGGCTTCCCTGGTGGCACAGTGGTTGAGAGTCCGCCTGCCGATGCAGGGGACACGGGTTCGTGCCCCGGTCCGGGAGGATCCCACGTGCCGCGGAGCGGCTGGGCTCGTGAGCCATGGCCACTGGGCCTGCGCGTCCGGAGCCTGTACTCCGCAGCGGGAGAGGCCACAGCAGCGAGAGGCCCGCGTACCGCCAAAAAAAAGAAAAAAAAAAAAAGGCTTTCTCAAATCTGTGATCATCTGCTAAATAGTATTATGGATAGTCATGCCTAAAGAATTATCTGAGGGACTTCCCTAGCAGTCCAGTGGTTAAGACTCCATGCTTCCAGTGTAGGGGGCGAGGTTTGATCCCTTGTTGGAGAACTAAGGTCCCATATACTGTGCAGCGCGGCCAAAAAATATTAAGAATTATCTGAGAATTCAGATGGAAGTGAACTCAAAGAAGCCAGTGGATAAAGGTACTAATCAACTATTTGTACTGCACTGTGTGCTTTCTGATGTGTTTTCACGTGCATTAGCCATTGTTACAACTAACATTTTCAAGAATATCTACTGCATGTCAGGTACTAGGATAACAAAGATGAAATATGAGCCTTGTCCTCCAGTGGTTAAAGTCTAGAGGGAAAGACTGGGAGGTAAATAGGCCATTATAATCAGTGTAATAAAAGCTCTGAAAGAAGAAATGCAGGGGACTTCCCTGGTGGCGCAGTGGTTAAGAATCTGCCTGCCAGTGCAGGGGACATTGGTTCGAGCCCTGATCCAGGAAGATCCCACATGCCACAGAGCAACAAAGCCCGTGTGCCACAACTACTGAGCCTGCGCTCTAGAGCCTGTGAGCCACAACTACTGAGCCCACGTGCCACAACTACTGAAGCCCCCGCACCTGGAGCCCGTGCTCCGCTACAAGAGAAGCCACCGCGATGAGAAGCCCATGCACCGCAACGAAGAGTAGCCCCTGCTCACTGCAACTAGAGAAAGCCCGCGCACAGCAACGAAGACCCAATGCAGCCATAAATAAATAAATAAGCAAACAAATAAATATATTAAAAAAAAAAGAAATGCAGGATGCTCTTGGAATATATAGAAGTGTTTAATTATATTGGAAGATGATGGGATTGAAGAAATCTGGGAATGGGGTAGGGAGGTTTTTCTCAGAGTTATCAGGGAATGGATCCTGAAGGATCTATCAGCTAGACAGATTGAGCTGGGAGCAGGGGAGGATATTCCTGTGTTATATTATGAGAATAGATAGATGGGTGTAACTCTAACAATACCCTCCCTGAAAGACCTCATTAGTTATGTACTTTTCACTAACTAGAACTTACTTTAATTTTTTAAAAAACCTCAAAACTTGTAAACCTCATTCTATTTTCACAGAAGGTAAACAGACCTTCCCTATGCCTCCCCCATGAAAAAAAAATTTCAATTTCTAAGCTAGCCCATAATAAAATATTCTTAGAAGCCAGAAAGATTATGTATCTTGAACAAGTAGGCAGTTTAATAAATATTTCATGTCCGAGCAAGCTATGAGATCTTGGGGAGGATTTCTGGATTTTCCTAAGTAAGAACATTTCAGTTCTGCTTTAATATTTTCAGATGATCTCTCCCAACCCCCCCACATTTTTCCTGTCAGTTTTACATAGTTTCTTAAAGCAGGATTTTATGCCTATTGGTGCTTTGCTGTAGTCCTACAATTCTTGCAGAATTTCAAAATATTCTGTTCCCTTAGCCCACAGGACCACGGGTTATTGCGACTGATACTCAATTCTGATAGGAAGAGAGCTACTGTATATGAAAGAGTTTCTATGTAGAAGATCAGCCCTAAGCATTTTACATAATGATTTCCCTTAATTTTCACAGTAATCTAGTCAGTTAAGTGTACTATTATCTTAAGCCCATTTTACAGATGAGAAAATTGAAAAACAGAAAGATGACCTGTCACCTAAGTGGCCTACCCAGAATGTAAACACTTCACCTTTTAGGTTTTAGCCATCTCACCTTAATATCTTTTGCTTTCAATATGTGATTTGTATGTCTTTGTAGTCATAGTAATACACTGGAATTATTGAAAGAAGTCTTTATGCACACTGCTTTTTTTAGTGCCTTCCTTTGCCAGATGAAGTCCATATTCTTTGCAGGTCTTTCTTAGTCTGGCTTTCTATATATATATATATATGTATATAGCTTCATTCTAATCCTTTTAAATATTGTGTGCTCCAGTCGGTCTGGACTACCTAACCATTCCTGAAAATCATTGCGGCCAAAACTGAATATCACCATTATAGAACGAATTTCTGGGATACAAGATTTGGTTTAGTGCCGCATTGTCAGCTGCTAGATTATTCCAGTAGTCACTATACTTATTTCTGGTTTGCAGTACTAAATAGATGGTTGTTTTCAGTTGATGTTGGAGGGGGAACACATTTTTTTTCAGGCTTTCTTATTGTCTATAAAATGTGTTTTTCCTTCATACTCTATATTCTTTATCTCTGGATGAAAAGTGATTTTTAATGGGTGTTAGACTTTTCCTGATGCATAAAATTTTGAGCTGACAAAGTTGACATTCTGCTTTTAATTCATTATCTAATACTATTACATAAAAACTTCAAAAGATTAGAATTATTGTCCAACTTTGCATGCATTAATTAATTATAAACACTTGCTAGTTTTGAAAGGGCATAATATTCTTCCTAAAGTTATCTAATGCACTATATTAACCTATTTCTGTGTTCATTTTGCCTTTGTAAATTTTAAGTTATTTTTGTTCATAAAATTAACAGCTTTCACAGACATTAATTATTGCAGCATTTATTCTTTTTCTTTTTTTTGCTGTATGCGGGCCTCTCTCTGTTGTGGCCTGTCCCGGCGCGGAGCACAGGCTCCGGACGCGCAGGCTCAGCGGCCATGGCTCACAGGCCCAGCCGCTCCGCGGCATGTGGGATCTTCCCGGACCGGGGCACGAACCCGTGTCCCATGCATCGGCAGGCGGACTCTCAACCACTGCGCCACCAGGGAAGCCCTAGAGTGCTGATCTGTATTTGAAACTGAGTATTCATATATTAATCCAAATGGACCCACCTTTATACAATTAATGTTACATTGATTTGATTGATGGTAATTTACACAACCACATGATCTTTGATCGTGCACAGTTTCTGATGTTCAAGTAAGCATTCTGCAATTTTAAGTCTAAAGCTGATTTTGGTTGAATATTGAGGCTAATGCCTAACTTTGGCACATCTCTAAATGCTACTAAACGTTACAGAACCAAGACAATTATACTTTTATTCAGATCTTCCTTAATCCTACCACATCATACTTATTGCCTACAGATAAAGATTTGTTCCTTTTCTATACTTCTTTCCCTAGACAGATTACTTATAGTTCCATTCTTTCATCTTTGGCCTTCTTTCTGTTTCTTCTCATTTTAATTCAGCAACATTTATGGAGTGCTTAAACTCTGAGTGCTTTGTATGGTATGCTTTTCAACCATGTGAAATCTTTAAAACTGCCTTTAAATCCCAACTCAAATGTCATTGCCTGAGGATCTTTCTCAGCCTCTTGAGTAGGGCCTTCTTACATCTGTATTGCCATATCATTTTCTACTTCCTTAGTTCATAGCACTCATTGCATTGTAACACAAGGAATGGTTTGAGTCTATCTCCTTTGCCAAACTGTGAGCTCCTTGAATCTAAAAAGCACAGCTTGTTCATTTTTGTGTCCCTAGAGAACTTTAGACAGTGCCTCAAGTAAGCAGGTACTTAGTATAAGGTAGTTAACATCATATATGCATTTTAATTTACAGGAATTTTACACTGCATGCCTAACAAAAAGAAATGATTGAAATAATCTGCAGTTTTACCTGCCATTCTTCCCAGTAAGTGGATAGCTAGGATTGGACATGAAGTAGAGAGTATGAATCTGTTGTTCCTTCAGTCAGTTTCTGTTCCCACATGCCTCTCAAAGTGAACATCTCACCAGGATTGAGTGTGGTATGGTGGTTTCTAACATAGTGATTTCCTAAGGATTTATCAAGGGCAATTTTGACTAGATTGACTTTCTCCATATGTACGCTAACTTTAGAACCTAACTCATTATAAAAGATAGGAATGCCACTATACAGTTTAACTAAATGAACATTCTGTCCTTACTCTGAGTTCCTGTAGTAGTTTGTTTTTATGACTCAAATGATATTTTTGCTCCTTAGTTCTTAGCTATTTGTTCATGTCTAATCTCACCCGTTGGAAAGCAAGGATCCTCTTTGTATTTGACATGCTGGTTTTCACATGATATTCATTTTTAGAATAAATAGACATTTTAATGTGCTTTCATTGTGCTAAGGTCTAAGGAATAACCCAGAAGCCATATCCTTTAACTCAACCATCCAGTGGTCATCCCTTTACTTGATACCTTTTGCTAAATTTTCCCTCCCAATTATCACGTCTCTTTTTCCACAGCTCTTCCGACGTGTTGCAGCAGCTCTACCTGGAATGGAAAGCACACAGGACAGAAGCAGAGAAGACAGTATCCTTTTTGTTTCATCAGGAAATTTTATTGTTACTACAAGTCTTTAGAGCCCCACTTGATTGGCTTAGGAATATTATGCCATTGCCTTTTACAGCCAAGAATTGATGGTTTAGGAGCAAAAAGTTTTTTTATAACGAATGAGATCTGGTTATCCAGTTGCATTCTTTGCAGGCTGCTGCTCACTACGATTAATCAATGAGAAGATTTGTGTTTGTTTGCTTGCTTGATTTTTAGTGAGCAGGAAACTTTTAACATCCCACCCTCCTGCTTCTTAATTTTGACATCCCTTGGCTCTGGGCTTTTTCCCCACAATATATATCATATTTCCTTCCCCTGCTTTTTCTATCATTTGAACTGTCTACTTGGCATAGGCAGGAGATAACTAAGTTTGGAGCTTTATCGTGGCCTCTTCTTTCAGAAATGGGACAGAATGAAGCACACGTAATATTAGTTATTTAAAAGAATTTTGAATTTTGATATTTTCCTTGTTTGTCTCATATTTACCTTCTAGTGTTTTTCCATATACAGACAGTTTTATTAAGCCATAGAATTCATAGCACTTTGTATTCAGCTCTTCCCACTTCTGAATGTTTTATGTTTTCTAAGCCTTTATTTTAGCAGCATAATGTGTTCTATAGAGTTGAAGCCCCATTATTTATTAAATTCTCTCCCTGTTGTGGAACTCTCTTATAGGCTATTTTCAGATTTTTATTATAGATAATTTTTTAAGGAACATCATTATATGATTTTTTACTCCTGTAGAATAATTTCCTTAGGATAGATTTCCATGAGTAGGAATTAACCTTATTCTGAACCTTGCTGCATATAGGAGATATAAGCAAGTTTATTCCATATGAGCACCTTATATGGTGAGTGAGCTATATAGAAAATAGTGGCTGAGTAGTCTCTGAAGCCAAATAGGAATGGAAGGGGATCTTAGCAGAATTGTCGATGTTTAGCAGAATTGGAATTGTACTTTCCCATTTATAGTTCCTTAGCTTTTGTTTCAGTGATTGACATAAAACTGGAAAAGCCTCAGGAGCAACCAGTCAGCGAAGGAGGCTGTTCCTGCTAATCCCCCATGGCATCTTCAACTTTCCTCCAGAAGCTCACTGCTTTGGCCCCCTTACTCTTTCATTGACTGCAGTGTGAATATTGGCTTGAACCTTTTCCCTTCAGTAATAACGTATTGCAATTCAGCATTGCTGCCTGTCTCTTGGAGATGATCTATTAGCTTCACAAGCACAAAAAAGTCAGTGTCTTCATTATTTATATTTTACAAAAAGCCAAACAATTGCAGCATATTCCAGTGGTAACTTTAAAAATTAGATACATTTTCTTAACATTTTTGTTTCCTTTTTAATGTTATGAGAATGTACTTCAAAATGATGGAAATCTCAACAGTATGTGGCTTGGTTAAGGAGCAGTTGTTCACAGCAGCACTTGCCTACCTACTTGATCTCTCCCTGCTTTACTTGCTTGTTCTTTACCCCATTTCCTATTCCAGTCCTTCCTCCATCAAAACAAACAAGAGGGGGCAAAGCAGTAGTCAGACCAAGCCCATTGGAATTATCCTTCAGTTTTAGCAATACCACTTGTCTCAAGATATCCAAAATTATTCTTAAGCACTGATATAAATTAGTTAGACCTTAATTGAGGTCAAAACTCAACTATCATGGTAGGCAGTGCTGGAATAAGGAAAGGGTTCCGGTGTGTCTTCAGAATGAGTCCTAATGAACATACTGAGTACTTACAAGTAAATGAACATAAAATATATTTCTGACCAAAACAAATGATTCTTTCACATGTTAGACTCCGGGAGAGAAAAGTAAAAGTGCTTCAGAACAGGTTTTAAATATTTAATTCTTCTACGATCTGTTTCTTCCAGGATTTTAAATTTGTCAAAATCGAGTTCTTCTGTTTGTTTAAAAAACAAAACTAAACTTTTTTAGGCAATAGATTTCTCTTGGGTTTTCTTTTTCTGTCTTCCTTTTCTTTCTTTCCTTCTTTCTTCCTTCCTTTCTTTCTTCCTTTTTTTTGAAATGCTGTGCAGGCAAGGCACTGTAGTAATCAAATTCCTTTAAGAAGAACCAGTGGAAGAATTTAAATTTGGCACTTTGATCGAAACTACTGTAACTAGTAGAAACAATGATATCTAAACCTTACCAACTAAAGAATCCTCAAGAGAATAGCAAATACTTTGCCCAGGACAATTGAGGTCAAATTGAAAGTGGAAACAGTTTTCTTATAAGCCCTAGAGGCAGATCTGAAAAAGCATACATAGAAGAGGGAAAGGAGAGAATGAAAATAAAACTTAATATGCAGATTTATGCCTTATTTTTCAGCATTTTTTTATGTTCTCTCAATCCAGTTTTGCTTTTTATTAGATCTGTATAGTTTGCTTAATTCACTAGTGATTTAATTTTATATTTAAGCTACAATTAATCTTTTTTCTTTGGTGATATTTATTTCTTTGCCTTTTTTAAAACTACTTTCAATTTTTAGATATTTTATTTAGAGCTTCATAACAATGGCAATATGTATTTCCCTTAAAACACTGCAAACAAATATACTAGGAGTGCACCATTTTAATCTTTACTAGTTATTGTGAGATTGCTGTGTAAGTTAATAAATACATTTGTAAATACATTGTTTGCAAGAAGAAAATTTCTGAGTTACAGCTCAGGAAAAGCCTGCTGAATTTATGTTGTAAGCATTACTTAACACAGTATAAGGATGAAAAGGCAACAAAAATATCTTCATACTTCCTCATCCCCTCATTGCAACAAAACCCTTAACTGGGAGAACCTTATTCCTTCCCCTCTTCCTCCTCCACTTCCCACTTATTGTCCAACCTTATAATATTCAGAGAGCACTTGGATTATGGGTCTGAATAGAGAAATGCTTTCAGATAATCATTAGCCCACATACCCCAGTAACTTGTACTCAAAGACGGGATGGAGTTGTAAAGTGCTTTTATAATACAATATTATTGTTAAAGGCAAGGGTTGACTCTTTTGTTTTATTTTGACATGGCATGTCCTGAAATAAATATCAATTCAATATGGCGATGGGTCATATTCTTTATTTGGAAGAAGTTGTGATTTCTGACATGGGGGTGATTGTGTTCCTACACTGTAGCATTTGATTCTTTTTAATGTATATTTAAGGCAGTAACCAGTTAATGCTGCTTTTAATATTGGTCTTTTTATTTAGCTGGGGTTCTTCAACCAAAGCAGTGAAGTGTGTTCATAGTGCATTCTTTTTTTAATAAACACAGTTTTGCTGCCCCAAAAATGTATAAATAAACACAAAAGAAAACATTTATTGACTTGGTTTCCCATTCCTGCCAAAGTGATGAATTACCATATGCTACTTCCTCCCTAGGACTATAAAGGGAATGTGGAATCCAGAAAAATAGCAAAACAACAACAAAACTGAGAAACCCCTGGGGAGTCACAAGACTCTTTTCAACTGTTGAGGGTGAGGGAAAGTGGCTGCAACTTGAAAGATAGGGCTGGGCTTCCCTGGTGGCGCAGTGGTTGAGAGTCCGCCTGCCGATGCAGGGGACACGGGTTCGTGCCCCGGTCCGGGAAGATCCCACATGCTGCGGAGTGTCTGGGCCCGTGAGCCATGTCCGCTGAGCCTGCACGTACGGAGCCTGTGCTCCGCAATGGGAGAGGTCACAACAGTGAGACGCCCGCGTACCGCAAAAAAAAAAGAAGAAAAAAAGAAAGATAGGGCCACTGGTGGAGGCAATAATAGGATGTGTTAAGAAAAGCAGTTTAAGTTCTGCTTATGCATCCTCACTCCTAACTCCACCTTTGCCTTTGGACAGGGGTGGCAAACTGCCCTTGCACCAAATCCAGCCTGCTACCTGTTCTTAAGTTATGTTAGACCTCAGCCATACTTTCTCACTGCAAAGATGGAGTTGAGTAGTGGAAACAGGCCTTAGGGTAAACCACAGCTCTCCCCTGTACTATAGAAATGGAGGCCACAGCCCAGACTACAGGCTCAGCGGTAATGTCAGGGCAGTATAAAATCCCTGAGAGGGAATTTCCTGGTGGCTTAGTGATTAGGATTCCATCCTTTCACTGCCGTTGCCCCAAATTCAATCCCTGGTTGGGGAACTGAGATCCTGCAAGCCGCGCAGCGCAGAAAAAATATAAAAAATCCCTGAGAAGTGAGGAGCTGATGAAACTAGGTGGGGAATAACCTGCCTGCCTTAGGCCTTTCACTCACTCTTTACCCTTTCAAAGCATCAGTTAGTGGACTGTGATCTAGGGAGACTGCCTCCTGCAAGAGCTGCTTCTTCCTAAACTGGGTTTAAAGGTAAGGCCTTGAAATAAAGTTTGGTGAGATGATACTGAATGGGAACAATACATGTGGTCTTGTGGTACCTAGAACTCTGTCCCAAGGTTTGTCCTTTCCCCATCTTAAAACTTGACATTCTGGTCTTTGACCCTTGCCCAGTATACCATCCCAGAGTTATAACCCATACCCCAGGAGAATTTGGACTCATAAGTCAGAGCAGTTGGATACCTGAAAACTTCCTCAAAAGAAAAAGTGAATACCATTTGAAGCAGAACTACTTGAAAAGACAACCAATAATTTAAAGATGGCATGATAAATATTGAAGAGGTAAAATACTACCAGTATGGAACAAGAATCATAAAATAATCAAATATATTAAGTGAAAAATATAATAGTTGAAATAAAAAACACAGGTAAGTAGTAGACTGGATTCTATTCATTGAATTAGTGAGAACGTTCAATTGAACTCTTTCATTAGAAAGCAAAGAAACAGAAAAATAAAGATTAGGAGGAGAATAGTATATATAGCAACATTCAGAAATTCCAGGGAGATGAAAATCAGGAAAATTAAAGTACTGAAAACAAAGAATTTTGAAGATAGTATTTGTGACAGGCATATGTGTATCTTCTGAATGCAGTTTCTGAAATGGTATCTGCCTCCTGGTACTCATACATTTGCATTATCCTTTTCCCTTGAATATAGGCTGCACCTGGTGACTTTCATCTAAGAAATAGGACACAGCAAAAGTTACATCACTTTGAAGGTTAGATTATGAAAGACTGTGGCTTTTGTCTTGTTCACACAATCTGACTCATTTGCTTTTATGCAGCAATCTGCCACGTTTGAGCTGCCTGTAGAGAGGCCCAGCAGCAAGGAGCTGAGGGCAGCCTCCAGCCAGTGACGGACTGAGTTTCTTCTTAATAAGACAGCCTGGAAAGAACTGAACAAAAAACAAGCCACAGACAAAATATTTGTCGATTGCATGCTTGATAAAGGACAAGTATTCAGAGTATATGAAGAACTCTCATAACTTGATAGAAAAGACATAGAAATTGCTTGATATCATTAGTCATTATAGAAATGCAAATTAAAACCACAATGAAATACTACTACATACATATCAGAAAGGCTAAAATTTGAAAGATTGGCCGTACGAAGTGTAGGTAAAGATGAGGAGCAACTAGGAATTCTCATACACAGCTACATGAGATTTTGGAAAAACAGTTTGGAAGTTTCTTTAAAAGTTAAATATACATTTATATATAGTAGCTATTCCACACCTAAGTATTTACCCACAAGAAATGAAAGCATGTGTCTATACAAAGACTTGCACACAAATGTTCATAGCAGTTTTACTTGTATTAGCCAAGAACTTGAAATAACCCAAATGTCCATCAGAAGGTGACTATGTAAACAAATCATGGTACATGCTTACTGTGGAATAGTATGCCATAAATCAGAATGAACTGTTGATACCAACAACATACCTGAATATCAGAAAATTACCCTTCGTGAAAAAAGTTGGACAAAAAATGTAAAGTATATATTTTATGTTTTCACTTATATAAAATTCTAAGAAATGCAAACTAAACAATAACCCTCCTTTTCTCCCTTTCTCCAGTCCCTGGTAACCTTTCTGCTATCCGTCTCTATGAATTTGCCTATTCTAGGTACCACATATAACTGGAGTCATACAGTATTTGTCCTTTTGTGTCTGACTTCCTTCACTCAGCATGATGTTTTCAGTGTTCATCCATGTTGTAACAGGTATCAGATTTGATTCCTTTTTGTGGCTGAATGATATTCCATTGTATGTATATACAATATTTTGTTTATTCATTCATCTGTTGATGGACACTTGTGTTGTTTCTATCTTTGGGCTATTTTAAATAATGCTGTTATGAACATTAGTGTACCAGCATCTGAGTCCCTGTTTTCAATTATTAGTGTATAACCTAGGAGTAGAATTGCTGGATCAAGTGATAACTTTTTGAAGAAATGCTAAACTGCTTTCCACAGCATCTGCACCATTTTACATTATCACCAGCAATGCATGAGGGTTCTAACTTCTCAACATCCTCATCAATACTTTTTATGTTCTGATTTTTTTAATAATAGCCATCCTAATGGGCGTGTAGTGATATCTATCTCATTGTGGTTTTGATTTACATTTCCTTAATGACTAATGATGTTGAACATCTTGTTTACTTGGCATTTGTATATATTCTTTGGAGGATGTCTATTTTGTTAAGTTCCTTGCAGGCTGTTTTACTGAGAAACTTTGGAGATATGTCTGTTCAGTCCTTTAACCATTTTTAAATTGGATTGTTTATTTTTTGTTGTTATAGGAGTTCTTCATATAGTCTAGTTATTAATTCTTTGATAGATACATGGATTTACAAATATTTCCTCCATTCTGTGGGTTTTCTTTTCACTCTAAGAGTGTCCTTTGATGCACAAAAGTTTTAAATTTTAATGAAGTCCAATTATCTTTTTCCTTTTTTGCTTATGCTTTTGGTGTCATATTGGAGAAATCATTGCCAAATCCGATGTCGTGAACATTTTTTGCCATGTTATTCTAACAGTTTTATAGTTTTAGCTCTTAAGCTTAGGTCTTTGATCCATTTTGAGTTACTTTTGTAAATGGCATAAGGTAGGGGTCCAACTTCTTTTGCATATGGATATTGTTTTCCTAGCAACATTTGTTGAAGACTGTCCTTTCCTCATTGAATGGTCTTAACACTCTTGTTGAAAATCAACTGACCATATACGTGAGGATTTATTTCTGGATTATCTTTTCTGTGCCATCTGTCTATGTGTCTGTCCTTATGCCATTACTACACTGTTTTCATTACTGTAGCTTTGTGGTAAGTTTTGAAGTCGGAAGTATGAGTCTTGCTGCTTTGTTCTGATCACTTTGGGTAGTTTGTCATCTTAATATTAAGTCTTCCAATCCATAAACACAGGATGTCTTTCTGTATTAGTCTATCCGGGCTGCTATAACAAAATAACACAGACTGGGCAACTTATAAAGAACAGAAAATTTATTGCACAGTTCTGAAGACTTGGAAGTCCAAGATCAAGGCACCAGCACAGTCACCTGGTGAGGGCCCTCTTCCCAGTTTGTTGCGAGCACCTTCTTGCTGTGTCCTCAGAGGGTGGAAGGGCTGAGGGATCTCTCTGGAGCCCCTTTTATAAGGGCACTAATCCCTTTCATGAAGGCTTCACCCTCATGATTTAAGCACCTCCCAAAGCCTACTTACTAACACCATCATCTTTTGGAGGATTCAGTATGTAAATTTTGGGGGGACACAAACATTCAGACCATGCATTCTGCCCCTGCCCACTCAAAATTCATGTCTTTCTCACATGAAAAATACATTCATTCCATCCCAGTAACCCCAAAAGTCTTAAACCTGTTCCAGTGTCAATTCAAAAGTCTAAGTCGAAATTCTCATCTAAATTAGATATGGGTGTTGACCTAAAACAAATAGACTCCAGGTTATTTCTCCAGCAAATAGGGGTTTATTCAGAATCAGTGGAGAATTGCAGTTTGGGGTCTGCAACCATGGCAAGTCCCTGCAAGGCAAGGAAAGGAGAATGCTTTTATAGAGGGGAAAAGGAAGTTGGGAGGACTATGAACAAAGCCCATGATTTTTCATTGGCTGAGTCCTTGCCAGGAAGGAAGACTAGTCTGTCTGCTTGTTGGGCTCTGCTGTCATTGCATGGTTTGAGAGCTCCCTCTTCTGGTCTCCTGACTATTTAATTGAAGCTTCCGTTTATTAATTTTTTTAAAGTCTTTATTGAATTTGTTACAACATTGCTTCTGTTTTATGTGGGGGGGTTTTGGCCACGAGGTATGTGGGATCTTAGCTCCCTGACCAGGGATGGAACCTGCACCCCCCGCATAAGAAGGTGAAGTCTTAACCACTGGACCACCAGGGAAGTCCCTGTTAATTTTTTACATGGATGAGATTCAGGGTAGATTCAGCTTATGGCAATTGGTTTCCAGCTATGAATCCATGAAGTCAAACAAGTTATGTGCTTCCAAAATACAATGGTGGGACAGGCGTAGCATAGATGTTCCTATTCCAAAAAGGAGAAATAGAGAAGAAAAAAGGGATAAGAGGTCCCACGCAAGTCCAAAACCTTAAGGCACACTGGGGCAGGGACCTGCACTTTGGACTAATGGGTGGCCCCACCCCAGCCCTCATGGGTTGGAGTCCCGTGCCTGTGGCTCGAGAGGTGGAATCTCATGCCAGTGGCTCTACCAGTTTGGGGGTTTGAGGGTAGTCCCATCCCCACAACTCTGCTGGGCCTTGCTCTAACAGGAGCTCTCTACTGTACCCAAAAGCGGCCCTCTGTGTTGCACATCAGAGGCTCCAAAACAGTCCATCCTTTGGAATCTGGGTGGAGGTAGCCACATCTGGTGCTGAGGACACTGACAAGATTTACTACCTGTGCCCTCTGGAAGGACCATCGCCATGGCCTGCACTACACCTGGGGTAGCTGAGGTGCCAGGTACCAGAATTTGGGGAGGGGGGAGCAGAGCCTGGGATGTGAGTGCCAGGCAGCAGAAGCTTCTCCTTTGAAATTGTTCTGCCCCACATGCCCTTTCAGTTTGGGACTGTGATGGGAGTGCCTTCGGGGTCATTCTTCTATTGTCTTGGATAATAGGTCCTGTCTTCTTTTAGATGACCAAGCAATCTCCCCATTGTCTTGAATAGCTCCCAGCGTCTGTTGGAGTGGTAGATCCATACCAATCTTCTTATCAGATCCTGCCACACACTTTGCATTCTCTCTCAAATGAGTTTTCTTATTTCTTTCAATATGGATAGGCTGAGAATTTTTCGAGTTTTAAATTTCTGCTTTCCCTTTCATTAAGAATTCTACCTTTAAATGATTTCTTTCTTCTCACATGTTAAAAAAGAAACAACAGACCCAAAATGGAGTCACTTGTGCTAAACCCCATGTCAACAAACCAAGACTTAATACCTAACCTAATTGCAGTTTCAGCCTCTCCCTGGAATGTGACCTTTAACCACTTGACTTTTGAATTACCTGGTCAGCACTAGTGAGATAACCCACCCAATAGATCCCATCTGACCCCATAGGAAGGTCACCTTGCCTAAAACATTGTTCTTTGCTAGAAACTTCCTTTTCCCATTCCCTGCTGCCTGTAAAAGCCTTCAATTTTATACAGCTCCTCAGAGTTCCTTTCTATCTGCTAGATGGGATGCTACCCAATTCATGAATCATTGAATAAAACCAATTAGATCTTCAAATTTACTCAGCTGAATTTTGTTTTTTAACAGATGTGGTGGCAGCAATTGGACTGAGGAAGGACGCTTCTGATGGCTTTAGGGACATAAAGAAACACAGGCATACCCACGAACCCTTTTGAGGTCTCCTTCTCGCCATTTCTGAAGATTGGGGGTAAGTTCCCCTCAGTTCTGAGCTCTGCTCTCTTTCCATCGAGCTCCCAATCTAACTGGCTTTCCACTGTTCCCCATTTTGAGTGGAAAACCCCAGGATTTGGTTGTATTCCCAGATTCCACATCAGGGACTATTGGTGGTTTCTGGCCAGAGTCACACTGGGTCTGACTTAAAAACCAGACTGGATCCAGGCTTAAACTGGACTGGGTCCATTGTGTTTTGTGTAGGTAAAGGCTATTGCTAATGGAAATCTTGGAAGCAGCCACAAAATTGGTGGGCATGCGTTGAGCATGTAAAAGCTAATAGAGCACTTGCCACCGACCCAAAGACTCCTTTGTTAGGATAAGCTGGTTATGGAACAGGTTAGATTGACACTAGGCCACCTGCCAACCTCAAGAAAATTTCCATGCAACAAGGTACACTGTAAAACATCACACAATTCCCAATTCAGCTGCACATCCCTTTCAAGTATTAGTTTAGGGGACTTCCCGGGTGGTGCAGTGGTTAAGACTCCATGCTTCCAATGCAGGGGGCCCGGGTTCAATCCCTGGTCAGGGAACTAGATCCCACATGCATGCCACAACTAAGAGTTCACATACCACAACTAAGGAGCATATGAGCCACAACTAAGACCCGGCGCAACCAAATTAAAGGAAAAAAAAGGTATTAGTTTGGGTCCAAGAGACCCAAAATCTTAGCTAATTAATTATTTAATAAAAATGGTATCTTTAAATTCCAAAGTGTTGAGCACACCACCTTCCAGCCCAACTGCTTAGTTTATGTCTAAGAACTATGGTCCCGCAAGCCATAGATATCTACAAAAAAAGCAAAAATCTTATTGAAAACAACCTAGAATTACAAAGTCCATTATTACAAATGTTCCAATTCAATAAGATCATTTAAGGGACTTCCCTGGAGGTCCAGTGGCTAGAACTCCACACTGCTTCCACTGCAGAGGGCACAGGTTTGATCCCTGGTTGGGGAACTAAGATCCTGCATGATGCACAGCGCAGCCTTAAAAAAAAAAACAAGCAAGACTGTAAACAAAATCTGCCAAGCTAGTAGCCTTGCTGAAGGCCCCATATCTACCCTCGAAGGAGGGCCCCCAAATGGGCCCCTCCCTGAGTTGACAAGACTCTGAGGGATTTTTCTGATAAACTTCTACATTAATCTCTTAAACAGCAAAAAATTTAAAATTAAATTAATGAAGAATCTTGCCAAATTCTGATAGATACCAGAGCCTACAGAGTGGCTCCTGGGAAAACTGGCAGAAGCCAGCAAAGAGTGAGAATTCTTACCAGATCAGCTCTCCCAAATCTCTGTCTGTGGTACCCGGTTGAGAGAGGAGAAATAAATTTTACACTGTCCCTTGCTTTCCAAATCCAGACCCATTTGTTATTGATTCTTTCTCTTCCAGGGATAGGTTTGTTTTTGTTTTTTTTTTTGGCCGTGCCACACAGCTTGCAAGATCTTAGTTCCCCAACCAGGGATTGAACCCGGGTCCATGGCAGTGAAAGCACTGTGTCCTAACCACTGAACTGCCAGGGAAGTCCCTCCCAGGGATAGTTATTGCCTTCTTGCTTATCTTGTCTTGAGTCTTAAGAACTTGGCCTGGCTTTCTGCCTGCCTCGGACATACAGGTTGTCAGTTCCTTCTTTTGGCTACTTTTTGGGAGTGACTCTGGATCTTGGGAAGGTAGTATCCTTTGTACCCTTTTTGATTCCGCTTACATCCAAGGAGGGGTTGTTCAATACTACCAGAAATATTTACTGTTTGTCCCAGCTAGAAACTAATAAAATATTTAAGAGAGTTTTTTAGGCCTTCTCCCTTAAGCTAAAATAAAACTATGTAAACAGTGGGAAAGAAAAGCCTTAAATTTTAAAGCCTTGTGGAAAGATTTACTAAAACATTCCAAAGACACAGAGCTCTAATCCAGAACATAGAAATCTTTTGATTTACATCTAAGCTGGAAATCTTCCTGATATATAAAAAAGCAAACAGAATTCCCTGGCAGTCCAGTGGTTAGGACTGGGCACTTTCACTGTCGAGGGCCCAAGTTTGATCCCTGGTCAGGGAACTAAGATCCCACAAGCCATGCAGCATGGCCAACAAAAAAAAATAAAAATAAAAAAGCAAATTGAAGCTAATGTGGTTGTGTGGGTGGACCAACTTATGATGTCATTTAAGTTGCAATGCGATTCCTTAATAAACTAAAAGCAACTGTCCTTATCTTACAGATCTTTACAAAAACAAAAATTTGGCTCCAGAAACAATTCACTGTTTCCTTTTTAACAATTAACCTTGCCTATTCATCTCAAAAGACTTGTAACTATGGTAAAAATTCTGGCCTTAGGGAACAAAAGTCCTTCCTGGAGGAGCTTGCATTTTTTTCCCCCATGCCTTTTGTATGTAAATGTTCTACCTGGTCCTCTCGGGGGTTTTGGGGGGGGGGGGTTTGGGGTTTTTTTTGTTTTTTGTGTGTGTGTGTGTGGTACACGGGCCTCTCACTGTTGTGACCTCTCCCGTTGCGGAGCACAGGCTCCGGACGCACAGGCTCAGCGGCCATGGCTCACGGGCCCAGCCGCTCCGCGGCATGTGGGATCTTCCTGGACCAGGGCACGAACCCGTGTCCCCTGCATCGGCAGGCGGACTCTCAACCACTGCGCCACCAGGGAAGCCCGGAACTCTTGTTTTTTATCTAGACCTTCTCCTTGAAATGCAAGCTTCAGGGAGTTATTTCTTAACAGAAGGGGGGAAAAAAGGGGGAGGGGGGAGAGGTCTTCTCCAGAAACATTAGTAGAAAAAGCTTTAGCCATCTGAGCAGGTAAACTTAACTTATTCCATAAGCTAGTGAGTTTTGCATTACCATAACCTGTCTCATGGCTAAAAGTTTTAAATGAAAGCTATAAGGTCTCTGTTTGTGTCTCTCTGTATTTTTATGTCCCCCCCCATATCTATATCTGTGTGTGTGTGTGTATATGTGTGTGTGTGTGTGTGTTTGATGTATTTTCTACCTCTGGGTGGTATTGCCAAAATTAGTTCATAAAACTCTTATTTGATTGGCTTAAAGAAAATTAAGCACTTATGAATTAAGTATTCCTAAAAATCTCAGAAATATAATAGAGATTTAAATGTTTTTTCAGGTTCATATGATCTAAGATTAATCTTTAGTAAATGAAAGCTAGTTTAAGTTTGTTGGTTTAATTAAAACAGGCATGCCTTTAGAGTTATCAGCATTAAATATAATGTTCTTATTCTACCTAGATGTACTGAAAGTTAAGTGAGCTCATGTTGTCTCTGTTATAAAATTTGTCAACAACAACAAAATAGCTTGGGATGATGGCTGATTTTGTCTAATGTCTCGTGAAGTTTTTATGGGTAATCTAAACATAGTTGTTAAGCAATAAGAATCTGTTCTCCTTGTAATAGGGCACAGTTGGAAACATTAGCTATATTACCAAGGCTTTGACTGGAACGTCACATTTGAGAGAGATGTGCATAGACTCAAATATGACCAGACAGC
This sequence comes from Grampus griseus, assembly GCF_964374135.1. NCBI lineage: Eukaryota > Metazoa > Chordata > Mammalia > Artiodactyla > Delphinidae > Grampus > Grampus griseus. The sequence continues at coordinate 58,037,128 of NC_139002.1, forward strand.
TTTAAGAAACTGTTGACTTGGGAATTCCCTCATGGTCCACTGCAGGGGGCATGGGTTCAATCCCTGGTTGAGGTACTAGGATCCCACAAGCTGTGTGGCGTGGTGAAAAAAGAGAAAAAAAAGGAAACTGTTGACTTTATAAAGCCAATAAAGCCCCTTGGGAAAATTGGCCTGGTATTCTGCTTACAGGGTTCCCAGCAGCCTTAAGAGGTGAATAAGGAAGGTCATTGCTTGGCAGGCCCAGGAACCTCAAGATCTTTGTGGGGACGTTGAGAAGAGAAGAATTCACCCAAACTGATGGTGAGTTCTTGGCTTGGCTTACTGGCCTCAGAGGCTGTAAGAGTGCAATCTGAGATTCCTTATGAAAAGTTTCAGCAAAGCAAGCTTAAAAAGAGCCTATATGGTCAATTAATATTCTTGTTGCATTTATGTAAATAATCAAGACAAGTTTATTGCAAACAAATTAGTTTTACTATGATTATGTTTGGTAAAAAATGGGGATAATTGTAGAGAGAAAAATTATATTTGCATCTTTGTAGATACTCGATTCTAGTCCTGTTAATTGTCTTTAAGGTTTTAGTTTCCTCAAATATCTGGCTATGATTCTCCAAACTACTGTTTCTAATTTTTCCCCACCCTTCTGATTAGGAATCACTAAGAACAGACTGCCCTTAAATTTCCTTGGAAGGGACTATATTAGGTCTTCCTCACTATCCAGATAGCAGTTAAACTTCAGGGACTTGAACCTTGGGTACATATCTCACAGCTAAAGAAGGCACCACCTGACATCTGGTCCTGTGCAGATGCTGGAGACCTCCAAGTCAAGTTGACAGGGAAAAGAAGTAGCTAACATCGATGTAGACTGCTTCCACCTCAGAACGACTTCCTACTTTAACATGAAACCCTTTCTTCTTTTCTCTTTCCTTTACTCTGGCATTGGCCTGGAAAGATAACACCATAACCCGTATCTCCCAGGCCATTGCTAAGGGGAGTAACCTTTCCAACTGCTGAATTTATCATCAAAAAATCCAATCTGTCCACTAACAGTGCCACCTTAGCAGAAATGGTTTGTGCCCTGACAGGCTTTATCCTTATCTGTGATACTTATCATTCTCCTTAGGCCTATGAATGCCTAGATGGCTGGAGCATAACCAGAAAGTGCCTCTTACATTATCTAACTATGCCCTTAACTGTTCACAAGCTGAGATGCCACATTGGTCAGCCCCCTGAATTTATTGTTTGTTTCGTTTTTTTTGCGGTACGTGGGCCTCTCACCACTGTGGCCTCTCCCGCCGCAGAGCACAGGCTCCGGACACGCAGGCTCAGCGGCCATGGCTCACGGGCCCAGCCGCTCTGCGGCATGTGGGATCTTCCCGGACCAGGGCACGAACCCGTGTCCCCTGCATCGGCAGGCGGACTCTCAACCACTGTGCCACCAGGGAAGCCCTGGTTTTTTTTTTTAATGTAAATTTATTTATTTATTTATTTTTGGCTGTGTTGGGTCTTCATTGCTGCACGCAGGCTTTCTCTAGTTGCAGCGAGCGGGGGCTACTCTTTGTTGCGGTGTGCAGGCTTCTCATTGCGATGGCTTCTCTTGTTGTGGAACACAGGCTCGAGGCACGCAGGCTTCAGTAGTTGTGGCACGTGGGCTCAGTAGTTATGGCTCACGGGCTCTAGAGTATAGGCTCAGTAGTTGTGGCAAATGGGCTTAGTTGCTCTGTGGCATGTGGGATCTTCCCGGACCAGGGCTTGAACCTGTGTCCCCTGCCTTGCCAGGCAGATTATTAACCACTACACCACCAGGGAAGTCCCAGCTCCCCTGAATTTATATCTTCAAGTTAGAAAGGACCTACCAGGAGGCATTCATGATTCAGGATTGATGTCAAAATATTGGCTCCCTGTATACCAATGCCAAAATGAGATACGGAGACAGAGTTTTGGAGGAAAAAGAAAGGGTGGCTTTATTCTTTGCCAGGCAAAAAGGGAACACAGCAGGCTAGCGCCTCAAGAAATGTGCCCCCCCCCACCCAGGGAATAGGGAGAGGTCTTATAGTCAGGTCTTATGGTCAGGGGTATGGGGTAAGGATCAAGGCAGTAACAGTCTTGCATTCTTCTTCTGCAAAGTTTCAAAAGGGTGGGGTTGCTGATAAGATTAGGGTATGTGCAGGGTCTCAGGTAGTCAAGGTCTCCTAATCTTGATGAGCTTCTCTGGTCCCTTTATTCTTGCCTCAGGTGGTTTCCTGACTGCTCCTCCCGTGATTAGCAACTGTTCCAAATCTGCCCTTTGGAACTCAGGGAAGGTCATGGAAGCCAGAGTCTTGCCTACAAGAAATGGGAGACAAAAAGGCCTCCATGCCCAGGAGCCCCACAGGGCCCCCGCTCGGTTTCAGGATTTGCTTCCTTTGGCAGAGCCCTAATTCCTAATTAAGAGTAAATGCAAATAAGGCTATGATAAGGAACCTCTCCTTAACAATGAACATATTGCAGAATCTGCTGCTAAAACAATAGCTGTCCAACAAAAATCAAACTCTGGCTGAAGTTGTCCTTGATAATAGGATAGACTGATTATTTTTTAGCTGAACAAGGAGGTGTTTGTGCTATGGTTAGCACTACTTGCTGCACCTGGATTAACAATTCTGGGTAAGTTAAAACTCAGCTACGTAAGATTACCGAACAAGCCTCTTGGCTTCAGAAAGTGATTTCTTCAAGTGATCTTTCTTTGACTTTTAAATTTTGATTTGTTTGGGTCTTGGGGACCATGGCTCCAAAGTGTACTCCAAACATTGGGAATTATCCTGAACATAATAATTACAGTAGTCCTCCTGGTGTGCTGTATTCTCTCAAAAGCTTTAAATGCATGTTTGCAGCCACGTACAACCAAGCAAATGATCTCCCTAAGACTGGAATGCCAGAAAAAATATGAAGAAAATGACTGGCTAAAAATGGAGCCTGGTGACTTCCCTAGTGGTCTAGTGGTCTAGGAAATCTAGTGGTCTAGAGTTCCACTGCAGGGGGCACGGGTTCGATCCCTGGTTGGGGAACTAAGATCCTGAATGCTGTGCAGTGTGGCCAAAAAAAAAAAAAAAAGACCTGTGAATATACACAAAGGCTCAATAAAAGCTACAAGACTACAGAATGGTAGCTAGGAATGATGCTAATACCTTAAATTTTGATCGTATCTCTCAGGCTAAAAGTCTGATCAAAAGGGATGGATTGTTAAAAAAGAAACAACAGACCCAAAATGGAGTCACTTGTGCTAAGCTGTGTGTCAGAAAACCAAGACTTAATACCTAACCTAATTGGAGTTTCAGCCTCTCCCTGGAATATGACCTTTAACCAGTCAATCTGGAATTACCTGGCCAGCACTAGTAAGGTAATCCACCCAATAGACCCTATCTGTCCCCCCTAGGAAGTCACCTTGCCTGAAACAATCCATTTTTTGCTAGAAACTTCTTTTCCTGCCCTCTTCTGTATGTAAAAAAGCCTTCCATTTTGTATAGCTCAGAGGTTCTTTCTATCTGCTAGGTGAGATGCTGCCCAATTTATGAGTTGTTGAATAAAGCCAATTCATTTTTTGTTTTTTTGTGTGGTTTTTTTTTGGCCATGCCATGTGGCTTGCCAGATCTTAGTTCCCTGACCAGGGATTAAACCTGGGCCCTAGCAGTGAAAGTGCCGAGTCCTAACCACTGGACCACCAAGGAATTCCCAAGCCAATTAGATTTTCAAATTTACTCAGTTGAATTTTGTTTCTTAATACACATTTTACCATAAGCATTCAAGAGAAGCCAGGCTGTTCCTTCAACATTTTGCTTTAGAAATTTCTTCAGCCAGACAACAATTTCATCACTTACAAGTTCTACCTTTTACAAAAAACTAGGACACAAACACAGTTCATCCAAGCTCTTTGCCACTTCATAATAAGGATTGCCTTTTCTCCTGTTTCCAGTAACACATTCCTTATTTCCAACTGAGACCTCATTAGAATGGTCTTTCCCATCCATATTTCTACCAATATTCTGGTCACAACCACTTAAGTATCCTCTAAAAAGATTGAGGCCCTCTTTACAGCTCTCCTCTTCTCCTTCTGAGCCCTCATGAGAATTGCCCTTAACAGTCATTCATGACAATATAGGCTTTTTCTAGCATGTACCTCCAAATTCTTCCAACCTCTGCCCATACCCAATTCCAAAGCTGTTTCCATATTTCTAGGTATTTGTTATGACAGCAATCCCACATCTCGGTATTAATTTCTCTTAGTCTGTTTAGGCTGCTATAAAAAGATACCACAGACTGGGTAGCTTATAAACAGCAGAAATTTATTGATCACAGTTCTGGAGACTGGAAGTCTGACAAGATCAGGGTGCCAGCATAGTTTGTTGGATGAGGGCCCTCTTTTGGGTCACAGACTTCTTGTAGTATCTTCACATGGCAGAAGGGGCTAGAGATCTCTCTGGAGCGTCTTTTATCAAGGCACTAATACCATTCATAAGGGTTCTGCCCTCATGATTTAAGTACCTCCCAAAGCCCCATCTATTAATACCATCACCTTTAGGGGATTAGGATTTCTTTATTTTTTTAACTATTAAACAATTTTTATAGTTTACTCTTTTAATTGAAGTATAGTTGATTTTCAATGTTGTGTTAGTTTCTCATGGGATTTTATTTTTTAATTTATTTTTTAAATGATTATTTCTTTTATATATTTATTTATTTATTTTGTTGCACTGGGTCTTAGTTGAAGTAGGCGGGCTCCTTAGTTGCGGCATGTAGGCTCCTTAGTTGTGGCATGCAAACTCTTAGTTGTGGCATGCATGTGGGATCTAGTTCCCTGACCAGGGATTGAACCTGGGCCCCCTGCATTGGGAGCGTGGAGTCTTAACCACTGCGCTACCAGGGAAGTCGCTCGTGGGATTTTAATGTATGAAATTTGGGGAATACAAACATTCAGACCATAGAACTTTGCATTTATTTATATCTTAATTCTTTTCAGCAATGATTGGTTGATTGATTGGCCATGCCATATAGCATGTGGGATCTTAGTTCCCTAACTAGGGATTGAACCCACACCCCCTGCACTGGAAGCACAGAGTCTTAACCACTGGATCACCAGGGAAGTCCCCTCAGCAATGGTTTAGGTCTCAGCATACAAGTGTTTCACCTCCTTGGTTAGGTTTATTCCTAAATATTTTCTTCTTTATATTATTGTAAGTGGAATTTTTCCCCTTAATTTCCTTTTCATATTGGTTAGTGCTAGTGTATAAAATGCAACTGATTTTTGTGTTGACTTTTGTATCCTGAAACTTTGCTAAATTTGTTTATTAACATTTTTGTGTGTGTATGGAATATATAGGGTTTTCTACATTTAAGATCATGTCATCTGTGAATAGAGATGATTTTACTTCTTCCTTTCCAATTTGGATGGCTTTTATTTCTTTTTCTTGTCTAATTGCTCTGGCTAAAACTTCCAGTAGAAGTGACAAAACTGGGCATGCTGTCTCATTTCTGATCTTAGGGGAAAGCTTTTTAGTTCTTTCACTATTGAGTATAATATTTGCTCTTGGTCATCCAATTTGTTGGCATACAACTGTTCATAGTATTCTCTTATAATCCTTTTTATTTCTGTATAATTGGTAGTAATGTCTTCACTTTTATTTCCAATTTTAGTCATTTTAGTCTTCTCTTTTTTTTTTAGTCTTTTTTTTTTCCCCTTAGCTGAAGTTTGTCGATTTTATTGATCTTTTCAAAGAACTGACTTTTGGTTTCATTGAATTTCTCTATTTTCTTTTCTTTTCTCTATTTCACTTATCTCTGCTTTAATCTTTGTTATTTCCTTCCTTCTACCAGCTTTGTGTTTAGTTTGTTCTTCTAATTCCTTAAGGTGTCCAGGTAGGTTACTGAGATCTTTCTTCTTTTTAATGTATGCATTTATAGGTATAAATCTCTCTCACAGAACTGCTGTCAATTTCCTGATATACTGACTCTTTATCTTTATAAAATGCCCCTCTTTATTTTTTTTTTATAAATTTATTTTATTTATTTATTTTTGGCTGCATTGGGTCTTTGTTGCTGTGTGCAGGCTTTCTCAAGTTGCGAGTGGGGCCTACTCTTTGTTGTGGTGTGCGAGCTTCTCATTGCAGTGGCTTCTCTTGTTGCAGAGCACAGGCTCTAGGTGCGCACGCTTCAGCAGTTGTGGCTCACAGGCTCTAGAGCACAGGCTCAGTAGTTGTGATGCATGGGCTTAGTTGCTCTGTGGCATGTGGGATCTTCCCAGACCAGGGCTTGAACCCATGTCCCCTGCGTTGGCAGGCAGATTCTTAACCACTGCGCCACCAGGGAAGCCCATCCATTGTATATATGTGCCATATCTTCTTTATCCATTCTTGTATCAATGGACATTTAGGTTGCTTCCATGTCTTGGCTATTGTAAACAGCACTGCAATGAACATTGGGGTCCATGTATTCTTTGGGACCATGTTTTTCTCTGGGTATATGCCCAAGAGTGGGATTGCAGGATCATGTGGTAGCTCTAGTTTTAGTTTCTTAAGGAACGTTCATACTATGTTCCATAGTGGCTGCACCAATTTACATTCCCACCAACAGTGTAGGAGGGTTCCCTTCTTTCCACACCCTCTCCAGCATTTATTGTTTGTGGATCTTTTTTATTTTTTTAAGCCTCACAGCATGTGGGATCCTAGTTCAAACCCATGCCACCTGCATTAGAAGCACGGAGTCTTAACCACTGGACCACCAGGGAAGTACCTGTTTGTGGATTTTTTGATGATAGCCATTCTGACTGGTGTGAGGTAATATCTCATTGTAGTTTTTTTTTGGCTCCATTGGGTCTTTGTTACTCTAGTTGCAGTGAACGGGGGCTACTCTTTGTTGCAGCGCAGGCTTCTCATTGCAGTGGCTTCTCTTGTTGCGGAGCATGGGCTCTGGGCACGTGGGCTTCAGTAGTTGTAGCACGCAGGCCCAGTAGTTGTGGCTCGCGAGCTCTAGAGCACAGGCTCAGTAGTTGTGGCACATGGGCTTAGTTGCTCTGCGGCATGTGGGGTCTTCCTGGACCAGGGCTCGAACCTGTGTCCCCTGCATTGGCAGGCAGGCGGATTCTTAACCACTGTGCCAGGGAAGTCCCTGATGCTTACTCTATGTGGCATATCTTTTTCTTTCTTTTCTTTCGTTCCTTCCTTCCTTCCTTCCTTCCTCCCTCCCTCCCTCCCTCCCTTCCTTCCTTTCTTTTCTTTTCTTTTCTTTTCTTTTCTTTTTTCTTTTTTCTTTTCTTTCCTCTCTCTTTCTTTCTCTCTTTATTTTTTTCCCGGCCATGCCACACAACTTGCGGGATCTTAATTCCCCGACCAGGGATCAAACCCAGGCCCTGGCAGTGAAAGTGCTGAGTCCTAACCACTGGACTGCCAGGGAATTCCCTGGCATATCTTTTTCTGTTCTTCTACTTTCAACCTACTTGCACATTTTAAAGTGTATCTTTTGTATAAAGTTATATAGTTGGGTCTTGCTTGTTTGTTTATTCTGACAATCTCTGTCTCTTAATTTATGCTTTTTGTCTACTTACCATTAATGTAATAATTAGTATGTTTGGATATAGGTCTGCCATTTTGGTGTTTGTTTTCTTTGCTTCATCTGTTTTTAAATTCCTTTATTGGCTTATTTATTTATTTACTTTTTTAGAAATATTTACTTATTTGGCCGTGCTGGGTCTTAGTTGTGGCATGTGGGATCTTTTTACTTGCAGCATGCAGACTCTTAGTTGCGGCATGCGGACTCTAGTTGTGGCATGAGGACTCTTATTTGTGGCATGAGAACTCTTAATTGCAGCATGCCTGCGGGATCTAGTTCCCTGACCAGGGATTGAACCCAAGCCCCCTGCATTGGGAGCTTGGAGTCTTACACACTGGACTGCTAGGAAAGTCCCTCCTTTACTGGCTTTTTTAGCTTAACCTCTTTATATTTTCATTGGTTGCTCTAGGAATTCTAATGTGCATCTTTGACTTATCAGCATATACTTAATATTGTACACTTCACATAAGGAAAAGGAAACTTGTCATAGTTTAACTCTGTTTTCCTACTTCCCCCCACTCCCCTTGTCCTCTCAGCAATTTTTTTGATTCACTCATGATTTTGCGTATACTTAATGGATAATTAATTCTCACTGAATAGTATTCCATCTTGTGAATGGAATATATCAATGGATCCACCTAGTCTAGAGTTTGAGCTTTTGCTTTTATTACACTCTTGTACCTATTATTTTTGGGGTGAACATATGTACCCATTTTTGTTGAGGGTACCTAGGAGTAGAATTGATGGGTTAAGAGGTATGCATATGTGTGAGTTAACTGATCAGTTTCCAAAGCAGTTGTACCAGTTTACCCTTAAACAAGATTTCTAATTGTTTCACATCAGTACTTAATGTTATCTACTTTATCTTTAGCCATTTAGTTGGGTGTGTAGTGATATCACATTTTAATTAAAAACTTTTAAAAACCACTGTGCTGACCAGACAAAACAATATGTGGGCCAGATGTGGTCCATAGGCCACCTCCAGATTAAACTGTGTTGTCTGTGAGAATTAATGTTTGTCTTAATATGTGTGTGAATAATTTAATAATTGTCTAGTGAACAGCTGGAAGATAAAAAATTCATGCTGCAACCATCAGTGGAGAGATTTTGAAGCAAACTGCACCTGGAGCATCGATTTGCATCTTTCTTGCCCTTTTTGGTGGGGTGAGTGGAAATAACCATGGTATCATCAGGACCATGATAAATGTAGCCCTAAGACCATAGATGCCCAGAGAAAAGAGCCCTTAACCCAGCTGTGGGAGGTTCTCTATAAACTGGTCCATCCACTACCACTCCTCACCATGCAACTTGCTGTGACATGAGACTGTTTCCTGAACTTCACAGTGCTCTCAAGACCAAAATGTTTTTAGGCCTCTGTTCATGCCATTTCTTCCATCTGTTCTTTCTCCTTTCTCTGTTTGACAAACTCCTACTCATCCTTCAAGGCTCACCCTAAATTTTCACTTCCTGTCCCAAAGCTTTCCTCAGCCCCCTTGGCACAGTTGGATACCTCTTCCTCAGAGCTCCCACTGCACCATGTTCCTATCGAACTTCACTGAATCATTGCTTTTTGTTTATGTATCCCTCTAAGTTGGTGTCTGGGAATGTGGCTGAGGTGGATACCTGATATTTTTGCCACCCAGCTCTCACCTAGTCATCCTACTTCTGGGAACAGTGCCCTTAATTTCTTTTGGGACACTACCCCAACCCTGCTCTAAGCTCTGTTATTTTAGACCATCTTTTCCAGATCACAGTAGATTCAGAGATGGCCACAAGACCCAATTCAGGCTAATGTGCAACAGTTTGAATAAAAGTTCATGCCAGGACTTTTATTCATACTGTTGGAGGAAGAGAGGCTCTCTTGGCTAGACTTGAACCAAGGAGGGCATTAGTCTAGAGCTGCTGAATATCACTGCAACCTCTGAGCCAGCCCAGTGGCTGTAAAGATGGAAACAAAGCAAAGTCTAAGTGATAATATTTGAGTCCCTGGACCAAGCAGTTTCTGGACTTCTCAGGTATGTGGCCCAATATTTTCCCTTCTTGGGATTAAATCAGTTTGAGCATGGGGGTTCCTGTTACTTGCAGCCTCAAAAGGCCTGAAGTAAGATGGTTGTTTCCTTCCCTGGCCACCTTTGTCTCTATGAGTCTAACTCATTGATTCAACTCTAGAAGGATGGGAACCTACTGGAAAAGACCTCACCCAACACCACAGGGCTCTCAGAAAGCAGGCAGGGCATAACCTGGATCATCCATCAGCTCAGATGACAGAGATTCTGATGCAGCCTCTCCTCTCAAGCCCTCAGGAACAGCCAACTTCAACCTGCCAGCTTATGGGTGGGGAAAGCAAGATACAGAAATGTTAAGTGACTTGCCCTAAATTGCTCAGCTAACATTGCTGCCACCAATTCTACCTGACCTCAGAATCCACACTTTTCTCACTATACCAGAGAAGGTGCTAGTAGGTGCTGAGTCATAGAGGTGTTCCAGGGAAACAGGGCCCCCCTGGGGGAACAAACAAAGCCAGAGTCAGGGCTAGAGCCAACCACACCTTTATTAGTCTCTGCAATAGGGCAACTGGAGCCCCTATCTACAAGGGAACCTTAGCAGGCTACTCTGGCTACTGGGCAGGGATGTTAGCATTTCTACTAGTGATTGGGACAGGATGGGGGAGGAGACTAGAAGGGGACCAAATGGGGAGACTGCGGGGCCACCTGCAGGGAGGCACATGTGGGGCCTTCAGGACTGAGACAAAGGTGGACCAGGTCCCAGAGGTGAGCACTGCCATCTCCCCAAGAGTGAAGGAAGAGACAAAGCCTGAGATGCTGATAGCTACAGCTATGGATAGGGGGCCAAGCTTTTGGGGAACAGAAATGCATTTCTTGATGGAGGCACCAACCTAGGGCGAGTCACAAAGAGAGCTCACCTGCCCCCCAGGAAGAGGACCCCAGGTTCAGCTCAATTGCTGCCCCAGGCACCTTGACATGGAAAACAGGTGCTTTCTGAACACTGAAGGAACAAAGGATCCAGAAATCTGGTAGCTGGGAAGGATGAGGCTAAACTCAGGGAGTGTTTTGGGTTTGGGAATTAAAACAGGCAATATATTCATTATGGTGCAATCATGAAACTTCCCTCCAAAAAGCTCACACCTCCCCCTTAGCCAGCAACCTCCTTAGCCTGAAGGGCCATCATGATCTGACCCCTGCCCACACCCCAGCCCAAATGAACTCCCATTCAATTCTTTGGATGTGCCGTTATGTTCACGGCTCTGCACTCTTGCCAACAACTTTACTCCTAGCCTACCTTCCTCACTTTTTGCCATCATACTGTCAAAAGACTGATAACTCCACCTTGTAAAGTGTTTGTTTACTCCAGTCTGCCGCACCAAGCTTGGAGCTGCCAGGGGAAAGAACCTGATTCCTGTGTCTCCAGTGCCTGGGCAACTTGAAGACCCATGAGTTGCATTTTCTGTGTCCTGGCGTGTTTGGGGGAAACATATGTGTCTATAACGGATTTCTGGGGTGTCTAGCAGTAGATAAAAGAAATTTGAGCTATGTTTGTGCCTGGGATGATAGCTTCTGATGTGCAGGGTGAGGGTGGGGAGTGGGAGGAACGATCCGAGCCCAGAAGGGGCTAATGGAAACTAAGGGGCCAAGTGGGACAGGGTTTGGATGGTGGAGGGTGGGACCAAGCAGGAAAGGGGTCTTTCTGGTCTACGCGCAGGGTCCAGGGCTCAGAACCAGCAGGGCGACCACATGAGCGAGCCGAGTGCTGCACCTGTGGCGGCTCCCGCAAGCATGCTCATGGCCAGGGGGGCGCCCGCGCTGTAGCAAGGATCCTCCCGGACCACTACGTGCGTCACGCCGGGGCCTGCGGAGAGAGAGCCCGTGAGGACCAGGGACTTAAGAGGAGGGAGCAAAGAGATCATCCGCCTCCTTCTGCTAGACTCCAGCCCAAACCAAGATAAGGCGCTGAGCCCACTCTCCTGCTCCCCAGTCGGAGAAACTGAGGGCTTGATGCGGGAAGGACGCGCGCTCTGTTCCCACGGCTTCTATGCCCTGGATCTGCTACGGACGTTCTGGGACCGTGGGGCTAGGATGGACTGGCGAGGAAACCCCGGGGTCTCTAAGAAACTCCAGACTGCACCTGATGATGGATGGGCCTTCCTAACCGCCAGACCCTGGAGTGAGAGGAGGTAGCCTTTCCCGAATTAGCCACCAGGGGTCGCTACCAGCTCAAGAATGGGTATTGCTGAGCAGCCAGCGAATAGGGACCGGCCTAGAGAAGAGGTCAGCTCTGGAGTGGGGAGGGGCTCTGGTTCAAGAACCGTTCTGAGTCATGGGATGGGGAGGGGGCCTTGCGGAGGGTCCCACCTGGGAAAATCCATGGTCACTAAAAGGGTGGGGCCTGGCCCCTACTGATAGACCAGGGGCGGGAATTGAGGCAGGGGGAGGGGTGGGCCGGAGACTTACCATAGGTCGGTCCATAGTAGCTGCGGACATATGTGGCGTCGTGACCGTTGGGGGGCACCACCCCATAGTAGTTCTGGTATGGGCTGTAGATGCGCACCTGGGGAGCCCTGCCTGGTCAGCTGCCGGAGAGCTGGGCCCGGCTTTTGTCCCCTCCCCCCCACACCTGGTTCAGGCCCTTCTGGGCCCACAGAGCCACCACACCAAGTTTACAAATGGGTCCCCAGATACCAGCAAGCTCCTGAAGAAAGACCCTACCTCCCCACAAGGCCCTTGTCCTCTAATACTTCAGCCCCTCCATCCAGCTCCCAGCGATGCCATTTTCCTGCCCTGGCTTCCTACCTAGCACTCCCCTGATCAAAAATTCTCCATGGCTCCCTACTTCCTTTGATAGATAGTCTAATATTTGGTAGCAGCTCTCCAGTGATGACACTTGGAGAAACCCAATGGACTTCTCTACTCTCCTGGTTATGGAGAGGGGGGCCTGGGCTTTGGCCAGGAAATAAAAGGGGGTTGTGGAGGAAAGAAGGGAAAGGAAAGGTAGAGGTGGGAAGTAACTAAAGTATTATTAAGCATCCACCATGTTCCAGGTCCTAAGGGAGATGCTGACATGTGTTATTTCCTCTCATCCTTACAGCAGGCATTATTCACTCTACCACACAGCTGGGGATGGAGGCTCAGAGAAGAATGGTCAGTGTTCTCTCTGGGAGGGAGGAATAGACTGTCTGCCCTCTCCCCTCCCCCATTAGATTTTTACCAACCCCTCAAAGCCTAATTCAAAAGTCACCCACTCCAGGAAGCCCTTCTGGCCTCAGAAAGAATCCTTTCTTCCTGAGTTCTCTGTGGACTATGCTTGTGCCTCTTGTTCCTAGCCTTCCTCCTGGCCTTTCCTGCCTGCACCCTGAATGTGAGCTACCTATTGGCAAGGGCTTTGATTCATTTGTGTTGCCAGCAGGGCCTAGGGAATAGCAAGGACTAATAAATATATGCTGAATTAAATGGAAGCTCTTAATCCAAGACCCTCATTTTATCCATGGGGAACAGACTTGGAACAGACTTCTTAGCCCCCTTGCACCTTATATCTCTAACTGAGCTTAACACCTAAATGGTCCAGGTGGTCCCTTAAAAGTCCAGGTGTCCAAACTTAAACCATCTCAAAGTAATTTCATCATCCTTCGATCCCCCCAAACCTGCTCTTCTGTGAATGCTTTCCTCTAAACACCACCACCATGTACTCAAACCAAGACATCAGGTTGGCACCGCTGTCTTCACACACATCTTCCACATCATATTAGCCACCAGATCTCATGATTTTATCTTCTGAATATGCTCTTCTGTCCATCCTCTTGCCCAGTGCCAAGAGAATAAGCCATTGGTTTATTGGAAATTGTGGGCGACCTTGAAAACACTTTTCAGAGGAGTGGTTGGAGGAAGAAGCCAGACTATGGAGGACTGAAGAATGGTTGAGAGAGGAGGGATGGAATCAGCATGTCATGACATCTCTTTTAAGAAGTCTGGCTGTAAAGGGGAGTCCTCCAACCACACCTGTGATTTCAGGTATCCATGCCATTTCCCTTTGAAAGGGATTCCTTTCTCATCTTTTTAAATTCAACTACCTAACCTGTCTTTTAGACTCAACTCACATATCACTCTCCCTGAACCTCAGGTTCTGTTAGGGTCCCATCTGGGCACCCACGGCCCTTAGACTTCCATCATCACAGCACCAACCACTCTATGGTGTCATTGTTGTATCCCTGTGAGGTGTCTCCTCCATCAGACTTGAAGAAAACACCTCCTGCCCCCAACAAGGGCAGGGACTGGGTCTAATCAGGCCTGACTGGAACATGGTAGGTGCCTAATGTATTGAATTTATCTCAAGTGAGTCAAATACAGGGTCAGACTGGAACTAAGGTCACCCAACTCTAAGTCCAGTTTCAAGTTAGGTACAATGACCAGACCCAGAGCAATGCAAGAGGCTCAGACAAACAATGCTCAGTCTCAAGTGACTTCCCTTACTGTGCTCCTTCCCCAAGGGTGATCCAATAGGGCTTTCTGGTAGGGGTGACCAAGATCTGAGCTCTAAGCCTGGAGGGGCTAGAGAGATCTAAGCACTCAGAGCCCCAGTTTTACTGGTAGGGAAGTTGAGGTCCAGAGCCTACATCTGCCCTGCACTGTAAGCCGGTGGGCTTGTCCAGGCCCTGGAGAAAGTAGAGAGCACCATCTCATGTCTCTGTGGGGCACCTGTTTCTACCCTCCAGGCCTAAGAAGCCCAGAGGCAAGCTCATGTGGGTCACCTGGCAACGGGGCAGGGGATTCCCCAGAGACCTCACAGAATCTAAGGGTTTGATCCAGATCCTCTCCCTCTCCAGGCCCAGCCCCTTTTGTAGGTGGGGACAGGGTCAATCAGGAGGTCACATGCAAATGGACCCCTCACCTCAGAAAAGCTCAAGTTTATAGCTTTTAAATTCAATTTTTAGGCATCCCCACTTTAAACAAACTTTTATCCTAGTTTGGGTATGGGGGATGCCTCAATGCTGGGCTGGGAATCCCAGCCCTGCCACTGATGAATTAAGTGACCCCGGTCATGTTATGTAACCTCTCAGAGCTTTAGTTTTCTCATCTGTAAATGAGGACAGTCTTTCCTACACTGCCCACTCCCAGGGCACAGTGAGAATCCAGCAGAACCATGTCTATGCATCTAGGTGGTCCTAGCACTTCTGGGCTCAGTGGTTCTGCACATCAGAATCGTCAGGAGAAATTTTTTAAACCATAGATTTCCAAGGCCCCACCCAGAACTACAAAATTAGAGCATCCAGAAGTAGGATCTGAACATCTGAATTGTTCTTAAGTCCATAAGCGATTCTAATGCACAGCCACATTGAGCACCACTGTGCTAGCTGACCACAGGTACTCTAACCCAAGCCCCCTACTGTGCCCACCCCAGGTCAGGCTGAGTGCTGGAGACAGAGAGGGGATTCATCCCCAAATCCTGCTTTCCAGAAACACTGGGGAGAGGGGTGTGTGGCAGGGAGACAGACACGGACTAAATTATAATGCGCAGTAGTGAGGCCATAACAAGCGGTTTTTTTACTCCTTCCTTCCTCTCTTTATTCATTCACTCATTTGCCCATTCAGTGACTACTGCTTGAGGCCTACTTGTACCCCACCCTCATGCACCAGGAATAGGAGGGTCAAAATAGACTGTCCCCGGGCTTGCCTGGTGGCACAGTGGTTGAGAGTCCGCCTGCCAATGCAGGGGACACGGGTTCGTGCCCCAGTCCGGGAAGATCCCACATGCCGGGGAGCGGCTGGGCCCGTGAGCCATGGCCGCTAAGCCTGCGCGTCCGGAGCCTGTGCTCCGCAATGGGAGACGCCACAACAGTGAGAGGCCCGCGTACCGCAAAAAAAAAAAAAAAAAAAAAGACTGTTCCCATCACTGAGCACTCATTGTGCACCAGCTGTATACCCAGCACTGTGCCAGGTTCCACAGGGGCAGAGCTGACCTAACCTGATCCTTGCCTTGAAGGAAGTTCCAGGTCTCCTGGGAGAATAGAGACAAAAATATAGGAACTAGAAATCAGGCAGAATGAAGACAGGACTAAGCACTAACGCAGTGGGTTGTGGGAGGGAGCAACAATGTGTGGAGGTCTGGGAAGTCCTCCCTGAGGAGGTGGCAGCCTTTGAGGTGCATCTTAGAGGATAAGCATCATTTTGTCAGGAAATTAAGGGTCTTTGCAGCAGATAGAGCAGCACATGCAAAGGCTGGAGAGACAGAAAAGGTTGGGCATAGCTGGGAGCAGGGGGTTGAGCAGAGCAGTTGGAGCGCAGGGGATGAGGGGGATGAGGTGGGCAAGTCTGGCCCAGGCCAGATTCCGAAGGCCTTGAAAGCAGAGCTGTGGTTGGTGTCCTATGAATGATGGGGAGCCATGGAATGTTTGTGAGCAGGGAAGGGATGTGACTGGGCCCACTGCTGGAGGCACATCCTGGTGCCAGAATGGAGGCCGGGAGGGCTGAGCCAGCACTTACCCAGATCCGCCTCTCAACATTACAGGGGCTCCACGAGCAGGTCACACACCTGACCTTGGGGCAAACCCGGCGGCTCCTGGGAGGGACGGTGGCTCCAGCTGGGGCCTGCTTAAGCCACAGAAACCCAAGAAGGGGAGGGAGGCGGGTGTCAGAGGCCCTCTACATCTGGAGAGACTCAGAGCTCTTCACAGGCCCTAGCAGAGCCCTCTGCCAGCTGGGCAAGGGAAGGGGGTATCCTCTTCTTCCCCAGCCCATGGTAATGGTGGGAAGCTCAGAAGGGGTGGTGATTTTGCTGAAGTTACACAGAGAAGACGGATCAGTAGTGTCTCTCCAGAATAGCCCACCTTCGCCTGTTTCAGGCTGCTGAGGCCCCCAGTCTCCAGGGAGGACAGTACAGCTCTGATCTGCCTGCCCACCCACCTGCACCCAGCACTGGCCCCACAGCCTTGCCCCTGACTGTGCCCCCGGCCCTGTGTCAGGGGCTCCTCCTGGAGCCTCCACCCAGAGTGGGGTATAAACCTGCAGGATGTGGAGGGACAAAGCACAGGTCACTACAGGACAGACAGACACAGGCATGAACACTAAGAGATGGGCAGACACTAGTACAAAGACACAGAGGTACAAACACACCCAGTTCGAGCAAGCCTAGGGACCAGAGGGATGCGCGCGTGTGTGTGCACGTGTGTGCGTGTGTGCATATGTGTGTGTAGAGCGGGGGGAGGTGGAGTGGAGGGTCAGAGTAGAGAGATTTAGGAAGCAGAGCAGCAGGAAGGTGGATAGGCAGAGAAGACACAAGGCAGCTTCATAGAGTCACAGAGTACAGAACGGTCAGCCCTCACCTCCTTCCTCCTGCCCCTCTTGGGTGGGACTGGTCTGCCCTGCGTAAGTGGGTTTGGAGCTCAGAGCCAGGTCCCTCCACCCTGATGACCACTGCCCCAGCCTCCACCCAGAAGCCTGAGTCTGCTCCAAAGCCTGACCACAGCCCCCCTGCTTAATGCCCTTTATTGCTCCCCACAACCCTCAGGATAAAGTTCAGTTCCTTCCCCTGGACTTCAAGGCCGTTTGTGACATGGCTCCTCAGAGGTCATGTCTCCTATTTCTTTCCCTCCACACCTTACCCTCCAGCCAGTCCAGACTCCTGGCCTTTAGACACACATGTGTGCATATACACACTTGCACGTACCACTTCCCCACCTCTGCTCGTGTAGCTCCTACTGCAGTTAGTGCCCTTCCCTCAGAGTCTCACTGACCTAGGTTCCAGTGCAGGCTCTTCCACTGACTTAAGACGATGAGACTTTGGACGAGTCAATTCCCCTCTGAACCTCAGCTCCCCAGCTATAAAATGGGACTAAAAATACCAACCCCTACCCCTTCTTATTGAAGAATAATG
The DNA here is from genome assembly GCF_964374135.1 of Grampus griseus. Lineage (NCBI taxonomy): Eukaryota > Metazoa > Chordata > Mammalia > Artiodactyla > Delphinidae > Grampus > Grampus griseus. The sequence continues at coordinate 58,054,585 of NC_139002.1, forward strand.
ATACAACCAATGCCGGGTGGTCAAGCACAACGCCTGGCCCTCAGCAGGTGAACGCCTGAGGGAGTTCCTAAATGCATCCCAGTCTTCCCTGCTACTTCCCAGCGGACTTTTTTTTTCTAGATGAGAAGGAGCTCCACCGTGCCACAGGTAGAAGGAGCAAGCACAGAATCTGGGGTCAGGCAGATGGGGGTTGAGGCCAAGCTTGGCCACCCGAGCTCCTCAAAACCACGCCTTTGGGCAGCTCCTCAAAACCATACCTCCATCAATCACTAAGTTCTGTTGATTCTACCTCTTAAGTGTGTCTTATCCTCATCAGCTTGTCTCTGCCAGCAAGGCCTTAGTCCAGACCCACAGGCAGTCACCTGCACACTGTCCCAGCCTTCTAACAGGTCTCTGGGCATCCACTCTTACCCTCTACAATCCATTCCCTACCTACCAGCCAGACTATCTTTTTAAAACTACAAGTCTGGTCTGATCTGCTCATGCCGTTCCTCTGCTTAAAAACTTTCAGTGACTTCCCAGTATTCTTAGCGGAAACCACTATCCTTAACAGAGCTTTTAATGCCTGGCTTTGCTAACCCTCCTTCCCCCACGGCTCTCTCTCTCCCTGAGATCCAGCCACCCCAGCCTTCCTTCTGTTCTTCAACTTGCCAGCATCATAACCCCTCTCAGGGCCTTTGCACCTGCAGTTCCCTCTGCCTGGAAAGCTCTTCCCTTCACCCCACCCCAGCCCTTTCACCCAGTTGATTTCTGTTATCCTTCAGGTCTCATCTTAAGCCTTGTCTGGACTCCCACCTGGATCAGGCCATCAAGGTGGATGCACATTGAATGCACTGCAATGGAATCACTAACTCTGTAATTTGTGACTTCACGTCTAGCTCCCCATTAGGCTGAGTCCAGGAAGGCAGGGCCCACATCTCCTTAGCTACCCTCTGATCCCTGGTCCTTGGCACAGTGCCTGGCACATAGTAGGAACTCAGTAAATATTTGTTGTGTGGATGAATAAAACTCAATCTTATCATCTGCAGAGAGAGAACAATAATCCCAACCTCACAGGACGGTTGAGGGGAGTAGCTGGTACTGTAACTATATCACACCTGACACATAATACTTGCTGGACAAAAGATAGTTCCTTTCCCCCTGCTCACATGCCACCCCCTTCAACAAGCCTTCTTGGAGGCCTCTCTCTCCCTCTTCCAAGCACCAGTTGGATGTCTTCTGTCCTTTTCCACTCGGGACTCAGTCACTCAGATATATGGAAATTGAGAACTGCTGGCTGGCAGAGACCGAATCTGAGTCACCCATGATTCCATGGCAGGTAGGGGTGGGGAGGAGACAGGGAGGGAAGGGGGCTCACCGGGGTGGAGTTCGCCTCCAGCAGTGCCGTCTTCCATGCTCTGCAATGCAAACCCACCAGACCATGAGGAGGGAGTTCAGGAGAAAGGAGATTGGGCCCCACATTTTAGACTTTCCTCCCCAACCCAGCCTCTAGCCCTAGTCTCTTGTGAAGGGGGAGATCCTCTTGACTCCCTCGGGTAGACAAAGGTGACCCCCTCTGCTGCTCCAGTCACATAGACAAGCCCTCAGTTGAGCTGCAGCCTCCTAATGCATTCTTAGTCCATCGTCTCTTTCCCTCTAGAAATTCCGGTTCCCCCATCTGGACAAAAGACAGCTGGGCTTGGGTGGTCCCTTAGGAGTTCAGATTCTGACATGCCTAGGCTGCTGGTTCTCTGGCTGCAACCCACCTCCACATCCCAAACCTACAAACTCAGTTCCCCAATGCTCTGACCCCAGAGCCCCGGGAACACCCAGTGGACACCGGACAATTGAGCCTTTGTTGGTTGCCATGGCACCTGGCTGGGGTGGACAAGGCGGCTCTGTGCTTTGTCTACCCCGAGCTCAGCCTCCCCGACTCCCACACATCCCATCTCTTTCACTCTCCTGTAGCACAAAGGCCAACTGACCCTCCGCCAGAGAGTGGGAAGGGCAAGAATGTGAGTGAGGAAGACACGCCCCGTCTCTCAGTGTGGATCTGCATCTCACATGGGGGGCCCCCCCGCGGGCTGCCTCTGTTAGGCAGGGTAGGGTCTATCCCTCAGATCAGAGTACCCCCTGCCCCAGGCCATCTTCTAGGAAGGGAGTGAGAAGGAGGGCCTCTGAGGATGCCATGGGGCTGTCTGTTCCTTTGTATCACCCCCAAGCGAGGGCTCACCTCAGAGGCTGCTAGATGCCCAACTCTGAGTGACCAGGGACCACACACCTGAGGTAGGTATGCACACCCCTCCCCCAACAGTCCTGAATTCATCCCTAACCATATCAGTTTCCTGGATACCATACCGATCACCATGAGCCATTCAAATCCACTCTGCCCAGACTCCACTGAGACTACCATGCTCACTGGTCTTTGTCCCCTTTTCCTACCTTTAGGGAACTAGAGGCCCAATGAGGAGGAGGCGTCTGGTCATATTCCTCAAGATCCCACCCCATCTTCTCCTGGGAACCACTCACATGGCATCATCCTGGGTCTCTGCACACAGGTACAGGCGGCCACCCTCTCGTAGGTTCACGATCAGCAGGCCATCTCGGCTTCTGCCCTCTGGGGGCTGCACATCTAAAGGCAGACACACATATATGGGGTTTCCACAGGGCACAGGCCCCAGGTTTCCCCAGTAAACCAGAAACAAGCATAGGAATTGACTTCTCTGAGTCCTTTTTATTGGCCACTGCCAACATCATCTGATCCCACACACTTTCCTTGGGATTCTGCTCAACTCTTTAGACCCTTCCACCTTTCCACATTGCCTGCTTCTCTAGTTAGGTATATCTATCTCCCAGTTTCCCTGTATAATTATGGCCTGAGCCTTGATCAAGGAGATTTGCTGTGTGACTTTGGGCCAGTCACTTAATTTCTCTGAGCCTCCTTATTTCATTTCATCTTTTTCCATTCCTAGCACGGGAGAGGGTAAGAACTGTGTCTGACTCACCTCTGTGAACCCGGCATAGGGCCCAGGTCCAGCACAGAGTAGGAACTCAATAAGGAACTGATTTCTTAATTCACACCCACATGAATTGGAGGTGATAGAGGCCCAGAAGCAATGTCTATGGAAGGCCTCTGAAAGCCGCAAAGAGCCTTCCACCTGAGAAGAGCAGGTGTTCTCAGGCAGACACAGTGTGGGGGCCGTGGCCATAGTCACAGTGCCAGAGAGAAAGGGGCTCTGCTTACCGTGGCACTCTTGGCCTATCTTTATGTCTCGGACGTTGAAGCGGATGAGCACGCGGTCCTCCTCATCCTGCGCAGTCTCATCTTGGTAGTAGCCCAGGGTTCCATCCAGCCACAGGGCAAACCAATTCCGCTTCCAGCGGCGGAGGATGGAGCCTGTGCGATATTCCAGACCCACCAGGCAGGCTGATCACAGAGCCTGCTGGGGGGCAGGAGCCCTGGGTGGGTTCCCAGAGTCCCCTTACCCCCGGCCCCCAGTGTTATAACCACCCCGTCCTTGCCCGTCTACTCCCTGAAATGATGGCAGGGCCTCTGTCTTGCTCACCCATTGCCTCCCACTGGGCCTAACACATAGTCAGGGCTCCATAAATGTGCTGAATGGTAAATGAATGATCAGATTCTTTCCTTGGGGGAAGCTGGAAATCTTTTTTTTCTTTTTTTAAGTGTCACAAGACATGGAGCACCTCCACAAATTTAAGTTCATGTCCAATTGAACATTTGTTTTTATATGTACAGTTTGTCAGAGAAAAAGCGTTAAGTTGTTTTTGTATGAATGCAGAATATGATTTATGCAAGAATTAACAAAACAACTAGTCATCAAGTGCTTGCCTTAAGGAAACCCTTAGTTTCCATTGCATCCATTCTGCTGAGGGGTGTACAATTATTGCTTATAATTGTGAGCATACTTGAAAAAAAAGGCCAAGCCCCAGGTGACAGTCATTTGTGTAGTGTCTGCCTCTTCCACCAAATGGGGAGCAGAGGGATTGGCCATAGCTCACCTCACCTGTCCCGGCACCCAGCAGGACCTGGACTCAGTGTTTGCTGAACTGAATGAAGTGAGTACGGGTCATAGGGTGTGGGGAGCTCCTAGCCCGGGACAGCTCTGATTCAGATCATGACTCTGGTCAGAGGTGGGTCTGAGCCCTAGCTTTAGACATTCTGTGACTGGAAAACTTTACAGAAAAGGGTAAAGACATAAGAGATCTTCCTAGAGCTTTACAAATTCCAAAGCACAGAGGCATTTTTCATTTTGTTCTGCACCTTGTTCTGTGGCCAGCCCTGGGTATGCGTGCTGTGGACACACAGAGAATTAAACCCAGTCCCTGCAGTTGAGGTGCTCACAGTCTGGAGCCAGTATGAGGTGGGGGAGTGGTGAGGCCCACAGGTAAAGACGGTTATATATTTATCAGGGCTATAACAGGGGCATGTATGAGGCACTGGGAACACACGAACCCAGCTTGGTGCTACAGCAGGGGCTGGGGTAGTGAGGAGAGAAAAGGCAGAGAAGGCTCCTCACAGAAGGGGACATCTGAGCTGGGTTTTGAAGAATAAGTAGTTTACCAAGCAGTCAGGAATGTGAAGGACATTCCGGGCAGAGACAAGAGTATGGACAAAGGAGGGGAGGATAAAAAGGGCATGATTTCTTGGGAGAAGGGTTCACTGTGCAGGTCCAACAGGCCACTTTCCTCATCCCTGCCCCTGGACAAGGTGCAGGACAGATGAGGGCTTGGCCCAGGGTCACTCACTCTGTCTCCACAGCCAGCCGCCCCTCACCAGGGCCATTTCCTCAAAAGGACTTTCCAGGGCAGAGTCAGGCGAAACCTGTCAGAGGAGCCAAAGGACACACGGGCCTCATCAGCTGCTCCACAGCAGCTCCTCAGAGAAAAGCCCCCACCCCTGTCGTCCCTGGGGGAGCCACCGAGGAAACGTTTAAAGGAGTGTGAGTAAACAAAGAGGGCAAGCCTGTCTGTCTCCTTCCCATTCTCTGCTCCAGGCACATAATCGGAGCCCTGTGCTTGTAGGGTCAGCAGGGCAGCCACCCACTGCGCTGGGGTGGGGCTGGGGGTCAGAAGCCTGGATTCCAATCTCAGCCCCATAACCTTGACCAAGTCCCTTCTCCCTGGCCTCCACTTCCAGATCTGTAAAAGCATGTCCATCGGGCAGGTAGAGACTGAAGTGACGAACTCTTAAAATGTTAGAAACCCTGGAATTTTGAAACGCTGGCAGCAGAGAATATTAGAATCATGGCAATGAATGAGGGACTTTCATGATAAGAGAAGCCTCCCTCACATTTGAACCCCACCAGAGCCATTTACAAAGTGCATAAAATAATAGTTCAACAGCAACTATGATTGATCGAGCACTATGTGCCAGGTATACTTCTCAAGTGCTTTCATCTAGTATCTCGTTGAAGCCCTACAATAATCCTTGTTATTCTCAGGAAACTGGGGCCTGGAGAGGTCCAGGCACTTGCGCAGATTTGCTTGGTTATTAAGCAGTGGAGCCAGGATTCACACCCAGCAGTCCTGGCTTCTAACCATTATTCTGGTAGGAGCTTTTAAAACTCCCGATACACAGGTCATACCCACTAATAATTAAATCAGAATATCTGGGGGCAGGAGGTAAGCACTGATAGTCTTCCAAGATACCCAGGTGATTCAGTGTACAGCAAAGTTTGGGCCCCACTGCAACTCTATTGAGTACTTTACTAGATGGGTAGGATCTTTCCTCCTATTTTACAGATGGACAAACTAAGCTATAGCATGTGACTTGTCCATGTGTGTGACGGAGCTTGGATTGGAATCCAGGTGCCCTCTGTTCTTGAGCGCGGCTTACTTTTGAGCTGGTGCCTTCGCCCCTCCCCCCACTAGCTCACACCTGTTGCTGCGCAGCAAGGGCTGGCTGGAACACCTGGGTTGGAAGGCCCGGGCTTGTCCCTGCTTCTCTTGCTGCTCCCTCCCATCTTCAGGCTCAGACACAGGTCAGATAAGACGGCCAGGTGCAAACTCCCTCTCCAACCCCCCTTGATGCACCCACCTGTCTACACCTGTTGCGACGCTGCTGCCAAAACGGCCGCTACTTGGTGCTGCGGCCTCCCAACCCGCTGCGCCTGCGCTTTGTGCGCCCCAGAGCGCCCGGGGCTGTTCACTCCCCAGGCTGCGCCCGGGGTCTAGCTGCCTCGGGACCCCGCCCTCCGGTCCCGCCCCGCCACCGGGGAGGGGGCGGGGCGTGTAGAGATGTGCGACAGGAGGCCTTCTGGGACTTGTAGTCTGCAGGCCTAGATATGGGTAATCAATATACAGCCTCTCGTGGGTGGTAGCCCTGTGCCCAACTGGAGCACAGGTGAGAGGCCGCACCTGCGATTTTATTTTGCTATTAGTCATTATTTTGTTCATTCATTTATCATGAAATACTTTTTTCCCAAGAATCTTGACCTCTAATTTTCTAGAAAAATGTAAATTACGAGGAGAAACCAGGCTCCTAGCTTTGCCATGTTTTCTTGATACTTAGTTTGTGCCTGGCACCGGGCGTTAGTGGAGGGCATAAAAAAGCATCCGACAAGGCCCTTCCTCTTCTTTTCCCAGCTTCCCGTCTGGTGGAGGAGACAACATAAACACACAATTAAAGCACAGGGCATGGTTTGACAATGGGAAAGAAGACTCTGACTTTGACCAAGAGGTTCAGGAAGGCTTCCCAGAGCAGGCTGGAAGAGGTCTTGAAGGATGAGTATGAGTGTCCAGTATTTCAGCGTGTTTGGAAGGTAGAGTGCAGGGGTGGGAGTGGGGAGGGCATGGGGATCAGCAGGTGATGAAGCTGCAGGGGTTGCAAGGATATAACATGAAAGTCTTGGATGACAGGCTCAGGAGCTTGGGCATTATGACATAGTGACTGGAGCTTGGGCTTGCGGGTTTCAAGGTGAGGAGTTAGGTGATTCAATTTATGGGTTGGAAAGGTATTTCTAGGACAGTCAAAAATGGATTGAAAGGGGCCCAACTAGAGAAAGAAGACTGTTTCTCTATCTACCACCACAGTCTGTTCCTCCAGGATCATTTCCTTGAATAGCTCAGCCCTACAAACCCCCACCTAGGAGCAGACCCAGGATGTCATTCAGAGGATAGAGCTTGTCAGGGCCTGAAAGATCCCTTGAGAATGGAACCCACCCTGCCCTGGGCCCTTTATCCTATCCCAGAGATCTCTTTCTTACCGGAGTTGCAGGGCTCATGGTTCCAGGGCAGCCAGAGCAGCATGTCTCAGAAGGCTCCTGCAGGGGGACATTTCCCTAAGCGCCTTGGAGATAAGGGGATCAGGAAGGTGCTACCAAGTGGAAACCGGAAGGGGGTGTCAAAGAGAGGGGGCACATAGATCCTAGAGAAAGTCGTCCTTTCTCTCCAGTTCCAGGCCCACCTACTGATCCCCTATTTGACCTTCAGTTCACTGGATAACAAGTCATCTGTGATTCTGAGGTGGTCTTGGACTAGCATCGCTCAGATTCCCGGTGGGGGGCGAAGCCAGCCCTCCTCCCTCGGTTGGGGGCGGGGCTCAATCCTCCTCCAGCCGGGCTTGACCTGCCATCACCCCAGTCCTGGATGCACAGCTTGGCTCTTTAAGCTTCCCTGTCTTGCTCCTGGTTTTCTGTAATCCTGACCTCAGGCTAACCCGGTGCCTCGGACCTCCATGCAGTGCGTGCCTTGCTGGGGGATCCGCCAGGGCTGATCCTATCTGCCTCTGAGCTCATCCCCTCCATGCCGCCCCAGGAATCAGTTCTCCTAAACCACGCTGTTTTCCATCCTTGTGTCTCTCTGGAATGTCCCACCCCTACCTTCTCCAGACTACAGTTGCCGCTGCTACTGCAGCAAGATGGAAAGGAGGGAGGGTAGGGTGGAGCTGGCCTCAGGGAATCTGGGTGCTGCCCCTCTTCCCTGCTCTCCCTGCTCCCCTTGGTGGCTCCTTCAAAGAGGGATGGGTCAGGGGAACAGTGCAGAGAGCTCCCAGATGACATTCTCTGGATTTAGTAACAGATGGAAAGAGAAGATTTTCCAGCATCAGTGTGGAATTCAGGGAAAGGTCTCCCCACTCCCCAACCAAAGATGGGGGCGCTATGACGAGAAAAAAGGGAAAGGGGAAAGGATGTTTGGCAAACTAAAACCACAGATGCCACTACGGAATCTAAACGCAGCATGACCTGACATAAATCTCTAAAATGTTGGTCAATGACCCTCTTTGAGAAGCTGATAAATGTTGTAGACGCTGCCCAGGAAAAAATACACACACATCACATTTTGCATATAATTCCTGGGGCTTCATAGACTCCTGAAGCTATGACGATTACTACTGAGATTGTTTTTAATCTTCGCAGCTGTGCAGATGGGTGGGAAGAGTGTGGATTGACAAGTGAGAAGTGCTGAGAGCATAGTAGGACACAGCTTCAGCAGTACTGGCTTTGAGAGGCTGTTTAATTAACTACAATGTATTGAGACCAACAAGCCAACAAGTTAACTTTTACATTTCTGTTGTAACTGTAGTACATAGAGCCATTAGCAGAGAGAAGAGTATTTTGCTATTTCAAATGTCTCTGGTGGATGAACAGCTCATGGATAATATATTGGTTAGAGAATAGTGGGCTGGCTTATCAAATTAAAATTTACTGCTTACATTTTCTAGAGAGTATAATATAATGAGAATAACTTATATTATCTCCATTTATCAAAAAATTCTGAAATTTATATCAAAATGCAACTGGAGCAAAACCTCTTATGTAAAAGTTTAAAAATAATTTTAGTGAGATATAATGTACATACTACGAAATTCACTCTTTTAAAGTATACAATTCACTGTTCTGATATATTCACAAAGTTGTGCAACCATCACCACTATCTAGTTTCAGATCATTTTCATCACCCCAAAAAGAAACTTGTATGGCCAGGCCACTCAAGATGGCTGTTCTCTTACTCTGTGAATCCCCTGCAGGACCGGTGCCTGCTTCACCTAAACCCTACGCAAATGACTGACCTTCCTACATACTTGCCCCAGGCCCCAGCTGGTAGTTGTTCTTATCAAAGAGGCAGTGATACTGGTTTCCCTGGTAACTAATGAACCCACCTGACATCAATTCCCCTATAACTGGTAATCTTCCCTTACCTCGGGAGCGAAGACTGCCACCATATCCTGCCCGCCATCTGCCGTGCATAGTGGGGTGCCACTCCAGGACCTTGCTTCGGACGTGTAAGCCCCCCCATCCATTAAACCATCGATGTCTCTGTTGATGACTTCGGGCTCTTTCTTCAGTCTTGAAGCTGGGCAAGCACAGGCCGTGTAGGCCTGTGGGGCGCAGCCCAACAAAACTCTGTATCCTGGGACTTACCTAGCAGTGCAGTGGTTAAGACTCTGCGCTTCCACTGCAGGGCGTGCGGGTTCGATCCCTGGTTGGGGAAATAAGATCTCACATGCCATGCAGCCCAGCAAAAAAAACACAACAAAACAAAACTCTATATCCTCTAGCAGTCACTCTCAATCCCCTTTCTCCCCAGCCCCTGCCGACCACTACTTTGTATGAATTTGCCTATTCTGAACATTACATATGTAACCTTTCATAATTTGCTTCTTTCACTTAATGTTTTCTAGTTTCATCCATGTTGTAGCAGGTATCAGTACAGCTGACCCTCTGTATCTGCGGGGAATTGGTTCCAGGACTCCCCAAAACACACACACCAAAATCCTCGGGTGCTCAAGTCCCTTATATAAAATGACATAATATTTGCATATAACCTACACACATCCACATCCTATACTTTATTGTTTTTAATTTATTTCATTTTATTATTTTTTTTTTTGGCTGTGTTGGGTCTTTGTTGCTCTGCGTGGGCTTTCTCTACCTGCGGTGCGGGGGCTACTCTTCGTTGAGGTGAGCGAGCTTCTCATTGTGGTGACTTCTCTTGTTGTGGAGCACGGGCTCTAGATGCGTGGGCTTCATTAGTTGCAGCACGGGGGCTCGCTAGTTGTGGCTCACGGGCTCTAGAGCGCAGGCTCAGTAGTTGTGGCGCACGGGCTTAGTTGCTCTGTGGCATGTGGGATCTTCCTAGACCAGGGCTTGAACCCGTGTCCCCTGCATTGGCAGGTGGATTCTTAACCACTGTGCCACCAGGGAAGCCCCACACATCCTATACTTTAAAATATCTCTAGATTACTTATAATACCTAAAACAATATAAATACTGTGTAAATAGTTGCAAATACAATGTGTTTTTACAACTACGTAAATTTGCCTTCCCTAGGCAAATTCAAATTTTGCTTTTTGGCACTTACTGGAATTTTTTTTTTTTTTTTTTTTTTTTTTTTTTTTTTTTTCAGTACCCGGGCCTCTCACTGTTGTGGCTTCTCCCGTTGCGGAGCACAGGCTCCGGATGCGCAGGCTTAGTGGCCGTGGCTCACGGGCCCAGCCGCTCCGCAGCATGTGGGATCTTCCCAGACTGGGGCACGAACCTGTATCCGCTGCATTGGCAGGCGGACTCTCAACCACTGCGCCACCAGGGAAGCCCTGGAATTTTTTAAAATATATTTTTGATCTGTAGTTGATTGAATTCACAGGTGCAGAACCTGCTGGTATGGAGGGTTGACTGTACTTCATTTCTTTTTATTGATGAATAACATTCTATACCATGTTTTATTTATCCATTCATTAGTTAATAGACATTTTCGGTTTCTACCTTTTAGCTATTATCAACAATACTGCTATGAATATTTGTGTACAAGTATTTGGGTGGACATATGTTTTTATTCCTCTTGGGTATGATATTGCTGCATCATATGGTAACTGTTTCACATTTTGAGGAACTGTCAAACTATTTTCCAAAGTGGCTGCACCATTTTACAATCCCACCAGCAACCCATGAGCATTCCAGTTTTTCTCATCCTCATCAACCCTTGTTATTGTCTCTCTTTTTGATTACAGCCATCCTAGCAGGTGAAAAGTATTGTCTTGTGGTTTTGATTTGCATTTCCCTAGTGATCAGTGATGTTGAGCATCTTTTCATGTGTTTATTATCCATTTGCATATTTTCTTTGGAGAAATGTTTCTTCTCCATTTTTCAGTTGGATTGTTCTTTATTGTTGTAAAAATTTTTTTAACTTAAAAAATGTAGAAAATTTTCATATAACTTTGAAAAAAAAAATGAAATGGTCTTGCAGTGTTTCAGAGGTTTGAGTAGAAAGAAGGGTTACTTTCAGGCTCAAAGAACCTGGAAGGTAAAGTACTTCCATTTCATGGACAGGAATGTCCAGAGAAAAACCCAGCCCATGAGGGAAGATAAGAAGGACAGCAATCTCTTAGTGGAAAGCCATCCCCGAGGGCTTCATCCAGGCTTGTGGCTTGGGAGGCAGTTAGCTTTGTTTTATGTCTAGGCTATAATACCCATTATTCAATCAAAATGCTAATCTAGGCGTTACTGTGAAGGTATTTTGTAGATGTGGTTAATCTCTACAATCAGTTGACTTTAAGTAAAGGAGATTATCCTTGATGATCACCCAATTAGTCAAAGGGCCTTAAGAGCAAAATGGAGATTTCCCTGAGGAAGAAAACTATATAGTCTGTGGACTATAGTCTCAGCCCCTGACTGAGAGTTTCCAGTCTGCTGGCCTGCACTACAGGTTTCAGGTTTGCCAGCCCTCACAACTGCATAAGCCAATTCCTTGAGATGAATCTTTTTATATATGTATGTATAGCCTACTGGTTCTGTTTCTCTAGAGATCCCTGACTAATACAGGGAGGAAGATGTCTTCTTGTCAGGAACTTCCTGTTTGAATGTATTGGAAACACCAGATTTGGGAATGGAGGAAGAAAGCCTGGCAGCCAAGGAGAGGGTCTGAGGGGAAGGGTGTTGAGACCCTCCTATCTCAGAAGAAACAGCACCCCATGCCCAGAGATGAGGGCTTGCAAACGCTCCCTGGAAAATTCTCCATCTGGATCATCAGATGCATGAGGAACCACTTCTAGAAGCTCACTGTTTCCACTGTTGTTTGTCTCATATCTGCAATGTTTTGTCTTGAGATGAAGAGGTTTCTTTCAGCCTCCTGTGCTCTTGTCCAGTGATCAGGACCTTTTGGTTCCAGGGAGATAATTTGGTTTTGAGAACAAATGATGCTTTCCAGCTTTTCGTAAAGGTCTTTGATTTGCTCTCTGAAGGTCTTCAGCTCTTCATTTGCATGCTCATCTTGTCATTTGCTTCAGAACTTTCCTCTTCTTGTTCCAAGTAATGATCTTCCTGGACAGATAATTTCTCAAGAGACTCCATTTCTTTCTCTTGACAATGTTCAGTCACTTCATTTCCTCTTCCCTGAAGACTTTGATATGCACTTTTTCAAAAGTCAAGATTTGCTCAGCCTGAATACTTCTAAGATGATTAGTCATGTCGGCTTTTTTGTTTCCTTCTTTAGCAATGTTGATGTAGAATTGATTTCTCCCTCCATCTTGGATGTTTAAATGCACACTCAACTTTTCAACATCAGTCAGTTTCCTCCTGGCTCCTCTAGTCTGGTCATAAATACTGTCTCCACTTCCCAAGTCCAAGTCATTATCTGTGTTCTCTTCTCCAAGGGGAGCTGTCAGGTCTTTCATCTTTAGCCAACATTCCTCCAGAGACTTGACCTGACTCTTCACACATGCCCTGGAATTCTGTATGAAGGTCCTGAGTCTTTCTTTTGTTGCCCACATAGCATCAAGTTTGCTTTTTCCACTTGTATTTTTGATGGATTTGGTTTCTGCTTCCAGAGACAGGATCTTTCTCATGTTATAAGAGATTGGCTTATCTTGATATGAATATTGAAGTTTTTCTTTTCCTAGCTGGTTTGCTATTAAGCATAAGATGGACTAAATCACGTGGTTAGGCATTTCCAGGGTGTCAGGCACTTCTTTCATTGCAGTGTGAAACTGACAAGGCCTTTTATTTTATTACAGCTATTGCTGAATTGTTAATAGTGTGTTCCTTGACTCTTTGTACAAAAAAATTCTGCCTAAAACCAAGAGAACTGTTAACACATATACTGTCATGGCACATGGAACCAACTCCCATTGATGCCCAGGAGAGTGAGACGTGGTCTCACATTGTCAGGTACTCCCGCATAGAACTCTGCAGCGGCTCCCAAGTTTGCCAACAGTGCAGCTCCGTGTCAGGACAAAGCCCCTCCACAATATCTAGGCTACACAGAGCCCCCTCTGCTGTTACCAAGTCCCTCTGGGAGTGGAGAACACTGAGCAAGCCTGCATCTGGCAACTGGGCAGACTGTGAATGAGAGGGTCAAGGCGGGACAAGAAGAATACAACAGCCCTGTGTCAGATACCCTGAATACAACAGACTTGTGTCAGATACCCTGATACACTCAACCTTGTCCAGGGCTCCTTCTTTTCTCTACTTAAACCTCTCCTTCTGTGGCCCTGGCGGCCTCATCCTATTCCCTCTGCCCAGAAAATGCTGTCCAGCTGTGGGCAAGGCCCATCCTGTGGTTACTTGGCCTCACCGCTGTCTCTGTGTCCCCTGTGCCCAAGGCAGAGCTTGGCACAGAATAGGTGCTCAGTGCTCCATGAATATTCTTGGAGAGAATGAATGAATCAGTGAACAGATGAAGGAGGGACAAAGCCATCATTCGCCATCCCTGCAGATTCACACGTCACACTAGCTCTGTTGCCTCAGGAGATGGTTCCCTTAGGAGAGCTTAAAACTCCTTTCCAATCCAGTGTAAGATGGTGGAGAGAAAGGGGCAGTGGGAACTCTGCCCTGGGCTCCTCATTCCTGGGCCACTCCCACCCGGCCATCATGTGTAAATTGGGACAACAATGTTGTGAGGAGTAACACAAGTTGTGAGGAGTAACACAAGAGTAGACATAGAGCCTGGCAGGTAATGGGTTCAAAAGAGTTTAGTAAAATTCCGTCATCCAAGGCATTAGCAACTCCTTCCATTAATCAAGTATTCTGTTATTCCACCCAGGTTTAGCAAGAGCATTGAGATAAGAAAACAAAATAGCAGTTATAAACTTAAGAAAAAAAGAGATAAAACTCTTTTTACTGTTAACAGTATATGCCTGGTAAACATTAAGAGACTCTAGTAAAAACTGCTAGAATTAATAAAAGAATTGGGCAAGGTGACTGTATATAAAATAAACAAAAAGTGCAAATGCTTTTTTTTTTTTTTGAGAAAACTTCGTATCGAGGTATAAAAAGCAACCGTAGACTGTTAGCTCCTCTCTCCTTCGATTCCCTCCTCTGGAACCTGGCGTCCCCAGGCCTGGTTGGTTCCGCAGCTCGCCAATGCTGAACATATTTCTGGGGGCAGAGCGGTGGGTAGGGAGAACTATTTTATCTGGCTTTTGTAGTTGTTCTCAGCAGAAGCACTCACTGCCAAAAGCTGCTCTATCGCACTTGGAAGCAAAAGTGTCAATCTGTTTTTTTAGCTCTTAGAATGAATACTTACAATGAAAATTGGAGGGAAAATTACATTTGTAGCAACCAAAACTATGGAATACTTCAGAAAACACTTAACAAGAGAAATATAGAACCTATAAAGAGAAACCACCAAATCTTATTAAAAGGTATAAAACTAGACTTGAATGAGTGAAAAGACATGCTGCATTTTTTTTTTTTTTTGCGGTACGCGGGCCTCTCACTGTTGTGGCCTCTCCTGTTGTGGAGCACAGGCTCCGGACGCGCAGGCTCAGTGGCCATGGCTCATGGGCCCAGCTGCTCCGCGGCATGTGGGATCTTCCTGGACCGGGGCACAAACCTGTGTCCCCTGCATCGGCAGGTGGACTCTCAACTACTGCGCCACCAGGGAAGCCCTATGCTGCATTCTTGAATGGAAAGATATAAATTCATAGAAGTGTTAATTCTCCAAAATTACTATATACATTCAATTAATTCCAGTTAGAATACTAACAAATTTACTTCATCTTTTTTTTTTAGGAATTGACAAAAGAAAGTATGAAGAATAAAAGCAGAGGAGATATTGCCTAAACTTGACCTCTGTTCACTGGTGTCGAGTAGAAACAAGGAGACAGAGTTTTGGGTGAAGTAGAAAAGAATAGATTTATTGCTTTGCCAGGCAAAGGGGGCCACAGTGGGCTAATGCCCTCAAAATTGTGTGTCCCACCCTGGAGGGGGTAGTGACGAGTCTTATAGTGTTCAAGGAGCAGTGCGTGAGCAGCTCATGGGCATTCTTCTGATTGGTTGGTGGTGAGGTAATTGGGAGTCAACATCATCAACCTTCTGATTCTAACCTGCCTGGGAGTCTACGAGCTTGTGGGCAGCATACGGATATCTTCCACCTGGTAGGGGTTTCAGTATCTGCAAAAGAGCTCAAAGGACATGGCTCAGAATATTATCTGTAGCCCTTGAGGAAGAACTAAATGTCCTTGACTTTGTTTAATGGCTAAACTATTATTATTTTGTCCTGCTTGACTGCTTTCCTTTCTTTCTGCATCTTCTCATTTCTCTGATTAAATTTATTCTTTTTTTTTTTTTTTCAGTACTTGGGCCTCTCACTGTTGTGGCCTCTCCCGTGGCGGAGCACAGGCTCCGGACGCGCAGGCTCAGCGGCCATGGCTCACGGCCCCAGCCGCTCCGCGGCATGTGGGATCTTCCCGGACTGGGGCATGAACCCGTGTCCCCTGCATTGGCAGGCGGACTCTCAACCACTGCGCCACCAGGGAAGCCCTATTAACTTTTCTTGAAACATAACATACCTACAGAAAAGTACACAAATCATAATGGTGCAGCTTGATGAAGTTTCACAAAGTAAACATGCCTGTGTAACTAGCACCCAGATCAAGAAACAACACCAGCCTCCTTCACGCCCCCTCCTAGCTGCTGACCACAAGGAATATATTTATATTTACGTATATGTATTTGTAGTTATTTTTATTTACATATATTGTATTTATTAACAGAAAAGTAGTTTGTTTTCCTCCCCACTAAATGCATTTAAACACGTATTTAAAGAAAGTCATTTTAAAGGCACATCAAGTTATTTGCCTTCACCAGGGCACCCACAAATCTCCATCTGGCTCTTCTGCTGCAGCGGAGTAAAAGCATCTTGAGGTGTTCCTGGTTGTAGCCAAACCCCTGCAGTTGGGAAGGTGTGCTACTGCCCCCTTGGGGCCATACTTGGTTTCTGCATCCAAGCTGGGCACCCAGATCAGTATAGGACTTTACGATGCTTTAGCCAAGGTGAAGAATTAGATAAACTGGGCTCCATTCTGGACTGGCATTTTATTTATTATTATTATTATTATGTTTTGGCTGCACCATACAGCTTGCAGGATCTTAGTTCCCTGACCAGGGATTGAAACTGGGCCCCACCAGTGAAAGTGCCGAGTCCTAACAACTGGAGCATCAGGGATTGCATTTTAGAGCAACCCTTCTAGTTGACAGTCCCCTGCTTGAGTAGCACCTGTAAAGGTACTCCAGGGGCTAGTAGATGATGGCCACCAGCAGTGGTGATTGTCCTTCATGGGGAGAAGATGGGTTAAGATGGGGAGTAGGGAAGGGCAGCTGAAGGTTCCTCCTGAAAGAGCAGCCAGCTTCGACTAGAGACTGGCTTTGACATTCTCAGAACATGGTATTTGGGAGGACCCTGCGTGGGCCCAAATGGCTGAAGCCCTGAAGCCCCACTTCTCTGGAGCTTCTCCCTGACTCAGGTCCTGTGGGAGAGGTGTGGGAAGCTTCAGTAAAAACCGGGGGGCATGGCCACGGAAGCCCTGGACTTCACAGGCTAGGACCCACCAGTGTGAGCAGGCACAGAGAGGAAGATAGGGGCGAACACACAGTGCGATGGAAAGCAGTGGAGGGTTTTCGACAAAGAAATGACATCACGAGGGCTTCCCTGGTGGCGCAGTGGTTGAGAATATGCCTGCTAATGCAGGGGACATGGGTTTGAGCCCTGGTCTGGGAAGATCCCACATGCTGTGGAACAACTAGGCCCATGAGCCACAACTACTGAACCTGCACATCTGGAGCCTGTGCTCCGCAACAAGAGAGGCCGCGGTAGTGAGAGGCCCGTGCATCGGCGATGAAGAGTGGCCCCCGCTTGCCACAACTAGAGAAAGCCCTCGCACAGAAACGAAGACCCAACACAGCCAAAAATAAATAAATAAACAAATGTGGGTTTAAAAAAAAAAAAAACACTTCTCTAATAATAAAAAAAAGAGAAATGACATCACGTGATTTATGTTTTTAAAAGCTCACTCTTTTTTTATTCTTTTTAAAATATTTATTTATTTTGTTGCGCCAGGTCTTAGTTGCGGCTCACAGGATCTTCATTGCCACACGTGGGCTCTTTGTTGCAGCATGTGGGATCTAGGATCGAACCTGGGCCCCCTGCTTTGGGAGTGCAGCGTCTTAACTACTGGACCACCAGGGAAGTCCCTCAAAGCTCACACTTGGGAGGTGAAAGGAACTGGTGATTTCTTGAGGTGAGACCTGGTAGATGAAGGGCCACGGAAAGTGGATCCGCTGGGGGGGGTCTCTATGAATAGATAGTGCTGCTGGAGGCCTTGTCTCCTGCCTCTCACAGCTGGGGCTTTACCCTGCAGCTTGAGGAGCGGGTCTGGTTGAGAGGACAGAGCTAGTTGCAATCAGTTGATGTTGACAGTGGTCAATTCTAGTTTATGGCTACTTTACTGTCCCTATCTTACAGTTTCCTCTTTGCCTGTCATGCAAACAAGTTATGGGACACACACCACTAGGCCTACTCAGCAGGGCAGTTATAAAAGAGGGTAAAATAGGGGAAGCTAACAAGCAGAGAAGTCAGGCACAGGCAATCCTTGGAATTCTCATTACCCACTGCACTGTGGCCCAGTAGAAAGGGACTGTTCCAGCAATGCTGAAATGGAGAAGGAACATATTTTGCTGACATGAATGATTTTTACTTGTTTTTTGACTTTTTTTTTTTTTTTTGGCCACACCCCGCGGCTTGTGGGATCTTAGTTCCCCGACCAGGGGTTGAATCCGCACCCTCAGCAGTGAAAGTACAGAGTCCTAACCACTGGACCACCAGGGAACCCCAGGAATGATTTTTAAAAAGTAACTTAAATAGAGTGGATATGGGGAAGAGAACAGCTATGTGTCTATGTCACATTGGAAGCTCCCCTGTCGAGGAAGTAAACTCGTTAGAAAGGGGGCGCTCCTAGAACGCAACAGCTGACACCACTGGGCTCATAGAGACATGCTGAGCTGACTGTCTGGGGGGTGAAATGAGCCTCCATTTAAGGCCATCCAGATATATCTCTTTGTAGACTTAAAAAGATATTTCGTATCAATTACGATGTTTTTGGCTGTAATTAATTCTTCCCAACGGAAAGTGACTAAAGCCATAGAAGTTTTATAATCTTGTTTCACAGGAAGTCAGCTGCACAGCCCCTGGTTTGACTCAGTGGCTCAATCTGTCACTCAGGACCTTGCTGTCTCTCCCCTCAGCCACCCTCCCTGGCAACATCTTCCTTCAGGGTTGTAAGACGGCTGCTGCAGATGCAAATATCACAGCATTACACAACAACCTACAAAATCCCCCCACCCCACCCTGCCCTTGTCTCTCTCTCTTTACTCTTCTTTTTTATCAGGAAGCGAAATCTTTCTTAAAATTCTGCTTCCAACCTCCCACCAGGAGACCTCCCCTTTCATCTCACTGGTCAGAAGAGGGGCACACAGACTCCACTAAACCAACTGCAGGGGACAGAGGCTGGTTTGGACAAGTCATGATTCATCCTATCAATGGGGAGAAAGAGAGAAAGCCTGTTGGGAAGTGACTGCCTGTGTCGGCCATTATGTTTTTTGTTCTCGTCTCTCATTACAAAAGTCGTATATAATCATTGCAGAAAATTTGGGAAATCCAGAGAAGGATAAGAAGAAAATCTCCTAATATTCTACCACCCAAATCCAACCACTGCCTTATCCATTTTGCACTGGTTTTATCCTTCTCTGCACTCCTCTCCTCCCAGCTGCCTCCATCCTCATTTTGCACCAGCCCAGAAATCTGCCCGCCCACTCTCAGGCACACAAAATGTTGTTGTAAGCCATGGCCCTGAACTTGTTGCTCACTTTTTTTTTTTTTACTTAAAAAAAAAAAACCGAGGGCTACCCTGGTGGCACAGTGGTTGAGAGTCCGCCTGCCGATGCAGGGGACACGGGTTCATGCCCCGGTCCAGGGAGATCCCACATGCCGCGGAGCGGCTGGGCCCGTGAGCCATGGCTGCTGAGCCTGCACGTCTGGAGCCTGTGCTCCGCAACGGGAGAGGCCACAACAGTGAGAGGCCCGCGTACTGCAAAAAAAAAACAAACAAAAGAAACCCCCAGGTTATGTATAATGGATGTGTATGGTTTAAAGAATAATGATGTAATGAGCACTTGTGAACCCACCATTTGGCTTGAAAACTAAAGCATCACTAATACCTTAAAGTCCTGATCATCCCCTCCTCTCCCTTCCTGAATTTACCTATATTGGTCGACTATTGACACAAAATGCCAAGTGTTGCCTCAAAATTCAATGAGCATTTGTCTCACTCTCATGGTCCACAGGTTAACTGCTTTGCACTAATCTAGGCTGGGTGGTTCTGCTTCAGGTTGTGGGTCAGCTGGATTTGGATCCAGTCTGCTCTACGTGTCTCATCTTACTTGGATCAGAGTCTACCTGGGGCCTATACTTTCGGCAGCTCACTGAAGCATGAGAGCCACGTCCAACGGCACAAGCACAAGGCACTGCTCATGTTATATCTACTAACAGCCCACTGGCCAAAGCAAGTCACATGGCTAAGCCCAACCTCAGTGGGGCGGGGAAGTGCAGTCCTTCACAGCAGAGGGAGGTACAGTGAACATTTGCTAAACCATAATCCAGACTGTCACAAGCATGCCTTTTGTTTTCTTCAAGGCTTTACCAAATAGGGATGTATCTCTAAATTATATTATTTATAATACAATATATATAATATTACATAATATATAATACATTTATATCAGTTGTTTTCTTCTGTTTTTGAACTTTGTACAAGTGGATTCAGGGTGGATATGTTTTTTCTGAGCTACTTTTCTCCTGCTTCCTCCTAACTTGCTCTCTCCCTGTTTTATCTGTGAGGATGTTGGTTATGAACACAGACACCATTCCCAGCTCACTTAAAGGAAGGGAATTTATTGGAAGGGTGTTAGGTAGTTCATAGAATTGGTGGGAAAGCTGGAGAACCAGGCTCAGGAAGCAGACAAGATGCAGATCAGGTAGTGGCCTGAGGCTGGAGATGGAGGAGGAATTCCCTGTAAAGGGGTGCAAGGAAACTTTGGGCAGTGATGGAAATATTTTGTATCTTGATTATGGCAATGGTTACACAGGATATATGCATTTGTCAAAGTTCATCAAACTACATGTTTTATTTTAATTTATTTTTTTAAATATATTTATTTTTGCCTGTGTTGGGTCTTTGTTGCTGAGTGCAGGCTTTCGCGGCGAGCGGGGGCTGCTCTTCGTTGCGGTGCGTGGGCTTCTTATTGCGGTGGCTTCTCTTGTTGTGGAGCACGGGCTCTAGGTGCGTGGGCTTCAGTAGTTGCAGCACGTGAGCTCAGTAGTTGTGGCTCGCAGGCTCTAGAGCACAGGCTCAGTAGTTGTGGTGCACGGGCTTAGCCACTCTGCAGCATGTGGGATCTTCCCGGACGAGGGCTCGAACCCATGTCCCCTGCATTGGCAGGCAGATTCTTAACCACTGCACCACCAGGGAAGCCCAAACTATGTCTTTTAAATGGGTGTAGTTTATTGTATGTGAATTAGACATTAAGTTGATAATTTTAAAAAAAGGACCTGCTTCATTTAATAATCATTTTTAAAAGTCTGTAGTGGCTAGGGTTTGAGAAAGCAACTGTGGGGTTCTCCCCAGACCAGTGTTATATGATTTGGGGTGATATTTCTGTCTCCATACCTGGTTCTGTAGGCCTCTTGTTGATTCTGTGAGATCCCTGATAGCATTTTTTGTTTTTTGAATATAACAGGTTTATTGAGATATGTCTCAATAAACAATTCAGTGCTTTTCAGTATATTCACAGAGTTGTTCAGCCACCACCACAATCAATTTTAGAACTGTCACCACCCCAAAAAGAAAGCCTGGATTCTTTAGCAGTCCCTCATCATTTCCCTCTAGTCCCCTGTATTAGTTTGCTAAGGCTGCCATAACAAAGTACCATAAACTGGGTGGCTTAAAGCACCAGAAATTTATTCTCTTGCAGTTCTGGAGGCTAGGAGTCCAAAATCAAGGTACTGGCAGCACCACGTGCTCTCTGCAGGCTCTAGGTGAGCGTCTGTTTCATGCTTTTCTCATAGTTTCTCATGTTGTCGGCAATCCTTGGTGTTCCTTGGCTTGTAGGTGCATGGCTCCAACTGCTGCCTCCATTGTCACATGACATTCTCCCTGTGTCTTGTGTTTTCACATGGCATTCTTTCTCTGTGTGTCTCTTTGTGTGTCTATTCTCTTCTTATAAAGACATCAGTCATAATAGATTAAGAACCCACCCTACTCTAGTGTGACCTTATCTTAATTTACATCTTAATTACA
Organism: Grampus griseus; assembly: GCF_964374135.1. Taxonomy (NCBI): domain Eukaryota; kingdom Metazoa; phylum Chordata; class Mammalia; order Artiodactyla; family Delphinidae; genus Grampus; species Grampus griseus. The sequence goes on from NC_139002.1 coordinate 58,076,153, forward strand.
TCTGCAAAGACCCTGTTTCCAAATAAGGTCACATTCACAGGTACAGTAAGTCCCCTACATACGTACGAATGAGTTCCGTTCGAGAGTGCATTCCTAAGTCCAATATGTTCATAAGTCCGACAAAGTTAGACTAGGTACCCAGCTAACACAACCGGCTATATAGTACTGTACTGTAATAGGTTTATAATACTTTCCACACAAATAATACATAAAAAACAAACAAACACAAAAAGAAAAACATTTTTAATCTTACAGTACAGTACCTTGAAAAGTACAGTAGTACAGTACACAGCTGGCATACAGGGGCACGTTTGCATCTTTGAAAGTTCGCAACTTGAAGGTTCGTAGGTAGGGGACTTCCTGTACTAGGGGTTAAAACTTTAACATATCTCTGTGGGGGACAATTCAACTACAAACTCTCATCCCTAGGCAACCACTAATCCACTGTCTGTATTTATGGATTTACTTACTCTGGACATTTCATATTGATCTTGGGTGGCCTCAACCTGCAGTGGCTTGAAGCAGGATCTGAGTTCCCTGACAAGAGACTGAAGCCAGGCCACGGCAGAGCAAGTGCTGAATCCTAACCACTAGACCACAAGGGCCAGTGGCTAGTGACAAGGCCCTGGCTTGTCTGCTTTGGAGAAATGAATTTCAACAAAGAGATGGAAAGTAGTGAAACAAGTAAAGTGTTTATTAGAAGGAAAAAAAGGTACATGTGGATAGACACACATGGGTGGGCTCAGAGAGAGAGAATCACATCTTTGTGGTAGTTTAAATCATTTATATGGGGCAGTTCTTCTGGGTTTCCTCTGGCCAATCATCTTACTTTGCGTGGCTCTGAGTCCACATTTGGTTTAACTCAGGGTCCTCCCCTGTGCATGTGCACATCTCTTAGCCAAGATGGATTTCAGTGCAGAGACCTATGGGAAGGTTGATACCACCTATTATGGGGTTGTGCCCCCTCCCTTTTTGACCCCTAAGGAGGCTTTCTGAACATGTGTAGTCAAGGAGGTCTCCTTGCCCTCAAGAATGAGAAATACATGGTCTCTTTATCTCTTATCTGAGCAGGACTCAGCTCCTCCTTGCTCCTGCCATTATCTTTATCTTGGAGTATCTGTCCACAGGGGACAGATTCCAGCTGCTCAGCCTGGGGCCCATCTATCTCCTGCCTCAATATAGGTGTTATTATACAATGTATAGTCTTTTGTGACTAGTTTCCCTCACATAGCATAATATTTTCAAGGTACATCCATGTTGTGGCGTGTTGGATCACTACTCCATTACTTTTTATTCCAAATAACATTCCACTGTATGGATATATCACATTTTGTTTATTCATTCATTAATTGATGGACATTTGGGTTGTTTCCACTCTTTGGCTATTATGAATAGCACTCTCTGAATATTCATGTACACATTTTTGCATGGACATATGTTTTAATTTCTCTTGGGTATATACCTAGGAGTGAAATTGTTGGGTCATATGGTAACTCTATGTTTAATCTTACGAAGACCTGCCTGATTATTTTCCAACGCAGCTACACCATTTTCATTCCTACCAACAATGTATGGGGTTTCCAATTTCTTCACATCCTTGCCAACACTTGTTGTTATCTGTCTTTTTACTTATTAGCCATCCTAGTGAGTTTAATGAATATCTCATTGTGGTTTTGACTTGCATTTCTCTAATGACTAATGATATTGAGCATCTTTTCATGTGCTTATTCCCATATTTTTAGATAAATCTCCTCTCTTAAGGGCCAGAAATTTTTGTCATGTTTTTGTTGCTTACAATTGTGAATCCCAGAAATGTTCCTGAAGGTCTCCTTGAGAGGTGTCTGTCTTCTGAGTTGGTTGTGGGCCTAAGAAAGGGGTTCTCTAAGGGTTTTTTGAGTCCTCACTAAGGTCCCTGAAGATCCCATGGGTACAGAAGTTTCATTCCATGGAGACACTCCAAATTCACCAAGGCCTTCAGGGATGAGAAGCTGTTTCCTAACTCATTCAATCATTCAGTAAACACTCACTGACTCTCCCTACCTGTCCCTTGTCTGGCTCTGTGCCTGGGGTTCCGCCTTCAAGGAGATCATCATCTGCTACAGAAGGCAGATGTGGACATAGCTGGTCACTGCTCAGAGTGACCAGTGCTACTGCAGAGGAGAAGGCAGGGGCTCTCTGTCCCTGGGAATAGGAGGCTTCTTAGAGATGGAGACAGCTGAGGTATGAATGGGAGATAGCCAGGTGTCAGGGCAGGGAGTGTGGTGGTGATCAAGGAAGGACTCAGTCAGAGGGACAGCTTTGTATTAGTGGTGATATACGTTCAACTGCTGTAACAGTGATCCTAACCGACATAAACAGATCATCTTTAACAGTTCAAGGTAAGCAGTCCAAGTAGGAGTATAAATTACCTATTTCTTCATAAGAAATTACCCCAAAACTTAGTGGCTTAAAACAGTAGAGATTTGTTGTCTCATGTATTTTCTGTGGTCAAGAATTTGGAAGTGGCTTACCTAGGTGATTCTGGCTCAAGGTTCTCATGAGGTTGCAGTCAAGACATCAGACAGGGCTGTAGCATCTGAAGCTTAACAAGAAGCTTGGGTGTTGGTGGGAGGTCTCAGTTCCTCATAATGTGTATCTGCTCTCATGATACAGCAGCTGGCTTCTGCCAGAGCAAGTGATCCAAGAAAAAGTGAGACAGAAGCCACAAAGCTTTTTTTTTAGTCTCAGAAGTCATACTCTGCAGGGATGTGAATACCTGGAGGTAAGGATTATTGGAGGCCATCTTGGAGGCTGGTTTATGTAATCTGCCTTCTTAACTCCAGTGATTTATTTATTTATTTGTTTGTTTATTTTTGGCCATACCATGCAGTTTGTGGGCTCTTAGGTCCCCAGCCAGGGATTGAACCCGGGCCCTCGGCAGTGAAAGCGCAGAGTCCTAACCACTGGACCTCCTGGGAATTCCCCTTAACCCCAGTGATTTATAGCTCTCCTACATGTAACACACTCTCACCCTCCTCCAGCTCCCTCAAAAGACTCATCCCATTACAGCATCAACGTGGAATCCAGAATTTTGTTATTTTAGTCCAGTTCAGCTGCAGATGAGGCTCCTTGGGAGTAATTCCTTAAGTATTCTTATCAAGTACAGTTCTGCTTTATTCGAACACTAGCAAGAGAGAGACAAGTTATCTGCTCTCTACCCACCCAACATACAATGATGGGACAGGCCTAGGACAACTGCTATGGACTCTCCTACTCGAAAAGGGAGGAAATAGGAGGCACAAAGGAGCCACTGCTCCATAGCAATTCTGAAATCAAGCAAGGCACATTGATTCTGAAATCAAGAAGTTCCATGATTCAGACCCAACCTGCGAATACACTGTGGGTCTCTGAGTCATCTTTTTTTTTTTTTTCCCATGAACGTTAGCCTGTTTTTGTAGCTAAGTAGTTTTTTCAGCCAATTTCTTATTTGTACAAGTTTAGGAGTCTAAAGCCTTCTTTTCATCTTATATCATCTCTGTCTCTTTCAAATGTAGGCATTTGAATTTGTGACACATGGTATAGACAAAGGTCTTATATGAAAAAATAAAATCTGCATTCAGGAAACTAGGAGTTCAGCGTGGCCAAAACATTTGGTGTTCCCTGGGTTTCTTTCTGCTAGAATGTCTAAATATACTCACAATTATTGTCTAGTTATACATCAGCCCTCACACCCAACTGTGAGAGCCTCTAGGACAGGGCCTCTTTCTCAAAGAGAAATGACAAATCCATAAATATGGTAGATTTTCACACAACTCTCTCAGCAACTGTTAGAATATGCAAATTGAAAAATCAATAAGGATAAATAAGATTTGAATAAGATGTTTAAAAATTTTGACCTAATTGACATATATAGAGAACACTGGATCCAATAACTATAGAATACAAATTCCTTTCAAGTGTATATGGAATATTTATTGATACGCTAGGCCATTACATAAGTTTAACCAAATTTCAAAGAACTGAAATCATGTAGAGTATGCTCCATGATCAGTGTTGGATTACAGTAGTAATAAATTTTTTTTTAATTAAAAAAAAAGGAAAAGAAAAATGTTTGGAAATTGAACAGTATACTACCAAATAATCTATAGGTCAGCAAATAAACCACAATAGAAATTACAAAATATTTAAAAACTTGTGGAATGCAGCCAAAGCAGTACTTAAAGTGAAATTTATGTTTTAAATGTATGTAGTAGAAAGAAAAAAAATTGCTGAAAATTAATTATCTATATATCTACCTCAAATAGGTAGGAAAATCACCCAGAAATTAAAACCAAATAAAGTAGGAAGAAAATAATAAAGATGAGAGAAGAGTTAATAAAATAGAAAACATGAAAGAGAGCATCAAAAGAACCAAATGTTAATTCTCTGATAAGACTCCTAAAACTGATACATTTCTGGCAAGACTGATGAATGAAAAATAGAGGATACCCAACTATCACTTTAGAAATGAAAAGAGTGTGTCATCATTACCAATTCTACATTCATCAAAAAGATAACAAGAGGGGAATTCCCTAGTGGTCCAGTGGTTAGTACTCAGCGCTTTCATTGCCGAGTGCCCGGGTTCAATCCCTGGTCAGAGAAGTAAGATCCCACAAGCCATGCAGCGAAGGTATTATGAATAACTATATCCCAACAAACTTGAAACTTCAGATGAAATGGACAAATTCCTAGAAAAACAAAGCCTATTAAAATTGACACAAGAAGAAATAGGAGGGCTTCCCTGGTGGCGCAGTGGTTGAGAGTCTGCCTGCTAATGCAGGGAACACGGGTTCGAGCCCTGGTCTGGGAGGATCCAACATGCCACGAAGCAGCTAGGCCCGTGAGCCACAACTACTGAGCCTGCGCGTCTGGAGCCTGTGCTCCACAACAAGAGATTCCGCGATAGTGAGAGGCCCGCACACCGCAATGAAGAGTGGCCCCCGTTTGCCACAACTAGAGAAAGCCCTCACACAGAAACGAAGACCCAATACAACAAAAATAAAATTAATTAATTAATAAATTCCTACCCCCAACATCTTCTTTAAAAAAAAAAAAAAAGAAATAGGAAAACTGAGCAGTCCTGTTTCTAATAAAGAAATTGAATTAAAAAAAAAATCTTCCCACAAAGAAAACTCCAGGTCCAGATATTTCCAGAGAATAGGAAAAGTGGAAGTACTTTTTGACATATTTTATGTGATCAGCATTACCTAGGTACAAAAACCTAACAAGAACATTGTGAGGAAGGAAAATTACAGGTCAAACAGAGATGCAAAAATTCTAAACAAAATATCAGCAAAACTAAACCAAGATCTATAAATAAGATAATATGGGACTTCCCTGGTGGCACAGTGGTTAAGAATCTGCCTGCCAATGCAGAGAACACGGATTTAGTCCCTGGTCTGGGAAGATCCCACATGCGAGGAGCAACTAAGCCCAAGAGCCACAACTACAGAGCCCGCATGCCACAACTACTGAAGCCCGCTAGCCTAGAGTCTGTGCTCCGCAATGAGAAGCCCCTGCTCGCCTCAACTAGAGAAAGCCCGAGTGAAGCAACGAAGACCCAACGCAGCCAAAAATAAATAAATAAATAAATTTATATATTTTAAAAAAGATAATATTACACAACGAAATTTTGTTTATTCCAGGAATACAAAGTTGGTTTGACATTTGAAAATTAATATAGTTCACCCCATTAACAGAATAAAGTTTTAAAAAATCGCAGATCATCTCAAGAGATGTAGAAAAATAACATTTGATAAAAGTCACTGCCCATTTATGGTAAAATTCTTTTCAAACTACGCATGGAAGGGAACTTCCTTTATCTGATAAAGAGTAGGCACAAACAACCTACAGCAAACATCATGCTTTCTGGGAATATATAAAAATCTTTCCCCCTGAGATGGGGATGAGAACAGGGTGCCCACTATCACAATTTCTATTCAACATTGTAGTAGAGGTTCTCCCAATAGAATAAAAAGAAAACTTAAAAGATTAGGGGCAATAAAAGGTAAAACTGTCATCATTTGAGGGCTTGGTCTGATTCTTCTGCCAGGGCCTGGCACAGAGTAGGTGTTTGGTGAATAACTGCTGAGTGGACAGATGGAGCAATAGATGGACCATGAGAATGTTAAGTAATGGGCCCCAAGGCAGGGGCCTTCACTATGGACACTGGCCACTACACAATCAGTAGAAAAAATAAAACAACAGTGAAATCCCATACAGTGAGAATTTTTATTGATGAAAAGTTGTTGGAAGAATCACAGAAATCTTGATAAAATGCAGACCAGCCAAGTCCTGTCTCCATTTCTATTTTCTCTCTAGGAGCTTCAGCAGAGAGGTCAGGAATTTGGCCCACTGTTTTGACCCTAAGGATGTTTTTGTCTTGTGTTTATAAATGCAGATTTTTAGATGAAATTATATCATATTGATTACTTTTGTCTGAGATAATATTCCCCAGAACAAATGCCATTAGGTCAGTTCAATACTTTTGATTTTTCTACACAGCCTATTAAATCTATTTCCAACCTATCCATATTCACTTAAACTGAGCTACAATTATCTTCATCTGAAAAACAGTTTTTTATATAAATTTTATAATGATGATATGAGTTAGTCAATTAAAAAGATCTATATCACACTTTAATAATTATAGCTTCTGCCATCGTAAGGTATCATCTGTGGTCATTATTTCTATGTTTTATCAGGTCTACTTTTCCTGGGACAAATTTGCCAATCTACATTTTGTCAAGAAGATTTATTTGATTTTTCCATCAAGTTTTAGTCAATACGTAATTTCTCTGTGTGCAATTTACTACTGTCAGTGTTATTTTTTTTCTCTTGATTATGTAGTGGGTACAAATCTTACTCCACAAACTTAGGGGAGTAAGAAATGACATTATTTTATTCAATTTAAATCAGATTAAGTCCTGGTCATTATTTGGGTTCCTTCCCTTCCAAAGATCTGGGGTGTTAGGCAAGAAAAATATTTGGGGAGTCTCCTTCCCATGCTTAGTGGATACCAATAGACTTCTGTCTACCATGCCACCTCCAGAGAACAGGCCACACACATGTCCAAGCCCCAGACCTTCCTGGTTCTAGGAATCTCCTCTCTTTCACTGCCTTCAAAGGCACTGGCCTTCTTTCCTCCACCCCTTAACACCCCCCGCCCCCAGCATAATCATTTCATGGCCTTTCCAGAAAACAGCCTCCCAGACTGTCTTGGGTGAGAAACAGACAAATTTCTCTTCCCCTTAATTTATCTATTTAAGTACTGGAGTATTTCAAGGGAAGTTTAGGAGAAAGCAAAATGCCTAGAAGAAAATATGAGAGCTGGAAAGGATCGAGTTGGTCTGGGAGCACAGATTTCTCATTCTCTTTGAAATCAGTCTTGATGGACAAAGGAGGTCATCCACAATATATAAAGACTTTCTAAAATTAGAGAAAAAAAGAACCGCCTCCCCCTTAAGACCACAATGAGAGCAGACTGGTGGGTACACAGGTGGTTGCTATTCTGTCCTCAGACCTTTTCCATCTCTTGGACTTCATTAACGTAGCAGGCCCTACATATTTGGGCCAAGCCCCAGCCTTTGAGGGGTATCCTGGTTTCCAGGCTTTTCCCTCCTGGAGGTTGTCCTGTCTCCATCCTGCTCTCTCTGCACTGTTTTGTTTAGCTAAAGTGTATTCTCTGAGAAGTGCTAAGATTGCTCCATCCTGAGACAACTTCTCCTTGCCTGAACTTGCCACTCTGCTCCATGCATCCGGTCATCCACAAGTGCTTTTTGTGAATCTTTCTGGAGCTTTCCTCCTTCACAAAGAACAAAAAAAATACAGTTGTAAGCAAACAAAACAGAAGGCAAAATACTTGTCTCTGTACAGAGCTTAAGGGTTAAAGAGAAATTTACATTAGACTCTCAGAACAGCCTTGTGAGGTGTATGTGAGTAAACTTTCCCAAGGGACCTCAATCCAGAATGGAATTTGATGACTAGAGTGCCAGTGACCCCTGTCTTGCCCCCTTCCCATTCCCATCCTTGCGCAGCCATTGCAAGAGTGTCTGTGCAGGGCAGCCTATTTCTCTGGCAATGCAAGGAGCTTGCTTTGCTGGTGATCTTTGATGGAATAGGTTAGCAAGGCCAAGTCAGAAGCTGGAAGGAGGCCTGCTGAAGCTCCAGGTACAAGAGCCCTGACTGCCTTGGGGCCCAGGTGACTGCACAGCACAGAGCTGGGGAGAGGACCCATCTCTCCTCTTCTGAATGGAATCTGGTGCTCTCCTGAACCTGAGGCTGAGCTAAGGGGATGTCAGCACAGGGCACAGGGGAGCTGGGCCAGGGTTGAAGGAGCATGGGATTTACACAGGGAATTTTTTGTTTCCCTAGACCTTGAAGTTCATGAAATCTTGTTTGTTTTGGCTCACAACTCAGAACCCAGAATCCAATATGGTATCTGGCAAATGGTAGATATTCAGGAAAAGCTTGATGAATGAATAAATGCATGGACATTATACCTGTGGGAGTGGGGGTTGGAGGGGCTTTGTAGGGGCACAAAGTCCTGTGCAATGTGACTTAGTTTATATTCATTCACTTGACAAATATTACTAAGTGATTAATACAGGCCTGGCACTGTTACTGTGTTGGGGATACAGTAGTAAACAAAATAGACAAACATCCTGGCCCTCATGAAACTTATAGTGTCTTGAAAAGAATCTGCAGGTGGCAACACTATCCTTATACTTGACCTCTTGGCCTGGCTTAGGTGTTCCCTCTGGGCTCCCACAGTCCCTCACTTTCTTCCACCATGACACTGATCACATTGGGATATAACTGTCTGTCAGCAGATTCCCCTAGACTGTGAGCTCCTTGGGGACAAGGCCATGTTCAATTAACCCTGGGGCCCTAGCACCAGCAAAGGATCTGGGGTCAGTACCTTAAGCTGAATGAATGATGAATAAATATCAAACATGGTCCATCTTCTTCCACAGGGGTCCACAGACCCCAGCTGGAGGAACCTCAGCTCTTCTGGGAATAGAAGCCCTTTGTTCTTACCCTTTTTATGGAAGGCTTACCCACCTTCTAGTTGAAATGAAAATTGGTGGCTCCCTCCCTCCCCCTTCCCCATCATCCATACATAACTCAGAAAAAAAAGGAAAAAAAGGAAGGAAGGAACAAGGGGAAAGAAAAAAGAAAGGAAGAAAGAAAGAAAGGACGGAAGGAAGAAAGAAGGAAGAGAGGGAGGAAGGATCTCTCCTGCTCTCTGGACAAAGCAAAGTTATGAAACTCCTAGGGGTCAGGCACTGAGTTTTCCGTGAATTAACTCATTTCACCCTATAGGGAGATAATTTTAGCCACATCTTACAAGTGAGGACTTGGAGGTCCCGTAAGGAGAAATGATTTTCCCAATGTCATAGCCTCTAAGTGACTGAGCTGGGTTATGAACCCAGGTCTGGCCTACTCATATCTGTACATTTTGTATGACACCAGAGTTCTTCACACTGATTTGAAGTATGAGCCATCCCAGGAGGCAGGAAAAGAACTAAGAGTGCAAGAAGGATTAAGAACAGAAAAGGCACAGATTCAAAGACAATGGATGTTAACACCAGTTTTCCATAGCTGCTGTTAGAGATGACAGATTAAGTGAAACTGAGAAACATTTCCCAAAATAGGTTCCTCTGAATCTATTTGGGGGACTTAAGATATTTGCTAATTACTTGATTATGTGGGTTTCCAGTTTAATTGGTGTATTAGTTTCCTCCCTGCTGTCTTAGCAAATTGCTACAAACTGGGTGACTTAAAACAACAGAAATTTAGGGCTTCCCTGGTGGCGCAGTGGTTGAGCGTCCGCCTGCCAATGCAGGGACCACGGGTTCGTGCCCCGGTCTGGGAAGATCCCACATGCCAGGGAGCGGGTGGGCACGTGAGCCATGGCCGCTGAGCCTGCGCGTCCGGAGCCTGTGCCCCGCAACGGGAGAGGCCACAACAGTGAGAGGCCCGCGTACTGCAAAAAAAACCAACAGAAATTTATTCTCTTACAGTTGTGGAGCCCAGAAGTCTGAAATCAAGGTGTTGGCAGCGCTGGTTCCATCTGGAGGCTCTGAAGGAGAATCCCTCCATGCCTTTCTCCTAGCCTCTGGTGGCTGCCAGCAAGCCTCAGTGTGCCTTGCTTGGGGCCACATGCCTAATCTCTGCCTCTGTCCTCACATAGCCTTCCCCTTGGTGTTTCTGTGTTTCAGATCTCTCCTTTCTCTTATAAAGACATCACGCATTGGGTTTAGGGTCCACCTAAATCCAGAACTGATTTCATCCTGCCTTCTTTACTGCCAAGACCTTCCTACCAAATGAGGCCACATTCACAAGTCTGCAGGTATGGGGGTTAGGACTTGGACATATCTTTTTTGGGAGATGCAATTCACGACTCAACGCACTATAATTGGTATGCTTTTTGGGGGGTTAAGTTTATCAACATGAGCAGCTTTATGTAAAAGATTCTCCTAAGTGTAAACTTTCCTCCAAATTCTCTTCTAACCTTTATCACTAACAACCCTCACCTTGGTCAGCTCTTCATAGCTTGTAAAGCATCTGGTGCCTTAATTAACTATTTTATCTACCCTGGGAGTTCTGCAAGGTCAGCCATTTTCCAGATATGGAAATAGGTGCAGGAGGGGAGGGAATGTGAGGACACCCAATCCTGGCTGAAGCGGCATTTGAACCCAGGATGTCAAGGCTCTTTCTTCACTGCTGCTGCTGCGCTGGAGCTTTGGTAGCTGTAATCAGTTTTTGCCGATTCATTTGTAATTTACTTGTGCCCTAAATTTTATTTAATGTGCTCTTTTCCATTGTCAGTAATTTTTTTCAGCTTTATCGAGATATTTCCCTTGTCATTTTAATTGATTATCTATAGCGTCTATATACATCATGTTAATTGATTGATTCATTCATTAATTCAACCACCATTTACAGAAGCCTTACCCTGTGAGAAGCTTCAGGCTGAACTGAGCTCTATGCCACAGAGATGAATGGGACCACCTTGGTCCTTGTCCTTGAGGGCAGTAAATTGACAATGAACATCCAGTGTGAGCTGGCTGTGGGAGCTGAGTGGCTCCTAACCTAACTGGGGGGTCAGAAGAGGCTTCCTGATGTCTGAATTAGGTCTTAAAGGATAGGCAGGATGCAATGTTATTCCTTTACTATTGGCTATTAGAATTAAATATTAGGGTGGGCATTTGACATTCATCTACTGAATGTCAGGAGTGTGCTATTAGTTTTCTAGCACTCTTCCAAGCTGGCATAACAGGTTTATATATCAGCCTTCATCACAAATGGCAGAAACATCCATTTGCCCAATGTTGGGTCATTTACAAAACATTTTCACACTCCTGGTCTCATTTGCTGTCACAAAAAGCTCTTTGAGAATGCTTTGTTTATACCCACATATTCCTCTTGCTTTGTATCCTAGTCAAACTCAAAAATTTTAATTTTCCAACAAGATAAAGTGCAGGGACTTCCCAGGCGGTCCAGGGGTTAAGACTGCACTCCCAATGCAAGGGGCACAGATTTGATCCCTAGTTGGGGAACTAAGATCCCAAATGCCATGTGGCTCAGCCAGAAAACAAACAACAGGATGAAGTGCAAAAGTTTTAAAATTAAATCAGATAATTTTGGAAATTATAATCATTCAAATTGCACTGAGAATTAAACCAGGGCCTGGTTTCTGTTCCTAACATGGCCAATATCTCCTTCTCTGGGTCTTAGTTTCCTCTACTATAAAATGGCCATGTGAAGGAAATTTAGGCTGTAGGATTAAATGAGATAATGGATCTTAGACCCCAGCACAGCCCCTGGCTCATTAAAGATTTGTTCTCCTAACATAGTCTCTAACATCCATTTTCCTGCAATTCTGAGGCATTCTTAAAGTAATACTCCAGCCCACACTTGTGTGCCAAGGCTCCTTCCTAAAGAGGTGCTTTGAGAGAGAGAGCTCAAAGCCGGCTCATTAACATAGCTGGGACAAAACCATTTCACAGTCTGAGTCAATCAGATAGTAACAGGCAAAGGATAATGTTTTGACACTGTCATTTTGTCCCTGAGTTTGTTTTTGTTGGGTTGCAGAAAAAAAATTGGATGGGTAGAAATAACACAAAATAAAAATGACAATGGCTAAAACTACACGTGGTAAAAATTTCTTATGGATGGAAAAGCAAACTGAATGATCCCATCTTTGTTGGTAACATTGAACATTGCAAAGTTGACCCCTGGGAAAATTCCACTTGGTAGAAATAATCAACACAAAATAAAACTGCCAATGGCTCAAATTGCTTCCAAGAAAAGGTGGACTTTGTGGAAATAATGACTAGAAATTTCATGACAGCTGAAGCAATAATCAGTAAAAATCGATAAAGATAAAAGATAACAGATGAATCAAATCTTATAAAACTGATAGAGAAAAGGATATATCTTATGAAATTTCAATTTAGAAAAAAGTCTAGGAAAGTCAGAAATTGTTTAACTGTGCTATATAGAAAATTTATCAAGAAATTAAATTGGCTTAATAGAGCAAATTCCTTAAATACTTTAATAAATTCATTAATAATAATATAATTCTGAGTAAAAAGTTTACATGCCAAGGATTAGATGCAGGGATTTGGAGAGAGAGTTCTCAAATTAGATGAAGGGTTGGATTGTAAGTGGCAATTTACAGTCTTCAAAGCACTTTCATACCCACTGTTTTATTGGACTCTCCTAATAACGTTATGAGGTGACACGCCAGGAATCATCCTTTCATTTTACAGATGTAAACATGAGGTTCAGAAAAAAAAAAATTAAGGGACTTACTAAAGGTCACCCAGCATGCTCACGGCAAGGTCTAATTTAGGATCTGATTACCAGATTCCTAGTCTGGTAAGCTTCCTCATACCTATTCCCGTAGCTCAGATACGCTTTCCTCGCTGGACAGATCCGTCCCTTTTAATTTTGATTGCCCATCTCCCACTGTCTGCCAGTTGGAGAAGTGGAGAAGAGGAGAAGGAATGAAGTGGGTTTAGAAGATGGGATGGTCAGTGCAACACTCAGAGAGGGGAAGGGACTTAGCCCACACTTCATAGGCACATTTCTTATTATTCTCAGAGAAGGGAGCAGAGGATATAGGAATTTTGGGGGGGAGGGGACCTGGAATTTTAAGGCTGGGAGAATAGGATGAAAAATGAGGTAGTTTGAAAAAGACAGTGCCTGACGTATTTGGGGAAAATGAGTCATAAGGCATAGGAGTGTAATTAGATTTAGGTGGGGTGAGGCTGCTGAAGAGATTGCAGCAGGACTATGGACTAAATTAACCTTTGATTCAGGCAACCTGGGCTTTCTCTGATAGGCCTGTGCTTCTCCAGCGGGCTGGCTAGCGGAGCTCGAATGTTCTGGTGTTTTCTTGCAGAACGGTGAGGCATAATTACACAAAATCTAAAATACTGTAATTGAATACTGGATTTATGTTAAGTCACAGATCATCTGATACTATATTCCATATTCTAGAAGAGCTGGACACAGAAGGAAACAATTTTTTTTTTTTTCACGTGCCATGTGGGATTTTAGTTCCCCCACCAGGGATGGAACCCGTGCCTTGTGCAGTGGAAGTGCGGCGTCTTAACCACTGGACCTCCAGAGAAGTCCCAGAAGAAAACAATTTTTAAGTGTAAGACTTATTTCTTCAGTCTATAGACAATGCTTTGTTTAAATATTGCTTTGTAGGCCCTTTACAATAACTTTATTTCTCTCTCTTCATTCCTCTTCCCCACAGTGATCTCTGGCTCACAGATTAGAAACCATCGCTAGAAGAATTCAGACACAAGGAAAATCAGTATGCCTAAAATATATGTTCTAGGGAAGGTAGGACTTTGGCTTTAGTTTCAAGAATGAGTAGGAGAAAAGGAGGAAATTGGTGTGGAAGGACCAGAAGAAGGAAAAATTTGAGAAGAGACAATGAAAATTGAGAAAATCCTCCCTACTAACTTAATGTTCTTTTGTGAATTGTAAGTGATCACCATTATTTGTTTTACTTATTTTTATTTATTTATTTATTTATTTATTTATTTATTTATTTATTTATTTATTTATTTATTTATTTATTTATTTGCGGTACGCGGGCCTCTCACCGTCGCAGCCCCTCCCGCTACGGAGCACAGGCTCCAGACGCGCTGGCTCAGCGGCCATGGCTCACGGGCCCAGCCGCTCCGCGGCATGTGGGATCTTCCCGGACAAGGGCACGAACCTGTGTCCCCTGCATCGGCAGGCGGACTCGCAACCACTGCGCCACCAGGGAAGCCCTACTTATTTATTTTTAAAATATTTGGCTGCACTGGGTCTTAGCTGTGGCACGTGGGACCTTTGTTGCTGAGCGCAGGACTTTTAGTTGCAGCATGCAGGATCTTTTAGTTTCACCATGCGGGCTCTAGTTCCCTGACCAGAGATTGAACCCAGGCACCCTGCATTGGGAGCTTGGAGTCTTGGCCACTGGACCACCCGGGAAGTCCCCACCATTATTTGTTTTAATTAGTGGAAATGTTGAGCTCCCAGAAAAACCAGACAGACCTCGTTTTGGAGCACCACTGAGGGCAATAGAAAGCCATGAAAAGCTTTTAGGTAGCAAAGACAGGTTGTTGTTGGATTTGAAAATTATATTTTTTGAAAATAGTTTTATAGCTTAAAAAGTTATGTGCTCTTTTTAAACAATTCAGGCAATATGAAAATGAAAATTACTTGAAATCTGACACTCTTTACTCCAAGATAATCACAGATGTTATTCTGGGGAACCTCTTTCCTGAAATCTTTCTATGCTTATAGAACATTGTCTCAAGCTTCATATAAATTAGATCATTCTAAACTTGCTATCCTCTTATCAATTTTTTTCTCTCGAGAATAAATTGTGAATAGCTTTTGATGTCAAGAAAAAGATCCATATCATTATTTTAAACAGCTGCTTAGTAATGCATTGTTTGTATATATAATTTAACCAGCTCCTGTTGAAGGACATTTACGTTTACCTCATTGTAATCAACAATCTCAGATAACAACCTTATCCATTCTTTTCCAAATTGTTTGATTATCTTTCTAAGGTAAATTCTTAAAAGTAGCGGAGCTGGGTCAAGAAGTACGCTCTTTTTATATTTGGGTTCAAGCTGCCAAATCGTCTACAGTTTTGCAGGGAGAGCAGAAGGAGGCTGCTGCATTAGCTCTGGTGCGAGACAGTGGCAACGGGTATTGCGAAGAAAGTACAGACTTCCAAGTGATCTAGCCAATGTAGGCCTGTTCTCGGTGGGTTGACATATTTCCTTCCTTTTTTCCTCTCTTTCACTTCTTTTTCTTAACATGGAGGAAGAACTGAGAACTGCATCTCCCAGCATTTCGCAAGGACCACACTCCCTGGGAACTGTAGTACCGGGTCTGAGAAGGGTCCGGAAGGAGGGCGAGAGTCTGTGGGCATGCTGGGAAATGTAGTCCAGCGGGAGGTGGTGCTGGGGCTCCGTGTGGTGAGGTGTGCGCGCGCGTAAAGAAGGCGGAGACGCCGCTAAAAGCGTCCCTTGGGGGATGGGGCCGCTGTGGTGCCTAACTTGCCTCCTTTGTGGTCTTTGAGTCTACAAAAGCCACCCGCGGATGGTTGGCTTTATTCCACTGTCCGAGACCAAGGAGGGACTAGTCCCTCCGCATCGGGCGCGCGCCGGGAGGCGCCGGCTGCGCGCGGACCGGAGTGGGGCATGCCGGGAGTTGTGGTCCCGGCGGGCTGAGGCTGTGGGACGTGTCGCGGCACTGCGCTGGCTCCTCCTTCCCAGCCCTTCTCAGCGGTCCCCCGCCCCTTCCCTCAGCCTCCTCCTCCCTAGCCCGCAGCCCAGCGTCCCCTCCCCCCACCCGTCGGGCTCCTCGGCGGCTACTGCAGAGGATTCAGAGCCGAGTCGCTGAGAAGGAGGAGGCTCCCAGTCCCTGCGCGCCATCCGCCACCTTACTGGACACGGGCGAGGGAGCGAGAGCGTCGCCTCTGTAGCCTTCAGAGAAGACAAGGGCATCGCCGCTTCAGCTGCCGCCGCCGCCGTTTTCGCCTGCAGCAGCTCGCCGGTGAGGAGATCACCCCCCCACCCTACCCCGGTCCGCTCTCCCTGAGCCTGGGCCGGTGGTACTGGGGAGAATGAGAGTGGGGACTGCGGAGCCCCTTCGCGGGTTGGGGGAAGGGGGTTGAGGTCGCGATGGAACGGCGGGCTGGCTGGGGAGACTTGTCCAGGCGCGGGCTGGGGGTGGGGTGAGGGTGGGACACAAGCAGGTTGGAGGGGGAGAGACAAGGGAAGGGGACTTTTAATGGGAACGATCTGGGACAGGAGCGTGGGGTTGTAGGGTTGGGGTGGAATTTGGATGGTTTTGGGCGAAATGGATGTTGAGACTGGAGTGGGATGGCTTTTAATGGGGGAGGGGACTGACTGAGGGTGGTGGATTTGGGGTTGGCCTGGAGCAATTGACAGCTTGGGATCTGGGCCGGGTTGCGGGGTAAGGGGTTGATTGTAATAGAGAGTGCGACTGCAGAGTTGGATAGGACCCTGGGGGGTGACTAATTCAGGAGGGTGGAATTTGGGGTGGACCTAGGGCAGGCTGATAGAGGTGGTAGGAGCCGTGGGTGAGGAGGGGCTTGGCATGGGCTGAGACCTGAGCTTGAAGTGGGCGCTTGCCATCTGGGGGTGGTGGAATTTGTTGAGATTTTATGGAATAGCGTGGGTTAGGAGAGCAGAGGAGGTAGAATTCGGGGTTTTCCTGGGGAGTGCTTATGGAGGTTGGAATAGGAGCTGGTGGGGGGTGGGACTTTGAATGAGGGGAGTGTGAAGGTGAGCTGGCAGGAGGGGGTAAAGTAGAAGTTAGGCCCAAAATGGGCGAACAAGGATTGGAATTGGGCGGGGAGGGGAAGCGGGGGAGCACAGTGGGATGGGATTTAGAGTGATCTTAGAACGACTGGTGGCTTCCTGGGTACAGGGTGAAGGCAGAGGGCACAGAAGATGCTTCTGGGCTGGACTTACTGAAAGAATAGTGGCAGGTGGTGAGCAAGGTTGGGGGATGGTATCTTGAAGAAAATGTCCCTTGGCCAAGGTGGCAGAGGGAGTTTTGGAGCAAGAATGTCTGAGATGAACTGGTAGGACTGGAGAGGTGGTTGCTGATAGTGAGGTAGCAGATGTGGCTAATTAAGGAGTGGGAAACCTGGGGTTGTTCATATGGAGGGGGCAGGGAGGATGGAGAGGGGCAGTGAGCAGTGCTGGGAAGAGGTGGATTGGATGATTCTGAAGAAGGATTGAGATGGCCTCCAAGAGACACAAGAGGGTTGGGGGTTGGACTTAAATGGACAGCTTTGGAGGCTGTGGTTGGGGAGAGAGAAGGTACATAAAAGACTTTTCTAGAGGACTTCTTAAGCTGTTAGTTTTTGTTTGTTTCACTTGTATTAGTATCATATTTGGAAGTAAACCAACACAAAGGGTAAAGTTGAGAGGGGCTTCAGTTAAGGTAGAATTGAGGAGGGGAAAGTATCTTCTTTCTTTTTTTTTGAGGAGGGAAAAGTATCTTCTATTATTCATGTATTATAAAAAGAAAGTTGGGGGAGAAAACCCCACTCCAGTAACTAAAGATGAAGAAGATGAAACTGGAATGTGATAGATGTCTTTCTATTTGACGTCTCTGCCTTCTCCTTTCCTCTCTCCTCCAGGTGCATTTAAAAATTAGTCCTGGAATTTGGTATTAAATAGATTTGATGAGCTTGAGGTGGTTAAGGGAGCATTCCTTGCTTGAGAACTGATGAATGAGACTGAAAAATACAAGGCTGAATTTATTTCCCAGTCAGGCAACGTGCATGTATTCAGAAAGAGCTTAGGCCTTTTTTTTCGCCTCCTCTTAAAATTGATTGCTTGAAGACTCCATTTATTGGTGTCCTGGTTTGCAAGGCAATTAGGCCCATCATTGTATTGCAGGCTAATAATCCAGAGATGAATCTTGGTACCACCGTTTTATGTAAACAGAGAGAAGACAGAAAATATGGAAATGTCATAAATATTCATTGGTGAGATAGTTTGGTATTTTCATTTGATTCTCTTTTGACATTACCTGATAAGATTTAAAATAATTGGACTATATTTCTGTAGATGGAATTTTCTTCTAAAGGAATTCAGGTGGTTAGAATTCTGTCAGATGTGGATAAAAACATAAAGAATCATTTTTATTTTATTTTATTTAGGAGATGTAAGCGTATTCCATTAACTACAAAAACAATACTTCCATCTATTCATCAGAAATTTTATTTAAAGCTTAATGATATGCTCATTCTCATGGCAGAAGAGTGATGCTGGAAAGTAGAGAAGGGTGTTAATGGAGGAAACATCTTTAGGAAAATAGTTTTCTGGACTTAATTGCATTAACTGTGATATGTTAAACCTGAAATGGCTGTTGATTAGAGCTTAGATTGGGGAAAAATGGGGAGGGATGTAAGGCACCAACGGGATCAAAATAATTCTTTTTTTGTTCAAGCTTCAGGGTTCAGCTTGTAAACAAACCATTTTCCTTGGCCTTCACAATTGAACACATGAAAATACCCAATATTAAGAATCTTTTTTTTTTTTTCGGTACGCGGGCCTCTTACTGTTGTGGCCTCTCCCGTTACGGAGCACAGGCTCTGGACACGCAAGCCCAGCGGCCATGGCTCACGGGCCCAGCCGCTCCGCGGCATGTGGGATCTTCCCGGACCGGGGCACGAACCCGTGTCCCCTGCATCGGCAGGCGGACTCTCAACCACTGCGCCACCAGGGAAGTCCCAAGAATCTTTTTTTTTTTATTGTAGCTCCAAAATGGGCAGAATGATTGAAGGTTGGACTTATCCTTGGAATTGAAAGTGTTTTGTTATGAGGAAGCTTTCCGTATTGCAATAAAAATCAGGTTTGAGCAGTTACCCATAATTTGATGAGAGAGTAATCTAACTAATGCAAGCATTTCTCCTCATAACTTTACTCTGGGGTCCAGACGTTGCTTTTGTGGATCTGCAGGCTTGATCTAGAGGTGGGATATTTATATGAAAGCCCTAGCTTTTGAGAGCTCAAAATGGAAAGTAATCGCTTGGGAGAATTGTCTTGGTGGATTTTCTTTTTCCCCCTCACAGCTGTGTTCACCTGTGCAGTAGAAATGTATATAAAGTGTTTTAGTAACTTCACCTCATTTGATTCTTCCAGTATTCTGGTGAGAAGGGGAGAGCAGTGGAGGTATTGGTAGACAGGTACCTTGGTAGAATGAATAGCTTGTTAATTTAGAGGTTGAGAGTCCTGAGTTCAAATCCCTTTTCTACCACTTGATAACCTAGTGATTTTAGTAGTCATTAAAAACCTTTCATACTTAGTGGTAATGGTTGCATAACATTGTGAATGTACTTACTTCCACTAAATTGTACAATTAAATACAGTTAAAATTGTTAAAAAGTGAACAAAAAACAGTTGTCAAGGAGCTTTCAGTGTCATGGGAGAGATAGATGATTTAAATGTCGTGAGAAAAGTGAGGCAAAACTAACGTAGTGGTCAAGAGTGTGGGTTCTGAAGTTTGTCCACCATTTACTACTACCTATGTGACCTTGGGCACAGTGGTCTCATCTGTAAAATGGGCATAAGAGAACTAATCTCATAGGGTTGTTTTGAGGATTAAACAAAAGAATCCATGGTAAGCATTTAATACAATGTGTTACATTGTACACATTAAAAATATTAGATGTTATTATTATTAGATAGAAGAGGCTAGAATGTGAATAGCCTTGTGTGTCCTACCGTTGAGTTCTTAGTATTATGATCTATTATTTAGTAAGGAGGTATTACTTTGTATTATTATCTCACAGTTTATCTGCATATTACTATGTTGGTACTATAGTCTAGGAACTTAAAAAAATATATATTTATTTATTTGGTTCTGCCGGGTCTTTGTTGCAGCTCGCAACTAAGCCCATGAGCCTTTATTGAGGCATGCGAACTCTTAGTTTTGGCATGCATGTGGGATCTAGTTCCCTGACCAGGGACCAACCCAGGCCCCCTGCATTGGGAACGCAGAGTCTTAACCACTGTGCCACCAGGGAAGTCCCTAGTCTAGGAACTTTAAACAGTAAAGTACTAAACATATATTAGTTGTTAGTTTCCTCATCTATCAAATAAGAAGAAAAACTGCTGAGAGGTAAAATGACTTGCTTAAGATTACACAGTGAGTGGAAGAGTTTGGGTTACAGCCCTGAAATTCTGATTCTTCAACCCTGTTTATATCTTCTTTTTAAATTGTGAGATAAACCATATGTATAAAAGTGCATATAGTATAAATCTTTAATTTAAAGAATGATAGCAAATTGAAGACCTATGTTTTTGCTACCCAGTTTAACAAAAAGGAGATTTTTAGTACCTTTAAAGCTTCTTGTGATTCCCTGCCTGATTGAATCTCTGTCCTTCTCCCTCAGAAGTAACCACTTTCCTGAATTTTGTGTGAATCATTCCCTTGCTTTTAAAAATAGTTTTACCAAACAAGTATGTATCCTAAACAATATATTTTGTACCTTCATAACTTTATATAAATAGAATCATAGTGTTAAGTATTTTTCTGTGACTTGCTTTTTTCTTATTTATTATCCTTATTTTTTAATTTTAAAAGAGCTTTATTTCTTCCACCATTAATTAAAATAACATGCTCATAGCAGAAATTGAAAATTACAGAAAAAGTAAAAGAAGCAATATTATTGTCTATAGTCCCATTACTCAGCAGCACTTCTTATTTGTATGTATATTATATATACACATATAAAAATATATTCTTTATTATATGTCTGTAAGTATGCGTGTACATACATATATGGGTAGTCTAGATGGCAAGAGGAAGCCAGTTTGCATTTATGGATGATCAGATTATCCAGATGTGTATCAATCATACTTGGAAGTAGGAATGGGAGAGGGTAGTAGCAGCCTTTGTGAGCTGTGAAAGAACAGCATCTTAAGAGTTTTTTCTTATTGGCGGATTTTTTATTTACTAGATACTGATTCTTTTAATACCAGCTTAGAGCTTCATGTCATGTTTTGGCAAGTCACGTAACTCTTCTGATCAGAATTTCTGTGCATGTTTCTTTTTGCAGAAAGGCAGCCTGGTACATTGGTCCTCACCTGATTGTACAGGAGGGTCTGTCCTCTGATGTACAGAGTGGACCATGAATAGGAAGTCGTTAGTTATGCATATCAGAAGTTTAGCAACCTAAACCCCAAGAATTTTTTGTCTAAGAGATGTGAAATCCAAATGCATTAATAATCTGTTAGAGTTTCAGTTTACTCTCCTGTAAAGTGGGGCTCAAATGAGGTAATAAATGTGAAAATACTCTTTAAACTGTAAAGCACTATATAAATGTTAGTTGGGTTTTTTTTTTTCCCCCCTCTCTAGTTTACAAAAATGAAATCAGGGCACCCCACACAGAGGTGAAAAGCTTGTCATATTTGGTTTATTGCCTTTCCAAAGGGTTCTTCTCCCAGTGGAGGAGGAATACGTGAAGATCAGTTCACAGTTTCTCCCTTAAAACTTGAAGATTGTTGGATATAGTGGGACAGAGAGGGTGCTAGAGGACTTTCTCCTAGTGAATTTATGGGACCTGGTTCTACATTAACTGTGCTGGCTTGCTCAAAATGAAACAATTGATGCTTTTTGAAGTGGAGAATGCAGTATACAACGTTTGCTCTTCACTATCCTGACAAATACAGTCATTTCCCTCTTAGTTTTCTACCTGTAACTTATTACAAGGTAGAGTAGTACAGTGAGATGGATTATTTATGCATATGTAAAAGAGAGATAATACTCAGTTATTGGGTTGTTAATGGATTATATGAGATAAGAAGGGCAAAGAACCCAGAACACTGAATGGCACATAAGTAGTTGATGCTTAATATGGTAAATACTACTGTTGTTATTTTTATTTTACTTATGAATTGTTTACAGCTAACTTTTCCTCCAGGCTATTATTTTATTATTCAGTGTTTTCCTGCTGCTATATCTCCCCTTACTCATTTTACATTTGGAATATAAATTTATTTTAAAATTATCATAAGTAAAGCAAAACAAAGAATGTAAATCCTCAACGCATTCCAAGACCAAGGAGCTAGTAGTCGGTGTGTGACAGATATGTTTAAGACATCTGTTCAACAAGTATCTATTGAGTGGTTATTAGATGACAGTCAGGGAGTGCTGGGAGTATGGGATACAAAAATTAAAATTCCCTCCTCTTAAGGAGCTTATAGTTAATCTAGTGTGGAGTCAGACATGTCACACATAACTGTAGCATAATGGAATAATTGCTATGGTGGGGACCTGGGCAAGGGCCATGGGGAGGATGGAGGTTGACATGGCCTGACCTGCCTGAGAGAGCAAGGAAGAGAGAGATGCTTGGGGGAGTTAATGCTTGAGCTGAGACCTGAAGGATATGTGGATGTACTGGGGAAGTAGGGGTTACGAATGTTTCATGACGTCAACAGCACAATCTTCCTTGATTTTTCCCTCCCAGTGTTCTTGTAGGCCTTACTTTGTACCTCTTTTTAAGGGCTTTCTAGCATATATGCCTACTGTAAAACCAAATAAACCGGGGCTTAACCACTGATGGCGCAGTGGTTAAGAATCCACCTGCCAATGCAGGGGACACGGGTTCGAGTCCTGGTCTGGGAAGATCCCACATGTTGCGGAGCAGCTAAGCCTGTGCGCCACAACTACTGAGCCTGCGCTCTAGAGCCCGCGAGCCACAACTACTGAGCTGTGTGCCACAACTACTGAAGCCCACACGCCTAGAGCCCGTGCTCTGCAACAAAGAGAAGCCACTGCGATGAGAAGCCCGTGCACCACAACAAAGAGTAGTCCCCTGTTCGCCGCAACTAGAGAAAGCCCACGCATAGCAACAAAGACCCAAAACAGCCAAAAATAAATAAAATAAATGAATTAAAAAGAAAAAAATAAGGGGAGAGATTCTCCCCTCCCTTTTAAAAAAAGACATGCTGTACTATTATGCCCTTATTCTTTCCACATGTTGTGCCTTCCACCTGGAAAGCCCTCCGCCTACTGAGTTCCTTAATCTTTACTTTGTCCATTAGATGAGCTGTACTAGTGAATGTATTTCATGGTTGTTCTTTCCAGTCTGTTGTTTAGCAGGAAGAGATTTTTGAAGCTTTTGAAACTACCTGATATTTAAGAAGAGATCTTTATTGTTTCTGCTTTCTCAGTAAATGTTGATATTCCTTAGTGTTGGCTCTTTGACTCACTGGACTTTTTAAGTTTCTTTCTTTGAGTAGTGTTGCCCACTCTATTGGCTTTAACTGCTGCTGTGTGGTGATGACTCTCAAAATCCCTATCTCCAGCTCAGACCTCTTTCCTGAGCTCTAGACTTGTATATCTCACTGTCTATTGGCAACCTGCATACATCCATTTTGATGGTCCTTAAATTCAGTAGGTCCAGAACAACTCATTTTCCCCATCTCCTTCTTCTGGCCTCTCCCCTTTTGTATCTCCCTCAAAAGCTAAAGTCATCTCTTCCTGTAGTTTTGTCCTAACTTAAAGGCACTGCTGTTCATCCAGTCATTCAAGATATGAATCTGTGCTATTAGTCTTTTCTTCTCCCTTATCTCTATAGCCAAAAATAAATCCTTCTAAATATTTCTGAAACTCATCTCCCCTTTCCTACGGTTATCCCCTTAGTTCAGGCCCTAATCTTACCTGGACAAGGGCAGTAGCCTCCTAAGTAGTTTGTATATCACCCATGTAGTAAACCTGTCTTCCACCCAGCAGCCGGAACATCTACCCAGTGGTGTATATGTCCACATCACTCCCTTGCTTAAATCCCTTCATTGGCTATACAGTCTTAACATATTAGGCCTACATATTAGGCCTTGACATATTAGGCCTTCTATGACCTGTCGTTATGTACTCCTTCTGCCTGATCTCCCATCACTGGTAATACTGAGTAGTATGTAGTTTCTACAGATATTTTACAGTTTCACACCTTTGCTCATGCTGTTTCTCCTTTTATTCATCCCTCTGGGTTAAGTGCATCTCCCCTAAGGAACCTTACGGAATCCTTAAGGTTGTCATAAGTGCCCCCATTTTGTTCACAAGGAGTATCCAGTGTGTGCCTTTGTCATAATATTGATATTGCCCTGTTTTAGGAAAATTGACTGTTTCTGTCTGCTCCTTCACTTAACTGTAAGTTTCTTGGGGGCAGGGGCTGTGTTCTAGTCATCTTATACAGTCCTAGGTCCTGGAGGGTGCCTTGCAGGTAGTGAATGATTAATTTTTGAAGTGAACATAGTAAGGAGAGATGACAAAGTATGTCATGTTCTAACAAGGAGTAAGGTGATAGGTGTTTTTCCAGATGTAGGTTTTTATTTATTTAGAATGGAATTTAGAATTTAATTGGATTGATAAAGGCTTTGATGATGATGGTGTATAGCACAAGGCTCAAAAGTAGAAGACAGCAAGATGGTGTGCTCAGGGATTGGCAAATGCTTTCTGTAGAAAAATATTTTAGGCTTTGTGGATCACATACAGTCTCTATTATTTTTTTTTGCTTCTCTTTCCCCTCCCCATCTTCTCCCTTCCCCCCCTCCTATGTTTTATTCTTAGCTCACAAGCCATACAGAAACAGGCCATGGGTGTGCCATAGCTTGACAATCCCTGGTACGTTATCAGAAATCAGACTTAAAGTTGTAGACTCCCCACCCCCAACCCCGCCACCGCGAGGCTTGCGGGGTTCCCCGAACCGAGCCCCCTGCAGTGGAAGCACGGCATCTTAACCACTGAACTGCCAGGGAAGTCCCTTAAATTTGTAGCCTAGTGAAGAGCAAAGAGACTAAAGCAAGTTCATTTTTCTTGTTTTATTTATTATGAAATTAATTCCTTAGGAAATTATGCATATCTTTAGTACTGAAAATAATTGTACAGAATCTTTTTTGTCAAACTACTGTTTATCTAAAAGTTTATTTTGTTAAATAGGCCATTGATTTTTTTTAAAAAAAATTATTTATTTATTTATTTGCTTGTGCTGGGTCTTAGTTGCAGCAGGCAGGCTCCTCAGTTGTGGCTCGTTGAGTCCTCTGTTGTGGCATGCGTGTGGGATCTAGTTCCTTGACTAGGGATCGAACCCGGACCCCCTGCATTGGGAGCGTGGAGTCTTAACCACTGCACCACCAGGGAAGTCCCTAGGCCATCGATTTCTGTATAAAGATGCTATGAAAACATCTTGGTTTATAAAGCTCCAATACAGCTCCCCCACCTTCTTCCTTTTAGGCAGGTGTCTGGGTACTTTCAGAATATGCCTATTTTTATGATATTATAGATTGTGCTTTCTCTTAGATACAGACATTTTGAAGGAACCCTGGGCTGATATATTTTTCACAGTAAGCTTCAATCCCTGGCTGACTAGAGATTATAATCTCGATTTGGCTTCTGATCATGTCCTTCAGGCTTGATAGTTTCTGCTGATGCTCATATTTTCTAGCTTCTGTTTTATAGCCTTATATACATATCCTAGTTCTCTTTTCTTTTTTTTTTTTTTAAGTATTGTGTTTTTGTTTTAGTTTTTTTTGGCTGCACCACGAGGTGTGTGGGATCTCAGCTCCCTGACCAGGGATTGAACCCAGACCATGGGAGTGAAAGCCCGGAATCCTAACCACTAGGCCACGAGGGAACTCCCTATCTTAATTTTCTAATGTGTTGTCCTCTCTCTTTTATTTTGAGTTGGTAGCAGAAATCCCTGTCTGTAAATATAGTTACACTATTTATACTTCTGCAAATATAATTATACTGTTTTATTTGATCTACAGTGTATAGGTTGGTCATGTAGCATTATTTTCATTTTAAGGATGAAGAAATCAAGAGTCAAGAGGGTAATTTATTTTTGGCCTTAGGAGTAGTAGAAGATGAAGGTGGAAAGACAGAAAGGACTTAATATTTGAATATCTGTGGTAGGCAATATGCTGGCTGCTTTCTTTCCCTTATATAATTTAATCCTCACATTTACCCTGTTTAGAGTATTGTGCCCATTTTACAGAAGAGGAAGCTGAAGCAACTGAGGCCTATAGGGATTAAGTAGCTTGCTTGCATTTGGTTACATAGTAAAAGAAGAGAAGCTTGTATTAAAAACCTGATCTACCTTGCTCCAAAGTCCTTGTTCTTTTTACTGTGTTGTATATAAAAGTTCCCTGGTTTAAAATTCTTAGATCAGTATTTTTCAACCTACTTAGGTGAGCAGTAGCTTGGCTACACATTAGAATCACCTGAAAATCTGTCTTAAAAAAAAAAAATGCCCTACTTCTACCCTGACCAGTGTTAACAAAATTTCTTCACGTGAGCCTAAAGCAGGTGTGTGTATGGGTGTATTTTTTTTTTTAGAAAATATAGATTAAAAAGAAATTGTATTGAGGTATATATACAAGAAAAAGTGCACAAAAAGTGTAACCAGCACTCAGATCAAGAAAGGGAACGTTGGGAATTCCCTGGCAGTCCAGTGGTTGGGACTCGATGCTTTCACTGCTGTGGCCCGGATTCAGTCCCTGGTTGGGTAACGAATATGCTGACTTCCAATACCATAGATTATTTTTGCCTACTTATGAACTTTTATAAGGTATGACTGACTTTTGCACTCAGCTTTGTTTGTGAGGTTCATTTATGTTCTTGTATGTAGCAATAGTTTATCCTTCTCATTGCTATATAGCAATAGTTCTCAAAAATTTTGGTGTCTTCACTCTTCCTATTAAAGACCCCAAAGAGCTTTTGTTTGTGGGTTGTGTGTACCAGTATTTACTGTGTTAAAAATTAAAACTGTGCATTTAAAAATAATAAACTTATTAAATGTTAGCATATTTTAATGAAAATAACTATATTCCACAAAATAGAAGAATATTTAAAATTTTTCCAAATCTCTTCACTGTCTGACTGGATACATATCTGCTTCTACATTCAGTCTGCTGCAACTGGTTGTTTTGTTGGTGGTATATTAAAAAAATCCAGTCCCACATATATGTGGCTAGAAAAGGGAGGAATTTTTTTTTTTAAATAAATAAATCTATTTATCTATTTATTTATTTATTTATGGCTGTGTTGGGTCTTTGTTACTGTGCGCAGGCTTTCTCTAGTTGCGGCGAGCAGAGGTTACTCTTCGTTGCTCTTCTCATTGCAGTGGCTTCTCTGCTGCAGAGCACCGGCTCTAGGCACGCAGGCTTTAGTATTTGTGGCACGAGGGCTCTAGAGCGCAGGCTCAGTAGTTGTGGCACACGAGCTTAGTTGCTCTGCAGCATGTGGGATCTTCCCGGATCAGGGCTCGAACCCGTGTCCCTTACATTGGCAGGCGGATTCTTAACCACTGTGCCACCAGGGAAGCCCTGACAGGCGGATTCTTAACCACTTCGCCACCAGGAAAGTCCCAGGAGGAATGTTTTAATTGACTTCTTTTTTTTTGGCTGCACCGAGAGGCTTGTGGGATCCTAGTTCCCCTACCAGGGATTGAACCCAGGTCCCCGGCAGTGGAAGCGCAGAGTCCTAACCACTGGGCTGCCAGGGAATTCCCTTGATTGACTTTTTAGATAACTATGGATATTCTTTTTTTATATACTACACCAAAACTTGTCAGTTGGTAGTTTCTTTAGAGGTCCATTATTTTGTGGAATCTGAAACCATATCAGTGAGCCTTTCATACTCTGTTACACTAAAGTCCATTGGTCTGTTTTGTACATTGAATGGATTTTCTACTCATGCATAATTTTGCGTCATCATGCTTTGGTCATTTTGAAAACATTGGTTCATTGAGTTACGCAGATCTTCTAAAATGTTGACATATTTTATTATACCGTATCAAAAAATCACATTTGTTAATATCTCTACCCATTTCATCAGACAAGTCTTCTCTAGTTTTTGCTTGAAAGCCCAAATTCTATCATTGGCAACAAATACTGACAGTTGTTTTCCTTGAAGTGACAGTCTCACATTGTTCATTTTTGAAAGAATGTCTGCCAAACATCCAAGTCTGAATTGTCTGGCAGTTGTTCTTTCAAGTAAAAATGGTGTTTCATGAAAAAAAGCAGGTAGTTCAGCTTGCAACTTAATTGCACAAGTGCCTAAGTGCTTTTCCTTGAGATAACTCTTGTACTTTGCTATGCAGAAAGATGTGTAGTTAAGGACTGAGACTTTTGTGGCTTCAGCAAGACCTCAGAATAGTTCTTTTTTTTTTTTTCTGGCATGGCTATGTAGAATTCAATGACACTATTACAGTTTGATGTCACTGCCTTAATTCAATACAATATGATATAGTTTTATTTATTAGTATAATTATGTTTCCAGGCTTTACTGATTGCTTATTGAAGGAATAGGTGGATTTGTTAAACCTTTACTAAAAATACTGCTTTGAAAGCTAGCATGAATGCAGTTGGTCTTTCACTTAGTAGAACTTTAGAGTTGAGCAGTTTTACAGCTTTGTCAGGATGTTAGAAAATCATTGGGCTTGGGACTTCCCTGGCGGTCCAGTGGTTAAGACTTCGCCTTCCAGTGCAGGGTGTGCGGTTTCGATCGCTGGTTGGGGAACTAAGATCCCACATGCCTTGTGGCCGAAAAACCAAAACATAAAACAGAAGCAGTGTTGTAACAAATTCAATAAAGACTTTAAAAATGGTCCACATCAAAAAAAAAAAAAGAAAAACATTGGGTTTGATGCTTATTCTTTATCACTTGTGCACGTGTGTGTGCACGCGCGCGCGCGTGTGTGTTTTAATATTTATTTATTTATTTTGGCTGTGCCGGGTCTTAGTTGCAGCATGTGGGATCCTTTGTTATGGCGTGAGGAATCTTTAGTTGCGGCATGCATGCAGGATCTAGTGCCCCTACCAGGGATCGAATCCGGGCCCCCTGCCTTGGGAGCGTGGAGTCTTACCCACTGGACCACCAGGGAAGTCCCACCACTTGTGTGGAAAGAAAGGCATGAAGTAGTCTTTAGAGAACTGTGCATAGCTATGTATAAAAGTGATTCTGTGTCTTCCTACCCTTAACCTGGAGCATTTGCCGCAGAAAAAGAAAAAGATGCAGATGAAGCCACAGCCAAGTGATCTTGTTGTGTAATGACTTTGGTTTTTCACTATGATTGGGCAGAGGGGGATGGAGGAGGTTGGCTAAATAAGTCATAATAATGAGCATTGTTTTACCTTTCAGCCAGCACCCCTATACAGCCTGGATCCTTAGTTATGGGGGGAGGAGAATTAACATTCATTGTGTGCCTGCATTGTGCTAGGCCCTTTATGTGTGGTAACTTATTTATACTCACAATTAGACTGTAGGGTGGCCATGATTATTTTATTTTACACATGAGAAAGCTTAGGCTCAGAGATGTAGCGCCTACTCAGGCCCACCAGCCAGTAAGTGACTAGGGTGGAATTTATTCTCAGACTTTGCTACCTCCATAGCCTATGAATGGTCTTTCCTATATTCTGTGCTATCTTCCAAGGACAGTGTGTCACTGATTATTTCTGTATCCTTGATACCTGGAACCTAGTAGGGTTTAGTACTTTTTTTTTTTTTTTTTTTGCGGTACGCGGGCCTCTCACTGTTGTGGTCTCTCCAGTTGCAGAGCACAGGCTCCGGACGCGCAGGCTCAGTGGCCATGGCTCACGGGCCCAGCTGCTCCGCGGCATGTGGGATCTTCCTGGACTGGGGCACAAACCCGTGTCCCCTGCATCGGCAGGCGGACTCTCAACCACTGCGCCACCAGGGAAGCCTGGTTTAGTATATTTTTGTTGAATAATTGAGTGGGTGCTAAATGAGTGAACCAGTTTTTACAGAGTAGGATACAACCTAACACCCCTGGGCTACTGTGTAGATTGGTGCATGGTAGGGTCTGGTCACCATTTGTTGTTGTGGGGAAAGGGTCAATCTTCTTAATGATAGACTCTTTGAAACTATTTAAATAATTTGGATATTTAGGAATTGAAGAGATCTAATAGGATGAATTTTCCTTAGATTGTCAATAATCTCTTCAGAAATAGGTAATATATCTATGCTGCCCTTGTTTTCCCCCATACTAGCTGTGAGACGTTGGGCAAGTTACTTTACTTTACTGTACCTCATTTTTTTAATCTTTAAAAAGGGAAGGACAGCAATAATAGTACATAATTCCTAGGTAGTTGTGAGGATTGAATGAGATAATTCATATAAAGAACTTAGCACAGTGCTTGGCATATATTACTATCAATGAATGGGAGCTGTTATTCATATTATCCTTCTAGAATGAAGCATGGATTTAATGTGACTTTTAGCATGTGAAGAAGGAACAGTATTTTGGCTTTTAAAGCATTTTTATTAGAGAAATAAAGCACTGAATTTATTGGGGTTTTCTTTTTTTTGAATTTGTTTTCTGAGTGTACTTTACTTGGTCTTCCTGGCAGGGAAGGTCTATAATTTTGGCTGTTTGCCTGGGTTTGTTGGTGAACCAATGCAGGTATAGTATGGCTTTTGGCTCTCCATCAACTTTTTAAACTTTTTAGTCTAGTTGAAACAGTTTGAATTGTTCTGGAGAGTTCACTGATGTTGATAGTTCTTTCTAGATGAAAAATGTCAGTGAATGTGAGAAATGCCCCTTTCTAAATTTTTTTTCTAACTATACCACTCATTACTGAGGGGATCAAATATTTCTCCATAGTACTCTGCCCCAGAACCAAAGGAGGAGGGTGTTTGAATTTTTCTGCATTTATTTTTGTTGGTGGTAATTTTATCCATACTTTTGAGGTTTATGGCTTTGACAGAACTTTTTTTTTTTTTTTTGAAGTATAGTTGACAGTACATTTTGATCAGGCTGTGGAGTTACGGAGGAGAAAACCAACTATCCATTCTAAATGAGCATATCTGAAAGCCTGCCTGCCCTTCAGTCAAGTGTCAGTGTAGGTACACTGTCTCCTAGATGGGGGTCCCTAGTATGTTTTTTTTTTCTTTTTTCGGTACGTGGGCCTCTCACTGTTGTGGCCTCTCCCGTTGCTGAGCACAGGCTCCAGACGCACAGGCTCAGCAGCCATGGCTCACGGGCCCAGCCGCTCCGCGGCATGTGGGATCCCCCCAGACCGGGGCACGAACCCGTGTCCCCTGCATCGGCAGGTGGGCTCTCAACCACTGCGCCACCAGGGAAGCCCCCCTAGTATGGTTTTTAGTAAGAGAGTTAGCTCAGTGTTCTCTCCCTAACTCTCTCCAGTGTCATTCATTGTTCGCCTCTCCTCCCAGCTTACATGTTTTACCTTTAGTACTAATGATGTGTATATTGTTTGGTGTTTGCAGTTCTCCAGACTTGCCAAGCTTCTTGCTTTAATGTCTTTGCACATGCTCCTCTCTGGGCCTGGACATCTCCTTTTAACTTTTAACTTGTCTAACTCCTACTCAGCCTTTAAGACTCAGCCTAGGAGTTAACCTTTTCCAGAAAGCTTTCCTTGACTTTTCCGGGTTGGGATTGGGTGCCCTGTCTCTGGGTTGCCCTATCTCTGGGTTGTAATTATCCATTTATTATTTATTGGTCTCCTCTACTTGCAGTGAGCAGGGATTGCATCTAATCATCCTTTTATTCTCAAGAGCTCATTTTTGGACCTTACACAGAATAGGCACCAGTAAGGTCTTGTTGAGTGAATCCATAGTTTCAGCCTGGTCTGTTAGCAGTGTAACTTCCCAACCATGTTGTTCTAGGCTGAGTTTTAGTAGAATGACTTTTCTTTTGTGGCCATTGCACCTTCCCCTGCCTCCCCTTGTGTTGTGTCCACTATACTTCAGCTCACACTCATCCTCTATTCTTTGCCCATAGCTGGGTCAGTGGAATGGTATACACACTAGACATGTATATCTTCATAAAGAACTTGATTTGTGACAGATCCTGGAATCTCACTTGGAATGAATGAAGTCACATTGGTAAATGGAGAAGTTGGGACCTTATGATTGCTTTTCTAACTCTTAGCTCTTTTCTCCGCTTCCAAGTTTCCTCTTTATTAATTTTTTTGTCAATTTTAACTTTTAGGTAACATAAAATGAATGCTACAAAACCAAACCACGAGTACTCTGCTTATGCATTTGATTTTTTTGAGCCTAAGTATAGGATTTGACCTCTCTGTTATGGTGGTGGGATGACTGAGACTTTAAGAAATGTAGGGTTTTTAAGGCTTATTAAGCCCTTCATAGTTCCTGACACGTGATTTAAATTATGGCTTCCAAAAAAAATTTTATTGATTAGAGTCTTAGTAGCAGGCAAAAATAATCATTTATGCTTGCATTCATTTAGTTAACATGGATATCAGGTTCTTTGCTAGGTAGGTTCTGATGATACACAGAGGTGAGTGAGATGTGGTCTCTGTCTCCAAGGAACTCCCAGGTGCAAGGGAGACGCTATAAATAAATACATTACAGTTCAGTGTTTGGTACATGCTGTAGAATAAGTAGCAGAGAGGGAGGTGTTAATGACTTTTTCAGGGAAGAGTTCTTGGAGGAATAGACACCTGAGCTTATTTCTGAAAGAACATTAGGTCTTGTGTGTGGAAGATTCTGGATATATGGTCATAAAATCTGGATTTGAACCCCAGCTCTGCCACTTACTAGCTGTCTGACTTGGGGCAAGTTGTGTAAGCACTCTGAATCTCAGTTTTTTTCCCCTGTAAAGTGAGGATGACCATGTCTGTATCTGCTTTTGAAAGTTGTGAGGATTTAATATATGTGAAAGAATTTCATAAATGTGCTAAACAAATATTATATCCTATTTGTTTTTCTTTTTTAATAAATTTATTTATTTTTTGGCTGCGTTGGGTCTTCATTGCCGCGCGTGGGCTTTCTCTAGTTGTGGCGAGCGGGGGATACTCTTCGTTGTGGTGCTTGGGTTTCTCATTGCGGTGGCTTCTCTTTGTTGCAGAGCACGGGCTCTAGGTGCATGGGCTTCAGTAGTTGTGGCACAGAGGCTCCGTAGTTGTGGCTTGCAGGCTCTAGAGTGCAGGCTCAGTAGTTGTGGCATACAGGCTTAGTTGCTCCACTGCATGTAGGATCTTCCCAGACCAGGGCTCGAACCCGTGTCCCCTGCATTGGCAGGTGGATTCTTAACCACTGAGCCACCAGGGAAGTCCCTATATCCTGGTTTTTGTGTTTTATTTATTCATTGATAATAGTATTTTGACAGATTGGAGCATAAGTTTTCTTACTCAAACCAGAAATGAGAAAAAGAAAAGGATTGGGTATGTTAGTATATAGATGTCGTTTATAAAGCATTAACACTGTATAAACATCACGATTTAGAGCAAAGAGTTTCTAAGTCCAGAATCCATGAAACTTTGGTTCTGTGCTTCTATGGAAGATACTGCTTAAGATGCTTAAGGAGTGGTCTCTGAAAAAGTACTGAGTGTGGTTCTGAGTGACTTGGATGGCAAGAAAGAGCTCCATTTCTTGCCAGGAGACTTATATCTGTGCCACTATTAAAGGTTATTTAACATTTCAGAATTGCATTTTCCCCATCAATAAAACAGAGAAAAATAATAGTAATTTGCAGACTGAGAATTAGGGATAAAATGGGTAAAGTGCATACTATTAGCCATAATCAGTTAAAAGTTTAATTTGTAGAGTATTAAAACAAATTTTCTCCTCTTTCAATACAAGAGACTTCTTTTAGAGAAACTTGCTTAAAGAATAGAGGGGACTTTCTATCATTTGTACTATACTAAGACATAGTATTTTACTTCTTTCTTCAAGTTCATTCCTCAAAAATTTTGCAAGGTGAGTTTAAATCCCAGCTCTTGCACTCATTGGCTGTATGACCTCAAAGTTACTTAATCTTTCTGTAACTTATTTTATGCATCTATGAGATGGGGATATAGTGGTATTTACAATGTATAGTTGTTGGGAGGATTAAATGAGATAATTACATAAAGTGCTTAGATTGGTGTTTGGCACATGGTACGATTTCAGTAAATGGTAGCATTGTTATTATCACTTTCATTTTATAAATGAAAGGAACTGGATACAGATTTAGCAACCTGAATAGATTCGCTTGAAACCTGGGATTCAATCCAGGTTTGTGCAATGCCATTACTCTTTATCCTTTTACCAGGCTGCATTTTGTAATTAACATTTTATTTGTTTGGATACTATTCTGAAGTGCTGTAGAGTGTGTTTGGAAATAATCTATTACTCTTAGGTATTTAAAACTTCCTTTCTGTGATGTTTTACTAATAGTTTATATAAACTCAGAACTAAATTGGTTAGGGAAAGAACTCTTTGGCCTGGTTTTCCTGTGATTAGACACAATTTAAGGGCAGATATTCTGGGGTCATGGTCAGTGATTAGTAAAAAGAACAATGTGTTTTTTCCTTCCTGAACAGGTTTATTGAGGTAAAACTGACAAACAGTAAATGACACAAATTTAATGTAGTTTGCTAAATTTTAGCATGTGTGTACATCTGTGAAACCATCACTGCAATTCAAATAGTGAATATATCTATCACCTCCCAAAAGTTTCCTGGTACCCCTATGCAATCCCTTCTTCCTGCTCTCTCTGATCCCTCATCCAAGCAAACATTGGTCTGCCTTCTATAACTTTTTACTTCTATTATTATTATAGATTAAACAATGGTTTTGAAGTCAGAGCAATCAGGACTGAGATCCCCAGTCTGCCACTGTGTTAGTTGGGTGACTTTGGAGAAGTCATTTTATCTCTCAGCCTAGTTTACTCACATGTAAAATAGGGATTCTATCACCGGCCCAGAGGACGATGAGGAAGAGAGGAACAGTGTGTAGAAAGAGCCTAGCGTGGCGCCTGACTCATAGCTGGCCTTCAGTCCCTGGAAGTCGCCGGCCCAGAGTACATTTAGGAGTCAGAGCTCCAAAATGCTTTTCTATCACCTAGACCTTGTGTTCCCTCTTAGTGAATGAGCTTTCTTGAAATAGGAAAGTTTAGATTAGGCAGCTTAAGGACCTAAAGGGCTTTCTGGTACTCCTTCCTTCCCTCCTCCATGCCCAATGTTCCACGTGCTATTAATTATGAACAGATGTTCTTCATAAATAAGTAAAGAACTCCACCACAGATTTTTGAGTTCTTTATGCCTATGTTTAAGTCTGGCATTGTGATAAAGCTGCATGAGCAATGAGGTTGTCAAAGTTCTGGGTTTTAGTTTCCATGCTGCCTTGGGCAAATTGTAAAATCTTTCTGAGCCTCAGTTTTCTCAGATATAAGGCTGGGACTCGGCTTCCCTGGTGGCACAGTGGTTAAGAATCCGCCTGCCAGTGCAGGGGACACGGGTTTGAGCCCTGGTCCGGGAAGATCCCACATGCCACGGAGCAGCTAAGCCCGTGCACCACAACTACTGAGCCTGCGCTCTAGAGCCCGTGCTCTGCAACAAGAGAAGCTACCGCAATGAGAAGCCTGCGCACCACAACAAAGGGTAGCCCCTGCTTGCCCCAACTAGAGAAAGCCCGCGTGCAGCAGCAAAGACCTAATACAGACAAAAAATAAATAAATAAATAAAAGCTGGGGCGGATCATACCACACAAATTTGTTGGGAGGATTAAAGGAGAATTTTGAAAATGAATTGTATGATGATGTCATAGTTCATCTGCATTGTCCCGTGATTGCCTTGCAGTGTTAGAACTCTGTGAAAGGTTCAGGTAGCATTTAAATTTGTTATCCTAGAGGTTTGTTTGTTTGTTTTTAAAAGTATATTTTATTAGGTTTTACTAATAGGTAGCACAAAAAAGCAAAAACCAAAGGTTAAAAGTGCTTAGAATTTAAAGTCAGAGAAATGTTAATTCAAATTTTAGTTTAGTAGCTGTGTGACCTTGGGCAAGTTATTTTCTCTGAGCCTTAAATTCTCACTGTCAATAAGGGATATCTGGTCTTCCTCTGAGGGTTCTTGTGAGGATTAGAAATAATGTGTGTACAGTGGTTGGCAAATAGCAGATAGCCAGTGATGCTAGTTTCTTTCCTTCCATTTCCAAAATCGGTAGATTTGTGGAGTTCAGTGAACTATTACTGAAGGGATTACTTTTGTGTTCCCTATTCCATGATACAGTTTGGCCCAGGATAGCCATTAGGTGGTGTCTCAGATTTCCCATTTAAGTCTGAAAATGCAGCTCGAGGTTTATGATGCCAGCAGTTATTGTAAAGGGATTTTCTTTTTCCTAATGGAGGAACTGATGCCATGTTTTTGTACTTTGTGATTAATTCTCATTGCTGTAGCTGGAGGTACTTTGTATTGTGGGAGCCAGGGAAACCGGTATCCATTTTCCTTGTCTCTTCTGTCTGTGTTTATTTGGGTTGGAGAATTGTCTAAAGGCTTCTTAGTGAATAAAGTAGATTTGCTAAGTTCAGATTCTTCCTTCCTGGGTGAGCCCAGGAACGACCTAGTGGGGGGAAAAACAAATAGGAGAACGTGGGGGTGATTGGTGAGTTCTGCTTGTAAAGTTGTCAGCAACTTTGAGTTTGGGGGCAGCGGAGAAGAGTTGTTCCTCCGTTCCCCTCTTCCCCTCCAGAGCGTTTACAGCCCAACACAAAGGGAGCTTTAAGATGGAGGTCTGCATTGTAATTTCCTAGAAATTGCAGCTTCTGGTAACCGCTCATTCAGTTTGCACCTCTTTGCTGCAGTAGATGAAACAATGGGGACAATAAAGCCATTTATCTGATAGCTGTAGCCTCAATGGCATGTTTGTTTTAATAATGGTATAATTTGCAGGGCTCATAAATTGTGATTTTATTCTCATGGAAATACTGCCCGGTGGTATTTGGATTCTCAGGTCTCCTGTTGTGGATAATTTCACTAACATTCTGGCTGACAGTTCTCTTTATTCCACACTTCATTTTAGATTGTTCAGGCTGGTTGGGTAATTAGACCAGTGCAGAGCCAATTTTCTTTAGTTTGGGGCTGGCAGGTGGTTACTAGGTAACTAGAGGATCTTCTGAACAGGCAAGAAATTCTGCTTAGGGATTCAAGGCATAAAAGCCGAGTTTGTTTTTGATTGTCATATGGAATTTTTTTTTTTTTTTTGTGGTACGCGGGCCTCTCACTGTTGTGGCCTCTCCCATTGCGGAGCACAGGCTCTGGATGCGCAGGCTCGCGGCCATGGCTCACGGGCCCAGCTGCTCCGCGGCATGTGGGATCTTCCTGGACCGGGGCACGAACCCGTGTCCCCTGCATCGGCAGGCGGACTCTCAACCACTGCGCCACCAGGGAAGCCCCTGGAATTTTTTTTTTAAGGGTTTGTCTATCCAATGCCAAAATACCTGAAAGAAAAAGAAAAATTTTTTTTCAATCATCTGAATATTTACTTTCCATGGTACCAAACATCCCATTCTATTTGGAAAATCATATAGTTGAGTTTTTAATTTTCATCTACATGTTTTTTTCTGGGAGTATTCACAGAGGGCAAAGGATGAAACTAGCTACCATGTGCTAGACATTGTCCTAGGTGAGGCACACATTATCTCTAAATCTTAATTAGAACCCTGAGAGGTAGGTATTGTTTCTTCCATTTTACATATGCAGAAACCTAAATTCAGAGAATTTAAGTAACCAAATTAAGGTATCTCAGTTAATAAGTGGTGGGCAGTTTACGGACTCAAACCTCATGTTAGGTTTTCAATTATAGCATAAGATATTCTGAAGATACATTAAAGTTTCTCTTCAGCTCTTAGATATTTACAGTGATTGGCTCAGTAATATATTGTACATGAATTAGTACCTGTCATCAGATGTATATCTGATTGTTCTTCCTGTCATCTAATTTTTTTAAATCTAATTTTTATTTTATATTGGAGTATAGTTGATTTACAATGTTGTGTTAGTTTCAGGTGTACAGCAAAGTAATTCAGTTGTACATACACATACATCCATTCTTTTTCAGATTCTTTTCCCATATAGGTTATTACAGAATATTGAGTAAAGTTCTCTGTGCTATACAGTAGGTCCTTGTTGGTTATCTATTTTATATATAGTAGTGTTATATGTGTCATCTAATCTTATATTATTACAGCAGTTAAGGTTCATGGAGTATTTTGATTATCTTACCAAAATTAAAGGCCTTCCAGACATACTCTGTTTTAGGAATTCTTTAAAAGTTTGGCACTATATCATGTGCCAAAACATGATAGAGTCGCTGGAAATAACCTCAGACTTGTAGTTTGGGAACTGGGTTTTAAAATCTGGGCACTGCCACTTATTGGATGGTTTTGGATAAACCTTTTAACCCTCATTGGCTAACCATTACTCCTTGCATAAGCCTCATTTTGCTCATCTGATAAGAATAGGGATATGATACCCACATTAAGGGATTTTAGGGTTAGTGCCTAGTATATGCCTGTAACATAGTAGGGGCTCAATAAGTGCTGGCTTCCTTCCTTCTTGACTTACTCTATTACTGAACTATTGGGATAATTCGATGCTTCTTTCATCATGGCCACAGGATTTATTAAAAGATGGCCAACTTCTAGTGCTATTTTGTTACATTTCATGTTGATGCTGTTAAACTGATAAGTGTTCATTTTTCTCTAGGAACTTGCTGCCCAAACTAGGTAATTTGTTTAAGGGACATTTAGACATCTGGTTCATTGTTTATACTCTCTTAGTCAGGAGAGTGAGTGCATATATGGAAAGGGCATTGGATTTGTGATTATACAAACTTGGTTAAAGTTCTAGCTTTGCTTCTTACTAGCTGAATTGCTTGGGACAACTGACTTTCTCTAGCTGAGACTTGGAGGAGGAATAATAATAACTGACCTGTTTTGTTGTGAGGATCAAATGAGAATGGATGTGAAGATGCCTTTTAAATTGAAAAATGCTAGGTGAGATAGTAATCATTACGTGACTTTCATAGTTAGACCAGGTGGGGCTTAGTGAGAATCCACTGCTGTTTTTTTTTTTTTTTTTTAATAAATTTATTTATTTTCAGCTGTGTTGGGTGGGTCTTCGTTGCTGTGCACGGGCTTCTCACTGTGGTGGCCTCTCTCATTGCGGAGCACGGGCTGTAGAGCGCAGGCTCAGTAGTTGTGGCGCATGGGCTTAGTTGCTCCATGGCATGTGGGATCTTCCCGGACCAGGGATCAAACCAGTGTCCCCTGCATTGGCAGGCGGATCCTCAACCACTGCGCCACCAGGGAAGTCCTCCACTGCTGTTTTAAGAGAGAAATTTTAAATTTGACTTGAACTGTGTAAAGGAAACATTTTGATGAGTTTTATGTTAGCTCTTGGGGACAGCTGAAGAGAACAGGCCAGAATGAGGTCCTGTGTAGAGAAAGTATTGAGTGACTATAATTGGATGGTAGAGGTGAGAATGGGGTGGGGTGGGAGTACAGCTGTGAGGCAGGCCAGGGGAACTTAGAGAATAGTTAAGACATGAAGTTTGGATCTTGGTCTAGTCTTCATCCATAGAGCAAAAAGAGGGAGGCTCCTTGATTAGAAAATCTTAGAACACTGAGCAGTGTGTGGAGAACTGGTTGAAAGAGTAGGGATGGTTGAAAGAGTAGGGATGGTTGAAAGAGTAGGAATGAGAGAAGCTAACAGTTTTAGCTTCTCTCATGAGGACACTCAAGTTGAAATCCCAGTTTTAAGTCTTCTAGGAATACGTACAGAAGTAAAATAGATTTTGTTTCATTCCCAGCCCCTCCTACCCCACAACAGCTGTGTGTCCATCTGGGGGAGGGGACGTTCCAAGTAAAGCTTGTGCTTATTGTGCATGATCACTTGGTGGCTCTCAGGTGGGCACATCGGCATATTTTCATTTAAAGAGGTGCAGGTGGCTGGCAAGTGGGGGATCTGCTTTTACAGACTAGAAAGCTTAATTTTATGCAATCATATTCAGGTTATCTCTTCCCTGAAAATTGGTTCTGTTTACAGCATTTCAGTAATGCAGATGGTATTTTTCCTAAGTGGAACATCAACCAAAAAAAATTTTTTTTAAAATAAATTTATTTTATTTTATTTTTTAATTTTGGCTGTGTTGAGTCTTCGTTGCTGCACATGGGCTTTCTCTAGTTGCACAGGCTTCTCATTATGGTGGCTTCTCTTGTTGCGGAGCACTGGCTCTAGGCTCATGGGCTTCAGTAGTTGTGGCGCACGGGCTTAGTTGCTCCGCAGCATGTGGGATCTTCCCAGACCAGGGCAGGGCTCAAACCTGTGTTCCCTGCATTGGCAGGCGGATTCTCAACCACTGCGCCACCAGGGAAGCCCAACCAAAATTTTTAATGTGTTTAATTATTGATGTGTCTGAATGGTGCAGTGTATTGGTTAAGATAAAGATTTTTTCATATGAAGAAAGCCTTCTGGCTCTGAAGTTTGGTACTACACCAGTTTTTTCATTTTTCTCTCAGGAGGATGTTGTTTTTTTCTTTACTACGAGTGCCTGCATTATGCTTTCTGCATCATTGCCTTCTCTTTTGAGTATTGAGGTAGAATAGTTGTTGTATAGGATAGTTTCAAAGTCTCCATTTTATTTGATTATCAGAACACATTTAGGCTTCTGTTTTCTCCCTCCTTTGTCTATTAGTTTGAAGGTGTTGCAGTGATTAGGTAGGAGATGGATTTCTATAGGCTCCACTCAGAATCAGTCTGAGTTATTTTATATTAACTTCTTATATAGTAATGTCAACTGATATTTGCATAATTTTTTTAGGTAGGTATTTTGTTATTAAAATTTTTTCTTCTGACCTGTTTCTTGCACTAAATTGGTAGCTCTTTTGGGGCAGGACCATGTATTTCTTCATCTTTGTATTCACTGTATTCAGCACAGATCTAATAATGATGATGCTAGCTGCACTGTGCTATATGTCTGACATTGTTCCAAAGGAAATATTTGTTTCAATCCTCATTATCCCCATTTTATAGAAGAAAAAACTGAGACTTGGAGAGAGGAAGTAACTTGCTCAGTCTCACATATAATGAAGGGATGCAGCTGTGATTAGAACCCAAGTAATCTGGGACTTCCCTGGCGGTCCGGTGGTTGAGACTCCAAGCTTCCCACTGCAGGGGGCACGGGTTCGATCCCTGATAAGGGAACTAGGATCCCACATGCCGCGAGGCATGGGGCACCCCCCCCCAAAAAAAAAGAACCCAAGCAGTCTGACTTCAGAGCCTATGTACTTAACCTCTACCCTATAATTTTTCAGAAACTGCTTGTAAGCATATATAGGTATATATAAAATGTATCTTATTTGCACCTTAAAACTCTGTGAAGCAGATATGCTGTATCCACTTTATAGATGAGGAAAAGTGAAGTAAATTAATTATACAAAGTTATGCATTTGTTGAGTGGCAGAATTTGGAGTCCAACTCCCTGGTTTCCTGACTCCAACTCCCATATTTTTTCCCCTCTATCATTACTATAGCCATTGGTTAGAGCTATACATCTATTTTAGGAATAATCTTTTTAGGTATGGAAATAAATTTCTTTATCTAGACTATCTGGAGATAAGAGGCAGGTTTAAAGAATCTTTCTGTACTCCTTTCTTTTTCAAATCCAAGGGGCAAAATTCCCCAGTAGATAGACTATGAAAGCTCCTTGAGAGTAGATAGGACAGCTGTGTGAGAGAGTGTGTGTGTGTGTGTGTGTGTGTGTGTGTATGTGTGTGTATGTGTGTATGTGTGTGTGTGTGTGAGAGAGAGAGAGAAAGAGAGAGAGAGAGATTGGAGGGGGGGAGAGAGAGTGAGCGAGAGAGAGTGAGCGAGAGAGAGAGAGAGAGAGAGAGAGAGAGAGAGATTGGAGGGGGGGAGAGAGAGTGAGTGAGAGAGAGAGAGAGAGAGAGAGAGAGAGAGAGAGGATCTCTATTTTCCTAGTACCTGACATGGAGTATGTTTTCTGTAAAGAAAGGTTGCTGACAGACTGCATGATTGAAAGAGTTCATGCTAAGTCTAGTACTATTAAAGAGTGATGATGCTAAAATTGCTAGATTACTTTTATATCCTTTGCTTTCTCCTGATTGCTTCATTCTTGGTCACTGATTATGTTTGAAAATTACAGTAACACTAATTATAATGGCATTTAATATATATTTGAGCCAATATATGGTCACTGTCTATAACAGAGGCTTCATATGAGAGAGGGATTGCAGTTATGCATTTGTAATACTTGAAGAAGCAATTTTTCTATGTCTAGGGGAACTTAATTGTACTGAACTCTTTCTGATTGCCTTGTCAGATTTTCTTTTTGTATTTCTATGAAGAAGATATGACAGTGGCAAATTAGTTTTCCAGTTTTTTTTGCTTAAATATGCATTTTAAATAAATTGAAGTAATGCTCTATTGTGACTTCCTTTTTTTACATTGAAATATTAACATTAAAATAATAGAAGGCTAACTCAGTAGTATATCATTAGAATATTTATGAACTTTGGAACTTCATAGAGCTGGGTGAGATCATCATCTGCTCCACCCTCACACTGTCCTACATTTCAAATGAGGACTGGAAGCCCAGGAAAATCAGTTAATTTGTCCAAGTTAATTTGTCCAAGTTTGAAAACGGATAACCTGGGACTAGAACCTAAGTTTCTCTGTTTTTTCCACGCCTTTTCTCCTTTGAAAACTATTTTCTTACTTTGGCAATTTTGAAGCCAAATATTGCCTTTAAGTTGACATCATACGGCCGAAATCACAAGCTCAAGAGTTTTGGCTCATCTGTCCTGTAAATAAATAAATAGATAAATATAGATAGATTGTGTGGCTTTTGATAGGAACATCCTAATAGCAACAAACATCAAGGAGCAAGTTCCATTAACAGCCTTCTTCCAGGTCTTTGAGAAGAAGCTGGTTTTGTTTCATTTAGCTTCTAGGCAATATCACATTCAAATATGGTCATGACATAGCGTAGCTACTTGATTTTCTGGGTACGTTGCCCTGAATTATTTTTTGCGTATGATTATAGTGCAACACGTTTGAGAATTCCTAAGCCCCTCTTATTTTAGTCTGACATGGTTGTTATGTTCATGTAAATTACCCCTTACCTAGGAATGTCATAATTGATTCCTTTGTTCCAGATTGTAGATTTGAGTGTCAGGTAGTATTCTACATATTACTTTATCTTTTGAGAGTTAGTTATTTTATTGTGGGAACTGTATGAGATCAAAAAATTTGAATTTTCAATCTTGATTACTTGGCTACAGTCCTGGTCCTACTCTGTCACTTGGCATACGTCAATCCAGCTGTTTTCTCATTTTATGTCTGTGAGTGCACATGTGCATACATCATGAATGTTCCCCTCAAATCTTAAAGGTATTACCAATATATGGTAGGGCCCTGAGATTTGTCTTGCATAGTTCCTTGCAGGTTTTACAAGTTTAGAGGGTATATAATTAGAGTACAGGGTAGCTGCTGAAACAGATACTCAAAAAGTCAGTGGCTCAAACAGAGACATTTATCTCTTACAGCGGGGTTGCATGTGCCTCAGTTAAATCTTGGCAGAGAGTGCGGGTAAGGTAGTGTCTATACTAAGAGGAAGAAAGGGAAAATGGATACTCTTAGCAGCTTCTTCCACAGAGTCATAGGTAGAGCCCTTAATGTAGTCATAGGTAGAGCTCATAATGTAGTCCTTCCCACATCCATTATTCTCTTCAGTACTCACCACAGCCTTTGAGGTAAGGGTATTATAACCATTTTGCTAACTAGGAAACTGATTTTGAGGTATTAAGTGACTGATTTAAAGTCACATGGTTGGCTCAAAACCTGAAACCATTATCTTCTTCCCCAAACCTTCTTCTCTAGTGTTTCTTGTCTTAACTAATGCCACTACCATTCTCTCAGTCACTCAAGCTGGAAATTTGGGATTTCCTTATCTTCCCATACTCCTGCAGTCACTAAGCTATATGGATATTATTATTAGTTTAAGTTTATTTTATTTATTTATTTTTGGCTGCATTGGGTCTTCATTGCTGCGCCCGGGCTTTCTCTAGTCTCTGCGAGTGGCACCTACTCTTCGTTGCGGTTTGCAGGCTTCTCATTTGGTGGCTTCTCTTGTTGCGGAGCAGAGGCTCTAGGTGCAGACTTCAGTAGTTGTGGCTCGCGGGCTCTAGAGCGCAGGCTTAGGAGTTGTGGCGCATGGGCTTAGTTGCTCCGCGGCATGTAGGATCTTCCTGGACCAGGGCTCGAACCCGT
Organism: Grampus griseus; assembly: GCF_964374135.1. Lineage (NCBI taxonomy): Eukaryota > Metazoa > Chordata > Mammalia > Artiodactyla > Delphinidae > Grampus > Grampus griseus. Next base: position 58,120,309 of record NC_139002.1, read on the forward strand.
GTCCCCTGCATTGGCAGGCGGATTCTTAACCACTGTGCCACCAGGGAAGCCCTAAACTGTGTGGATATTGTAACCTTAATATTTCCCAAATCTATGCCTTTCTCTCCTCCCCATAGCTGTTGCCTCAGCTCAGACTCTCAGTATCTCTTGTCCAGACAGTAGCTTCCATTCTTCCCTTTGCTGCCAGGGTCACCTCCAGTGACCCCCCCCCCCCCCGACCCTTCTCAGCCTGACCTTGCCAAACTACTTGCAATCCCTGGGATTTACCATATGCTGTTATACTGTCAAACCATTACTCATGTTGTTACTTCTGTTCAAGTGGTCCTTCTCTTCTTACCCTGGCAACACACAGCCTTATTGTATTTTAAAAAATCTAGCACCAATATCACTTCCTGTATAAAGCTGTTGCTTTCTTTTCCAGGTAGAATTGACTGTTTTTCTTCATGTTTCTCCTGTGTTGATGCCTGTCATAGAACCTGTAATACTTTGTTGTATTCATTTATGTGTCTTCCTTGAACCACCAACACTTACTAATTGCTTGAATGAATGGAGTATATGACAGGTACTTAAATCCAAATTCTGTGTTTTTCTTATCATAATGACTCATCTTATGTGAGTGTGTACATAATTTCTCGGGAATTGCTTCCCAGCACCGAATCTGGAGTTCTGACCTTCTGGGAGCGCTTTTCTTTGGCAGTCAGGAGCAAACTCTGCTTGAACAGGGCTATTTCAACAAATAGGTGCCATTGTGGTATCATCATTGCCCTGTCACATGTTTAGAGTTCACATAAACAGTTTAATTTGTAAGAGTCCATCTCTCCGAAAGGACTTTAGAATAATCAAGCTTGTGGGAAAATTATTTTTCCATTTTTGGGTTTTGTTTATTTGGCTTTTAATGCAGGTGCTGCTAATACGATTGTCCGTGACCTGCAAAATAAATGTTGGATGTTTGGACTTAATTTTTATTGATTAAATCAAGGGACAAAAGAGGTTTGCTATACATTTTGGAGGAAAAGTAGACAAGTTAGAAAAAAATGCATCCCCTTAAATGTGGTTTTATTCTTGAGGTTATTTACAAAGTAAATGAAAATGAAAAATAAATAACTTCAATTTACTATAGGCATAATTTAGGGAAACGTAACATCTTAGCCATGAGTGTAACTTCAACTTGGTCATTATCATTTCTGATCACTGAAGCTTACTTATTGTGGATTGAAACCATCTGTTTTGGTGTTAATCCTTTAAAACTCAATTGGTGGATGTTAACATGATAAAGGGTAATAAAGCTTGAAAGATGGTAGTCATTTGGTCTGGTTTACTTTTCAACTAATTGCATGCAAACTTAAGTGTCTTTGGGAAAAAGGAAAGGGAGGAATTAATGCTGTAATCAACTATTTTGATCTCAGCTTGAGCCCTGCACACCTGTCACTGGCTTGTGGAAGTTTTCCTCTGTAATTAAAGCTCCTCTCCCATATTATTACTTAATTGGATGCCACTAGAGCCTGGTGAAACAGTGGAATCCTCTTAATTGCATACCAGCTCTTAAAACAAATCACCAACGTTTAATGTGGTATTGTTTTTATAAGCCTTTCCTGGAAACAGTTTTGATCTTCCAAGTCCAGAAGGAAATGTAGTCCCTGTATTTTGAAGCATTGAGGATTCTGGTCTTTATAGAAGTCATATACTACTTTGAAACATCTTTCCACAAAGAGTTAAAAAACAGTAATGTTGGGCTTCCCTGGTGGCGCAGTGGTTGAGAGTCCACCTGCCGATGCAGGGGACACGGGTTCGTGCCCCGGTCCGGGAAGATCCCACATGCCGCGGAGCGGCTGGGCCCGTGAGCCATGGCCGCTGAGCCTGCGCGTCCGGAGCCTGTGCTCCGCAACGGGAGAGGCCACAACAGTGAGAGGCCCGCGTACCACCAAAAACAAAAAACAAAAAACAAAAAAAAAAACAGTAATGTTTACACGATGGTTTACAATTTGATCATGTGCTTTCCCTTGCTCTGTGTTGTTTTTTTCCTATAACAGCTTCATGAAGAAAGAATATACTCATGTTTCCCATTTTACGGGTGAGGAGACTGAAGGTCAGAAAAGTGACTTGCCTGGTGTTACACAATTAGTAACTGGTGGGGACTGATGTAGACCCCAAATCTACCTCCTTTTTGGTACCTCGTGCTGTCTCAATGAGCATAAAGTGCATGTGTGGAAATGTCATTTTTGTGGGTTTTAATTTTAATTCTGTTTTGTCATATGATAATGTGGTCTCAGCTTAGTGTGTTTGGTTCTTTTCTCTTTGAACTTTCAACCCTTATACATGTAGTGGAAAGAGGCAGCGTGGTAGTAGGTAAAGAAGCTAAAATGCTGGGAAATGATGGATTGTTTAGTTCCATGTTTGGACCATGACTGTATCTAGCGGAAACATCTTTCTGTAGGGTTGGCATGGTCTTTGCAGTCCTGCTGCTTATGTGGACAAGGCCTTTGCAGTATATTTAAGTGCTGAGCAGTTTTGACAGCTAATTTAAGTGAGCTTCTGTGGCAGTCACCTCCGTTGATGCCCCAGTACCGATCTTCCTCTCCTACCATTAGGACCTAGGAGTGGAAGGAGCTCTTGAAAGGGAATCAGGAAACCTTTGTTCTACTGTTGTAGCTGAGTGATTTGCTACCTGACCTGAAGTAAGTTTGGTTAGTACCACCTCTATGAAGACTTCCCTGAGTCCCCTGGTGGCCTTAATGCCTTTTGTTTCTGGATCCTGTGACACTTAGCCGCTGTAGCACTTATTGCTTTGTACTGCAGTTATGTTTCTTTCTTTTCCATTGGAACCATAACTCTAACCCTTTTTTCTACCAGACATTTGCACTTATGAATCATTGCCCTAAATTCTAAATTCCTTGAGAGCGCAGTCACAGGGTTCCTTGTGGTGGACGTTTGTAATTTGCTTCTTTAGCTTCATAATGGCCTCAGATGTTGGTTTTAGCAACCCGACCTCCCCATTATTTTGTGGTTTGGGTAGGAACTTCTTAGCCCTGGTGTACCTGAACTAGGCCCAAGCTAACCAGCACATCACATTCCTCTAGCCACGGTGATTGATTTAGGGGTAAAAATATGTTCTAAGCCTCTCTAAACTGGATGTTCAAGACTTTTGTGGGAGCTACTATAGAAAACCCTCTCTCAATCCTGCTGGACTAGAAGGGTGCTAGCTTCTAGAAGGACTAGAAGGTGCTAAGCTGTTTGGCCGCCATAAGAGGGGACTCTGGCTCATGATAGAACCAACATTGAGGAAGCAAGGCTAAAGAGATGGAGATGATGACTTGAGCTCTGAATTAGAGGCTCTTACCTAGGCTTCCCTAATCCTGGGCTTCATTTAATTAAGCCAGTAATTAGACCTTTTGCTTAAACTAGTTTTGATTAAGTTTTCTGTCATTTACAATGGAAAGAGTTTTAACTGATCTATTTCTCTTCTGCACCTAGCATAGTTCATGGCCTAGAATTTGTTACATGCGTAAATGATCTCTATGAACGTGAACAGGAATTTTTTCTCTCTGTTTTTTTTTTTAAATGTTGAGCCTTCTTTTTTAATTAATTTATTTTATTTTATTTTATTTTTATTTTTGGCTGTGTTGGGTCTTCGTTTCTATGCGAGGGCTTTCTCTAGTTGTGGCAAGTGGGGTCCACTCTTCATTGCGGTGCGCAGGCCTCTCACTGTCGTGGCCTCTCTTGTTGCGGAGCACAGGCTCCAGACGCGCAGGCTCAGTAGTTGTGGTTCATGGGCCCAGTTGCTCCGCGGCATGTGGGATCCTCCCAGACCAGGGCTTGAACCCGTGTCCCCTACATTGGCAGGCAGATTCTCAACCACTGCGCCACCAGGGAAGCCCTCTCTTTTTTTTTATAAAATGAGAATAATAATTTCTGCCTGTGTGATTCAAAGAGTTTTTGTGAATTTCTAGTCTCCTTCAGCACTTAGTCTATGCCAAACAATTTACCGTTTAATTATATAATTATATATAATGGTTAACTTGTTTTCTCTCAACTAGATTGTTGAGAGACCCTCTAAAAGTGGGACTGCAGCTATACCTATTGTTTCACTCTAGTGCTCAGCACAATGTTGGGAGAATAGTGGGCATTCATGAATGCTTATTAATGATGGCAATAACAGCTATAATTTATTGTATACTTTCTTTTAAAAAATATTTATTTGATTGTGCTGGGTCTTAGTTGCGGCAGGCAGGCTCCTTAGTTGTGGCTCTCTTGCTCCTTAGTTGCAGCACATGGGCTCCTTAGTTGTGGCATGTGAACTCTTAGTTGCAGCATACATGTGGGATCTAGTTCCCTGACCAGGGATGGAACCCGGGCCCCCCGCGTTGGGAGTACGGAGTCTTAACCACTGTGCCACCAAGGAAGTCCCTGCACACTTTCTTTAGGCCAGACATTATGTAGAGATTCTACGTAAATTACCTTTAAAAGTTACTTAGCTAATAGCACTACCTGTTAGGTAGCTATTAGGTAAGTAGTGTTGTCTTCAGAAGTTAGGTCATATAGTTAACAAGTGAGAAAGCTGAAATTGTTGGTTGAGTTATGATGGGAAATAAATGTGACTGAGCCTTCCAGAGCATATACTAGAAATGTTTGAGGGGTCTGGCTTAGGTGAACGATAGAGGTGAACATCAAGTAAATACCTGACAGGCCTGGAATTGCTTCAGAAGCCACCGTCGAGTCTCTTCTTGGCATAATTTCATTGATTTCCCCAATTTTATCAGTATTAAATAATGAAAGATATAGAGAGTAGAGGCTTTGGCAGTTCCGGTTGTGAGTGTAGTGTATAGTATGGTGGTGATGCCCCATTGAATAGCCCAGTAAATGCCCGCTTCCTGGGTCCTTCATGAATTAATGCCTTAGCAAATGGGCTTGACTGGTGCCCAGAGAATATTTTGCTCAGGTTCTGGCAGAACTACCTTGCTAGTAGGTAACCTTTAGTTTTTTTTGGTTTTGTTTTTTAAAAATATTTATCTATTTGGCTGCATTGGGTCTTAATTGCGAAACCTTCAGTGTTTTTTAAATTATTTATTTATTTAATTTGGTTGTACCAGCTCTTAGTTGTGACAGGCGGGCTCCTTAGTTGTGGCATGTGAACTCTTAGTTGCGGCATGCGTGTGGGATCTAGTTCCCTGACCAGGGATTGAACCCGGGCCCCCTGCATTGGGAGCGCGGAGTCTTATCCACTGCACCACCAGGGAAGTCCTGAAACCTTTAGTTGTTTTTTGTTCTTTTTTAAATTTATTTATTATTTTATTATTTATTTTTGGCCACATTGGGTCTTCGTTGCTGCTTGTGGTCTTTCTCTAGTTGCGGCGAGTAGGGGCTACTCTTCGTTGCGGTGCTCAGGCTTTTCATTACAGCGGCTTCTCTTGTTGCGGAGCATGGGCTCTAGGCGAGTGGCCTTCAGTAGTTGTGGCACACGGGCTCAGTAGTTGTGGTCCACGAGCTCAGTAGTTGTGGCTCATGGGCTCTAGAGCACAGACTCAGTAGTTGTGGCACACAGGCTTAGTTGCTCTGTGGCATGTGGGATCTTCCCGCACCGGGACTTGAACCCATGTCCCCCGCATTGGCAGGTGGATTCCTTTTTTTTAAAATAAACTTATTTATTTATTTTTGGCTGCATTGAGTCTTAATTGCTGTGTGCAGGCTTTTCACTATTTGCGTTGAGCGGGGGCCACTCTTTGTTGCAGTGTGCAGGCTTCTCATTGTGGTGGCTTCTCTTGTTGTGGAGCATGGGCTCTAGGAGTGCAGGCTTCAGTAGTTGTGGCATGTGGACTCAGTAGTTGTGGCTCATAGGCTCTAGAGCGCAGGCTCAGTAGTTGTGGCGCCCGGGCTTAGTTGCTCCGTGGCATGTGGGATCTTCCCGGACCAGGGCTCAAACCCCAGTCCCCTGCATTGGCAGGCGGATTCTTAACCAATGCACCACCAGGGAAGCCCAGTAAATGTTTGTTTAATTGTATTACTTAAAAAAAAAAAACAACAAAAAAAACTTTTTATTTTGAAATAAATGTAGACTAGCAGGAAGTTACAGAACTAGACATAGAGTCCTGTGTAACCTTCCAACTTACCCCAGTGGTGACATCTTATATAATGAAGAGAATGTCAAAACCAGGTAATTGGGCTTCCCTGGTGGCGCAGTGGTTAAGAGTCCGCCTGCCGATGCTGGGGACACGGGTTCGTGCCCTGGTCCGGGAGGATCCCACGTGCCGCGGAGCGGCTGGGCCCGTGAGCCATGGCTGCTGAGCCTGTGCGTCCGGAGCCTGTGCTCCGCAGCGGGAGAGGCCACAACAGTGAGAGGCCTGCGTACTGCAAAAAAACCCAAACAAACCGGTAATTGACATTGATACAGTATATTTACTAGACTGCAGACCTCATTCATTCATTTTACCATTTTTTTAAAATGCATCGCTTTGTGTGTTTGTGTGTGTGTGTATAGGTCTATCCCATGTATAGACTTGTGTAACAGCTGCCGCAGTCAAGATACAGAGCTGTTCTATCACCACAAAGGAACTCCTCGTACTGCCCCCTTTATATTTGCACATAAACCTCCTTCTCTCCCCTAGCCTATTCCTATTGCCGTCCTCTGACAATCACTAATGTGTTCTTCATCTGTAAACTAGTTTTGTAATTTTGAGAATGATATATAAATGGAATCATATAGTGTATAACCTTATGAGATTGACATCACTAATCATAATGCCCTTGAGAGTTATCCAGATTGTTGTGTGTATCATATCATATTGTCCTTTTTTGCTGAATAGAATTCCATTGTATGGATGTACCGGCATTTATTTAACCATTCACCTGTTGAAGGACATTTGGGTTGTTTCCAGGCTTTTGCTATTACAAATAAAGCTGCTATGAGCATCTGTATACAGGCTTTTGTGTTTTTATTTCTCTGGGATAAATGCTGAAGAGTGCGATTGCTGGGTTGCATAGTAAGTGCATGTTTTGTTTTATAAGAAACTGCCAAACTGTTTTCTAGGGTGGCTGTACAATTTTACATTCCCACCAGTAGTGTATGAGAAACCCAGTTTCTCTGCATCCTTGCCAGCATTTAGTATTATCATTGTGTTTTATTTCAGCTATTTTAATAGATATGTAGTACTTGTTTCAGTTTTTCTTTGATTAAAGATACATTTGTCTTTAGCATATGGTGGGTTGATAGCTTTTCAGATTTGTTGTTTGTACCCATTGCACTTAATTTTTTTTTTTTTAATGTACTTTACTTTTTTTTTTGGCCACGTGTTGCGGCTTGCGGCATCCAGGAATTGAACCCAGGCCCCCTGCAGTGGAAGCTTGGAGCCCTAACCACTGGACAGCCAGGGAATTCCCAGTGTACTTTACATTTTTTGAAAAATGTAGGCCTACAAGGCTATTTAAAACTTTTTCCAGTATTTTAGTTTTCTCTTTGTCTCTACCTGTATCCTGGATCCCAGCAACAGGAGTATTAGCAAAAGTGCCTTCACTGGGCTTTCCTGAGTGAGACTAATTCTATGGATACAGCCATCTGGACTTATTTAATGTTAGTGTAGTGCAATTGAGAATTTTGTTTATATTCTCATTTGTGGCAGCTCCCTAGAGATCTTGTTTTCTTTCCTGATGAGAATCAAGAAATGCCTTCTGTCTGTTGCTATAATTTGGGCCATGGGAAGAAAAGGCAATAACTCAGTTTTGGGGATGTGTTTGTAAGGGGAGTATTCTCTTATTGACTGACTGAAGTGAAATTCACATAACATGAAATTAACCAATTTAAAGTGAACAATCCAGTGGCATTTAGTACATTCACAATGTTGACAACTGTATCTGTCTAGTTCCAAAACATTTTCATCACCTCAAACAGAAATCCTGTACTCATTAAGTAGTCATTCCCCATCCTTCCCTTCCCCCAGCCGCTGGCAGCCACCAGTCCAATTCTGTCTCAGTGGATTTACCTGTTCTGTATATTTCATGTAAATGAAATCATACCATATGTGGCCTTTTGTGTCTGGCTTCTTTCACTTAAGATAGTGTTTTTGAGGTTCATCTACACTGTAGCATGTATCAGTGCTTCATTCCTTTTTATAGTTGAATAACGTTACATTGAATGGATATGTCACAATTTGTTTATCCATTCTCCTGTTGATGGACATTTAGGTTGGTTTTACCTTTTGATTATTGTGAGTAGTACTGCTGTGAACATGTGGGTACATGTATTGTTTGAGTACCTATTTTCAATTCTTTGGGGTCTATATCTAGGAGTAGAATTTCTGGGTCATACAATAATTGCTTAAGTTGTTGAGCTGCCAAACTGTTTTTCGTAACAGTTGCACCATTTAACATTCCCACCAGCAATGTATGAGGGTTCAGATTTTTCCGCATCCTTGCCAACTTGTTATATTCTCCTTTTTTTTAATGACCATTTTAGTGGATGTGACGTGGTATCTCATGATTTTAATTTGTATTTTCTTATTAGGTTTTTTTTTTCTTTTTTTTTGGCCGGGCTATGCAGCATGCGGGATCTTAGTTCCCCAACCAGGGATCGAATCTGTGCCCCATACAGTGGAAGCATGGAGTCTTAACCACTGGACTGCCAGGGAAGTCCTGCATTTTCTTTTCTTTTTTTTTTTTTGCGGTACGCGGGCCTCTCACTGTTATGGCCTCTCCCGTTGCGGAGCACAGGCTCCGGACGCACAGGCTCAGCGGCCATGGCTCACGGGCCCAGCTGCTCCGCGGCATGTGGGATCCTCCCGGACCGGGGCACGAACCCATGTCCCCTGCATTGGCAGGCAGACTCTCCACCACTGCACCACCAGGGAAGCCCCCCTGCATTTTCTTATTGACTAATGATGTTAAGCATCTTTTCATGTGCTTATTGGCCATTTATATATCTTTAGAGAAATAACTATTCAAGTTCTTAATCCATTTTTAAATTGGGTTGTTTGCATTTTGATTGTTGAATTGTAAACATTCTTTATATATTCTGGATACCAGATCTTTGTCAGATATGTGATTTCCAAATATTTTCTCCCATTCTGTAGGTTGTCATTTCACTTTCTTGATCATGTCCTTTTTTGCCCAAAAGTTTTTAAATTTAATCAAGTCTAGTTTATCCATTTCTTTTGTTGCTTATGCTTTTGGTGTCATATCTAAGATCCATTGCCAAATCTAGGGTCATGAAGATTTACCCCTGTGTTTTCTTCTAGGAGTTTTATGGTTTTGGCTCTTATATTACGTCACTGATCTATTTTGAATTAATTTTTATATATGGTATGAGGTAAGGGTCTAGCTTTATTTATTTGCATGTAAATATGCAGTTGTCCTGGCACCATTTATTGAAGACACTAGTCTTTCCCCATTGATTGATCCTGACACACTTGCCAAAAATCAGGTGGCCATAGATGTATGGGTTTACTTCTGGACTCAGTTCTATTCCATCGATCTATATGTTTCGCCTTACACCAGTACCATGCTGTTTTGCTTACTGTAGTTTTATAGTCAATTTTGAAATTGAGACTTAGAGTTCTCCAACTTTCTTCTTCCTTTTCAAGATTGTTTTGGCTATTTGGAGCTCCTTGTAATTCCTTATGAATTTGAGCATTGGCTCTTCCATTTCTACAAAAAAAGGCTGTTGAAATTTTGTTTTTAATTTTTTTTTTTAATAATTAAAAAGAAAGTGTTTGGCCGCACTGCACAGCATGTGGGATCTTAGTTCCCTGACCAGGGATAGAACCCACGTCCCCTGCATTGGAAGTGTGGAGTCTTAACCACTGGATTGCCAGGGAAGTCCCAAGGCTTTTGGAATTTTGATAGAGATTGTATTGAATTTGTAAATCTCTTTGGGTAATATTGACATCTTAACAGTGTTAAGTCTTCCAGTCCGTGAACATGGGATGTCTTTTCAGTAATAATTCAATTTTAAGGTCTTCACTTTTCCAGCTTCCCCTGTGAATCACGTTTTGAAAGAAGAATCCACCTTCTTTAATAAAGTGGAAAATCCACTTTTTGGAGTCTTGGAGATTTACAGACATTCATGAAGCATCAAGTTCATCCCCCTTCTTAGTTTTTAGTTAAAACTGCCTAATCTAATAATCTTAGTGGTTCACTATCCTCAGTGACATATACTGGAAATACCTTGAATTTTGTATCAGATAGATCTGGGCTCCAATCTTGGCTCAGATTGTATAACATTGTGCAGTACAGATACTGTGCTGAGCAAAAATAGATATAGTTCCCATAAACTTATGGAGCTTACAGTCTAGTGGATGAGACATTGATCAAATGATCATACACACACAATGTATAAAATTATAACTGAGTTAAGTACTACCAATTAGTGCTTCGTGTTGCTCTGGGTAAATATCATATGGGAATCTGACCTAGTCTGGAAGTTCTGTGAAGGCTTCTCTAAGGAAGTGATATTGGATGTGAAGTCTGAAGGATGAATTGGAGATTTTTAGGCAAAGGCAAGGTGGGGATGGTGAGTAGAGTCTTCTAGGTAAAGGGAACAGCATATATAAAGCCTCTGTGACAGAAAAGAGCTTGGTATATTTGAGAAAATGAAATAAGGATTGCTTATCTACAAAGTATAGAGCTAGAGGAGGGACATAAATAAAAAACATAGGGGACCTGATGTTTTTCTTTGTTTTTTCGTGTTTGTTTGGTTTTTGGTTTTGGCTGCGCCACGCAGCATGCAGGATCTTAGTTCCCTGACCAGGGATTGAACCCATGCCCCTGCAGTAGAAGTGCAGCCTCTTAACCACTGGACTGCCAGGGAAGTCCCTGATGTTTTTCTTTATACTAAGAATAAGTGGAAGCCATTAAAGGGTTTTTTTTTAAAGTTATTATAAAATATTTGCTATATTCCATGTGCTGTACAATGCATCCTTGTAGCTTATTTATTTTATACATACTAGTTTGTACCTCTTAATCCCCTACTCTTATCTTACCCCTCCCCGTTTCTGTCTCCCCACTGGTAACCACTAGTTTGTTCTCTATATCTGTGAGTCTGTTTCTGTTTTGTTATATTCATTTGTTTGTTTTATTTTTTAGATCCCACATATAAGTGATAACATTCAGTATTTGTCTTTCTCTGTCTGACTTATTTCACTAAGCATAATGCCTTTCACGTCCATCCATGTTGCTGCAAATGGCAAAATTCTTTTTTATGGCTGAGTAGTATTCCATTGTATATATCTATCGCATCTTCTTTATCCATTCCTCTGTTGATGGACACTTAGGTTGCTTCCATATTTTGGCAGTTGTAAATAATGCTGCTGTGAACGTTGGAGTGCAGGAATCTTATCAAATTAGTGTTTTTGTTTTTTTCAGATATATACCGAGGAGTGGAATTGCTGGATCACATGGTACTTCTATTTTTAGTTTTTGGAGGAACCTCCATACTGTTTTACACAGTGGCTGCACCAGTTTACATTCCCACGAACAGTGTACAAGCGTTCTCCTTTCTCCACATCCTTGCCAATGTTTGTTGTTTGTGGTCTTTTTATGATAGCTATTCTGATAGATGTGAGGTGATATCTCACTGTGGTTTTGATTGCATTTCTCTAATGATTAGTGATGTTGAGCATCTTTTCATGTCTATTCAGTTCTTTTGCCCATTTTTAAGTCAGGTGTTTTTTCTGATATTGAATTGTGTCAGCTGTTTATGTGTTTTGGATATTAACCCCTTATTGTTTATATCATTTGCAAGTATTTTCTCCCATTCAGTAAGTTGTCTTTTCATTTTGTTGATGGTTCCCTTTGCTGTGCAAAAGCTTTTAAGTTTAATTAGGTCACATTAAGGTTTTTTTGCTTTTGTTTCCTTTGCCTTAGTAGGCAGATCCAAAAAAAAATTTCTCCAATTTATGTCAAAGAGTGTTCTGCCTATGTTTTCTTCTAGGAGTCTTCTGGCCTTACATTTAGGTCTTTAATCCATTTTGAGTTTATTTTTGTAAATACATAGTGTGAAAAAATGTTCTAATTTTATTCTTTTACATGTAGCTGTCAATTTTCCCAGCACCACTTATTGAAGAGACTGTCTTTCCCCCATTGTATATTCTTGCCTCCTTTGTCATAGATTAGTTGACCATAGTGTGTTGGTTTATTTCTGGGTTCTCTATTCTGTTCCTTTGAGCTATGTGTCTTTTTTTGTACCAGTACTGTACTCTTTTGATGACTGTAGCTTTATAGTATAGTCTGAAGCTAGGGAGTGTGATACTTCCACTTCTCTTCTTCTTTCTCAAGATTGCTTTGGCTATTCGGGATCTTATGTTTCCATATGAATTTTAGAATTATTTTTTCTAGTTCTGTGAATAATGCCATTGGTATTTTGATAGGGATTTCATTGAATCTGTAGAGTGCCTTGGATAGTATGGTCATTTTAACAATATTAATTCTTCCAATCCATGAACACGGTTTCTTTCTTTGTGTTGTCTTCAGTTTCTTTCATCTGTGTCTTATAGTTTTCCGAGTACAGGTCTTTTATCTCCTTAGTGAGATTTATTTATAAGTATTTTATTCTTTTTGATGTGAAGGTAAATGGGATTGTTTCTTTAATTTCTCTTTCTGATAATTCATTGTTGTATATTAGTTTTGTATCCTGCAACTTTACCAGATTTGTTGATGCACTCTAGTAGTTTTTTCGTGCTGTCTTTAGGATATTTTCTATGTATAGTATCATGTCATCTGCAGACAGTGACAGTTTTACTCCTTCCTTTCCAATTTGGATTCCTTTTATTATTTTTCTTGTCTGATGGCTGTGTCTAGGGCTTCCCATTAAAGGGTTTTATGCAAGGGAGAATTGAAAGATCTGAATTTGGAAAACAGTACTATGACTGAGATGTAGAGAAAAGATTATAGAGGAGTATCAGTCAGTGCAGGGATGCTCTTGCACAGATATGGTCCATGTAAGAGATCAGATGGTAGGTTGGATGAGGAGGATGGTAGGCAGAGACGAGGAGAAATGTAAGAGATGTATTTAGTAGGTTGAATTGCTAGAACTGTGTGATGGATTATATATTGGGGATAAAGGAGAAGGAAGTGATAAGGATGGCTCCCAGTGCCTGGCTTAATCACTAGGAGGTAGATGGTAGTACCTTTCACTGAAATGAGGACACTGGAAAGGGACTGGCTTGGGAATGGAGTATTATGAATTCAGTTTTGGACATGTTGAATTTGAGGTGACTTTAAGACATCCAAGGGATGATGTTGAGTAGGCAGTTAGATAAATGTGCCTGGAACTTAGAGAAAGGTAAGGGCCAGAGGAAAATTGGTTGTATGTTTGGCAGTTAGATGGTAAGTAAAGTCATGGATGTGGATTAGATTGTCTAGGGAGAGAGAATAGAGTGAGAAAAGAATAGAGAATAGTATAGTCTTTAACATTTAACCACTGGGCAGAAGAGAATAACCTTGGAAAGCAGGCAGAGAAGGGGCAGATAGAGAGGTAGGAGGAAAATTAGGAGAATGTAATGTTCAGAAGCCAAGGGTTTCAATTAGGAGGAAATGAACAACAGTGCTAAATGATGCTGAGAGATCAAATAAAAATAAGCACTGTTCATTGGATTTATCAGTGTGAAGGTCATTCATAACTTTAGTGAAATATGGTGAAGTGATTAATGGGGGATTGTTTAGCTGATAACCTGTTTCATTGAAAAATAGAATGTTAACCTAGAAGGAAGGTCATCTAGTTTAGTGAATTAAAAAAAAATTTTTTTTTGAGCGCTAGAACCCTTTTTTTACCAATTATTACGAGGCTCAATACAAAGAGATCGAATGAGAGCTATTCTAGTTTAAGTGGGATTTAAAACACTACTCCTTTGTGTCCCCCTTCTATTTACTTCTGGTCCTGGATACCTTTTCATAACCCTTAATTCTCTGAAGACCAGTTTGAAAACACTTATCTAGGTGGTCTCTTATTACTAAAGGGGAAACTGAGGGTTGGGGAGAGGTAGTCCCTTAGCAAAGCCTACACAGCAGGATTTAAGTTTAGAACTAATATTAGTATAGTACTTTTACTAAAACTAAAGACTCTAGATCCTCTTCTAGAGCACGCTCCACAGACTCTGGACTCTAGTGGAATGTCTGTTCTCTTTTCCCCAGGCCAGCAGTTCTGACCTCTTGAGTCTTCAGGGTCCCTGTGACATGAAGAAAGCGTACTAAGAGGGGCCTGGAGGCAGCCTGCTTCCCTCATTGTTTCATATTTGTGTCCTTGAGGTGATGGGCACTGTGGTGGTTGTGTGTTTGCCAACTTTCATTACAACTCAAAGAATTAATTTGTCAAGTGGTCATGGTAATCCCTTGCCTCTTGCCAGTGAATGACTTAGGAACGAGTATGTGCCCAAAGTCTGGCCAGGGAGACATGACAGGAATGCTACTAGAAACTTTTGAGAAAGGTTCTTGGCTTAAAAAAAAACAAACAGAAAAAGATACCCGAAAAGGTGGCCTTTTTTTCTGGTGGATATTTTCTGCTACTTAATTTTTTAGAATAAACTGAGTCAGTTTGGTCAAATGGAGATTTTTTTTTAAGTGAATTAAAAAAAAATTTTATTTATTTTGGTTGCGCTGGATCTTAGTTGCAGCTCATGGACTCCTTAGTTGCGGCTCGCCGGCTCCTTAGTTGCAGCTTGTGGGCTCCTTAGTTGTGGCATGCAAACTGTTAGTCACGGCATGCATGTGGGATCTAGTTCCCTGATGAGGGATGGAACCCGTGTCCCCTGCATTGGAAGGCAGATTCTTAACCACTGTGCCACCAGGGAAGTCCTGGTCAAATGGAGATATTAATACTTATCTCTCAGAGTTGCTGTAGGAGTAAATTATTTAATGCATTTGGAAATCTCTGAGAACTCTTTGTTCATTGGATAGTATTGTAGATCACCCAGTAGAGCTAGGTAGAGGAATGGGCCACAGGATTGGAATGTTTTTAAAGTATATGGAGGAATAAAAGATCTTATTTAAATTACCCTTGAACTTGGTGGTGCTGGGAGTGGGAGAGGATGAGGTAAACCGGCCAGAAGGAGACTGGAGCTGGTAATGATTTCTAGGGGTGGTCTGGGGGAGGAAAGGGAGTGAGGGTTATTAATCAGTGAAGCATTGTTAAGCAGTAGCAATATCTTGGGCAGTGCCAGTGGAGTGTTTTTGTGCTCCTGGAGGAAACATTGTAAACAATTGTCCTAAGTGTCTTTGTCCTGCTTGGTCAATTTGGGGTCTGAAAGACCTGTGGTGAGCCACTCCTCTTTTCTCCTATAGTGGCTCAGTGTTGAGAGCATCCGCATCTCTGGCCACTGGGAATTACCTAGAAAAGTACTTGGTAATGACTCAATCTAGGTACTCCTAGCTGGTAACTTCTAGCAGAGGTGGAGGGGAGGACAGGTCAGGGGCCTAGGCCCCGGTTCTAACGCAGGAGAGGTACCTGCTTGGGAAGAAGGTAGCATTTCTGTTGTTGTTGTTTGGTTTTTTTTTTTTTTTTGAGAGAACAGTTGATCATTCCTCAAGGGTTTTGGAATCAGATTGACCTAGATTCACATTGCATCTTTACCATTTATATCATCCTAGATAAGTCAGTATGAAAACAAAATTGTAACATTTACCTTTCAGGGTTACTGTTATGATTAGAGATAATGTTTATAAAGCTCCAACCATAGGGCCCCATGCATATTAGCTGTTCAAGTAAATGATAGTTGTTTTGCTGTTACTAGCAATTAACAAGGTTAAGTCAATGAGACCACTTTCATAACACATCTTTCAGGTTACCCATGGATTTGCTTGTTTGTGGCCCTTTGGGGGTTCTATGCTTAGTATTTGTTTTAATTAGGACTCAGTTGCATGTAAAATTACTAAATTGGATGTGGATGGAAATGGCAATTGAAGGGAGGGATGGGGGAGACATTGCTGTTTTCCTTTGGCTCCAAGCTCCTAAGGGTTGGCCTTAGTCTTCAGAGTTTTACTTCTTTATCCTTTTTTCCATTTCTTTTATTTTCCCCATTTTTTTATCCTTAAGTAACTCTGTTTTGCATTTTGTAATTTTTGAAAAATTGTGGTGAAATATTTATATACACATGTTAAAATTTACCGTTTTAACCATTTTAAAGTGTACAATTCAGTGACATTTAAGTACTTTCACATTGTTATGCAACCATCCTACCATCTATCTCCAGAACATTTTTCCTGTTGCACAATTGAAACTCATTAAACAGTAACTCCCCATTTTCCTCTCCTTCCAGCCCTCAGCAACAACTATTCTACTTTCTGTCACTGTGGAATCATACAGTTTTTGTCATTTTATGAGTGGCTTTCACTTAGCATAATGTCTTCAAGGTTCATCCATGTTGTAGCATGTGTCAGAATTTCCTTCCTTTTTAGGGCTGAATAATATTCCATTATATGTATATACCATTAAAAAAATCTGTTCATCTGTCAGTGAACACTTAGATTGCCACTACCTTTTGACTATTGTGAATTTCCCATTGCTTACTTGCTTATTTATCTATCTATCTATCTATCTATTTATTTATTTTTGGCTGCATGGGGTCTTTGTTGCTGTGCATGGGCTTTCTCTAGTTGCGGCGAGTGGGGACTCCTCTTCAGTGTGGTGTGTGGGCTTCTCATTGCAGTGGCTTCTTTTGTTGTGGAGCATGGGCTCTAGGAGTGCAGGGTTCAGTAGTTGTGGCATGTGGACTCAGTAGTTGTGGCACACGGGCTTAGTTGCTCCGTAGCATGTGGGATCTTCCTAGACCAGGGATTGAACCCGTGTGCCCTGCATTGGCAGGCGGATTCTTAACCATTGCGTCACCAGGGAAGTCCCCTCATTGCTTTTTATTTTTGCTTTTTTTTTTTTTTTTTTGCGTTACGAGGGCCTCTCACTGCTGTGGCCTCTCCCATTGCGGAGCACAGGCTCTGGACGCGCAGGCTCAGCGGCCATGGCTCACGGGCCCAGCCGCTTCGCGGCATGTGGGATCCTCCCATACTGGGGCACGAACCCACGTCCCATGCATCAGCAGGCGGACTCTCAACCACTGCGCCACGAGGGAAGCCCCCTCATTGCTTTTTAATATAACAGCAAGTCCCCCTGTCTCTTTTTCTTTTTCTTTACAAATATTTATAGAGCACCTTTTTCATGTTCACTGATTTTAGTATTGGAGACATGGCAGTGAACAAGACAAAGCGTTTGGAGCTTACATTCTGCTGATGAGAATGGGTCCCCCTTTGGAAGTCTTGTGGGGGCTGGTGCTCTGATTTGTAGAGTTTGTGTCAGGCCAGAGTTTGTATCAGTAGTGTGCTACCATCTTGAATGTTGCTGTCCTTAGACCCATTTTTCCTTTGTGTCTTAACTTTGACACCTTCTCTCAGAGGCCTTATATGAGCCCCCAGGCTGAATTGTTTGCTCCTACTCTGTGCTAACCACCTTTCACTTATCTTTACCATAATGCTACCTAACTGTCTCTTCTGCTGGAGTTATCTCCTACTGGACTGGCACCCTTGTTGATTGGTTCATGTGCAGCTGCTTGCCTATAGTACATCAGGCATTCAGGTCCTTTGGGACAGGCCCCTGATGACTTCTGCAACCATGTCTTTCACCACTGCCCACCTTGCACTTTGTACTCTAGCAACACTGAAATGAATATAATTTCCCCAGATAAATTGTTAAATTGTTTCTATTCTCTAGACTGTGCCTTTTTCCTAGAATGCCCTTCTGCCCTTCTCCAGGTTCATGCCTTTTTCCTTTAAATGAGTCGTCTTTCAGAAAGCCTTTGTGGACCCTCTCTAGACTATTTTGCCACATTCTTGTTGCTGGCTTCTGTCATGGTCTTTAAAACACTGTATGGTAATTGACTGGTTTCATGCCATCAAGGAACTCACAGATTTTAGCACTAGGTATTAGCTGGATTTCTGCCATCTTCTTCCAGTCATCAAGCTTCAGTCCTCACCTCACTCATTGAACTTGACTTTGCTGTTGACAGACATTCTGCAGATGAAAGTGACCTCCTGGGAATCTGATTGGATTTCCTTCTTATTGCTCTCCCATTGTGTTTCACCCTTGTAGTTTTGTCAGTTCTCACTAGGATTAACGTAATCCTTCTGTATAGAAATAATATGCCTTTTATATTCTTCTCACTTGGCAGAGAGTCCAAAGATCTTGATCAATCCTGATGGTATTTAATATTCTGACTTTTCTTCTGTAAATCTCCTCCACCCTGTGGTTTTTTGAAAAATGCCTATTATGGAAAATTGGAAAACTTGGCAGCATCTCCCTATAGCCTATTCTTCCTACGTCCTACCATGCAGAAATAAACTTTAAAAGTTTTCAGCATTTAAAAAAGTTTTTTTCCTATTTTATATAAAGATCATTATATATACTGTTTGTGGAGTGCTTTTTAATTTAATATTAGGTTATAAGCATTTTTCAGTGTCAAATTTTTTTGTTCAGTATCTATGACTATGCATTGCATGATGTGATTTATTTACTCATAACCTTATTGTTGGACATGTAAGTTACTTTCCATTTTTGGATATTATAATACTGGGATAAGCATCTTTATAAATTTTGGTCTGTATTTTTTGTTAACTTTATTCAGATAAAAATTTAGGAATACAGTAATTGGGATAAAGGTATACTATTTTTAAGGCTCTTGCTATATACTGTCAAGTTGTTCTCCTAGTTCATTGCAGGGACTCAATAAATATAATATTTGTTAAAGGAAAGAATAAATACTCCCCCAAAAGACTGTACCTAGTCATGCTTTCAACAGGAGGGAATGAGTACCTGTAATCCTCATACTGCCTTTCATATTTGACCCTATAAGCACCCTCTGTCCTTATTTGTTCATAGTTAGGGCTTTATTCTCTTGTTAGTTTCAGATTTAGTTGCTTTGTCTATTTTCAGGTCATGTAAAATCAGGTCTTTGCTCCTTCTCTCTCAAAGAAGAGAGACTTTCTCCTTATTTGGTCATGTTCCTTCTTCACCCTTCCATCATTCGTTGGTAGTATCTTCGGACTCAGCGGTCTCTTCCTGTAACCACAGAGTATGGAAAAACTTGACCAGTCTCATAGGTAATGTTTAAAATATGGAAAGAGAGTAAGCCCTAGTAGAAGAAAATCTAGTACTAGTTTCTGAGAGACCAAAGGGGATTCTTGTTTCTGTCCTAGCTGAGTGATCTTAACCTTTATTCACTCTGGGACTGTTTCTTATCTGTGAGACAGACCTACAAGAATACTTTCCCTATTTACCACATAGGCTTGGTTGGATTAATCAGTTCTTGGTGTGATTAATCAATTCAAAATACATTCTTTTTTTATTTTTTTAAAGGAATGTATCAGTGTTGATTTTTATTTCTACACTTATTTACTGGACAGAAGAAAATCATCTCTCTTGATTTGTTTTATACAAGTTAACTTCTAATTTTTTTTTTCACAATACATTCTTATTGAATGGCTGCTGTGTGAAGATTGTATGATAAATTCAGGGAGGTGTTCCTCTTGTCACAGAACTATGATATCTTCAGTTCATTCATTCAACCAGTCATCCATTATTTATTCAGCTGGTCAGCAGATGTTTATTGAGGTTTTATGCTAAATATTAATGGGGAGGAAGACAGCAGGTAAGTTGTAATTCAGTGTTGGTAGTAACAACAACAGCAACTAACAGTTAATGATTGCCTACTATGTGCCGGGCACTATTCTAAGCCCTTTACCTGTATTAATTCATTTAATTGTCACAATAAACTTTTAGGTACATGCATAATTACTGTTCTGTACAAATTACAGTAAGGTACAAAGGAGAATGTAAAAATAGTTAACCGTTTAGTGAATGCCCACATGAGCCAAATATTCTTTAGATAGTTTACGTACATTTTCTTTCATCCTCACCACAACTCTGTAGGTTTAGGTATTATCATTTTACACCTGAGAAAGTAGAGTCTCAGGAAGATTAAGAAATGTGTTAATTTCATACAGTGTGTAAGAGGTAGAGTTGGTATTGAACCCACTTTTAGTCCAGTTCCAAAGCCTTGGTTCTTAAGATTTTATTGGTTCAAGGCAGGAGGGTAGGTAAAGCTCTCTAGACTAAGGAATTATGGGATCAAAGATATCAGAGTCCATTGCCTTTTAAGAGAATTGGAGGTAAACTGAAAGCTACTTTCTTAAAATTGTGAGATTGTGCCTTCCATTTCCCCATATATCCCCACCTTTCCAGGACAGGCTAAGTAATCCTCTCATACCAGTGTGAGCATGTAGGTAGTTTTTTTTTTTTTTTTTTGCGGTACGCGGGCCTCTCACTGTTGTGGCCTCTCCCGTTGCGGAGCACAGGCTCCGGATGCGCAGGCTCAGCGGCCATGGCTCACGGGCCCAGCTGCTCTGCGGCATGTGGGATCTTCCCAGACCGGGGCACGAACCCGTGTCCCCTGCATCAGCAGGCGGACTCTCAACCACTGCGCCACCAGGGAAGCCCATGTAGGTAGTTTTTAAGTACTGTACTTGTGGCTCTTGCTGTTTGTTGATGGCACGTGGCAGTTCTGAATGCTTTAGCCAAGTGCCTAATAACTGAAAATGTTATATTCATTCAGGACAGCTGCACCATGTAACCAGATGGGATTTTAAATTGACATGTTCATATTTTTAAAGCTAATAAAAAAATGTCAATTTGCAACCTGATGTTGCCATCTTAGAATTAATTTTTTTCTCCAATAAATAGGCAGTGTTTCGTTAAACTCCTGTTAAATTGTTCACACTTGTTGCACACTGCACAGATGTGCTCAGCTGGCTGAAGTGGTTTTCCAAGATTGTGTGCGGTGAAAAAGAGAAAGATGTATAGTTTTAGTCTGAAGTCCAGAATGGCTATTGAATAAAAAGAGTGAGTATAATTTTTTAGAGTTTATGTAACTGACTTTAATAGTTGCTTTTGTAGTTGTGCTATATAATTGAATCATGGTGTTACAGCTTTGGGTGGCATAGACTAATGGAGAGAGACCCATTTAAAATGGTTGTGTTTAAAACTATTTGCATCAGATGGGCCCTGTCTCATCACTTTTTTTTTTTTTTTCCATTTTTGAAAAAAATTGTGGTAAAATATACTGTCTCTTCACTTTTTGCAGCAACTTCCTGACTGGTCTCCCTGCTTCTGTCTCACCTCCCCCAAATCATCCTCCATACTGCTGCTCTGTGAGTTTTAATGTAGCTTTCACTCCTCTTTCCTGCTTTAAAACTTTCGGAGGTTTCCCATAGCTTTGAGGATAAAATTCAAACTCCTTAGTTTAGCTTGCAGATTTTTTTCATGATTCGGCCTCTGCTTGCCTCATTAGCCTCAAATTGTCTTTCTCATGTTGTTCCAGCCAACCTGAACTACTTGACATTTACTGTCAAGTCAAATTCCTATACCTTCATCAATGACGTTGTCTCTATTTGTGACACCCTCTCGCCCTTTCTTCATCTCCCAACCTTTTAATTTCCTTTCAAAATATAGCTTGGGTTCATTTCTAAGCAGCCTCCCTTGTGGTTCCCCCACCCTTTGCCACATCACACCACTGGATTCTGAGCCTGTCCTTTGTTTTCTTCATAGTTTCTGGTATTTCCCCTTATCATAGAGCACTTTGCGCTTTGTATTATTCCAATTTAAATTTCTATCTGCCTAAACTAGAACTTATTTATTTCTCTTTCTTTAGCCTCTAGCCCTTATAGATGTTCAGAAAATGTGCCAAATGACTATTTTTTAATATAAAGAGCATACTTTATATTTTTTATATAGAGAGGATATATTAATTTGAGTGCCCAAAAGTGTGATAAATTTTGAACAGTGTCTCTCTGTTTTTATTTCTGCCGAGTTGTAAGATTGTTCCAGTATTTGAAAGAAATTCCTTTTAGAATCAACTGCAGTTTAATTACATGCCAAACTTGAAACAAGAAATAAGCTTCTTCTTTATCAAGTCTTACATTAAATAGTGGAGCCTTGGTTTGGGGAGAGGGACTGAACAAAGGCTTTCTCATTACCTCTAGCTATCGTGGTTCCTACCTCTTTCCACAAGTTGGGATGATGGTGGGTAATTATACTGATTCTAGCCTATAAAGAACATTGAACTTATGGAGCAGAGACTCTGGTGGGCTGTGATAATACGAAAGGTGGGACAAGCTCTCTGTTACCCAGTGTCATTCCTAAGAGACATTTACTGGGAGTTTAGTAAGTGCTAGGTGCTGCGATAGAGAAATGAATTAGGCATAGCTCCTGCCAAACTGCCCGCTAGACTGTGTTCCTCAGAAAACATACACAATCTAGACACAGCCCTGTCCAATTGAACTTTCTGCAGTGATGGAAATATTCTATATCTGGGTTATCCAGTGTGGTAGTCACCAGCCATATGTGGCTGTTGAGTGCTTGAAATATAGCTAGTGAGGCTGAGGAACTGAATTTTAAATTTTATTTAGTGTTAGTTAACATAAATTTGAATTTAAGAAGGTATGTGTGGCTAATGTATGGGAAAGCAAACATCCAGAAGGGCAAATTGGTAGGTAGACAGACATGTAAGTAAGGAAGTATAATTAAGTGTATGTAATAGGTGCTATGATAGAAATATATCTAGGGTTCGGTTAGATAATATCTGGGGTAAAGTGGAACCCAAAGGAAGAAGTAGATTAGTCAATTCTGGCAGTGGGGAGAGGGATTTAAGAAAAGTTTCATACCTTTATGAGTCTTAAAAGATGAATGGGTATACCTGATTGTCACATGCTAGCTTAAACAGTTACCACTGTCTTAGAGCATTCAGAGGTTACTAGTTTTCCAAGAATCAAGACATAGTAAAACATAGTTACTCTTGAAACGTCGCTGTACACAGTG
Source organism: Grampus griseus (assembly GCF_964374135.1). Classification (NCBI taxonomy): domain Eukaryota; kingdom Metazoa; phylum Chordata; class Mammalia; order Artiodactyla; family Delphinidae; genus Grampus; species Grampus griseus. Next base: position 58,143,140 of record NC_139002.1, read on the forward strand.
TAATCTTATCTTTGATTCAAAAAGAAATTTGGAGATAGGAACTTGTAAAAGTTTGGAGATAGATCATTATTTTTTTTTGATCATTATTATTAGAGCACTTATTGTATAAAATTGATGAGAAAGCTGGTAAATTGGTAATCCCTTTATTATATAATAATATAATAACTTATATTAGTTGGCACTTGCACTTTAAAATGGAAAAAAATGTTCAATTTTTGCATGAACAAACAGCATTTACTAGAGATAGGCTAGTTTTCTAGCCACTGGCAATAGAGTAACACAGGTATGTTCTTGCTATTATGAGAGTTACTGGTTGGAGGAGCACACCATACATACCCTTGTATTTTTTTTAATTAATTTTTTTTTTTTTGGCTGTGTAGGATCTTAGCTGCGGCACATGGGATCTTCATTGAGGCCTGTGGGATCTTTTGTTGTGGTGCACAGGCATCTCTCTAGTTGTGGCGTGTGGGTTTTCTCTCTCTAGTTGTGACACACCGGCTCCAGGGCACATGAGCTCTGTAGTTGTGGTGCGTGGGTTCCAGAGTGTGTGGGCTCTGTAGTTTGCGGCATGTGGGCTCTGTATTTGAGGCACACGAGCTCAGTAGTTGTGGCGCGCGGGCTTAATTGCCCCATGGCATGTGGGATCTTAGTTCCCTGACCAGGGATTGAACCCGCGTCCCCTGCATTGTAAGGTGGATTCTTTACCACTGGACCACCAGGGAAATCCCCATACCCTTGTATTGATCTGTGTGTGGATATATGCCCTCTATGTAAAGATAACAACATGGTACTGTTGAATATGGGATGAGAGCTATGGATAGTACTGCCTTAAGTCAGGAAAGGAGATGAACGCTATGGTCTGGGTGAATTATAACAGATTTTGTAAAAATGGATGGGACCTGAGTTATTTCATGAAAGGTGAATTGAACTTAGGTAAACCAAATTTTGGTGGTGATGAGTCTCATGGGAACGGCAGCAACAAAGGTGCTGAAGCAGGTTTTCAGGGCATACTTAAGGGGCAGAGGGCTTCGTGTTTGGCAGGCGCTCAGAGTTCTTGAAAAGGTGTATCTGGAAAGAAAGGCAAGAGCCAGTTTACAGAAGGACCTTACATGCTAATTAAGGTGTATAGAGTTTATTCTGAAGGTAGTGGGGAGCTGCTGATAGGTTTTATTAGGGATTTGCTGTCATTTTTTTTTTTTTCCAGAAGCAGTTGTGGGTTATCTAGAACTCTTGGGGAGATGGCCTGCAGATGCACCATACTTTTGTGTGTGTGGGTATTTATGAGGAATTATGGATTGCATCATGGTGCTTATAGGAACCCTCCTTGTGTAGTACTAGTACACTGAAAAAGATGGATAAGCTCTTTCTTTTAATCTGACTTTATTCATTTATGCAATTATTTATATATTCAAATATGAGTGCTTCTCTGTGCCAGGTTCTGTGCCTGGGGATCTAGATGTAAGTTATAATTTCTGCCCTTAAGGAGCTCATAATCACGTTTTCGTCTGGCGTGAGTTTTTGTTTGATAAATCAGGGGCACCTGACCCATCCTGAGGACTAAGGATGAGGGCCCCAGTGGGTGGTGCTGACCATCCATTTTAGATATTCCCTAGTTCCCACCACATGGCGGTGACTCCTTTTCCTCCCCAGTAGATGCTTATTTCTCCTCTCACTTTGCCAGCCAGAGAATTCTTGCTTCCCCTGCAGCCTGCTGCCTGGCTAGAACACTGTGGCTTTTTCTATTTCTGTCACTTTATGTTAATTAAGCTAATTGTGGCTTAAAAAAATTTTCCACCTGCGTATGTGTCTGTTTGTCTAAGGGAGAATAGAGGAGAGGAAGTAGTCTCTATGCAAGTTTCTGAGCAAAAAGAGCTCTGCTGCAAGCATCCCAGCTGCTAGGTGAGCCAGAAGTGCTCCCAAGATATCCCAGGATTATGAACGTCCTTGTGAGGACCAAGACAAAACCAGTTAATAAGATAGCTAAGAAAAACAAAGTGTAAACTTTAAAAACTTGCCATTTGTTTGGAATAAGCCAACAAACCAGACATTTCAAGCGTGAAGGGAAAAAGGAATAAAGCTAACATTTATTGAGGAGCAGCCCCTGATCTAAGTGCTTTGCATATAATTCCTACATCAACTCTTCTTTTTTTTTAAACAATTTTATTGATTTATTGATTGATTGGCTGCGTTAGGTCTTTGTTGCAATGCACGGACTTCTCATTGTGGTGGTTTCTCGTTGCGGAGCACGGGCTCTAGAGTGCGCAGGCTTCAGTAGATGTGGCGCGTGGGCTCAGTAGTTGTGGCTCGTGGGCTCTAGAGTGCAGGCTCGGTAGTTGTGGCTCATGGGCCTAGTTGCTCCGTGGCATGTGGGATCTTCCCAGACCAGGGCTTGAACCCGTGTCCCCTGAATTGGCAGGCAGATTCTTAACCACTGTGCCACCAGGGAAGCCCCCCTACATCAACTCTTGAAGATAGGTGATATTTCTTGCTGATGAGGAAATTAAAGTTTAGAGAGGTGAAATAGAAGGTCAGAGTTTGAATCCTGGCTCCTTTACTTCTTTCCCTTTGCTTTTTAGCTGTGAGATCTTTGCAAGTTACTTAACTGCCTGATTCTCACTTTACTTGGTGGTTAAAAAATAAATAAATAAATAAATAAAGGAAGGATGGCAGCCAATAATACTTAAGTCAAAGGATTCTTTTTTAGGATTAAATGAAAAACCTCCTGTGAAAAAATCTAATTCAGAAACATAGTAGGTGCTCAGTTAAGTTTGGTTGAATGTGAACCTTTTGACACTTTGTTTAATCAGTGATTCCTTTTAAGGAACAGATTAAAATTCCTAGAAGGACTAAGATGTTTTTACAAAGAAACATGGAGAATTAAATGCAGTCTAGGGTTAAATAAATACGGCTAACAGGTATATTTATTATTTGGTGTATTATGTTTATTTGATAGAAGCAACAGGAGAGAAAGGAACTTATGTGCTGAGGAGGCTTCACTGACCTTCCTTGAATAATAAGGTCTGATTATGCAGAAAGTTAGAAAGTTAGTTCCACGTACCCTCTCTTCCATCATCAAGCTCCTCCTTAGGTCCCCGTTCATGCTGTTGGCACTTTAGTTTGGCTTATTGTGCTGCTTTTTTTTTTTTCTTTTTTAAAGTTTCTGCTTTTCAGATAAATAAGCACTGATACATAAGTCATAAACTATGAGGTATGAGGGAATAAAGAACTTA